>NC_132810.1:15223134-15826269 GCF_048594095.1 Paramormyrops kingsleyae
TTTGTGATGCCCACCCTGAATTTATCCCAGCATCACTCTGAAGACCGCTGGTATGTTCGTCTCTGAGGTAGACATAAGACGACTATGTGAGGTAATCATTCTTTATAGTTTGGTCATCTGTAGATACTGTAGATTTTCTCCTTTATGGTAGGACAAAGGTAGGATCCAACACAGACATACAGTATGCAAAGTCCAGACAGAATGTATGTGTGTGTGTGTGTGTGTGTGTGTGTGTGTGTGTGTGTGTGTGTGTGAGTGTGTGGCTTTATCTGTATGTCTCTATCTGTGTGACTACGTGTATGTGTGTGTGAGTCTTTCTGTCTGGCTCTGTGTCTTTGGTTGTAATTGGACTGGGAGTGTGTGTGCTGTGTGACCGGCGTCTAAGAGGACCCCCTCAGAGAAGTGTCTGAGCCCCCTGGCTATAATGTAGATACATCTGAGTGTCTTTGAGCTGCCCCCCCCCCTGCCCCTAGGCTATAATGTGGAGTCACCCCTGAGTGTCTCTGAGACCCCCTGGCTATAATGTAGAGCCCTCTGGCTGTAACATAAAACATGAATTCCCAATCCGCAAAGGGCCATTGTGTTTGCAGGTTTTTGGGGTAACCTTTAGGTCAGCTGCTCAATCCCAGGTGTGAGGACTCATCAACCAATCTGTCCTAATTAGTAATCTAATAGGGAGCTGCAACCCACGTACACAGCGGATCTTTCTGGATAAGATTGGCCATCACTGATGTAGAGTCACCTCAGAGTCTTTACATATCGTGCTATAGCACAATTCTATTTTTTAAACTGCATTTTTAACAATATTCCTCTTACGGCCATACGTCAGTATGTCATGTTTAATTGTCTTATATCCTATTTATTACTGTTTTGTTGCACTATGACCGAAGTGATTGACATTTGATTCTTAGTGTATGACCCTTCCATCATATAGCTGAAGATAGAGATACCTTGACATTGACTTTTCATGGCTTTGGGCATCTCAGCCCTTAGGATGGGGCTGCTGTGCCCCTGCCAGTCTTTCCAGACCTCAGACTAGGACCCTGCATAGATAATATGGATGACTGGTAACAGAACTGGGCCCCCTGTACACATTAAGGCATCAGTGGAAACTTGTTTCTGAAACTTCGTTGGTATATATTCTTTATCCAACAGGTTACAAGCCTCATTACTGTTATAAGCCTTTCGCACCTGGTACTGTATAGATCAGAGATGTTGACGAAACAGAAATCTTTGTTCCTATCTGAGCACGGCTGATGCTAAACTCACGCAATCCTCTTTCTAATAAAC
The DNA here is from genome assembly GCF_048594095.1 of Paramormyrops kingsleyae. Classification (NCBI taxonomy): domain Eukaryota; kingdom Metazoa; phylum Chordata; class Actinopteri; order Osteoglossiformes; family Mormyridae; genus Paramormyrops; species Paramormyrops kingsleyae. Next base: position 15,224,425 of record NC_132810.1, read on the forward strand.
ACGGGGAGTTGCCTGTCCCCTTTGCCCCAGTTTGCCATCCTTCCCAACCAATCGGGCGTCAGGTCCTGCGGTTCCTGTCCTCCGCTGCATGACGCTGTGGCTCTAACCTCCTGTGAGACTCTCCTTGTTTTCTGTGAGTGTCCGTGTCCATGCCGGGTGCCGCGCACGTGAGGGAGATAAAATTGAAAATCTGGCAGTAATATGGAAGCAAAACTAAATGCCAAGTGCAGCCTTTAGAACAGACCCAGCGCTGTGTAAAAAAAACACAGGCAAAGGAAATAAAGGGCATTTATCTGGGTAGGAATGTTTGCTCACCAAAAACATAATTTGACATTAGAACTGACAATTAACAGTAACACACAAATGAACAGGAATGTCTTCTTCAGTTATTGGTGTCTTGTTGGATGTCTATATGAACACCGCTTTGGTTCCCAAAGCTGTCTTCAGGGCCACCTCAGCTAGTCCATGTGTTTAATTAATTGAGCTGGTGCTGAAATTTTAATTTAGATTTGAATATCCTGATGAGGTATCAATTAGCTAAACTAGGTGTGCTAGTTAAATAATTCATGGGTACATGGGATGGTAAATGTAAGTAGTGACTTTAGGAGAGGGTTTGAAATGGCTAAGCTGACGCACTTTGACAGACTCACCATAGTTTTACACCAACATGAAGATCATTTAAAGGTCATTTCCTTTGACTTTATGTATTTACATAATGTGTGTAACTCCGTGAACAGTGCCAGCTAGCAGGAATCGTTCCTGTACTCCATGCTGGCCTCTACTCACTTCCACACAGTGAATGAAAACTGAAATGAGATTCTTGTTTATTAATTTGTCTTGGAATCGTGTGTATTTTCGATAGTCGTCATGATGTTAAGTGTGTCATAGTTCAGCCCTTGCCATAAAATCCATGAAAGTCTGTAACAGTACGGATGTCAAAGCGAGCAGCACTTCACCCTGATACAGCTGTTATCACTTTATAACAGGTTAGTACTGGATTGGTTTTTCTTTTATTAGGCTGAGTAATACCTGAGAACAACAGCAAAGAAATTAAATCAAAATCAACCAAACCGTCTTTTATAACTAGCATCTCCAAGGAAGGCTATTCAAGGGGGTTATTTTTTGCCTGTGTGATCTTGTGCTGCATATGTGAATGTGGAAGTTGGCTGGACTTCAGTTGTGGTCTGTGGTCCAATGAAGCAGCTGAAGATCCCCTGATCATCCCTCTGCTGAAGTCATTGTTAAACCATTTAGGGTTATTGTGGCAGGACCCAATGTGCTTAGTCAAATGCAGACTTGCTTTATGGCTCTGATAGTCCAGGCTCACAATCAACAGGTCGATAAACGCAGAGGTGATAACGTGACAAACTCCCCCATCTCAAGGGATGGCTTTGAGGTTCTCAGCTCCTCAGTCCGTTCACACCTCAGTCACGGCCGCTCTATATGTCTGACCTTTGACCTGAGCCCCTCTTATGGTGAAAGCCTGGCCAGACCTGAGATGTAAGTGACTCAGTGAGCCATGGAGCTCCCTCGTTCACTTAGGATCGATGTTGTCTAGAGGCCGTCCTGGAAAGTATGTGGCATATGCCAAAGAGAAGGAGTTCCAGTGTGTTCCAGGCACATACACACACATTCACACAAAGCGGCTTTGAAACCTTCAGCTGACAGAATTTATATCGCACTATCAATTGCAGCTTGGGTCAACCCAAAGGAAAAAGTGAAGCAAATTACAAACATACGTGCAGCTCAGCTGAGCTGCCAGTGAATGCCCAGAGTTAAGTGTGAGCATCATCAGAGCAGGAGCCACATATCGTCTTCCAAACAAAGCAAGAACCTAATAAAAGAGCTATTTAGTCAGACGACAGTGCAACATTAAGATCGTTACATTAATAGAGACCCATCTACCCAACCAGCACCTCCGAGCTGCTTGTACCATATAGTGGAGGCAGATGGTCTCGCATGTACAGAAAAAGGGCAGATTTCAGAATTATGTAATGAGACGGCTATAAAACAGCAAGGCGGACAGGTTCAGCCTGGATACTAGCCGCGTCACCTTATCGTGGCCGGGATAATGGGCCGGACTTTTGCCTGACAAGAAGAGCAGGGAATCAGGGATCTATCTCAGAAGAGACAGATTAGGACTGACTGACTGACTGAATTTCCTTATGGACCTGTGCCTGTATCAGCGATGAGAGGTTCACGTGAAGTAGCATAGGATCAGGGTTCAAATAATGGACCCCAGACAGCTGCGTCAGAATCCTGCTGTTACAGCTGATCTGCGCATTTTAGGAAAATGTACAAAGTGGCATCACATGCTCATGGTAACATGGTCTCCAGGACAGGGCCAAACCCCTCTAGTGTCAACATCATGTTTCAGATGACTATTTGCGAGAGGCAGGATAACAGCGGATGGCAGAATTGAGATGGATGTTTAACAGGTATTTGCATCAGTAGATGAATCTGTGGGTCATTCGTGACGGTCAGGATGCAGCGCTTCACTGTCAGGATGCAGCGCTTCACTGTGCTCTCAGTATCCGGGAGCTAAACTGGGCCCAGCATCAGCACGCCAAGTTGTTCTATTTCGCTCGTCATTTTGACTTGTTCAGTGTTTGAGGATATTTGAGGACTGATTTCGGACCCCAATTCATCATAAAATGCCCAACAAAACTTAAGAATCAGGTACTAAAACATGAAGAGGGTCACAGTCTTAGCGCTGGCTAATGTTCAATAGTATGTAGATACATATATACACATATAGGAAAGACATGTATAAATATTTTTGGCAGGATATAGTGGAAATGAAGATATTGTCATGCCTAGAGAGAACTATAACGCAGGAAAACAGCTGTCTTTAATATGGATTTTGATACACGTGTGTTATGTATTAGAAGGTTCTTGTATTCATTTTTTTATACATTGTAACTATAGAATGATATGAACCTTAAGCCAGGTGTTGTTTTAAGACTCAAGCCAATGCTGATTTACCTGTCTGGGTGTGTGAGGCCTTTGGAATCAGGGGGGATCTGGGACTGAGCTAAACCTGAAACGCATTAAATAAAATTCATAAAAATGAGGAGGGGAAAAAAAACTAGATTACAGCCCTGGAGGTTGAACAATCAGATCTTTCAGGTGGGTGTCAGAGGCTCTGTCTGTCTCCCTTGTTTTTCCTGAGTCACTGTTTTTCCCCCCCCCCCACCATTCAGAAGAATAAAAGGTACCAATGAAAAGTGTAAATAATCGTGTTTACGTGATCCGTTGGGCGAGAGCCTCTTGTCCCTCAACGCTCAGACTCAGCTCTGAGTCCTGTTTATGAAGTCAGCCACCAGCAGGGAACTTTGGAGCCGGCCGGCACACTTTGGACTCGTTCCCGAGAGGCCTCTGGGCTGGGCCGGCCCGCGGAGGTATAAAAGAGCAGTACCTGCATGGGGAGCCAGTCTCGGTCAGAAAGCAAAGCTCACCAGACCCGAGGAACAGAGCGTCACCGTGCCCACCATGGGGGACTTCTGGCTCTGCCTCCTGCTGCTGCTGAGCACCCAGGCCTTTGCCCGTGAGTACCCCCTGCCCGGGCCCCCACCCACCCTGCCGGCACTGCCACTTGGGGCACGAGCCAGTGGCACAGATGTGGGGTGCCGCCTGAGTTAGCGCGATTGGTGTTTGTGCATGTTGCCATTCGGACTGCGAGGGGCTGCTTCTGTAAAATCATAAGGGGTGATGATATATTCTTAGTGTTCTTAGTGATTCGCATTTCTCAGGTACGGAAATTAGAGTCGCTCATCGGAGCTGCTGATACGGAAGGAACTTCTACTTATATTTGTACGAAATAAAATTAGCCGTTTTTACTTAATTATGTACAGAAAAAAATGTCAAATACCATGCTCTGCCAACTCTGAAAATTTAATTATTACTCACTATTACATATTTATTACATATTAATTTATTACATATTATAATTGTACTTTTATTGCTCATTGTATTGAGTTTTGTGTGTTTTGGATTGTATAACAGTAATATATTTAGTGACCTTTTTAAATTAAAGGTGATGAAACAATAAAATAATCTTAAGAGCTATGAAGGGCTTCATATTCATTTGACGATTTTGTCATGTAAATTTCCGGTAATGTGTACAGAGATTTGCCAGAGACTTGAATTTGTTGTATTTGCTGTTGATTTGTTGGATGGTATGGATCTGATTATTGCTGAGCTCAGTTTTTATTTTCTCTGTAGAACAAGGCAGTGATCAGGATCAAAGCTCAACATGTTTGTGTAAGTCTGGCCTCAATAACTAAACTGTATTTGGAATGGTAAAAAAACCCAGTAATCACAGAAACTGAGGTAATAGTGTCGCAACTTTGCTAATCTTGGTTAGATAAAGCATCCAAGATAGCTGCCGTGGACCCTGGTACTGACCTGTTTACTATCTGGTGAACAGATAGTGTTGACTCAGAACTGCCAGTTCATAATCAAGGGTCTAAAGGTCTGGAGTGATGATTTGGAGGTTAGACTGAACGAAGCACACTGTGCCATTGATAAAGTGTTTGGCAAAGCACCTCCATGTGGACATTGAGAGTATATGCTCCAGAAAAACAACTTGGTGATGACTTAACACTGTGCAGAATGTAGAAAAGAATTATTTTAACACCACAAGAAGTTTTTTAGGCCTAGTAAGATTTAATCATAATTTATGTAGTAATTTAATGTAATATTTCATGGTAACCTTGTAACATCATTCTCTTTCAAGTGGCATCGAGGTTCAGAAACTTTAAGAAATATGTGTACCAGTATGAGGCAGAGAGCAAGAACGGGGTCAATGGAACTGCGAACCTGAAGAATGGTCCAAAGGTCACCTGTAAGGTAGGTGTGACCTTGCCCCTTTGCCCCCATGCCCCTATGCCCCCATGCCCCTTTGCCCCCATGCCCCTATGCCCCCATGCCCCTATGCCCCCATGCCCCTTTGCCCCCATGCCCCCATGCCCCCATGCCCCCATGCCCCTATGCCCCCATGCCCCTTTGCCCCGCTGCACCATGCCTTTCTCACTCCTGGCTGCACCCCCTCCGGCATCAGGTCGATCTGGAGGTGCCCCAGGCGTGTAACTTCATCATGCACACCAGCGAGTGCTCCCTGAGCGAGGTGTCCGTCATCGACGCCCAGGGTCAGCCCGTGTACCGACCTGCTGCGGGCTCCGATGCCTTCCGGGTTGCCATGGAGAAGTAAGTGCCATTTGGGGGTCATTTGGCTATTTATTTTTTTTTAAAAAACTGATTGTCAACAATTTTGGAAAATAAGGCACATCTACAAATGCTGGATAAAGGAGTCATTACAGTATAAACAGCATCTCGCTAAGGGTATGCTAAGGTACAGCGCAGCACTCCTGGGTTTCTTCACCGTTTCTGACGCCTTCCCTACATTGATGTTCTTCCAGGTATCCCCTGAAGTTTGCGGTTGAACAGTTAACAGAGGTGAAGCTCAATATTGACCACCTGGAGCCTGCCAACATCCTTAACATAAAGAGGGGCATAATCTCTGCCCTGATGGTCCCTGTTGAGGAAGAGGAGGAAGAAAACCCCAAGTATATGGTAGGAAGGTTTCCTCTTTGTTATAAACCAGTTACCTGCAGACTGCAATTACCAGCTGCTGCTTCTGCTTGCTGTGAGACCAACACGCAGCGTGTGACTGAGTACAGCCCCGAGCTTTTGGCTAATGGAAGTAGAAAAAGGTTTCAATTGATGTTCTTGGATGTAAGAGACTTCTGCCCTGTCATCTATGGAGAAATGTGGCTACAGTAGCAAGATCAGAAGAATAACAAAAAGCTTAGAATGTTTCTGTACTTCATGTCAGGCTACCTTGCATGGTCTATGCAAGACAAACGTCGATGCTGAAAACAGGGCGGACGTCACCTCCGTCTTCCTCACTAGAGACTTGTCTGAGTGTGACCACTTCAACCCCATGAGTGACTCCACCAGTCCCCTGGCACTCATCTCAGGCCTGGTAAGAAGTCTTGCCAGTACAAAGTGCTCTTTCACAGCTCCTGTTACACAGACCCCACTCAGCTTTTCAGTGTCACTACATGTGCAAACATGGGTCTTGTACACTTCAATGCCAATCCAGGAATGGCCATCTTGACATTGTCAGATGTAAGGAACAATGGCATTTATTACTGTTCATATAGCTTTTCAGACATTAGCCTGTATTTTTGTGCTAAAGCAAAGTTTCCCCAAAAAATCACTAAGTTTGCATCCATTTGCTTAACAATCTCCCCATCCCTGCTATCCACAGAATGTTCCTCTCTCCAAGCTCATCAGAAGCACGCAGACCTGCTCCTACCGCTTTGAAAACAAGAGGAAGTCCATGACGGGAGCCACCTGCACGGAGAAACACATCTTCCTGCCTTTCTCACACGAGTGAGTCCCACCAGCCGTGGGCAGTCGTTAGGAAAGAGTGGGGTTGTATTATGGGAAGTACAGATGAAAATGGAGAATCACCTGATATTTAAACTCTAATTCAACTGAAAATAGCGTCAGTTATATATTAAGCTATATGAAGTACTGTGTGGAAGTACTGTATATTTGATACTCTAGCAACACTCTATCTCTCTTCCCTGGCACAGTAACACATATGGGATCACCTCCGAAATAGTACAGAGTCTAAACCTGCAGGAATCCTCCAAGACCAACAATCGATACATCAGCTATGGTAAGTCACCTATGACCTGCAGACCTTCAGTTATGGTAGGTTAGGGATATGGGGTTCAGGGTAATGTGTATGTGAAGGCTGAGCACTGAACCAGTGTAATTTATCTATCTGTATAGATGAGGCCAACTGGAAGCCGCTGTACATGGAGTTTGCGGAGGACAAGGCCCCTGTCCAGAACAAGGATGCTGTTCTGGCCACGATGAGAGACCTGAGTGGGCTGTCTCAGACCGAACAAGGCCAGCAGAGGCCCAGCCTCTTCCAGAAATTGGTCTCTGAGCTCCGGGGCCTGAAGAATGAGACCCTAGGCGCCGCTGTCCCTGAGATGATGCAGGTTTCCGGCTCGCTGACCTGGCAGGCGCTGGCCCAGTGTGGCACCCGCGAGTGCACCAGCGCCATCCTGCAGATCTTGAGAAACTCTGATGAAGAGGCCGCCGCCATAGCAACGGATGCTGCCGTCTACGCACTGAGCCTCGTACCCAAGCCCTGCGGCTGTCGTGTGAGGGACGTGCTCAGCATGGCTCAGAACCGACAGAGCAAAGCCACCATGTTCGCCCTGAGCAACGTCGTCAGGAAGTGAGTCCAAGCTGGTTATTGTGCTAATCGCCGTCTCGATGCGACTCTTTCCCTGTGTCCGTAAATACAGCAGCTGCCCAAGCGTGCTTTAAGCAATAGACCAGTTTATATTCTAACTGGCCCTTGTCATCAACAACAGATTGTACCAGAATGAGAGAGAGGTCATACCAGTGATGACCGACGTGTCAGAATTCATGGCCTCCTTGCTAACTGGAGACTGCTCCGGTGACGAGGACAAGACCTACCTAGCTCTGAGGGTGCGTACCTGGGCACTTTGAATGACTGTGTGAAGACATTCATGTCTTGCTTCTGTGGTTTCCGATGATGATGATGAAGCCTCAAAGTTGTGCTCCAGGATGTATCCCTGCCTTGTTCTCTGCTCTGAGCCAGTTGGATAATAGATGATGATAACTGGAATATTAAATTTTTTCCTACATTCAGGTCATCGGCAACATGGGAGGAGCCATGGAGGCTGCCAATCCTGCCCTGAAGTCAACCCTTCTGAGGTGCATTAGACAACCCACTGCCTCCCGGGCTGTTCAGCAGGCCGCCATCCAGGCTTTCAGACAGATGACTATTGATGAAGAGGTAAGTTCTCCATACCTGGCCTGTGACCTTCAGCGGTGAGCATCTGTCTCAATGTGCTTGACGGGGTTTTGCTTTTTTTGAAATTCCGCAGGTTAGCAGAGCTCTTCTGCAAACCTACCAGGATGACCAAGGCCCAATCCAGAAACGCATCGCTGCCTACCTGATGCTGATGAAGAATACCGAGATGGCTGACCTGAGACAGCTGCTGAGCACGCTGGAGACTGAGCAGAATGAGCAGGTCAAGAGCTTTGTGGCTTCCCACGTCGTCAACATCTTGAATTCGGAGGATGCCGAATCTGAAAGGTAATGGAAATGAGACAGAAACAAAAACCTGCTGGCAGGAAATGTTTTCATGGGCTTCATGGCTTTTCCTATCTGCCTCACAGGACACGACAGAAGATCATGGAGGCATTGCAGGGCATTGAAGTGTTTGCTCCTGTGGACTTTTCCAAGTCGTCTCGTAATTACAAAATCAGCCCCACGATAGCCTCAGTGGAGGGAAATGTACTTTTCGATTCCACAGGCTACATGCCGAAAGAAGTCATGCTGGAGACAACCTTGAAGGCCTTTGGATACAACCTTGACCTGATTGAGGTACGAAACAAAAATGAGCATGCTTTCAACTTTATTTAAAAAAAAAAAAATCTATAGTGTAATACTCAAAAGTTTCTGATCTATATTTTAATTGTAATTTAGTTTTTCCAGAATAATATGGTATTATCTCTGGTATTATGCACAGAGTAAATAGGAATTCTGTATTTCAATTAAAGGTTGGTATGGAGGGGAATGGATTTGAACCAACAATTGATGCCCTGTTTGGAGAAAATGGGTTCTTCCCAGACACTGCATCAAAGGCTATGTACTGGGCTGAGGAGAAGATGCCATCCAAAGTCAATGAGTTTATCAAAAACTGGATAGATCCACTGAAGAATGAGAGAATGAAGAGACAGGTATTTAACAAAAGCTGGTGTTCTCAGGAGTAGCTAGATCAGTCTCTTCTATTTTGACATTTTGCATTCATTGGATGCGTCGTCTCTGTTTTGTTGCCCTATGTGAGCAGGTTCCCAGAAACATCATGAATGAAGTGAGCCGAAACTTCAACAAGCTGTTAAAGACACTGAAGTCACAGAAGTCCCCTGAGTTCATGTCCTACCTGAGGATCATGGGAAATGAGCTGGGCTATATCAAGTCCAGTGACTTAGATGCAATAGCCCAAAATGCTGCTATGTACTCTGATGCCATCTTGAGGCTCATGCCCCTCGAGGTACACACTGTTTAATGTACCTCATTGTTCTAACGTTCAGGATAAAAAAGTATCTGTTATGTTAGATAATGACCTTGTTATCTTTTTTTTTTTCTTATCTCAGTTCTTGAAGTCTCTGGTGACCAGAACAGACAATGAATTATTTGCTCACTATATCTTCATGGACAATGAATTTGCTCTGCCAACTGCTGCTGGCTTCCCACTGAAGTTCTCACTGTCTGGAATCGTCACCCCTGGAGCCAAGGGAGGCCTAAGCCTGAGGCCACTCATGGTAAACCTCTTGGTCACCATACAGCTGGGGGATCGATGAATCAAAATGGCCAGCAGTAATGTATGAAATGCTCTGGCCAACTAAAGGGACATCCTAAGCCCCATCTTCTCTTCCTGCAGCAGGAGCTTTCCTTCATGCCCTCCATGGGCGTGGAGTTTGTGACACAGATGGGCATCCACATCCCTGAGTTTGTTGCGGCGGGCATTGAAATGCACACCAACTTGTACCATGAGAGCTCCCTCAATGCCAAGGTCACCATAAACAGCAACCAAATCAAGCTTGCCATTCCAGCACCGCAGGGCACTACCCAGCTCTTCAGCATCAGGCAAGGACACTTTTCATTATTCTGTTTTAAAATTTTCGATGTTTGTTTTTCTCAGAACGTTGTGAGATTGTCTCATATTGAATAATGTGTTTTTTTGTCTTTGCCATCGGAAACTACAGCAACAGACTGTTGTCTGTGTCCACTGCGCAGACCAAAATAATGCCCTCGATGATTGAGGACAGAACTGACCTGGCGGAGTGCAGCCCCCTCTTTACCGGGGTGAAGTACTGTGCCATTCTGCGCTACTCTAATGCAAGCTCCTCCGACGTGGCCCCCTACTACCCACTTACTGGCGAGACGCGGTATGGGCCCTCGACTTCCTGTCGGTCTTCATCTGTACTTGATGGATGGGATTCAGTCTAATCCGTTATCATCCAAACATTTGTGCTCAGATTGGCCTTGGAGCTCCAGCCTGCGGGAGACGTCACAGAGTACACCGCCACCCTGAGTTATGAGCTGCTAAGGGAGGGGAAGGAGGGCCGCCATAAGGTGGATGCCATAAAGATGGTGCTGAGTGCCGAAGGTACAACTTTCAAATGATGATTCCTTCCCTTTTCTTCCCTCACTGTAATAGCATAGCTTTAAACCCTGGTTCCCTTCTGGTCTTCAGGTGCTGAGCCCACTGAAGCAGTTGCCATAGCTAAATACAACAGGAACAAGAACATTCTGACCACTGACATTCAGATCCCAAACTACGACGTGGAGGCTGGGATCAGGCTGTCGGTCTCTGAGAGCAACATGAAGGGAACGAAGACCCAAGCTGTCACGATAGATGTCACCAACAAAAAAATCCCTCAGCTCACCATAGTTGGCCGCTCCAGGTAAAACGAGTGAAGAGCAAAGGTGGGTAGTTTAGGTCCAGTGAGTAAAAGTACAGACCAAGGTCTTGTTTCAACCAACCAGTTGAATGCTCTTTATACTTAATTGGTTGCTTGAAACAACATCTTGGTCTGGACTTTTACTCTCGACCTAAATCACCCACCTCTGGTGATCGGAGACATTTGGAAAAAGTGCTTACATTGCAGATCCTGCATGTCATTAACTCTCTCGGTTTCTCATGTATCCTGTAGACTTGACATGTTGAAGGAGGCTATGGTGCAGTTCCAGCTGACTGTTCCTGCCCTGCAGACTGATGCCACAGCCACTGCCTCCCTCAAGCGCTCAGATATCATGACACTGCAGCTGGAAACAGCTGTCAAAATCCCAGAGACCACCTCCCTGCAGAGAATCACCTTCCAACTAGGTATATCTTTCTGCTTTCCAGATGTTCCAAAGAATAGGAAACATACAGATATTAAGATGATCACCAAATGAACTGGTAGAAAAAAATGATAAATGTCTTTATAGATGAGAATGAGATAGAGGTGGAGATGGCATCTAACATGAATTCCGAGATCCAAAAGCTCATCCCTGATCTGGAGGGGTACCAGAGAAAACTTGAGAATATTGCCAATGAAGTATTGGATCAGAAGGTTGCGAAGACTGACATGAAATTACGTCACATTGTCTCTAAAACTATTGAGGTCAGTTGGAAATATATGTACATTTTTCAGAATTGTCACTTCCAAATGGGATTCCAAAGTTTATCCTAGGAATTGCTGGTCCTGAGCAAAGGTGCACTCTGGAATGGAAGCCAATTTGTCACACTAAGAGCGATTTAGGGACACTATTTCACCTAATTCACCACTTTAAACTGAGGAAGGAAACCTGTCTCGGGGGGGGCAGGGGAGATAGAAGAGGCAATATCCGCCCAACAGGGTAATTATCTGATCATTTGTTATAGGACAAGATGAGGACGAATTGGCCACCACACAAAAAAATCAGATATAAGTAGATTTAAATAGAGAAACATCTCTAAAGGCCAGGACCCCAGATATTTATAAGACCCAGAAGTCTATGTGATATTAACGATAATCCTTTGCATTTAGGCAGGGAATATCTGGCTGGACAGAATGGCAGTAGGCATCCCCTATATGGAGAACCTGAGGAACAAGAGGAACATCCCAGAGATCAACTTACCTTCTCTGCCTGAGACACTGTTCCTGAAATAGTAAGTAACAAATAGATACTGAGTGGTAGAAAGGACTGATTTGTCAACTTGTGGTTTTCCTAAGAATTCTTAAAATGTTGTGCCTGAGCTCTTCATCTTTCTTCCTTCACCAGTGAAAGCTCCTTCAGATACCAGTTCAACAAGGACAGAGTCACAGTGACTGTCCCTCTGCCACTGGGTGGAAAATCCTCAAAGGATTTAAACGTCCCCCCAAGTGTGACCATTCCTGAAGTGAACGCCCTGGAATTTGGGCTGTGGATACCCAAGAGAGTCATCACAGTACCCTTTTTTACCATCCCCCACAACTATGAGCTCAGTGTGCCCCTCCTGGGGATGGCTGAAGCAACTGCCAAGATGACCAGCAACTTCTACAGCTGGGAGGGATCAATTTCTGGGGGCAATGACACAGTGGACACCCCCAGCTACATAGCCAAGTTCAAAGTCAAGGCTGACAGCCCCATTGAGATCTTCTCTTATGATACTGAAGGTAAGCACCTTCTTTTATCCGTTTCCACCTTCTGTTTTGCAACATTGATTGTGTTTCAGAAAAATAATTTGATTTTAATGAAAATCTAATAGTAGGGATTTAAAAATTTATATTAGTTACTGTCCAGTTCAATAATGAAACAATGCTATGTATTTTGTTTGCGTTCTTATGTTTATTGGACTTGCTTTACTTACATACTCGAAACTGGCTAAATACAAAAACTTTAGACTTCCTAAAGAAATACTGTAACATTTATTTGTTTTGTCTTATAGGTATAGCAGCGATCAGTGGCACAGTGAAATCTCTGAAGTACTCTGTGACGACTTCCCTTAAACATAGCCTTATAAATTCTCAGTTCAACATCATGGAATCTCTGACAACACAAGAAGACAGAACTTCTGTAGCATCAAGATCACACTTTAGGGTATTCAGCCCCATGGGCCTTAACACCTCATTATTGATGTCTGGTCAGGGTGCTTATGGGAAACTTGATTTCGCCATTAACACCAACATAGATGGTACCTTCCAGTTGGGTTCACTGTATGCCAACACAGTCTACACTGAATCCTATGTGGTGGACGTTCGCAGGAAAACCATAAAAAGAGATTCATCACTTAATTTGGACTCCATACTTCTTGGGGTCTCAAACACAATCAAGGGATCTTATATAGATGGAGACGTGTCAGTCCTGTCTGACACTAATGTGAATCATGATGCTCTGAAGCATGAAGGAGAACTTAAGTACAAGGATGGTCTGTTTACCTTGAAGTCAAAAGCTGTAACTGAAGCCCTTGGGCAGAAACTTAGCAGCAATGCAGAACTGAAGATTTCTGGTGAACGTGGAATCATTCGAGTGGAGACCCAAGCTGGTGATGCCAAAAACAGAGCCTATTCCCTCCTCTCTGGATCTGTGAACTCCCAAGGCCTGGAGATCAATTCTGATGGTACCATCATGTTTGATGTTACCCGTGGGTCACACAAGGCTACACTGATGATTGGAAGTAATGGCTTAGAAACTACAGGCACCACCACACTACAGCTGAAGCCCTTAACTTTTGAAAACCAGTTCCATAGCACAGTTGACAGCTCTGGGGCAGTTTTGTCCATCACATCAAAAGGAAGCATCCACCAGAACAGAGCTGAGCTCCAGATTGAAGGGAAAGCTGGTGTTAGTGAAGCCTATCTGAACAGTGTTTATGAAGGCAACCTGTTTGATGCAAGCTCCCGGAATAGAATGAACGTGAGGGTGAACAAGCAGGGACTGACTGTGACAAATAACCTCATGGCATCTGTGCAAAAAATGAAAACTGAACATACTCATAGTCTGATACTGACCCTCTGGAGCTTAGCCCTGCAGTCCAAAACAGACAACTTTATCTGTGACAGCACTTCCTACAAGCATGATATAAAGTTTGACATGAAGCCCTTCATTGCAACAGTAAATATGAACAATGACCTCAGGCTCATGGACGTTGAGTTCACCAACAACGGCTTGTTCAAAGTTGAGCCTTACAAGATTGATCTGACTGGCAAACTAAGGGGGGCCTTTGGAGAGGATCAGGAGGTCAAACACACTTATGAAATTGGCTATGCTGGACTGGAAGGAAAACTAAAATGTAGTACCACTGGAAAAATCCTAGGAGCTCAGATGAGCCATAATGTTGATCTGGAGGTAGTTGGTCTTTCCTCTAAATTCAGTAGTGAAGCTCGCTTCAAGTCTAGATCTCTCCAGCTCAACAGCAACCTCCGTACCCTTGCAGTGCCGTTCAGCTTCAACGTGGATGCTCTCCTCAATGGTGATGGTGAGTTGAACCTGTATGGAAAACACAGTGGCCAGCTGTACAGCAAGTTCCTTTTGAAGGCAGAACCTCTAGCTTTCGCCTGCTCTCATGACTACCGAGCCTCAAGCAGCCATATGATTGGTGGTGGTGCATCTGTAAAGACAGAATTTGACAATAAGGTTAATGGGCTCTTGACTCCCAATGAGCAATCTGCCACATGGAGGGTGAAATCCAAACTTAACAACTATGGCTATAGTCAGGATTTCAGTGCCTACAATAATGCAGATAGGATTGGAGTTGAACTCTCTGGAACCATGCTCAGCGGAGCAGCTGGAGAGCAACAGAACCAAGGGTGCAGCGTTTCTGGCTTCTTGAAGTATGACAAAAATGGAAATTTTCATATCATCGAACTGCCTTTCATTGAAAGCTTTCCTGCTGCTTTTGATGAATTCAAAGCCACCATTCTGAATGTTCTTCAGTCCATTCAGTATTACATCAACAGTTTAGATGTCAACCGCCTGGCTGGTGAATTTAGGGCCAACTTGGACAAATTGCCACAGCAACTTAACAACTACATGCAGAAAATGGACCTGGAAAACAAGGTGGCTGAGACTAAGAAGCAGCTTGCCGCTCTGACTCGGAAGTATATAATTACACTGGAAGACCTGGAAGATTCCTTAGAGAACCTGAAGGTGTCCTTTGCACAAACCCTGAGTGAGCTGCAAATTGCAATCAGAGAATTTCTAGTCATGGTGAAGGAACAGATTGGAAGTGGAGCCTGGTCAAATGCTCTCATGCAGGTTGGAAGCAAGCTAAGGGACTTTGATGAGAGAACTGGAATCTCTCAATCAATTATCCATGCTATCAATGCCATGGAAGACATCATTAGGCAGTTCGATTTCAATAACCTGAAGGACAGCAGCATTGCCTGGCTGCAGGATCTCGATGCTAAGTATGATATTAAATCTAAGGTTCAGAAGCAAGTAAGTGAACTGAAACAAATGTTATTGAACTTTGATATTATGAAATTCATTCAAAACCTGAAAGACTATGTCTCTTCAATCAAAGTAAATGAATACCTGGGTAAGCTGTCATTTCAAATTCCTGCTGAAGAAATCATTGCAGTTGTTGACTCCATAAAAGATGTAATAGTTAACTGGATTGAGGAGTATCAAATTGTTGAGAAGATTAATGTGGTGTACTCTCAGGTGAGGGATCTAATTCTCAAGTATGAGCTTGACAAGAAAATCAAGGTGTTCATGGACCGAGGACTAGAACTTTTCAAGAAATACAATGTCCAAAAAACACTGCAGTCGATAGTTGATACTCTAAAATCTGTTGATTTCCAATATTTGCCTGACAAACTAACGCAAATACTCGATAAAGCAGTGGAACAACTGGAAGCAGCGGACTTCAAGCAATTCATTGACAAGCTTAATGAGTACATAGCTGTGATTGTTAAAAAAATTCAGGAATTTGACTACAGTGCATTCATTGACACCGTAAACCAGAAAATAAGTGCAATGACAAGGAGTTTGAATGAACATCTCCAAGCTTATGAGATCCCACAGAAAATTGAAGCCACTCGCAAATTTATGAGAGACCTCCAAGCCTCCACTGTGAACTACTTGAATAAACTGAAAGACACAAGGGTTGCAGAGATGTTCTTAATGGTCCAGGATATCATTGACGCTACAGCTTTCAGTGACATCAAGATAAAGCTGCAGGACCACCTCAAAGACCTTCGGGAGAGAATTGGCAGCATGGATATCAGAAGGGAAATTCGTTTCTACCTTGAAAGAGCAATTGAATCCTACAGAAATATGGTCAGCTACATCGCCTCTCAGCTGAATAAACTGATTGCAGAAATCCGCAAATTGGCTGAACAACAAGAAATCATTGATGAAATCCAGCAGGCTTTTGAGCAGTATGCAAACACATTGAAGGCACTGCAGTTTGAAATCCCTTCATTCACTGTTCCTCTCACTAATCTTGTTGTGCCCCCTGTTCAGATCAATCTAGAAAAGCTGCAGATGATTACAATTCCGGAAAAGGTCTCTATCCCTGAGTTCACTATTCTTGATTCATATACCATACCCTCTTTCACCATTGACTTCGAGGAAATCAAGAAAGTAATAATTTCCTTCATTGACAACATCAGAAACATGGAAGTTACATTCCCTAGTCCCAGTGATCTGTTTGGAGACCTCAAACTGATATACTTGTCAGACCTGCCTGACCTGACATTTCCAGAGATTACCATTTCAGAAATCAGGTTTCCAGAGATTACCATCCCAAAACTGAATCTGGAAAATTTTGACATCACTATGCTCCCGATTCCTGAGATTAAAATGCCAAAAATCCCCAGTGAAGTCGAAGTGCCTGCTTTTGGTAAACTCTACAGTGAATTCAGAGTCAGCTGTCCACACTACAAACTCCAAACTGCAGCAGTTCTCCAAAACTCAACAAGCAGTTCGAGGAACCCACGATTCACTGCTACGTTTACTTCCCAAATGGAATCAATTATGGATTACCTAGCATATGCTCTGGATGCTACCGCCCAGATAGAAGCCCCTGAAATGAGAAGCCTGGTACTCAGTGAAACCTTAAAATTTAACCATAAAGCCTTCAGCGTTGACCACCAGGGCTCAGTCACCCTTGGTGCCACCTCACCACAAGCTAAAGCTGTAACTAAGGCTAAAGCTACCACAGAAATGTACACAGGTGACATTGTCAACAACATGAATGTAGTCTTGGAGAGTGGAATTTCTGCATCAATGGACACCACCTATAAGCATACCCTGAATATCCCATCTCCTGAAATCTCTAGTCAGGTTAGTTTTACCCATAAAGCAGGTGCAACTTTTGAGTCCGGTACCATTTCTTTGACAGCTGGAACCATTGGCAATGGAAAGTGGTCTATTTTGGATTACACCGACGATGGTACCCACAAGAGTAACCTTGAGTTCACCCTTGACATCAATACTGCAAGACTCAAATTTACTGGGGACACAAACAGCAAGGCTCTGAAAATGAAGCAAACTATAAATGCTGAATCCGCCATTTTCAGCTATGTAACTGTCGATGTTCAAGCGGAGACGGAAGCTCCTTTTATTAAAGGCAGTGTTTTTTCATTGAATGGAAAGGCTGATGTGGAATTACTGGAAATCAAGTTGACAGCCTCCCATAACAGTGAACTCACTGGTAGAGTTAGTGGAACCTTGTCCAACTCCATAGACTTTGTTGCTCACCCTTTTGAAGTCATTCTTGATTCTAAAAATAAGGGAAATGGCAAGATCATTTTACCCCTGAAACTGACTGGAAAAATTGATCTACAGAACAACTATTTTGTCCTTCTCAATTCAAACAAGCAGTCTGTAAGCTGGGGGGCCTTAGCCCGATTCAATCAATATAAGTACAGCCACAACTTCCGTGTGGAGAACAACGAGAAAGACATTGGTGTCTATGCAGAAATGACTGGTGAGGCTAACCTCGATTTCCTGACTGTAGCTCTCAGCATCCCTGAAATGAATGTACCTTATACTGAAATGAGAACCCCACAGATTAGGAGATTCTCCCTGTGGGAGGACATGGGCCTGAAGAAGCTCCTGGCTACTACCTCGCAGTCATTTGATATGGCTTTCAAGCTCCAGTACCAAAAGAATCCTGAGATGCTTGCCTTTGACATTGACCTAACACCGCTCTACAGTGCCATCAATGAAAATTCCAAGATACTCAATGCAAAGTTTGAGCAGGGAAGAGACGAGGCGATCCGTCTGCTGACTGACTCGTATAACCAAGCTAAGACACAGCTGGAAAAGCACAAAGCTGTCAGATCAGCTCTGCAGGCCAAGACACTCACTATCCCTGGATACACCATCCCTATCTTGAACATTGAAGTTTCTCCATTCACAGCTGAATTGCCAGCATTCAGACTCCTCCTCCCCAAGGAGATCACCACACCTAACTTTAAGGTGCCAATGATGGGCTTCTCAATTCCTTCGTACACACTTGTAATACCTGTTCTAGAGCTGCCAGTGTTAAATGTGCCTAAAACCCTCAGACGACTCTCCCTGCCCATAATTACTCTGCCAGTCACACAAAACACAATTATGATTCCTGCCATGGGCAATATTACCTATGATTTCTCATTCAAGTCCTCTGTGGTCACCTTGAATGCTAATGCTGGTCTGTACAATCAGTCTGACATTGTGGTCAAATTTGGAGCTTCCTCAAGTTCTATTTTTGATGTCCTCAAAAGCAAACTAGAGGGAACTACCAGCTTGACAAGAAAACGAGGATATAAACTAGCCACCACTCTGTCTCTGGAAAACATTTTGGTTCAGGTCAACTACAATACCATAATGAGCCTCACCAAGAGAAATACAGAAGCATCCATTATGACCTCTGCTAGGGCCAGCCTGTTGATGCTAAACCTAGAATTAAATCACGAACTCAAAGGAAACACTAAGACTAAACCAAATGTGGTCTCCAAGGTAAGCGTGACATATCACTTTGGTCGAGATGTTTATGGCAAGTGTAGTATTGAAAATAGTCTCCATTTGGAAGGATTGCCATCTGCCATCTCTTTGGAGACTTCTACCAAGGGAATGATTAATGGAACTATTTTACCATTTGGTGGATTCATTGCAACTTTCAACAAAGAAGGTAATGTCTACCTGAATGCTAATGGCCTGCGATCTACAATAAACGCTGACATGGACTCAAAAGTACAATACGAGACACCTAATGTGTACATAAACATGCATGCAGACATGAATAAAAATCTGGCTTTGGAGGCATCTCTGCGTAGAGTATATGCTACATTGACCATCAAAGGCAACAATAACGCTGATGTTAGACCTTTCAGTACCAAGGGCAAGCATAGTGCCAAAGCAACCTTTGAATTTGTTCCACTGAAGACCGTTACAGGTAGTGTGCAGATTGATATGTCCCAGCCCAGCAACGTTGGTGAGGCAAGTGTGGTTGAAAACATTAAATTTATTGCCATGCCAGAGAAACAAATGTTCAGTTGGAGTGGCAGGGAGCAGCTGGCATCTGCTGTCCATTCTGGTGATCATCTGCTGTCAAATGATGAGACTGAAGTCCGACTGGAGTGGACAGAGTCAGTGGAGGGCTACCTTGCTTTCTTGAAGACTATAAAGCTGCCTATTTACCAGAAAAACCTGTGGGATGTACTCAAGTTCGATATGACCACTAATGAGGACAAGCTACAGTTCCTTAATGCCTCCTCAGTTGTGATATACACCAAGAACAAGGAAGGATTCCTCTTTGCTCTGCCCAGTAAAGTTTTTGGGAATGATATCATTTTTAATATCCCAGAGATCACCTTGGCGGTCCCCAAATGGGTGAGGGACATTCCTCAAAACATCAGGGACATTGACATGCGTTATGACGGAATGAATTTCCCTGAGCACTTGAGTATTCCTCCTGTCAGCATTCCAGCTTTCGAAGTACCCTTTACCACCTTGCGAGTTCCATCCTTCGTCATTGACCTAAGGATCCTTGTAATCCCAACGCTGATTGAGATTCCTGAATTTGAAGTCAACTTGCCAGGCCTGCCCAAAGTGAATGTGCCAAGCATCAGCATTAATACAGAGTACCTGATGAACAGAATGTCATCATTAGCAGTGAAACTGCCAAAATATGAAATTACCATCTCATCTTTCAGCCTGCCAAAGTCCATGACTATTGGCACATACACAGTCCACCTGGATGACATTGAAAACCAAATCTCCAACTTCGAGCTGCCTTCCATCACAATCCCAGAGCAGAAGATTGAAATTCCTGAGATTACTCTCAACTTTCCAGTTGGGATTTTTATTCCATACTTTGGCTCCCTGTCTACAACTGTAATGGTGTCTTCTCCCATTTACAACATCAAATGGGCTGTTGAACTAGAGAACAAAGCTCCTGCCTTTGTCACCTCACTGAAGTCTTCCTGCACATCCACTATGGTCTTCCTGGAGTATGAGCTGGATGGTATGTCTTACAACTATTACCATTGATCACTTTCCTGATTTCCACTTTCCAGCTGTATGTGTACTGAGTTTGTCTTTGCTCTACACAGCAATTGCAAACACTCAGTTTGAAAATGGGGCTGTGAGCATAATTGGCAAAGGGACCCTCTCTCACAAAGATCTGAGCCTGGACTGGCAACAAACACTCACACAGTCCTTAAGGTAAGATATTTTGCCTGTCGCAAATATATATATATTTATCTATATGGACTGTATATGGAAAGCAATATTTGATAAAGAATCATGAGAAACTTTTTCCCCCCCCCCCACCCAGGATGAAACGACAGGCTTCTCAGGATGCAAGGTAAATTTTTGCGTAATCTCTCATGTTACATAAATCTCATGTTGTTGTCAAATGCCTCACATCCCTAAACAGCAAAACCAAATTTATATGAATGTATATTGGCAAAAATATCATTGTAGAGTTTTTATAGCTCATAATTTTTGGAAATGTTTTTATGATCTATATGTATATACCTATATTAACATGAGTAATGTTCATTTTGCCCTTCAGTGCCTCTCGCCACACTTTGGATGTCGATATCAACAGTGCAACATTCACTGATGTCAGCCTTCGCTACGTATCCCGCAAGGACAGCGTTAGTGCCTCCATATCTTCTCCATCCTCTGGATTCCTCGGCATCCTCATCCAGAAGAAGACTCCGTCACAGGTGTTGGGAAAGCTTTACAGTCGCTTCCCGGTGAGTTGGGTTCTCAGGACTATTACCAGAAACTTTTTAATTCCACTGATTAAATGTCCACTGATTTGTCCGTTTTTTCTGGACAGTCTGCTCCTGAAAAGGATATGGATATCCTAAGCATCAAGGCAACCTTGAAGAACTCAGAGAAACTCAACCTACAGACTACTTGGAACACCCAAGTTACGTATGACATACTTGGTGGCCTGAGGCACAGAGTGCCAGCTATCACATCCTCGCTGTACAATTTCGCAAACAAGTACCACAATGCCCACTTTGGCATGGACCTGAACCGCGCCTCTTTGAAGCTAAAGAACACTGTGTCCAGTTCCATCGAGAAAGCCTACCAGGAGATACCAAGAAACCTTGACACATTGCGAAATGAGATTGAGAAAATCAGGGACCAAAGCAAGGTGATATACAAGAGGGCAGTTGACAGTATCCCGGCTGAGGATTTCCAGAAAGTTAGTGATGACCTAACTCGCTTCATCAGGCAACTTCTCCAGCAATATCAGAAGAATGTCAAACTTATGCTGGATGCAGTCATGAAATTCCTGAGCAAGACTAAGTTTCAGCTGCCTGGGATCAAGGAGAAGCTCACTGGAGAAGAACTGTTCCAGAGGGCCAGCCGCTCCATTGCTAGGGTGATTGAACAGTCAAACCAGATGATTTACAGCTTCATAGAATCTAACGCAGGTGCCTTCATCAGTCATGTAAATAACATTGAATTCATAGTTCCTAGTACTAACTACATCATCAGTGGAAGGAACATTGTGGAAAATGTGAAATATGCAATGAAAAATATGCAGAATAACATTATGGACATGGTGAGAACCCTGGAGAACATCAGACTTGAAGACATTCTGGAGAAACTGAAGACTTTCCTACAACTGTGCATTCAAAAGGTGGATGATGCAGTGGCCTCCTTGAAGACCCAAGGCCTGGATGAGCTTTCTGCCAGCCTCAATAGCATCATCTCAGAGGCCCGCAATGTGCAATTCATGCAATCATTTGGTGCGCAGTTTGAGGAGTTCAAGAAGGTGGCAGAGGGGCATAAAAACAAAGCCAAAATGACAATCCAGGAGGTCTATTCTGAGGTGAACATGGAGCGCCTGAACACCAAGCTCCAGCTGTGGATTGATGATGTACGGTCAAACCTGAATGTATCTTTCAACAAACTCATCCAGCTCTTGCAGGACGTCTCCAAGAGTGTGCAGCGTTACATGAGAGCTAGCAACAGAAAAGCGGACATTGACATCCCTCTTCCTTTTTTCTGGAAATCATTTAGTGATTGGCCCACAACAAGCTAACTGTAAGGGCTTGCGAAACACTACCGAGTGAGGAGGACAGTAAAGCTCTGTAACAGAAATGCCTGAAATTAGAGGATAAATAAAAATGAAAAAGGACCATTTCATGGAATCTTTGAGAATGTATTTAAAGCTGTTATACTGGCACATGTAGATTTTGTCGATGCTGCTGTTTTTTGCAATTGAAGTCTGACTGGTTTAGTAATTTCGTATTATTATGTTGTAATAAGCAACTGCTTTATTGTCCCCTTTTCTTCCTTTGGGGAGTTTCAATAAAGACCCGTTTTAATGCAGATTGAGATGGGAGCCTTTTTGTAAACTGTGCCGTTTGACTAAGGCTACATTCACAGCTCACTTTCACAGATTAACTCATAACAATCAGTGACTATGTCCCAACCAAGGCATGCCTGTGGCCTTCCACTACAGGGAAAATGTTTTTCTTGGGAGATCATTCATTCAAAGACAAGAGAACCAGCATTTAAGATTTATATCTGGACACGTTCAGTTGTTTCTTATTAATTAGTAAAATTAGTGAATTAGTAAAATTGATAAATATTTGCTGGTACTCATCTAATTAAACTGATTAAAAGCATCAATCAAAGCTGCACATCCAGAGCATCATGGGAATGCATCGCTCCACTCAGCCACACAGTGGCGCTGTCGACTCACTCATGATGGCCGAGCGCTCAAGCTGCCACGCTCTCGCTCTCTTGCTCTACTTCAGCTGCATGTATGGCCTCTTGACCTCGCCATTATTGCTCTCTGCATTCCCTCGACTTATTTCCCCTGGTTACCTGGTGGGACACTGTAAGCCCCCCGTCGACATTTCATATACCCTCCTGAAACGGGTCTGCAACAAATGTTGCTAAGCACGGCGGCAGCCACCTGTCAGGAATCCGGGGGCGGGGCTTATGGCAGGGTGTGCTGCTTTTCCCACACTACTCTATTAGAAGGATATGGATCATCCGGACATGGTGGGCGGAGCGTCAGCTGGTCCCGCCCCTCCCGGCTGGGCCCAGCACCAGTGCCTTCTCTCCCCTCTTTCTTTCCCGTCTGGGCTCCTGCCCCTGGCCCCGGCCCCAGACCCTGTTGTGATACCTGCCCCCTCACCTGCATTTAGGGTGGAGGACCCCGCTCTGTCCAGAGCTGTTGCACAGCGCTTTCCCTCATCAGTGATGTTGCGCATCGCTAATTTAGTGTTAGCCTTCGGCAAACTGACAGTGTCCAGGCTGAACGACGAGTCTCCGAAGAGCAAGAATACATGAAACTCCCCAATAAACCAAACGGATCTCACTCCAGTGTGAGATTACATATCCGCATTCACCTGCAACTACGATGAAAATTAACTACAGTAAATGGCATATTTATATACTGATAAGTAATAATACAAACTGTGTTACTGTGATTAAGTCCCTCATGAGAATAGCATGGGATTGGAACACTGAATATGGGTGAAACTGACATGAATCAGATCTCTGTCCAAAGTCATGGTTTGATTTATTGGTCTAATTGTCCCAGTGATATATCGTCTCTCTGTATGTGCAATTTGCTAATACGTGAAAATATGAGAAATCTGGTTTCAAGGTGAATGAATTTGATGATCTGTCACTGTGTTTTCAAGATACCTGTTGACCATTTTGTAGGTCACTCCGTTCCTCCAAGGACCAGCAGAAGGTTTCCCACATGCTCCACCTCTTTGAGGACCCTGTCTGAAGGCCACGTCGGATGACTGGAGAGGAAGCAGGCGGCTGCAGATGCTGGTGGGATCCTTAAGCTCTGGTTTCATTATTCTTCTTTCAGCGATTGTGAAAAACCATCTCAGGAATATCAGGCACCAGGGTGTTGACAGTGAGGGCAGTGAGGCAGTACGGACAGTGAGCCAGTGAGGACAGTGAGCCAGTGAGGACAGTGAGGGCAGCACCTTTGGCATGGGTCTTAGTTTTCCTCTTAATGTCCAGGTAAGATTCAAGCTTATTAATGTGTTATGAAGAAGTTCACCATGGCTATAGATGCACAGTGAGTTTGGCAGTCTGTTGTAAATCAGCAAACTAATAGAGGCATACATTTTGACAGATCACAGATTCTCAATGTGAAGTTCCAAAGTTCTGCAACATCATTGACTGCATTTTTGCATACAGGCTGGCTTTGTTCTCTCCCAGTTTTGGAAATGTCAATGTGTAAAAAAAAAAACAACCCCTCTGTTCTTAACTGGACCTCATTTCCCACTAACAGCCTTAAACTCCTCAGGAGGGGCAAATGTTAAAAGAGGGCAACTTATATCTCTCGCAGAAAGTCATTTTCCACATTATCCCCTTTTTGTGGAGTGAAATACATATTTTTACACCATTCCCAAGTGCTCTGTTGAGACCAATTGACAGAGCAGCACCATGTTGGAGTGATTCTCGCAGCTTGTGTAATATGTCACCATCAGCTTAGCGGTTGTAAATTAGCAGCGGCATGGCGGCTCGCCGCGTCCCCGAAATGCCCGCGCTGGGGCCCAGGTGCCTCTTCGGGTTACAGCCTCATTTCTTCCCCTCTGCACCCTGGAGCACCTTTTTCCAGTCTTCCTGCTGCTCCACGCGGTCGCAGGCAGCTGTGCTACAGTGCCACATCTGTCGCGGAATCTCGGAGTCCGACGTCTTGGAATCTGAGGTCTGACATCCCGAAATCTGTGAGAAAGCTTCTGAAATTCCGAGCTCCTGGCTCCGTCATCAGATTACTGGCATGAGGAGGGAGCATGCAACCGGATCGAGCCCCAGCCCGCACGCACACACCTAATAACAGTCACACACATGCATACAGCGAGACGGACACACAAATACACATACATACATAATTACACACACACACACACATACATGCAGAGTGACAGACAGACAGACACGCACACACACATAGTATGTGTACCCACAAACTCTGCAGCAGAGACACACACATTCACAATGGGCCCAGTGTCTCGCAGAACAAAGCGTAAAACCTGCCTTTTCTATGTCATTTCATTGCGAAACCATTAAAAGTGAAGTGTGGCCTTTGAGTTCGGCAGGGACACCATGATATATGGCGCACGGCAGGCCGGTCGGGGCCAACACCAACAGATTTCTGTTTGAAAGCAGATATGGAAGAAGCAAAGAGGGTTAACGTGAGAGCGGCCGAGCTTCCCAGGGGTGGACCAGCACCGCTACGCCGCCATGCCGCTCTAGGCCTTGGCTTGTCCGAAAAACACAACTCAGAGTGAAACTAATTTAAAGCCACTTGCCGACTGGCACATGTTTGAAGTGAAAGAATCCCAGCTGAGAAAGTACTAGTCCTGTAACAAAATGCGGTACCGTTAAAGTGAGAGAGAGGGAAATACCTCACTGCCAGGGGCCTGACGATGCAAACTCACATTTTACAGTAACTGACAGTGTTTTTTTCTGAACTTAAATGCTCACCCCAGTGTTTCAAACATAGCAATAGAGATAGAAAGTCTGTTCAAAACTGGAAGTAATTGACAAACTTCAGAATAACCCTTTCAACTCAGCTGTGGCTGGGTGACTGATTAACAAGCAAAGTGAATTCAGTTAAATAGGGATGTTTTCATTGGTGCGGCTGTCCATCGCTTACAAACCTATTGGCTAAAATGACTGACATTATGATCTGAGATTGCTGGATCTCCATGGTAGATGGTATTAGCTGATTTCCAGTTTGAACATCTCTCACCAGCTAAGATTTGTTTTCCGTTTTACTGGATTAGCGGGTATCACTATAAGGTGCCATCTAATAAAGGCATCTCAGTGAGCTTTTCTCTTTAAGAAAATCAACTCATCCTTGCTGTCACAGAAATTCTGCCCCTTTCATTAGTGTACTTCGAAAAACATTTATAACTTTACTTATTTTAAGCTCTTGTCTTTCTTGTTCCACATGAAACATTGTAGAAATCATTCACCAGGAATCCTTTCTGTGTCGATTCTTAAACAGCGTCACTAGGAGCAAACCAAATGTTTTCCTCTTTTTCTTGCTGAATGTTTTTCTTGCTGTTGCCCCCCCAGTATGACCCCTCGCTTACCTTTCTGGGTCGATCCTCGCGTTACTCGGAAACAATAGTGTGATTCAGGTTTTGTTTTGGTTTTAAAGTCATTTGAGGGCATTCTCGTGATAAAAGGGGAACTTGGTATGGTGGTTACCTGATACAACCACTAGGGCGGCGTCGCCTAATCTCACTCCTGCACAGCTGAGAGTCATGGCAGGAGGTCAGGAGTTGGCCTCTCTTGATCTTTACAGCTGCAGACCTGCTGGTTTCAGAATACATGTTAATTTAATTAGCACTTTATTTACACCTAAGGTTTCAGGGAAGGTGTATTTGTAGTGTCACCCTATATTTCCTGCCTTCTAGAAGGGTCACACCCGGTACTGTGCTCTCTTGTCGTAAGATTGGTACGCAGGCCATAAAATCATGGCTGAATTATTATTAATGTAAAGTTTCTAAGAGATTCATTTCCATTTCAGAAATCTCTGTGAGGGAAAGTACAGGAAAAATGCAATGGCATGTCAATATGAACATAGGAGAGAAAACATGCAAAAACACCAATGGAATATCTTTATGTAGCACCTTCAAAGATTAAATTCCTAAAGTCAGTAGCTGTGTCTGAATTCAGGGGCTGCATCCTTCAAACGACGGGGTCTATGATGGTGTAGCTATTATAAGCTGCGTACTTTGAAGGTTGAACACAACGCATTGTCGAATGGGACAGTTTGGCCTACAGATAGGTTCCTATTTGCATCACCAGCTGTTCCTCCCGTTACCATTGAGTATAGCGGGACACACCCACTGAGGGGCCTCACCCTGACTCTGAGCTGCCTCATCCTGACTAAGGGTCCTTGTCTTGACTCTGTGGTGCCTCTCCCTGACTTTTAGGTGCCTGGCCCTGACCCTGAGGTGCCTCTCCCTGACTCTGAGGTACCTGGCCCTGACCCTGAGGGCCCTCATCCTGACTCTGAGGTGCCTCTCCCTGACTCTGAGGTGCCTGGCCCTGACCCTGAGGGGCCTCTCCCTGACTCTGAGGTGCCTCTCCCTGAGTCTGAGGGGCCTGGCCCTGACCGTGAGGTGCCTCTCCCTGACCCTGAGGTGCCTCTCCCTGACCCTGAGGTGCCTCTCCCTGACTCTGAGGTGCCTGGCCCTGACTCTGAGGTGCCTGGCCCTGACTCTGAGGTACCTGGCCCTGACTCAGAGGAACGTTGCTGCTGTGGCTTTTGTTTGTTCATTGTTGCCATTGCCCAGCGCAGATGAGGGTACCTGACTGCCCAAAAAAAACTACAGCGAGGATCTTTATTGGTTTCCTGCCCACACTGTCATTTCTTCTTACGTGCTGCAAGACCCGTTTGTTTTTCACTCCGCCATGATGCCCACTACCTCATCAAAGGCCACAGACAGAGTCCCTTTTGTCTGTGCCGTTGGGGTGGGAGGCAGCAGAGAGAGCACATTGTTCCCCAGGTGGTAAAGCCATTGCTGAGGTTGGCTCTGGGACTTTCGGCTGAAGCTGACACTTCCAGTGCTCCTCGCTCTGCCTGAGTACGGCCTGGTGGCAGTATCAGGTGACTTGCTTCATTACCAGTTGAAGGGTTTTGGTGTTTTTGTTTTGTCGGGTGATTCCAGGCCTCGACCCCTGCCTCACGTCTAGGCAACCTCCGTTTCCCCTGATTTAAAAGCATCCCCTCTGGTGAGCTGCGTACGTGGTCAGATGTGCCGGGGAAGGGCTTAGAGTCCCCTGGGTGGTCGTCTTTGAGTTATGTGCCTTTTATTTCGTTCAGGCTATAATGCTAACACGCTCGCGGGATTGATGTCTCGCTGCCGCCTCTCTGTTATCTACTGTTGCCGTGGTGACCTGCTTGCGGATGCCGAGGTGCAGGTGTGGAACCCAGACTTAAGAAGGTCTCCTGTGATGGCCCACTAGACATGGCGGTGATGGAGGCTTCCGGAGGGACCAGGGAGCTCGGGTCAGGTTCGTGTCATTCTGAAGGACGCACTCAGCCAAACTCCCACAAATCATATTCTTCTGGGAAAGTCCCATGTGACGCCCCCTGCAGGCCGAGAGGAAATGCTGGCAATGTTCCTGACCTCCTACAGTGGTCTACTTCATTACTCCTGAAGTGTAATGATAGTCATTCTGGTTTCACAGTGCTGGTGTTTACCGGCATTCAAACCACGCATTAGTATAGGGCTCCTGAGGATTAGGCCCCCCTGTTGGCTGTGGTCATTACACTAAATAGTAAATAATCACATTCCTTTTTCCTCGTTTAAACTGCATGTTACTTTCCAACTATAAATATATATGGGCAATTAGCTGGGGTCATTTTCTTGGCCACCCCATCGCAGGGTGTGTTTCGGCTGGGGGGGGGCGGGGGGTGATCAGGATACACCCATCCACCTCAATGACGATTGGCCCTTAAAAGTACTGTTGCACAACCTTGCATTGGCAGCATAACATGCATTTATTTTGCACCCGTTTGCTCTGCCGGTGTCGTCACCCAGAATCCAGCGTATGGCAGCATAGAGAGGCAACTATATGGACTTTGAATGAGTCTGAGTGTTGATCATTGCTATGAGCAGCTCTTCAAGTCTCTGCTAGTTCTTCTGGTTCTTCAGAGTGTGTCAAACTTACTCTGCGGAATATTCCAATGTGTCCTAATGGGGGGTTTTGGATGTGTTGGTAACTGTAAACAGCCATCCAGTTATGCAGTTCGGCCACTCCCAGCGCCACCACCTCCGTGATCTCCTCGCCGGACACCCCAGGCCGCTGTGACGGAACAGGGGATGTTTCCCTCCAGCCTACCAACCCCGTACTCGTGTTTCATTGTAGCCCTTACCGCCGAGCCACCTGCATTACTGCAGAAACGTGCACAGCCAGGGGGCGCTCCAGCACGCCAGGAAATCAGGTGTTCTGGGACCCAGCCAGCGAAAGACGGTTCTTCAACGCACGTCAGAAGCAATTCCTTTCTCGCCAGCACCGTGGAGTTCAAACTCTCTCCAGGATTGCTGTACCCAATTCGCCGTCCTGGCCGGCAGCCATTACATAATATCTGACACGAAAGGAAGGGGGGGCACAGTGCCGAGGGCCAAAACCGGCAGGGGCCGGTACGGCACAGAGGCATGCAACAGATGTGCGAGCCAAGAGCAGAGCGCTAACAACTGGTCCCCACAGCTGCTGGGTCCCGTGAGCTGCCCCCTTCTCCCCCGCACCCCTTCCCGCGCGCGTTATCGGATGTTTACATTACGGTACCATGCTGCTTTGGAGCGCTGTGCACCGGGAAGGTGAGCCAGCCTTCAGCCACACATATTTTCCTTTGGAGCGCTTAGTAATCCTGGCCCAAGCAGAGCCAGATGTGTTCCCGGCTGGGCGGTCGTCGCCATTAATCGTGTCCAGCAGTCAGGCCGCCGGGAATGTGCAGGACGGCCGGATCATTATCGGCGGAACGTGCCGGGAGCGCCGATCACTGGGTCCTCCCTGGCTGTTTTGGTCTTTTGGGTTACTTTAATTGTTTTTGTTGCTGTAATGCATCGAAATGTATGTGACCTTTACTGCAAGAAGAATGGCAACAATGCAGATTTGGGGCAGAAGTTGCTGCGGAGCCCCGCTCACCATCTGGCCTGTGCCTCCCGTGTGTGCCACTGCTGACTGTGTTATGGTGTCGCTGTGTTCTGAGTGGCTGATGGCCTGGTTCAGGAGCGGCAGTGCTGATGACCCTCTCCGGTTCAGGAGCGGCAGGGCTGATGACCGTCTCCGGTTCAGGAGCGGCAGTGCTGATGACCGTCTCCGGTTCAGGAGCGGCAGGGCTGATGACCCTCTCCGGTTCAGGAGCGGCAGGGCTGATGACCGTCTCCGGTTCAGGAGCGGCAGTGCTGATGACCGCCTCCGGTTCAGGAGCGGCAGCGCTGATGACCGTCTCCGGTTCAGGAGCGACAGGGTTGATGACCGTCTCCGGTTCAGGAGCGTCAGCGCTGATGACCGCCTCCGGTTCAGGAGCGGCAGGGCTGATGACCCTCCTTGGTTCAGGAGCGACAGCGCTGATGACCCTCTCCGGTTCAGGAGCGTCAGCGCTGATGAGCGTCTCCGGTTCAGGAGCGGCAGCGCTGATGACCGCCTCCGGTTCAGGAGCGGCAGCGCTGATGACCCTCTCCGGTTCAGGAGCGTCAGCGCTGATGACCGCCTCCGGTTCAGGAGCGGCAGCGCTGATGAGCGTCTCCGGTTCAGGAGCGGCAGGGCTGTGATGGAGGGCATACGAGTAGCTGGTACCCTTGTTGTATCAGCTTTCCTGTGATTGCATGTGACCTCTGACTCAGGTATTGGCTTTGCCGTGATGGCACCTCTGAGCCAAAATACTCCAGTTTGAAACACGTGAGGTTTGGTTACTTGGCGCACAGCCCAGCAGTAGCAAAACCCGGGCTCTTCTTCCATTCAATCAGATGCTTGCAACCTGGTAAACTCACATTTCATTGGTTACTCTCCTGTGGATGGGAGAGGTATCCCTTTGAAGTGAAACATTTGTAACAGGGTGATTTCACTTGCAGACTGCCTTCTATGGAACTGACGTACTGAGAGGTAAACCCCCCCCCCCCCACCTCGAGGGTGAAGTCCGAGCGAGCTCTTAGCACCAGTTTTTAAAATACTTCATAATGCAAAACTAGTCCTCTGTTAGTCATTAGCTCATATGCATATTTAATTAGGCAAAAGCTTGATCATTATCACATGGTCTGAACCCACAGACGGAGACTTCAGGGAGCAGTCATTAGGCTGTAATAAGCAGCTCTTTGCAGTGGACACTGTGGCTGTTTGGACAGAGGGGGATTGGTGACCTGTAGACTATACATGTTTCAAACTTGCTGTCTCACTTCACAATAATCCCAAAAATTAGTAACAAGGCATGTCAGC
Source organism: Paramormyrops kingsleyae (assembly GCF_048594095.1). Taxonomy (NCBI): domain Eukaryota; kingdom Metazoa; phylum Chordata; class Actinopteri; order Osteoglossiformes; family Mormyridae; genus Paramormyrops; species Paramormyrops kingsleyae. Next base: position 15,255,407 of record NC_132810.1, read on the forward strand.
TTAACAGATTATGAATAATTATGAAACTCATGTCTTTTAGTATTTTAGATTCAGACTTTGCATTCTTTAAGGATTTTGTATCTGCTGTTCCTGTCAGGGGCTCTGCTTAACTGGGATGTTTTGCCTCTTTCCTGGGGGTCTGACTGAAAAGAGCTGTGACCTGTGACCTTTGGCCCTTTGCTGTCAGCAGGTTGGATACCTGTTGGTTCCGGGAGACTTAGCGGAAGCTGTTTGGGGCTGGACTGCGTTTGGGGGTCGGCAGAGTTCAGCGCCTGCGTGTACATGTGCGGGCTGCGGGCGTGTGAACACGCGTGTGGGCGTGTGTCACACAGGGGTCAACTCAATAGCCCCCAAACAAAGGGGCATATTGTGTTTCTATAACAACGGTGGCGTGCAGGCGACGGGATTTCCACAGATTAATAATTCAGCATGGTTTGAGGATGTCAGGTGATGCAGTGACAGGAGACGGGGTCGCGCCAGGGGCCGGTGGCCACGTAAGCCGAGCCGGCTGTTCTGGTGCCCATCCCGGTGGCAGAGGGGGCGGTCTGTGGGGGCGATGCCTGCGTCTGCGGTCGGCCCAGCTGATTTGCATATGCCGGGCACGGCGAGGACGCCAGGAGACAGAGGAAGGCGGCACGCGGCGCAGGGGAAACCCAATACTTCCTTTGAGAGGTGCCGTAACCAGGAGATACCGTGACTCGAACTAACGAGGCCTGTGTCGCTTTCATGTTGGGAGATTCTCTGCCCGCGCTGGGGGGGGGGGGGGGGGGGCACACTGGTGGTTCGCAGTTAAGGAATCACAGGCTTTGTTGTTCCTCTGACTTAAAGAAAACAAAGGTAGCATTCAGGCAGGGAGGGCCCCGTCGGTTTGGTGCCAAGGCCTGTGTGGGTTGATCGTTGCTCGTTGATGCGACCCATCCTGGTGCCCCCCCACCCCCCACCCTCCAGCTGGCCTCCATTAACCCGCTGATCTTTCACTTTTACTGGGTCAATGAATTTCTGTTATAATAACATGATGAGCTGCTACACCTTTCGACGTGCGGATGTCACCAAGATTCTGAAGGACTTGGAAAATCATGCATCGGTATGACGGCTCTTTTTAAGAAGTCCGCTCATGGTCAGTCATGGCTCTCCGAGGAGCTCAGAGGCCGTTAGCATGGTTTCTGCTGAGCCCCCCCCCCCCCATCTTCCACACATCTCTGTGTGTTTATGCCCCCGGGGCAGAATTTAGGGCGACCTTGCAGCCCCGACAGCTTCAGCGGAATGTGACACCACAGGACCGCCGGACACCATGCTGGACGAAGCTGACTTATTCAAAACAAGCATACAACATGGCCTCTTAGACAAAGGAGGCGTACAGAGAAGGAATAATTATTATACGGGATTTATCATGTAGGACAGTGGGGGGAGGCTGTGATCTGAAATGCTCTTCCTTTCCCGCACTCATACCTACTGTAGCATGAGCCCTATTTACGCACAGAGGAAATTAGGCCTGAATGCTGCATTGAATTCTATAATCACACTGCTGTCCCTGCCTTCCGGAATGTTCCCACTGCCTGCTTCCTGCTAAGCCGGTTACAGGTACACTGTTATGTTCCTGTAGCAGTTTTATGAATGGTTTTGCCTGGAGAGTGTCGCCGCCCCCCCCTGTCGTTCTGGCAGCCGTCACATGTGAGTGGAGCTCAGTTTTGGGAGTGACTCCACACCACAGCACATCCATCAGGGCCCGGTTTCAGCCACGGCGCCGGGGGCAGCAGCCGAAGCGTTTACGAGCATCTGAGACACGGTGCGGGCTAGGGGGAGGGGGGCGTGCTCGAGCAGACCGACCGCCATCGCTCCGGTTTCTCCACAAGCCCCCCCCACCCCGGTCATAATTACATCACCATCAGGCGTGACTGAGCTGCCCGATGGCCAGGTGTGACTGAGCTGAGTTACGGCTCGGAAGGACAGCACAGACCAAGCAGATTCGATTCAGATTAAGGAGAGCGCCATCCAGGCATCGCTCAGGTTACTGCGATGGCGAGAGGCCGCCTGTGTGCCGATGTTATCGACGCATCGACCCAGAATCCCTGGTTACCCAGCTTTAAAAACAAAAATGTGTCTGAAAAATGTGTGTTTTCCCCCCGTCGAGTCATCCTGAGTTCAGGGAGTAAATCTGAGGTCTTCGGCGAGATGTGAGGCTGACTCGTTATCTGGTTTACCGTCACACTAAGTACTCCCAGACCACCTGCCGTTCTGCGTCTTCCGACTGCTTAGTGTCTGGTGTGCCCACAACCCCCAACCCCCCCCCCCCCCCATCCCTGTAATGGCAAAAAAGCCTCATTTTGATTCGCCATGTTTTTGGAGGTGGATGGGAGTCACTGACGGACACCCGGTGTGAATTGTGTTCACACGCCCGTACACCACAGGACGCACTGAGCTGTAGGAAACTCTGACCCCCCCTAACTCTGCCCCCCAATACGGACTGGGGAGAGCAGAACATCAAACGGTACGCTGTACTCTTTTTGGGATCAAACGCGGTCTGTGGTTTCCCCTGAAAAGACCATCGGCTCTGCGGCGGCAGGGGGGGTGGGGGTTAACGTTTGAGCAGGAAACATGTGACTTGGTTTACACAGGTCGCGGGGGGGGGGGGGGGGGTGCAGTCAGTCCGGTGGTTACGTTTCCAATATTAATGTAGGCCCCATGCCCCCCCACGCCCCCTGTGGCCCCCACCTCCCGCAGTGGGTCTTCCCCCCGACAATGCGCTAATGTGAGCCGCTTTTGTTTTTGATGGTAACAAATTGGCTGACTCGCTGGGGTCTCTCGGTCCTCAGCCCACTTCTCCCCCTAGTGACCCCATCACTATGGTTACAGCGGCACCTTTTTTGCATGATGTGTATCCTGGCCGCGGACCCCAGGATTGGCGGTAGATTATAAAAATTTTGCATGTCGGTATCTAGGGACATGCTAACTGCTAACTGCTAACACGTCTGGAGGCGTCACCTGACCTACTGGGCCAGAACCTGTTACCAGCACTCTAACCTGAGTGACCAGTGAGGAATGCTGGGAACGTCTTCTGGTATAGACTGCTCAGAGGTGCTGAAGGATCCTGGATGTCGGCCTGGACCTCGGCCCTCCATGATGCTGCTGAAATTCTGGCATTTTTGAGTCTGCAGGGACCGGCCGCTGTAGACCTTACAGAATGGTCTCCTCATGCATGTCTGATCCAAGCAGAAGAGGCTCCCTCTAATGTAATGTGTCCTTCACCTGGCAGCGTTATTGGCTCGGGTCTCGTCTCACGCCGTAAGCAGATGCTGTCATGTGACCGTCATGTGACATGCAGCAAGTGTGGCCTGCAGGTGCCTCGGTGACGTCAGTGCCCCCCAGATAAAGGTTGGCATTGTTGTGCGTCTCTGGCCTGGACTGTGTCCAGCTGGACGTCATGCGGTAACGAGGCAGCGAATGAAAGTGAAATGTCACCAGCGTCTGGGGCTGAGAGATATGATAACACCGCCATCCGTAAGGCCCGCTGCCCCCCATCCTTCACAGCTGCGGATGGCCTGCCCCCCCACCCCTGCACTTTTGGACTCATCAGCCTCGAAGGTCATGTGTCATTTGCATTGGCCCAGCAATGACGAGAGCCAGCACCTGCCAGGGACAGCGTCAGTCACGCCCTGGCCCCCCCCCCCCCCCCCCACATGCGTCAGTGGACCCCCGGAAGAATATCAAAACCAAAGGATAAACTGTGTCCTAAACTGGAATGTGCCATGTGTGACAGTCAGGATGACGCCAGCCGACTGCAGGATCCGCGAGGGCCCTTCATGTCTGCTCAGGCTTCTGCGCCACCACTGCAGGATCCACGAGGGCCCTTCATGTCTGCTCACGCTTCTGCGCCACCACTGATTCCTCCATCAAGTATCTGCCCAGGTATTATTGTCCAAGTCCTCGAATACGGCATCCAAAGCACTGCCAGATTGTTTTTCAGATGGTTTCTGGCTGGATCCTGATACTGGACCCAGACTTGATGTTAGTTAAACATTGATAATGGCAGAGCGTGAAGAACAGATGCATGCTGGAATCGGGGGGGTCTGAGCTTGGCCCAGACGGTTCTAATATCCGATTCCGATCCAGGCCCGTCGGCATGGGAACCTCTCCGCATATTCTCCAGAAGAGAAGGATTCACAGGCAGCCTGCAGCCGCCATCTGCCAGCCTCTCTGTGGTGGGCCATTTAATCGACTTGGATGGCGGCTATTGCTCAGTCCTGCCCCCCCACCAGGTCCCTGGGGGCTGTGCTGGCAGGCTGGGGCCTCCCAGTTCCCTGCTGGTTTCACAGGGAATGAGGGGATGCTTCATTAAATTACTCTTTCTCAACAAGAAAATGGGCCAATAGGTGCTCAGTTAAACATTGAAAGGGAACTCAATTAAAAGCCCACATTGAGGCAGCTGAGATGTGATAGACATTCCTCATTTCAACCAATAAGGATGTGGTAGGCACACATCACCTTGGCCAATAAGGATGTGGTAGGTACACATCACCTTGGCCAATAAGGATGTGGGAGGTACACATCCCCTCGGCCAATAAGGATGTGGTAGGTATACATGCCCTCAGCCAATAAGGTAAACAGTTTAAATAAGTCTTCAAAAGGCATAGCTGACAGGCACTGTGAGCTATCAATCACTGGCCAGTTTAACCCACCTCTTATTGCTTTATTGGCCCCCAGTAGGTTAATCGTGGCAGTGGCTGAGAGCGCAGTAAATCCTGCCCGTTTCTGACTGAGACGAAGATGCTCATTCTGTTTTTTTTTTTTTTTTTTTTTTTTTTTTTTTTTTTTTTTTTTAATGCCCACCACCACCCCCCCTCTTCGGAGGACAACTTTATTTTACATTACATTCAAGAGTAAAGATTGTGGCCGCTCCGAACTCACCAGTACCGTGGAAAAGGAGAAAAACAGGGGGGGTACAAAAACAACAGCGTAACAATAACAGACATCAATCACCATGGGGAGAGGGGGAGAGAGAAAAGAAAAAAAAAAAAAAAAAAGGTATACAGAAATAATAACACTAATAATGTAGGCGGGATGGAAAAAAGATGAAGTATAGGGGAATACAGAATACAAACAACCATAAGAAACATAACACTCATCAAACAACAAGAATTATAACAACATCAGTGATACTAATAATAATTAATACAAATCGGTATTATATATATGTAGCATACACACACGTAATCGTACCGTTATATATGTATATTTCAATTCCTAAATCTATAACATACCCTAAAAAGTCATAATAATAATGATATTGATCGCTCAACCAGTCTTGTATGCATGTGCAAGTGTAGGTGTGACCTGATTTGTCATTGGATGTGCTGGCATTTAATGCCGTCAGGGGAGGCGGCAGCACCCCCCCCCCCCCAGGCCCAAGGTGAAGGCAGGAGAACCAGGCAACCGAGGCCACCCTACTGCCCCCCCGGCACAAGGGCCCACAGCCACGCATCCCAGAGACAACCACCCGCCCAACCCGAGAGGGAGCCCGCGAGGGACTAAGGGGGCGCCAACCCCCGCACAGGGAGGCCCGCAGAGGGAGGACGGGCGGCGAGCCCCCCAGCCCCACCCGCAACCACCCCACCGGGGCAGGCGGGTCCAGGGCCGAAGGGCCCCACCCACCGGGACCACCCCCCCCACCCCCCGGCGGACGGCCCCCCACACACCGGGGGAGCCCCAGCCCCCCCAGCCCGTCCCCCGGGAGGACGGGCCGCCGCCCACCGCAGCGACCCGGCACGCCTCCCCCCCAACACTGCAGGATGATCCAAGGGGGGCCCATACAAAGAGCCCCCCCCCCACCCGGGAGCGGACCCGCGGCGACCGGGGAGCGGCAGACACCCCGCCCAGCCCAGACCGAACCCCCCAATCCGCCTAGCAGGGCCCAGAGCGTCCCAAGATTCCCCGGACCGCCCGCCAGGGCCCCACCATGCTCATTCTGTTTGAGCGGCATTTTGCCCCCCGCTTGGGAATGATGAAGGGATGCTCTGATCTGTGATGGAAAATGCTTCCATTGCACTAATCCTGCAAAATGTTTGCTTAAATCCTCAGTCATCCACTGTTTTACCCTGAAGGGAAATATATCGCATCCCGTCTAAGAATCCCAAGAAAAGCTCCGGCTTAACGCCCAGTCAGGGGTGACTGCATGTCTTTTCAGTCTCTCACCTGATTGGCCGAGTTGGCTGAGAACCCCTCCCCAAATGGCTGAGCGGCAGCATGCAGAGATGCTCACATCTGCATCAAACGGAGCCGGCGGAGAAGGTGGCGTCCATCACCGGCAAGTCCTCGGAACTGAGCGGAAAACTCGCTGGTTCACAGTGAGTCCATTTCCCAGCATCCCGCTGGGCTCCTGCAGCAGAGGAGGTCTTTGTGCGCCCTTGACTGGCGCTCCTTCAGCAGGGAGCGGGACGTAGCTTTCGGGGTCCATTTGACGTGCTGTAATATTTCAGATTTATGCTCATGATACCAAAGCGTCTTCATTATCCCATGACCCCGGGCCGCCGTTCGGGGACGCCTGCTGTGCGCCTTGCCTCGGCCTCCCGCTTACCCCGCGTACTCTGGCCCCCACACTACCAAATACATGGTGATATGGAGGGGGGGGGGCGTCCTGGCCCACACCCGCTGCTCTGCTGTGCTGGGGCCGTCTGCTTGCACAGAAGCCCACACCAGACCCTTTGCACTTCCTGCCAGCAGGAGACAGCCTCTCCAGCCCCTGGCCCCCCCACCACTAGAGAGGAAGGCTTTTATTGCCTTTAGCTGTCCCTCGAGCTCCACAGTGGCGCTGTCCTCAGCCTCACATCTCTGCAGGCCGTGCGTTTGATGGCTTTCCCAACACGATGCTTCACTGCAAACCCCCTCCCTCTCCACAGCCCCCCTGGGCTGCGGCACTTCCAGGGTGAGATCCAGGTGACCGGGAGACACGGTGGCTCTCACCTCTTGCCCGGCACGCAACTGACCCAGTGAGAGAGACTGAGCAGGAAATAAGCGTCTGACAGCTCTCAGGTCGGGCATGAGCAGCACGACGAGCAAGCGGCAGCACCGGCGCTGGCCAGAGAGATGGAGGGATGGAGAGAGGGGGTGGCGAGGGGGAGAGAGAAAGAGAGAGAGAAAGAGACAGCGATGAAGAGGAAGGATAAGCGAGAGAGTTGGGCAGACCCTGGGGTTGTGCTCCCCCCATGTTATGACTGTAACCTGGTGTTATAAACGTGGGCTTTGTGTGACAGTCATCCCGATCAGAACCGCAGACCTCTTGAGATCTGATGTCTGAGCATGAGTGACACGAAACAGATGAGGTGCATGACCCCCCCACCCCGCTGTGAAAATGTATGTGGCTACAGGCTGGAACCGGGGCCATGCACGACATGCTGACAGTGTACCCCTTTGGCGGGAGTCTGCAGTCAGGGGAGAGAGCCGGCCCGCCTGCAGGGCATGCCGCGAGGAATGCAGATTACGTCCATTACACTGGAGCGAAAGTGTGTAATCAACAGAAACTGTGTTCCAGAATGTTCCGGCTCAGTAAAAGGCAGACGGAGTAATCGAACGAATCCATCAATACCCGTGTTTATGTACACAATGTATTTTTAGGCATGTAGAAGTCCACAATATTCCATGGTAAATATCTTATCTTTGTAGTTTTAGCATTCATCCTTAATTGCAAGAGATTTAAGAGTGGATAATAGCTAGTAATATGTCCGTTTCCCACACAGGATTGCTGTTGTACCCTTATGCTACGTTCACACCGCGAGCGTCAAAGACGCCAGCCGTCGCTCCCGCCGCCCTGAACGCGACGCTAGCCAGCGCCGGAGACGATCTCTGACGTCATAGGGTGGGCGGGGACAAGGCCGCTCAGAATGCCAGGCTCTGAGAACTTTTTAAAGGGGTCGCAAAACAAACAAACGTGTAGCTTATATCTTTGCGCCGACTCCTGATAGGACATAATTTGTCAAATAAATATTGTTGTGAGCCAGTTATTTGCATTCCCGCTTAAAATCAAGCGTTCTGGAGGGAAAATGTTACATATAAATAGTGTAGCGCTTCTTTTCAAATTTACCTTGGATCACAATGGATGATCGCCAAGTAGTTGCTTGTGCTTTATGTTTCTTTAGTTAACATAAATAGTACTTAAAATGTTTCACGACAGTTCTACTAAAACACATAATTATGTTTTGACAAACACTAATGCTATAAATAGGTTTAACATTACCGACAATTTGCACTGTTTTCTCTGCTATGGCAGCAAAATTACTACTGATCTCCTTCTTTTTTCACAAAAAAATATATTATGCACTTCACCATCTCACCTGGAACACCGATTGTTTCGGACACTCTGGTCCATGCCTCATTTTTTTTTATTTATGTCCCTGTATGCAAACAGAGACACATCATATATAACTGGGTACCCGGCCACAGCAATAATAAGTCTCTCCTCCATTGTGCCTAGGAACGGTTGGGTCGGAACAAAACTTTACACACTTATGTTCTGCGGCGCTCTCTTTAGCGGAGCATCTCTACATTCCCATTGGTTGCCGCCCAACCGCGTCACAGCTCATTACCATAAAGTTGACTGGGATTCAACTTCTGCCTGACGCTCCTGCCGCCCAGATCGTGACGTGCCGCGCCGCTCCTCGAGGCCTCCCGACGCTCCCTCCCATAGAGAATGAATGACTTCCGGTCGCTTTGACGCTCTCGCCGCTCGCAGTGTGAACGTAGCATTAGGCAAGGTCCACTTCTCACACAGGATTGCTGTTGTACCCTTATGGGAGGTCTGTTTCCCAGGCAGGATTGCTGTTGTACCCTTATGGGAGGTCTGGTTCCTAGGCAGGATTGCTGTTGTACCCTTAAGCAAGGTCTGTTTCCCACACAGGATTGCTGTTGTACTCTTATGGGAGGTCTGGTTCCTAGGCAGGATTGCTGTTGTACCCTTAAGTGAGGTCCGTTTGCCACACAGGATTGCTGTTGTACCCTTAGGCAAGGTCCGTTTCCCACACAGGATTGCTGTTGTACCCTTAGGTGAGGTCTGTTTCCCACACAGGATTGCTGTTGTACCCTTAGGCGAGGTACTTTACACACATTGTTCCAGTGAAATATCAGCCAATATAATCGAATAAAACTGAAAGCATCTTTGGGTGAAATAAGTGACCCTGCAAACACCTGTTTACCCCCCTCCCCCGGCGGCCACGGCCCTTTAATCTAGCGTGTGCTTTTCCTTCCCGCCTTTTTATGGACGGTGCTGGGGTCCCCAGATGCTGCTCAGAGCTGCGCCGTTAAACGCTCGAATTCCTCTTCAATGTTGCACTGTTTTATTAAATCTGGCAACCGCAGTGCGCTACACAGTGCCGGACTTCAAAAAGAGAGAAAGAGGGAGGGAGACGCGGTGAGGGAGAGAGAGGAGGAGCACCCTGGGGGGATGCTCCTGTTTTCTTCTATGTTACTCACAGATGCCTGCGCCCCCAGGGGGGGTGACCGGCTCTCCCCACACGGGCCCAGCGTCAGTGGCCTGTTGTGTTTCACTACATACACGACCTGGGACGTGACCCCGCCTCCCACCGGTGTTTCATGACTCTTTGCTGCCTGGGGCTTCCTCCTCCAAGCGTACGCCAGCGTACAGGTGTGTGAGCGACTCCCAGCGCTGCCTTCATCTGCTCGCTGCTCTGCGTGTTTCTGACATTCGCTGTAATCTATAAAAGCGCAGAGACTCCTTAAAGAGCTACAGCTGAAAGGCCAAGTGCTAGAAGCGTGACCAGGGCCGTCAGCTGGCGGGTGGGGGCCCACGCAGCCGGGGCCTGCCGGGATGAAAGGGCCCGCCATCTGGAGACCTCACCATGACGGATAGCCCCCGCCACCACCGCCGCAACCTGAACGCGGGGATGGTGTGGCCGGCGTGCGGCGTCCAGGGGGCCCGACCGTGTTTGCTCACCTGCTCTGGCCATAAAACTAGGAAGGAAGTGAGCGCAGAGGAGGGGGCAGTGAGGCAGGGGTGATGTGACCCGGCTCCGCGGTGAGTCCCCCCACCTGGGGCACGGCCACCTGCGGGACAGAGGCGTGAAAACGGTGAAAACAGTGGCGGGGGCAGGACAGCGAGGGGAGCAACCCCCCAGGAAGGATCCGGCTCCTTTAACCTTCGAAACTATTTACTTCTGCACTTTATTTATTTAACAGACGCTTTTATGTGACGAGCAGGATTTGAGCCGGCGCCCTTCCAGCCACAGGCAAAGTGTCCTGCCACAGCAACACAGGAGGTAAGAGCTGGGGAACTTTGGCAAAGAAAGCCCGCCATGATGATTGGGGCCCATGGGTGGATGGGAATGGTGATTGGATGTGATACGTCAGGTGCTTGCAAGGCCATCCAATCACATGCTTCTGAGGGTACAGGCCCCCGCCTACATCCTGAAGACAACATGCCGGCTGTGTTGTAACCCAAGGGCAAGATGCAGAGTTACGGATCTGCCATACAGTGCGGTGTTTATGGGTCTAATATTGTAGAAATCAAGACTGCGGCATGGTTCAGTCTCTGTCAGTTTCAGTGCTCAGTAGCTGTCATGGGGGGGGGGCAATCCACATTTCCTGTTTGGCTCCTATGGCTGCATTCCAAACCCCCATAACATTCATCGCTCATGCCTTGTTTCCCAGCCTCCTGTCACTGTGTTCCGCTGGCCCCCCTTCAGGCTCTCTCCTGGCATCGCCTGTGCCCGCTTTACCCACTCTGACACACCGTGGGCCCTGCAGAGACCATGAATGCCAGCATCCGGTCTTCCAGGGACCCCGAGCCGTAGCGTGCCTGGCATATGCCTGGAGTCTGGCCCTCTCCGGCTCTCGCCGGCTTTCTGGGCCGGGACGTGCCACCGCTGCTGCGTGTTTTATCTGCTGTTCGTTGTCACATCATGCTGGCAGTTTAAAGGCCCTTGTCTCGTAAAAAGCATTGACACCCCAGGAAAGGGCCTGACCCCCCCCCCCCCTCACTCATCCTGAAATCCATCTCTGGAGCAGCAGCGTGGAAGACAGGCTGACAGGCCTGATAAATTGTTCAGGCGGAGGTCTATATTTCACGCGAGAAGGCCGTGAATCTGCCCCGGTAAGGGGCTGATTGGCGCATGGGCGGCCGTCGGCATGGATGCCCCGTGTTGGGGACGTGGAGCCAGCTTGTGGGTCCCCCGGAAGCGTGATTCGGCGCGCAGGTATCCTGTGACACGTGAGTAAGGAACTGGAGGTGACAGAGCTCGGGGTGTTAGCATGATGCTAATTAGCCAGGGTGGCTAAAACGAGGAGAGTCACTGCCCTGCCGGGCTGAGGTGGCCAATCCAGGGAGAACAACCCCCACCCCCCCACTGCTGTGGATATCCTAGCTGAGGAGTGTCCGGATGCCTCTGCTGTGTGTGCAGCACAGAGATAAATGGGCCGGTTTGCATGTGTTTCTTATCTAAAACGCTGCGTACCAGGAGGAAGTGAACTCAATACGCCAATACATCTTAAAATGTATGTAGCCTTCGTATAAATACATGACAGCTGGTACTGTACTGCGCCCCGAAGCAGCAAACGGCCTGATCTACGGCTGCGGCGCCAGCCTCATGTTGTTCAGTCATAAGAGCGTCTTTCTGAGCAGGAATTCAGGCCCTGGAAGGCCTCGGCCGCCGCAGACTGTGCAGAGGCGCAGGAGCACGTCGGCTGACCTGCGATTTCGCATTTACGGCTCGGGTCATGCAGCTTCCGCCACCGTCGCAGTCAGCCAGCGCGTCGCACTGAGGTGTTTGGTCGCGGAGGCTGTCTCCCGGCGACAGGATGCCAGGGAAGGCATGTCGCGCTTTCCTGAAGCCTTCTCTGACACATGGGGGTATTATTTTCATCCTGGGGAGGGGTCATGTAATTCCTGATCAGTTGGGGGACGCGGGGGCCGTCTGCTAAAGCAGTCAGAACTGGCGGGCTTGGGGCTGCCAGGCAGTGCTGTCTGCCTCGCAGGATGGTGTCTGTCTGTGAGCTGCGTTGGGGGGGGCATTTCAATCTTTTTTGCAGGCCGATCGCCCTGCCCTCCCCCAAAAAATGAGGATATTTGGGGAGCAGTTCCTGGCCAGCGTGAGGAGCGCCAAGATCTGTGAAGCACATCGAGCAGCTTCCCAGCAAAAGCTGAGTTAATGTCAGCCTTAAATCTCCACAGGTCTCGTAACGTCAGTGACTCCTGTCAAACGACAATGCCTCCATGCACATCCCCCCACCCCCCAAGAGCTATAGCAGCATGCCAGTGCACAGCCATGACATTCCGCAACCTTTGATTTGCTGTTTGGGAAAAGAAGCCTGTGAACTGGGGGAATTTCACAGAATAACATCATTTCTGGGTACCATAGATGTGTGATTAGGGATATGTAACAGTCTCTGTTTCTTGTGTGTGCTTGTCTGCATGTCTGCCTGCCTGTGCCTGCCTGCCTGTGTGCCTGCCTGTGCCTGCCTGCCTGTGTGCCTGCCTGTGTGCCTGCCTGTGCCTGCCTGCCTGTGTGCCTGCCTGCCTGTGCCTGCCTGCTTGTGCCTGCCTGCCTGTGTGCCTGCCTGTGCCTGCCTGCCTGTGCCTGCCTGCCTGTGCCTGCCTGCCTGTGTGCCTGCCTGTGTGCCTGCCTGTGCCTGCCTGCCTGTGCCTGCCTGTGCCTGCCTGTGCCTGTCTGCCTGTGTGCCTGCCTGTGCCTGCCTGCCTGTGCCTGCCTGCCTGTGCCTGCCTGTGTGCCTGCCTGTGCCTGCCTGTGCCTGCCTGCCTGTGTGCCTGCCTGTGCCTGCCTGCCTCGGCTTACCTGCGCCTGCCTGCATGCATCTGCCTGCCTGCGTATGTTTCTTCTGTGCCTTCCTGCTTTCACTGTCCATGCCTCCGTCACTCTCTGCCTTTTCCGTCACAGGTGCATGGGTGGCAGCTCCAGCCAGTCACTGCCTTGTCCACCGGTGAGGTGGGGGGGGGGTCGTCTTACCCCATTATTCATGCCCGTATTTCCATGGACGTCATTTCAACCACAAAATCATGTTTAATACTTATCATACTATATGGACAAAAGTATTGGGACACACCTTCGACCCCTTACCACAGGTGTATGAAATAAAGCACCTGGCCATGCAGTCAGGTTTACAAACATTTGTTGAAGAACAGGTTGTTCTGAAGAGCTCAGTGAATTCAGTGTGGCACTGTCATAGGTCATAGGATGCCACCTTTGAGCCCTGACCTCAACTTCATCGAACACCTTTGGGATGAACTAGAAGAGAGACTGTGAGCCAGGTCTTCGCATCCAACATCAGTGCCTGACCTCACAAATGCTCTTCTGGATGAATGGGCCAAAATGACCACAGACACACTCCAAAATACTGCAGAAAGATTTCCCAGTCTCCCAATACTTTAGTCCATATAGTATATAATAAGCAGGGGTGCTGTGTGTGTGTGTATGTGTGTGTGTGTATGTGTGTGTGTGTGCATGCATGCTTGTGTGTGTGTGTGCGTGCTTACGTGTGTGTGGGGGACGGTTGGGATGATTGGGGGCCTAAAAAATTTGGAACATAATCCGATTAATACTTTATATATAATATTTTATGTGTAATATAATACTTAATATGTACTTTATTTTGTAATACTTTTGTGTAATACTCTGCACAGACGCCAGGTTTTTCCCGCCAGCCACTTGCTGTTTATTGCGCAGACGAGCTGCCAAAGTACTCTGGCATGTATAGCCGCCTTCCATTTCCTTCTGTAACCCGTAGTCAGTCAGATGCCATCCGCTTAACCATAAAACAGGGGGCGTGGCCTATCATGGCAGGGGGGGGAGTGGGATTCAGCGTCAGCGTGCTTACAAGCGCAGGCATGAGGGATGCTGAAAGGGGGGGGAGGGGCTCTCAAAGGGCTTCAGAGAGACTGGGGTGCAAGAGAGAGAAGAGGGAGTGAGAGAGGAGAGGGAGTGAGAGAGGAGAGCGAGTGAGAGAGGAGAGCGAGTGAGAGAGGAGGGGATGGAGGGGGAGACAGCTGACAGTCAGCTGACAAGGATCTGCGCGTATCTGCAAGACCTTCACATTACCGCACCCCCCACCCCCCAGCAGGAGGGCACTGCTCCAGACACCTGTGCGGTAATTAGCCCCCCAACTCCTTCACTGGTAATTAGCTCAGCCCTCACTCATCGCCACAGTAATATCGCAGCGATTACATTCTTTACAGAAACAGCCCGCACCTGGAGAGAAGCGGAGATGGGCGCCAATTAGCAGAAGTTTTCCTCAGCCAATCAGGTCTCCCGATTCTAAAAACGGAAACGCCCACATTGGTGTCACAATGCACCGTGATGAGCCACAGAGGGATTCCCAGCCCTGTCCCAAAACCACGGGTCACGAGGCAAATTCACCGTTTGCTATAGAAGTGGTCGGCGGGGCCTTCGGTTCAAGCGCTTTTCTGTACAGCTACCAAATAAAGTTCTAAATAAGGAAAAACTTTTATATTATACACTTCTCTACTTAGTTGCCCCAAAATACTTAAGAAAGATCTCAACGAGTACAGAAAAGTGCATGAAGATAAAAACAACTAAAGTCTAAAGATTGTGATGGGAAAAGAGCCAGGGAACACTAAAGAGGAAACAGAAACGACCTAGCCAGCCTGCTGCCCCCCCGCACCCCCCTGCCAGGCATGTTAGGGTTATGGCTAAGGAGCAAGCATGTGTGCACCATTAGGGAAGCACTTAGCTGTGGAATGGTGGCCTCCTGTTAGCCCCTGTTACAAGAGGACGGCCTGTAGGGGGCGCTGCTAGCACGGCGTCGCTCGCGGTTCCCGACCTCTCTTCTCACGTTCTGCAGATATACCCCCATCCTGTTTGGTTCCTGCCTTAAACGTTTTTCACCGTGGGTGGGGTTTAGCCATCATTAAGACTCTGGGTGTAAACTCCCAGGGTGTCGGGTTTAAAATCACTCTGCGCCGTGCCAGAGGTGGCGGGTCAAGTGCTGTTGACATCTGACAGTGAACAGAAACCCTGCCGGTGTCCTTATCTTTTCTGCGGAGCGGGGCAGCCTTCGGCCCGCGAAAGGGGCTAATCGCGGCCCGCGATGCCGGCCGTGCGTCAGCAGCCAAGCCTTCCACCGCCATCAGCCATTAATTCACCTGACAAGTTGAAACAACAAACGCGGATGAAGCAGCGGTGGAATCCTGTGATGCGGACAGCAGGAGGACCGAAAGGGGACGCGACACCCTCTGTCCCTTTGAAACAGGGACCATACGTTTTACATTTTATTTATTTTACCAAAGTGATCGTTTCAAAGCAGGGTGAGAGCAATTGAGGGTTAAGGGCTTTGCTCAAGGGCCCAGTGGTGAAACCACTGCCAAATCTGGGATTTGAACGAGCAACCTTCCGATCACAGACACAGCATATGAAACCACTAAGCCACTGCCCCCTGGTGGCCCTCCGGTGTGAACCATGTCACATAAAACACCGTTTCCTGATGGGGGGTGGAGACTCGCTTGCATGTCCCATGCCCTGTCTTAGGAGAATGACCCCACACAGACAGAAACCCCCCGTCAGGGAGCTCTGACAAGCGGTACCGTGAACGTGCGTTTGAGGGCATGTTCTGATCTGCGGTGACTGCAGGACTTACCAGCCAGCGCATAGGCATGTAAAAATTAATGAGATCCAGGCCCAAGGCGAAACCCACCCCGAGTGGAACTACGGGCCCGAAACGAGGCTTCACGGGTCGGTTCTGGGTGACTGAAGCATGTCAAACATCAAACAGGCAGGTGGCCATTTTTCTGTCTGCCTGTCCTGGCCATTGTCACAGCTACACCGAAAGGGAACGGTAGGGAAAGGCCACCCGACTGTCCTTTCGGCTCCGACGTTAAGGCGCGAGGCAGTGCCCAACGTGTAGGGCTGCACACACACCGTTTAATGTGCGAGGCGTTTACAGAGTGCTAACTGAGTGCTGGTGGCGGACACACTAATGATTAATTACGGGTCAGGGGTTAACGGTGACTTCATACTCTGCGGTGCTCGGCACAATCCACAGCCACGGCCGCAAGATCTCCTCAAAGGTGCACTGTAATGTCTGGCCGGAGAACATTCTGGAACATCAGTTGGTAGTCAAACTGGTTTTCAACACTTCGGACCAAAATGACCCTCATTCTGAAGATGGGGTCCTGTAGCTCGACGCCCAACATCTGCATTAGTTAATGGAAAATGGGCTCGAATGAACACAGCACTGTAAGATGGAACACCCAGGAAGACATCTAACAGAGCCTTTCATCTGCACTTTCCAAAAATACTTGCAGTTTCCATTAGTTAAATAATCATAAATGTTCTTAAGTTATATAAAAACTAGCACAATTATGAACCAGGAGTATGTAACTATGTAACATACAGGTATTGTAAAGTAACTGACTGAAATTATTAGCTGAGGGTTACAGGTTCAAATCCCAAAGCTTTACTCTGTACACATGAACAGGGTATCAGCAAATGTGCACCCCTAAGCATCATGGGAAATGAGGCCAGACATCAGTTGTTGGATGACATTGGATCACAGTGCATTAGTGACCTTAGAGTCGTTTAGGGGCTCTGGAACGCGAGCAAAGCAATGGGGGCAAAGGTCATGAAACTGCGCGTGTCAGCGGGCTGGTAGTGGGGTGTCTGATGTTTTTATCATGCAGCCGGGGAGTGCTCACGAGTGACTTCCCGAAAGGCGAGCAGGCGCGCCTCTCCCTGCGTGCTCAGGCCTTGACGTGTGCCGGCCAGGCCTGCAGATATCGCAAGAAATGCTCCTTGGATGACATCATCCGCTCGTCGTCCATGCAGCCTGGAGTGAACCGGGCCAACCCCCCCGCAGCCGTTAGGTTATGTCTCGCGGACACAGCTGTGCACCGCTGTCCCCGCACCCGCCCACATGTGGCCCACGGGGCCCTAAATTAGCATGCACTAATACAAATCTTTATTCTTTATGCAGTCCCCCCTGTTCACGATGGCTGAGCGGGAAGAGCTTCTTGCGTTAAGTGAGTTGACCCTTTGACCTCACTTCTGAGGGGGGGGGAGGGGGCAAAAATACTGAGCGCAGTCGCTGTCTTTGGGGAACCAGGTGCATAAATTTAAACTTTTGCTGGAGGTGGGAAGTTGAGCCAATCAGATGCTGAAGTGGTGGAACTGGGGTGTATGGGGAGGGTCTTTTAACCACCTACAAAGACACCCCAAACTCTGGTTCCTGTCACTTGCTGTGCCGGTTGACTCCAAGGCACATCGCAGGCACAGCGCTAGACGGCTCAGGCCTGCCTGTGGCGTCCTGCTGGGTCCTTGCGAGCAGAGCCCCTTTTCCTGACCTCTTCTTGACCAGTACCTTGGAGGACATTTTCGCTGGGTTCCCTCGACTACCCTGCATCACCGAGGATTCGGAGCAGGATGTTCGGCCCAACAGGTTCCTGTTTACAAACGAATAAACAAATCAGGCCCCTAATTATGGGGGATAATCAGAACCACACACGCAACCTCTGATACAGCTGCGCAGTGTTTTACAGAAACCAATAAATATCTGGTCGATTTTCATGCCTCCCCCTTTCCTATAAAAAACACACACATTGTAAAGAATTTGATTAATGCAGCCCCCACCTCCCCAAAACTATTCAGAACATCTGTGTATTAAATTCATTTATGAAATTATATCAATATGCTGTTTAATGAGTGAAGGATACGCACTCTGTCATCCATCAAAATAAATTCAGGAAATACTTAACGCCGCAGGCATTTTTCTTGTTTGAAAACTTGTTATGGATCCCACTAAGAACATTGTGCTTGCCGTTATGATCGAATGTGTTTTCACAGGTGCACTAAATATTCACCTCCCCCGGCCCCCGCCTCCCCCTGACACACACGCAGGATGGTTTAAAGCGTCCCGTTGAGAGCGTTCCTCGCATACCGACTGATACCTCTGAGGCACCGTAGTATCAGGTTAAAAGTAAAGAGTATTTTTCAACCTGTTGTGACAACAAAATTACAAGCTCGCGCACCATATGGTCCCTACTAAAGCCCACTATTACTCCGCTCTCCTGCCTCTCCTCCTTTTTCCGATAAAAATGAGATCAGCTTGAACAAGCTCACAGACATCCAGGAGGATTTTTTTTCTCTCCAAATTCTGCAGCACCGCTTGCAGACGCATCTCGTTCTCATGACTTGTGGCCCGCGGCCGGCTGATCTACTGTTATGTGTCCGTGACATTCGCCACACTCTCTCCTTCCTCGCCTCCCTACTCGTCTTGGCCTCTCCCTGACTCTTGCTGTCGTGGCGACGCCTGTGCACACATTCCTGTGCAGCTGCCTTTGATGAGAGTGAGCTGGTGTCCCACCAGGGCCGGCCATTGTCTGTGATAGATTAATCATCCTGCTTGTCTGGAGATTGATTGGTCGGGTCTACTAGGCTAATCGAATCCACCTCTCCGCAGGGATGCAGACTCCGGAGTCCCCACCCCCCCCCCCCCCACGAATCACGATAGCACCAGAATCTTCTGGGACACATGAGGGCTCTGTGCGAAGGACCCCCCTTCATACTGGACATGCCTCTTCATGGAGAAAACTTAGGTTCGATTCCTGCAGATACAAAGTGCAGAAACATCCTTTCCAGGTCGGTGGTAATGTTCTCTTGGAACGCTTCCTGAATGTCTTGAGGCCCTGTTTGGAGAGCTCTTCTGAGGCATGTGACCTCGCTTTTCATCCTCTCCTGGAGGACAGAGGAGCTCAGCCATGGAGCTCTCATTGGGCTTGGGAGAGTGGCGCTGAAGCCGCGCCTCATGCGGAAACGCACCGGCTTTTCTTTGGCAGAGGGATCGTCTCCTTAAGCACGCCGCACGCTCTTGTGCCGTGATCCGAGTTCTGCTCGGAAGGTCGTGTAAATGGCATGAGATGTTTGCAGTGGTGTGTGAGGAGTAAAAGAAAAGAGAATGAAGATACACAGTGAAGAAAGAGCTGATACTCGTCACATGACTCATCACATGACGACCTGAAATTTGTACCACGCCAAATGACGGCCGCCCTCAGCTGTGTTCCGACTCCCCAAACCCCCCCAAAGGAGATGGCTGTGGACCGACTCCCCAAACCCCCCCCAAAGGAGATGGCTGTGGACCAGAGCAAAGATGGAGCAGCCAAGTTTAAAAAAACACTAACAAGGTACAGTTGACATCCCATTATAAAAAGAGAAAAGAAAAAATCTAGAATGATTGATACTTCTCTAAGTGTCCAGGTTGCCCTTTGTCAGTTTTCAGATTTTATAACCAATTATCCAGTTTGAAAGATTGCACTCCAAACTAGAAACTTCCTCATGGGCAGGGGGCGGGGCTTTGGCTCACACTGGGGGGGACGTGGCCGACCGCCGTGGTGAGTGTACGTGGGGTTTGGGGTCTGAACACAAGACAAATGTGGCTGAACAAATAGAAACCAGGAGTTACACTGAACCAGTAGGGGCTGGGGGGGGGGGGGGGGACAGGTCGGCAGCCGTTGATGTGATATTTGGCCATGCGGAGGAGAGCCAGGCCCAGCAGTTAGGGAAGCTGAGTGAACAGTAAAAGCAGCTCTTAGGGGAGGAAGCACGGCAGGACTTGGCTGGAATGCATTGGCTGAAACATCGCACTATGAGTTTAGTGGGGAGATGCAGAGAGGCAGAGACGTGGAGAGGCAGAGACGTGGAGAGGCAGATACATGGAGAGGCAGAGACGTGGAGAGGCAGAGACACGGAGAGGCAGAGACGTGGAGAGGCAGAGACACGGAGAGGCAGAGACGTGGAGAGGCAGAGACATGGAGAGGTAGATACATGGAGAGGCAGAGATGCGGCGAGGCAGAGACGTGGAGAGGCAGAGACGTGGAGATGCAGAGATGTGGAGAGGCAGACACATGGAGAGGCAGAGACATGAACAGGCAGAGATGTGGATAGGCAGAGACATGGAGAGGCAGAGACATGACGAGGCAGATATGCGGAGAGGCAGATACATGGAGAGGCAGAGACGTGGAGAGGCAGACACATGGAGAGGCAGAGATGCAGAGAGGCAGAGACATGGAGAGGCAGAGACGTGGAGAGGCAGAGATGTGGAGAGGCAGACACATGGAGAGGCAGAGACATGAACAGGCAGAGATGTGGATAGGCAGACACATGGAGAGGCAGAGACATGAACAGGCAGAGTTGTGGATAGGCAGAGACATGGAGAGGCAGAGACATGACGAGGCAGATATGCGGAGAGGCAGATACATGGAGAGGCAGAGACGTGGAGAGGCAGACACATGGAGAGGCAGAGATGCAGAGAGGCAGAGACATGGAGAGGCATATATGCAGAGTCTTTACACATATGTGGCGCCTTCGTTTCTCTGCTCTTTAGGGTTTTATGGCAAAAAAAACCAAAAGAAAAATGTTTCCTTCAATAAAGATACAGGCTTTGATTAGAAACAGACTGCAGGAGCTGATTTAGTGTAAGTAACACAGGGTGGGGAGCATGTTTACAGCAGGATCTGAGCGGGGGGCTCTGTATATGAAGGCTGCTTCACCCTCTGCCGTGTTGCAATGGCTGCTGGGAGAAGATGGTCAGAGGAAGAGCTTCTGGGAGGGAGCTGCTGTTCGCTGGAGAGTTTGGCCGGCGGCTGTACTTTATTTTGTGTGTGGAGGCTATTCAAGCTGAAGGCAGGAAATGAACGTGAGCTAACTGCACGCCTAAGCAGATTAAGGAGAGACGGCAAAGTCACGGTGGAGATTTCCGAAATGACGGCACCTCACAGATAAACAGCATGCATGAAGGGGAGCACCGAAGCTACAGCAAACATAAGGTTTCCCAGATTAGTTAAGCTGGGGCAGTGCATTACCCCCCCAGGTTTGGTAAGCTAAGGTAAGCCAGCCGCAAGCTGACAGCCACAGAGCAGCACATAAAATCACTTGTCAGGGCTGGGAGCTGGAAGGTGCAGTGTCAGTGTGATCACCGTCGCATCCTGGTGATCAGGGTGGCTGCTGGCAATTTCACTGCAGTTTTCAGGGTGCACTTTATAGCACAATTTCACTGCAGTTTTCAGGGTGCACTTTATAGCACAATTTCACTGCAGTTTTCAGGGTGCACTTTATACAGTCGAGTGTACGGTACAACCAGTCTGTCGAGTTCAGTGCGCTTCAGTCTGATACACGCCTATAATACCATAGTAGAGGATTACTACAAGCTGGTGGTCAAGGCTTGTCCACATGAGAGGGATGCTGGCCTCCAGCACAGAACTCAGTGCTCTCTCCAGTGGGGAGCGCGCTGTGTGGTTCAGCAGGCTAGGCCTCTGTGATGGGAAGGTCACCACTTTCCATCTCGTGCTCCCTCATCTCAGTCGCCACCTTGACCCTTAACCCCCCCGAAGAGTGCTGCCCAGATAGCAGCCCTTGTGCTCAGAGCCCAGGCTTCGCTTTTACCTCTATACATGTGTCTCTTTTAAATGACGGGGGGCAAGATGGCAGATGTGAAAAAACTCATTACAATGTACCTGCACATATGGCACATAAAGAAAGATTTTATTTCATAAACCCCCAGGCCAATCACAGATGAAGGACCTTCCATACAAATGTTCCCAAATCCATTCTTACCATGGGGACCATGAGCCGGAATCTTTAAAATAAAAAATTTTTAAACAAATAATCACTTATTATTATTGTCGACCTTTAACGGGGCTGTTAACCTGCCCTGCTGTGCACTGGAGTGCAGTGATCCGCAGGCTTTGATGTGACATCTTCAGCCTCCCAGACGTTCACGCAGATGCCTGAGACAGCTGAAGATCATCATCTGCACCGGAGCTGCTCCGTTTCTGAGTGTTGTGACACGAGATATTGAACTTCCTCACACGTGCAATCTTTGGTCGACGTGGCGCAGGCCAGCTACACGCTGTACCTCGAGAACATCGCTGGAAGCGGGACAACTTTCACTCCAGGGTGATATGTCTCTACTAAACAGGAGTAGCCCATTACTACCAGTAAGCCGTGCTTACAGGAACCCATGACTAATGGCCTAAGTACATCTTTGACAGCCTCGCCGTTTCTGTCCATCTGTTCTGATTTAGTGATATGCTATTTGTTTAGCTTCCCTGCCACTGAAAGATACACTCAGATGCTTCCGCTAATGCAGCCTGACTGCAGTGAAGCTGCATTTGTGGGACGTTCGTCTGAAACGAGGCTTGAGTGGGCCTGACTGAAACGCGGATAAGATGGACTACGGGGGGGCAGATAAAGCGAGTGTCCGTTACCCTGCTTCACGGTCCCTCGCGATCAACAACGGTGTTTACTGTACCACCACTCAAACCACGCATTTGCATGGGGCCCTGAGGTTTGGGGCCCCCTATTGCCAATAAACAGGAACTACACTGAAGGGGGGGGAAGGAACATTTTTGATGCCACGTTAAATGAAGCTGTTAGATTCCCGTAAAACAAAACTTCCCTGAAAATTCTGGTATCTTTGCCCCCCCCCCCGCCCCCCCCGCCCATCCTGTCCTGACCAGCCATCTCAGGGATGTGTGCAACACACACTGAGGTTGCATCTGTCATACTTTTGCTCCCTATTCTAAACCCAGATGTTAAGGTTTATCAGCATTACTGCATTCGAAGCAGTCTGGCTGAGCAGACCAGGTACCTGAAAGTTTCACCAGATTATCTCCATGAAGTCCGCTAAGTCTTTCAATCCCGGTCTCGTAACGAACGCCTTGAGTACTGTTTGTCCAAATGTTTATTTTGTGACTTTGTGCATCCCTCACCCCCCCCCCCCCCCCTAAAGCTCGCCTTCCTTTCTTAAGCTTAGCTGTCCAAAATTCATGGAATCACACATCAAGAGCGCTCCAGGAAGACGGCCTTGGCTCAGGACTGTTCTGCTAAGATTAAAATACTTTCTCCCCGTATAAACATGCTTTGCTTTAAGTGGTTAAAAGTCTGACCTCTGGACATTTGCACATTCTTTTCATTTTCGGAGCCCCGTGTTTTCGCTGGCTCTCTCCCAAGCATAGCACCTGTACGCTGCCTTAACAATAAATTGTAGTAATAAAACACGTTCTCCTTTTGTTTGACTTGGACTTCGTGGTACACAGAATTGCAAATATGTCTGTCCCGTGATCTTCGTGACGAGCAACACCAGTCTAAATTCAATTAACGACTAAGAGATTGGAACGGAACGTCGGTGTGTATTTGACGGCCTGCAAAAAAACCAAAAATGCAACACGAGCTTGTGTTAGGGATAAAACAAGCCGAAGTAGGACTTGGCAAATAGGTTTGTTTAAGCAGCGGTGACTAGATGCGATCCACCTTGAGCTCGTTCGCTCGTCCGGCAAAATAATGGACAGCATGTTTCTAATGGAAACAATGGACATTCCTCTAAGTTGTTGCTGTTGGATGATGAAGGCATTCCTGCTACGTCGAGCTCCGGTTCCGGAGATACGCACGGCAGCTTTTCGGCACCTCATCAGCCACCCCCCCATGTCTCCCCACCACAGAAGACATCTGCTGAGTATGAATGGGAGTGTTTGAGGGTGTGGATTTTAAACTGTAAGCGAGGCCCCACCCCCTGTATCTGTACCGTTTAGGCTTTCAGTCACACTGGCAGTGTTTGTTTGCAGGGACAGTGTTAGAGTTGTTTTCAGTGTCAGTCCAGCCACTTCTGGAGATGACATGGGGGGGGGGGGCTATTACAGAACTGCTTTACTCCAAGTTAATTAAGCGACCCCAATTATGGGAGTCTGCCCACACAGGCAGTGCGTGTCTGTAAGGTGGCGGCTGAGATTGGACTCTGTGTTTGTCATATTACAATGAGAAATGGGCTGTGTCAGTATGTATGTTTTTTGTCAATCTGCGGTTTTCGGACTGAACCGAATGTAATTTAAAAAAGACCACATACTTTAATACTGAGTAACCCAGAGTGGTCCATTTGTGCGATCAGTAAAAACAAAATTAATTTTGCTGATGCACTCAAAGGTGCCACTGGGCCCCATGAAAGTAGATCATATTGGGCCCCAAACCCCGACCAATCCAATTACGTTAAAAACTTTTCTACTAACCCCCCTGGTTATACTTCCTTGGTTATACTATTGATTTACTAGATTTTTATTATACCAAAAGCATTCTTTAAGAAATACATACATTTGCTATTCTTTAATACCTGATTTTACATATTTATTCCTGTTCATTTGAGTGGCGGCTTCACCCAGTGAGCAAGCCAAATACAGGAACGCGTTGTGACAACCTCCTGTTTACAGTCGGACACAATAAAGCGCTGCACCCCATCATCTATTTCTATAGCGTTTGTTGTCGGTCGGACTTATTTCTTTGTACACCGCCTTCGGCTGCTGTCACCGGGCTACTGGTTACCTCAAGCAGGCGAGACGTCAGTGTTGTTTTGAATACTGGAGTCGTATTGGCCGTAAGTAAGTGGCGACAGTGTCATTTCTCATTAAATCAAATATACCTGCAGAGCTCATTTCTCCGTCAGTCAAAAGTAGCCGGCCGGCATTCTCTGTGAATGAATTAAGTGGATCAGCTCCCAACTGGTGCTGTATCTGCACATTAGACATATATCCGAGGTAGGCTATCGTGCCTTTCGTGACCTGTGATACGAAACGATTGAAAAACGCCCTTCCACTGATGCTATCTAAAGACCCCGAGTAGCTCCAATATTATGGGGTGAGTCGGTGTTAATACATTTATCTCCTGGGTGGCTGACGGACTTTGTCCTGCCACGTCCCGGGATCGTTCAGGGAGCCAACATCGATCTCTTTTTAAAACACCTCTATTTAAAAACCACCCCACGTGTTTTGAAAAAAACTTTATTTTTACCTGTTTATTTCTACACATGGATGCTTTACTGGAGCATTTCAGTCAAAGGGGTCGTCAGTGGTACAACAGCAAGACACCTGGTGGGATCTTCCCCTCGAATCCGTGTTCCCGCGTCTCTAACCCTGTCTCACAAAACAGTGAAAGAAATTCATCCAGATTCATCTTATGTGTCCACCATTCAAAATAAAAATTACGTCTCTTGTTATCCAATATATACTTATAATACAGTTAGAGTGAGCTGAATTTGGAAATTATTTTAAAGGGTAGTATGATGACATTGTTTAGTGACCAAAACAATGTAATTTCTAGTTGGGTGCTTCACCAGGTTATCTCAGGTCAATTCTCAGCTGCCCCCCCTCCCTTGTCTACACTGCCCTCTGAAACAGAGTCTTCTCTAAAAGTTTTGGTAACTTGTCTACTTATCACTGCACCTTAACCAGAACAACCCGATTTTGACTTTATCCTGACTCATCGCCACATCTTGGTTCGGTAAAATCTGTAAGGCTTATGAGCATTATAGAGTGAACATTGTAATACCTGCTTAACACCCCCACAATAATCTCCGTGTTGAAATGAAGGCCTGTCATTGGTATGGACATGGGGGGTGTGACCTGCGCTAAGGCTCCCATGATTAAACTCCTTCCCTGAGTTTCTCAGTGGGGGGAGAGTCATCAGTTTAGCTTTTGTGGCATTGCAGGGTCCTAACCCACTTCAATAAAAGCCCCTGTTTTATCGTTTCGAGGAAACCCTGTCACACGTAAAGCTTTTATTACGGCCGCACTCTGGGAACGGATGTGTGGAGCCGCACTGCAGCTTTTATTGCCCCCAGATTCACTGCGTGCCCCCTGCTGAAGATTAAAATCCATGTCCTTCGCTGCAGTACCCCTCAGGCACGGCCCGGGCTCGGGGGGGCCGTCTGTGGGCAGCGCAGTCCCTGGTCGCATCGCTCTGCATTTCCGCCGTGCCGCTATTCATCGGCAGGAGAGAGGCTGATGCCCCCCCTCCCCCCACCCCCGGGCTAATGGAGAAAGACGCCCCCCCACTGTGAACTGCATTCTTCTGGGTCACAATAATATGCCCAGCAGGTCTGGCCCATTGTCAGGCTGTATTAAAGCCTTCCATCCCCCCCCCCCCCTTTTGGTTACCGGTGGCTTTTCTGAAGTTAACATCCTCTCCGAAAGGAATTCTCCAAGGCTGACCTTTAAAACGCCTTTTTTTTTAGCTGGGCACGTGAAGAGCCACTGCTATTGTGCGCTTTTTCATTTTCAGCGTGCTGCCCTCATATTGCCCCCCCCCAGCCGCCTGTCACTGCCTACCAGCCTTTAATGTTGAGTTTCTCTCTGCTTGACCCTCCCTCACCCCCAGTTACTGAGCTGAATGTGAGTCCATTACGAGGTGTAGATGTGGTTCTGGTGCTGGAAGTGTCTAGGAAATACTGTGATAGGGCTGGTTCCAGGTGCTGGGCCCTGCTGGCTTATCCTGAGGCTGGGACTTAATCCTGGCCTTGAACTCCGCATCCTTCTTTGATTCCTGAGGCTCTTATGTTGATCATAATTAATGTTCTAATGCAGAAAGAGCCCCTAAGTGATGCCCCAGCCAAGGGGAGCCTCTGGCCCTCAGTGCTGTCAATGGTGGAGGACCAGACCTTTCCTTGCGTGATGAGCTCCAGACACCATGGTCCCACGGAACTGGTCCGGGCCCTGAGCGGGCCTTGCGCATCGTGTGACCCTCATCGTGTGCTGGGGTGTCTGTGTTTTCTGCAGGGATGGGGTCCCTGGGTGAAGATGGAGGGGGGCAGGTGTGCGACGGGGTCTTGGAACACCTGTACTGCTGTGGGGCTGCTACGGAGGTGCTCAAGTTTGGGCAGAGAGAGCTGGGTCCCCCTGGAGGGCGACGCGGCAGCCCCCCGCTGCTCTTCCTCATCATTCCAGGTAGGCTGTCCCCCCTCCCTGTCATGTGACCGTCGCTGTGCTGCTGAGCCTGACCAAGTCAAGGGTCCATCCAAGGGTAATGTCTTACTTAGATATGTGGGCCACCTAAGGGGAGAGCATTTGAACCCGAGACTCAAAGGAGCCTCGAACTGGACATCATCTGCATGCGGTAAAGACAACCAGGCTGCATTTTAACTGGCTGTCTCGGTTAAGATGAGGTCTCCAGCAATACGTGCCTCGTCTAATCGCGTCATCCGCTCAGTCTGGGTCCCGCCAGGACGGGTTTCTGAGATGCAGCATGGCCTTCGCACATCGCTTTGTTTCATTGCTTAGCAACGAGAAACCCAAGTGCGGCAGGTCCTCGGGGCGCCGGGCCGCAGGTGGAACGGGAGCGACACCGTACGCCTGTGAGTACGGAACCCTCCAGGGCTCCCCCAGCTCCCTGATGAACAGAGGGGTTGAACAGGGGTTTGCCTTGATCTTATGGAAAAATCGAACTGACCTTAAACAGATGGTGGAAAGTCGTCTGATCACGCAGGCCCTTCAGCCAGGAAAACGAGGAGTAAGTTCTTTGAGTGATCAGATCGTAACGGGTCTTGGTGGTTCTTTACACTTATATTTACCGCTGTCCACTTGGGATCTGATCACCCAGATTTATTTTAAAACCAAGCATATACAGGGGTAAAAATGTAATGGTCAGAATGGTTTTTAATTTAGCACAGATCTTTCATATCTATAAGGAACCACACAATGGCTACATTAGCTCACCCTGTGGTTTTTGCTTTTGTTTTACAGTATAGTGTTACTTTATTAATCCTCGTGGGGAAATTACTTTGGCCCATTTACTTTGCCCCATCCTGCTCTTCATAAAAGCGAGAGCAAGCTTGGGGGAGTCACAGTAAAGGGGCGGCCTCCTTGCGGTGCCCAGAGAGCTGGGGGTTATGGGCCAAATCTGCTGAGGTCAGGATATTGTTAAAAAAATATCTCACATATTTCTTAGCCACATGAAACGTTCTAGACAAGACATTATGTAAAGATTTAGTTTTGTTATTATGATCACCTTAAAGATGACTCAGAGGAAGAGAAGAAAACTTAACTGGCCAAACACATAAATCTATCACGCCCAACCAGTACTGTAGGGGGCGCCACTGATGGTGGATCGAGCCAGGTGTGTAAGATCTTGACACCACCTGGATTGGCAGATTTATTCAGTGGGTGCTTGTCGTGGACAGCACCCACTCCTTGAAGACTGGTGTATCTTCTCTCTCTCTTTTTTAAGTGACGAGGTCTTAAGTAATTAAATGTTAATTGCAAAAACATGTCTCCATTTCCCTTCTTCCATTCTAACGGCTAGCTTAGAGGAGCTGAGCTCTCTGGGATGGTCCTCCGCTGTAATTCTCCCATTGCTCCTCCTTGGTGTGATTTATTCCCCTTCATCTTGGCATGCTTACACTGTTGAAGTAACGCATTGCTCTTGGCTCGGACTGGCAGTGCAGCCCCACGATCACGCTGTAAACCCGTAACCTGGGAGCTGGCCATGCTGCGTGCCTCATGACATCATGTTCAGCGTTGCTCTGCGCTAAACCTCCCCTGTCAGGTTCCATGGAGGTGAATCAGCCGTGCCGCAATGCACACTCCCGCAGCTCCTCTCCGGGGCATTGTCCCAACTTCAGTTTTGTGTCAACATAGATGGGGAAAAATATCAGTGTAATTGCACTTTGCCAACAGTAGATGTCATTGTGGTTAATGGTCTGTACCACTTTGACTTCCAGTTAAAGGAAATCTATGCTACAGCTGTCCCCACGGGCCCCTGCTGGCCCCTCACTGAGCCTCTTTGGAGGCAACGGGTTGGTGCAGGAGGAGGTGGCAGTGGTGCAGGATGAGGATGTGGTGGTGGTACGGGAGAAGGCAGTGGTGCGGGATGAGGATGTGGTGGTGGTACGGGAGAAGGCAGTGGTGCGGGATGAGGATGTGGTGGTGGTACGGGAGAAGGCAGTGGTGCGGGATGAGGATGTGGTGGTGGTACGGGAGAAGGCAGTGGTGCGGGATGAGGATGTGGTGGTGGTACAGGAGGAGGCAGTGGTGCGGGATGAGGATGTGGTGGTGGTACGGGAGGAGGCGGTGGTGCGGGATGAGGATGTGGTGGTGGTACGGGAGAAGGCAGTGGTGTGGGATGAGGATGTGGTGGTGGTACGGGATGAGACAGGGGTGCGGGATGAGGATGTGGTGGTGGTACGGGAGAAGGCAGTGGTGCGGGATGAGGATGTGGTGGTGGTACGGGAGAAGGCAGTGGTGCGGGATGAGGATGTGGTGGTGGTACGGGATGAGACAGGGGTGCGGGATGAGGATGTGGTGGTGGTGCGGGAGAAGGCAGTGGTGCGGGATGAGGATGTGGTGGTGGTGCGGGAGAAGGCAGTGGTGCGGGATGAGGATGTGGTGGTGGTACGGGAGGAGGCAGTGGTGCGGGATGAGGATGTGGTGGTGGTACGGGAGAAGGCAGTGGTGCGGGATGATGATGTGGTGGTGGTGCGGGATGAGGATGTGGTGGTGGTACGGGAGAAGGCAGTGGTGCGGGATGAGGATGTGGTGGTGGTACGGGATGAGACAGTGGTGCGGGATGAGGATGTGGTGGTGGTACGGGAGGAGGCAGTGGTGCGGGATGAGGATGTGGTGGTGGTACGGGAGAAGGCAGTGGTGCGGGATGATGATGTGGTGGTGGTGCGGGATGAGGATGTGGTGGTGGTACGGGAGAAGGCAGTGGTGCGGGATGAGGATGTGGTGGTGGTACGGGATGAGACAGTGGTGCGGGATGAGGATGTGGTGGTGGTACGGGATGAGACAGGGGTGCGGGATGAGGATGTGGTGGTGGTACGGGAGGAGGCAGTGGTGCGGGATGAGGATGTGGTGGTGGTACGGGAGGAGGCAGTGGTGCGGGATGAGGATGTGGTGGTGGTACGGGAGGAGGCAGTGGTGCGGGATGAGGATGTGGTGGTGGTACGGGAGAAGGCAGTGGTGCGGGATGAGGATGTGGTGGTGGTACGGGAGAAGGCAGTGGTGCGGGATGAGGATGTGGTGGTGGTTCGGGAGAAGGCAGTGGTGCGGGATGAGGAGTACATGCCTGATCAAGCGGCGGTGTGGGAAGAGGAGGAGGCGGTGAAGGAGGTGGCGCTGTGGGAGGCGGCAATGCGGGATGAGGCTGTGCCGATGCAGAAGAAGCCTGCAGTGCAGGAGGCGATGTTACGGGATGAGGCTGTGCTGGTGCGGGAGAAGGAGGGAGTGTGAGAGCGGCAGTGCAGGAGGAGGAGGATGTGCCTGATGAGGAGGCAGTGTTATGGGAGGAAGCAGCGGCAGTGGTGTGGGAGGCAGCGGCAGCAGTGTTACAGAAGGAGGCGGCGGTGCTGTGGGAGGCAGTAGTGCAGGATGAGGCCATGCTGGTTCAGATGGAGGAGGAGGACGTGCCTGATGAGGAGGTGGTGGCGATGTGGGATGAGGTGGCGCTCCTGTGGGAGGAGGAGGAGAAGGAGGATGTGCTTAATGAAGTTGTTCTTTGTCAGTTGGGAGTGACTGGGCTGCCCATCACCTGTCAGCACTTCACACAGTGCGGAGTAACAAAATATCCCTGTTTACTTTCCAGAAACGCAATTGCTGGCGTGGCTGCGGGCAGCGTGCGCCTCTGCTGGCTGTAAATCGCAGCCAAAGTAGCAGGAGTCCGCTGGCGATTCCCTGGGAGCGAGGTGGCCGCCGGCTGTAAATTCAGCTGCTCGGAGAGATTTACTCTTTGAAATGAAAAAAGACAAACACAGGCCTCCTTCATGAATGTTTTTGGTTACTTGTGAGGGAGATGCAGAGGCTGGTTATTACTCATCCGAGGAGCTGCCATTTAACAGTTAATGAAAGCAGAAAGGCTGTCTCTGTCATCCTGTCATCGGAAAGCCCTCAGCATCGCGCCAGATCGGCCTGGTAATGGAACAGGCGACCCGCGATTACGCCTTGGAGAGTACTGCACATTACCGCCGGCCCGAGAGTCACTGTCAGCGCCGGGCAGTAAATAGGGCCGCCTTTGTCACTGGTGGGGCCATCCTCACCCCAGAGCCCTGTGTATTTCTGTAAGTGGAGTTATTACACAGATTATTATTTTTAAAGAGTGTTGCTTCTGCTTTTTCATGCCGCGTGATTCATCTGGGCACATGATTGCTAAATGGAGCTGCTGAGTTTCGCTGTAAATGTACCAGTGTTTTTGTTTTAGTAAAAGAGCGACCGCAGTGAGCGATGTTTTCTGGAACACCTGGCTGTGATGTCATGGCGGGCGGCATGGCACCGACCTTTGGCGCCTGGCCCAAAGCTGACGAGCAAGGCGTAGCAGTGATATGGCGTGTGTGAGCGGAGCGGCGCGATCGTCCTCGCCCTTTGGGACATCTTTGACTCTGAATGTCACTAAGCGCCAGCTGAAAGGGCCGCTTTGTTGGCAGCTTGTGCTGTTATTGCATGTCTGGCCTTTTGTGGCTCCAGGACCGGGGTGGCTCTGAAGGTTCCCGCTGTTTAATTACACCTGCGGCCCTGGGGGGTCTCTGTCTATACTGTACCCCCCCCCCCCCCATAGGGGAGCAGTGGTGGTCTTGGTTGTGCTGTCAGTTAAGGATTTGGTGGATCCCTTAAAGGGGCTTTTTGTGCAGCATGCTTGCTGCTTACACTCTCTTACGCTCTCTCTCACGCTCTCTCTCACTCTCTCTTACGCTCTCTCTCTCTCTCACGCTCTCTCTCACTCTCTCTCTCACTCTCTCTTACGCTCTCTCTCTTACTCTCTCACTCTCTCTTATGCTCTCTCATTCTCTCTTATGCTTTTATTCTCTTACGTTCTCTCACACTCATGCTCTCTTATTCTCTTACGTTCTCTCACACTCATGCTCTCTTATTCTCTTACGCTCTCTTATTCTCTTTTACACTCACTCTCTTACTCTCTCTCACACTCTAATTCTCTGTTATGTCTTCTTATGCAATCTCATGCTTCCTCCCACTCTCTTATTATGTCTTACCCTTTCTCACACTCTCTTACTCTCTTTGGCGCTTTTGTACTCTCTCTTATTCTCTCTCATGCTCTGTCATTCTCTCTCGTGCTCTCACTCTCTCTTATGCTGTCTTACTCTCTTGTTTTCTCTGATGCTCACGTATTCTCTCTTACTCTGCACTCTCTCTTATTCTCTATGACACTGTCTGATGCTCTCATACTCTCTCTTATGCTCTCTTACTCTCTCTCACACTCTCTTACTCTCTCTCACACACTCTAACTCTCTCTCACTCTCTTACTCTCTGTTATTCTCTCTGACACTCTCATACTCTCTTGTGCTCTTGTACTCTCCCTTATGCTCTCATACTCTCTCTTATGCTCTCTTACTCTCTCTCACACACTCTAACTCTCTCTCACTCTCTTACTCTCTGTTATTCTCTCTGACACTCTCATACTCTCTCTTGTGCTCCTGTTCTCTCACTCACACTCTCTTATTCTTTCTCACACTCTCTTACTCTCTTTTATTCTCTCTTACACTTTGACGCTCTCATACTCTCTCTTATACTCTCGTACTCTCTCTGACACTCTTATTCTCTCTCGTTCTCTTTCTGACACTCTCTTAACCTCTCTAAGACTCTCATAGTCTCTTTGACACTCACACACTCTTACACTCTCTCTCAAACGCTCTCTCAACCTCTCTCACGTCTCAGAGATGTGCTTCGCCAGGCCTCATTGGATCAAGGTGGTTCTGTCAGTGTGTTTTTGGTCAGGTTCCCTAAGTCGCATGTAACCCCTCCCTTCTGGCTCTGGCCACTTCGGAGTCGGTCCCCAGCCCTTGATGGTCTTCTTGCCCCAGCTTCCAGCAACAGGTTGGTGATGCCAGTGGCTGCCTGCGTCCGACCTCACATCCTGACCATCCCAGCTGATGTTCTCTGGAGGTCTTTCGCGAGAGGGCTTCCTCACTGTAAGAATTTGACTCCCAGATAGGTTTAATATGGCGACTTTTTTGACCATTGAAATGGAGGCAGAGGAAGCTCTGCTCAGCGACATCAGATAAAAGGAGCAGCTGATTATTAAAACCAGAAAGATGTGGGATCTGTACGGGCAGATCTGAAGCAGCTGGTTCTGATTTGCAACAACCTGCTGTTAATCCCCAAGCCCGGTGTCCGGCCCGACCCGGTTGCCCAGCTGCGCGCCATCGCCCCGAGAACGCCTATCTACAAAGCCCCCCCACCCCATCTCCTACTCTTGCAAAACATATCCATATTTTTCCGGCGGACCGGAGGGAGCTGTCGTTTTATTAATCAGTTGTGCTGTCCTGAGATTTACGTCTTTAATAACAACTGGAAATAATGCCGGCCTTTTTTATTTTCATTTTTTTCTAAAAATCCCTGTTTTAAACAGCACGCTATGCAGTTGCCAGCCCCGGAAGCCCCATGGCTCTGCTCCGTCCAATCGGTGCTTCCCGGTGCATGCGGCGCAGATCTGCTCCTCTGTCAACCGGAATGAAGGACACGGTGGCAGTGGGAAGAGTGACATGGTGAAAGGAGGCTGGGCTGTTTGTGGGACAGGGCCCTGAAACGCCATGGGTGGGGGGTGTTCTGAGGGTCCGTGGGGTGGCGGCACATGGGCTTCGGACAGCCTGCTATATGCCCTGAAGGCCGGGAAGATGAGGTTCAACCCGAAAATTGGGCCCATTTCTCAAAGATCGGTCTGTGAGTGACCTTCGTGAACATGCCGCTCGCAACCGAATGAAACCCTCACTGCTGATGTGCGGCAGGAATGCAGAGCTGCCGTTTTAGGCCCTCGGCCGGCGTTTCTTCATTACATCGCGCGTCGCCGTGGAGACCCCTCTCCCGGAGCAGTACTTTCCGTTGGTGGCGTTCACCGCATTTGATCACCGTGTTGGTCCCAAATTAGGCCAAATTAAAGTCCCAGGAAGTCCGGCTCGTATCAAAGTGCTAATCGCTGTACCCATCCTCGTGCGGGAAGCAGTCGTTTTGCATTTGGGGAGTTAATGCAAAGCAGAAGCCGCTAATAGCTTTGGCCCCTGTAATTTTTGATTAGCAGGTGGATAGAGCATCAGATTCGATCTGCTCGCCGGCTCTGCTTCTTTCATTTTTTTTTTCCTTTTAGCATTTCTTGGATGCCAGGTGTAATGATTTCAGAATGTGACCCGTAGGCATTTTGGATGTGGTTCTGCTTCAGCTTCGCCAGGACACAGAGCATATTCACTGCTGATTTTCTCATGCAGGGAGGCGGGGAGCGACGTGTACGGGATGGCGGGGTGACGGAGGGGGATTCGGGGAGCGACGTGTGGGGCAGGTCTGGCATGGGAATCTGAGCTTCGGGGTTTGCTTTAAGCTCATTAACTCTTCTTTGTTTTTTAAATTATATATATGTATGTCTTTCCCCAGAGAATCGGAGGTGTGGCTGGCTGTGTGTCTGATCTGTCTGATTGAATGAGCACCGCCTTTGTCTGCAGTGGCATGCAGAGCAGCACTGGGGTGTCGCGGCCTCCGTCAGGCCAGGGGTCCGTCCTCGTTAACGCCATTTTAATTAAGCGCGGGGCTCCGCTCTGTGTGGCCGCGGCCCACGTCACTGGCTTTATCGCTAATAAATCGCTGGCCGGCACTGTGGTAGTGGGGGGGGGGGGCTTCAGAGGTATTGGTCCTGCCCCCTTTGTCAGCACGGCTGCCAAAGTCAATAAAGCGCCCCGAATCGCTCCCCCCGCCCCCCGAGATTGGCAGCCCTTTTCGCGGCTCTGGCTCTGAGACGAGCGCGATTTTGATTACTCCCCTTATTGCACTCAGCGGAAAACGCCAGGCACAGCTGGCCCCTGTCTGCCGCTTAATTCGAAATGGCTGCAGCTCCTCTGGAATCTGTGGCCGTGCCTCTTCCCCTTTTCTTTTCTTTTCCTTTCTTTTCTTTTTTTCCCCACTTCGCTTTTTCTTCGCTGTGACAAATCCTCAGATGGAGAGAAAATATGCAGCGGCGAGCTGCGAATCCCGGGGGAAGCTGGCACAGAGTTGCCGGTGGCACAGAGTTGCCGGTGGCACAGAGTTGCCGGTGGCACAGAGTTGCCGGCATCCGTATGCGAGGGGCAGAAGGGCTGCGGGGCTTCGCCTGTGTGCCGTTCGGACTCTGGGGTGGCTGCTTCGTGTCCCTTTATGCTGCCCTCCCCCCGGCACACACACCATTTGAAAGTCATATCGTATTTGTGGTCTTTCCTGTTTTGGCCGGTGATTGCTATGTTGCACTGAGATTGATCTCAGAATCAGAACCAGAATCTGAATCTGAATCCATTTATGCTCTAAGGACAAGGCGTTTGTTTTGGTGCATGACGTGAACCAGCACGTAATTACAACAAAAAGTACAATAAGAAATAAATACAATAAAAATAGAAATATAAGTGTACAAATAATTAAAAAAACATTTTTTAGTGCAATCAGCAATCCTTACAGCTGAACTGCTGGCACTGATGCTGGCCAGCAGGGGGCAGACTGCCCCATGTAGGCGACGCAGCAAAGTTGTGTGCCTGTGACTGTTAGCCGTCTCCTCCCTTCTTTAAATAAACGCCCTGGGGGGGCTGCCCTGATTAAGCGCACCGGCCTGCTGTGGCTTCCTGTCCACCGACCCCGCAGCCCCCCTGTGCTGCAGGTGTACGGAGAGCCTGTCTCCTCCAATCAGCTGCAGTCTCCGTCTACCTTCCAGGTGCTTCCACTTCGCACCCGTGCCCCCGGGCAGAGCTGATCTCCCCAAACCGCTGCTTCCAGTAACACGGGTCCGGGGGGGGCCAGGCTGCTCGTTTTCACCCCTGACCTGCTCATGTCGCGTGATCGCGGAGCTCTTCCCTCCGGCTGACCAGCCATAAACCCTTTGTAGCATCCTGACCATGCCCCGCCCTGGCCACGCCTCCACCTACCTGGCCACGCCTCCACCTGCCTGGCCACGCCCTCTGTTGAATGTGCTGGCGTTCCCGGCTTCTCCGCCAGTCCACTGCCACCACATACTTAGCCGACAGTGATGAGTGACCCCCATTAAGGAAATGGGTTCATCTTTATCTTGAAAAAACACACATTAGGACGTGCAGCTTCAGCAGATGGCTGCGCACCCCCACGCCCCCCCACGCCCCCTCACTCTCCGAGCCGTGCGTGCCGGGCCCTGGAACCATAAGCGGCCTGCCGATAAGTGATGGGGGGGCCTCTCCTCTCTTGGCTCAGCCCCCCCCCATGGAGTTGTCCTCCGGGGGGTCTGTCAGTATTCCGGCCGGCTGACTGGCCAAGATCCGTCCGTTTTTTCCCTCAGTGTGTATAATGGGGTGCCTCCCTCCCTCTCTGTCTCTCTCTCTGTCTTCCTCCCTCTCTCTGAAGGAGGGATGACTTTAGCCTTTACCTCTCTGTCCCAGAGAAAAACACCCTGTCTGCCAGTCCTGGGGGGTAGGGGGGGCGTGGGAAAGGGATTGTGTGTCTGTACGTCTGTCTGCGTTTCTGTGTTTGTGTGTATGTGTGTGCGTGTGTGTCAGAGTTTGTCTGCCTGTGTGTGTCTGTCTCAGTTTGTGTGTGTGTCTCTGTGTGTCTGTGCGTCTGTCTGTCAGTCAGTGTGTGTGTGTGTGTCTGTCTGTCGGTCAGTGTGTCTCTGTTTGTCTGTCAGTGCGCGTGTATGTGTCTGTCTGTCGGTGTGTCTGACTGTCGGTGTCTGTCTGTCTGTCGGTGTGTGTGTGTGTGTGTCTGTCTGTCGGTGTGTGTGTGTATGTGTCTGTCTGTCGGTGTGTGTGTGTGTGTCTGTCGGTGTGTGTGTATGTGTCTGTCTGTCGGTGTGTCTGACTGTCGGTGTCTGTCTGTCTGTCTGTCTGTCGGTGTGTGTGTGTCTGTCTGTCGGTGTGTGTGTGTGTGTGTGTGTGTCTGTCTGTCGGTGTGTGTGTGTGTGTCTGTCTGTCGGTGTGTGTATGTGTCTGTCTGTCGGTGTGTCTGACTGTCGGTGTGTGTGTGTGTGTGTGTGTGTGTGTGTGTGTGTGTCTGTCTATCGGACACATTCGCCCCCCTCCCCTCCCCGTCACGCTTTTAGAGTGTCCACGCTGGTGTTGCCAGCTGGAGCATACGTGGTGGGTCCTGCTCTGTCTCTGGCTGATGACGTCATATGTGGCGGCCGAGTGTGAACCTGCTGCGGTTTGTTGGCTGACTGGTGGGAACGTGCTGGTACCTGAGCCACAGGTCACGGGTTCAAATCCTGGGAGGGAGAGGTTTATACCGCCAGAGTATCTCTAGCTGTTTGAATGTCACCTGACAGGTGTTAAGCGCTCCTTGTTTGACATTCTCCTTCTTGGTCAGCAGGGATTTGTGTCCTCAGCTTCTGCGCTGTGTCTGGCGAATGTCCGGGCAGGGAGTGGGAGTGGAATTTGGTCAGTGTGCTGATCGGCCATCGAGGTGTTTTTGCCATGGCTGGGGGGGTCGCTTAGCCGCACCCTCTGGGGGGGGGGTGTGTGTATTGCCGACAACAGGCTTTTGCTGGACTACATCACCTTAAATGCAACAGTTTGTTTTCTCAGGCTGTTACCTGGAGAGAGTCAGCCTCTTGGCTGATACCCCTGACTTCTCCGCTGCGCGTGTGTCCGCGAGATCTTCAAAAAACATGTTTCAGTATAATGTGGTGACTGTGACGATGATACAGGGTTTTTCAGCTTGCTCTCCCCTATCTGTGTGTGTGTGCGTTGGCGGGGCAGGGAGTCTGTCTGTCTCTATCCCTCCTTGAGTCTCTGTGTCTCATTTTCAATGTGTCTCTGTCTCTCATCTCTGTGTTTCTGTGTGTCTCTGTGTGTCTATTTGTATCTCTGTTTCTGTGTGTCTCCGTCTATCTCAGTGTCTCTGTCTCTCATCTCTGTGTTTCTGTGTGTCTCTGTGTCTCTCTGTGTCTCTGTCTCACATCTCTTTCTCTCTGTGAGTCTCTGTGTCTTTGTGTCTCTATTCGTATCCCCGTGTACTCATTCTTGTATATGGCGCTCTGACTGTGTGTCTTTTCATGTGTTCTGCATGTGTGTGTGTGTTTACCGGGTGCGCATGCACAGACCCGGCTGTCCGGCCTGCACCTGCAGAGCTACGTCAGCGTGGCGCGCAGCTCTGGGCCGTCACAGGTCACAGCCACCGGGGACGCCGTCCTGCCCGAGTTCCTGTTGGGCTGCCGCAAATTTATGGATTCTGGGAACGGCTGCAGCCCCCTGTCTCCTGCTTCTCCTGCGCCTCCTCTCTTATGCCGCACATCTCACAGAGTCGATTTTCTTTGAAGGGATTCAACAACTGGGGGTTTGGTGGTTCCGGATTCCGTAGAGTGTATGTGTTCTGCATTCCCACGTGGGTCTGCTCCTTTTGGGAACTCTCCGGCTCTTCCTGTCCACATCCCGGCCCTGGAAATCGGGGGTGGGTCATTCCACGCAGAAAGACCATGTCAGGTGACACCTTAGCACCCACATTCAACGCCCCCACCCCCTCCCCTCAGATGCCGTTCTTTCCTTGTTCCCGTGGTGTGTCGTTTGCGCTTGTTTATGGTCACCGTGACAGAAGGGGACTTTCTCCAATATTGAATTTGCAGTTGAAAATTCCCCCATTTACAGTGCAAGGTGAATACATTAGTCTCTCTTATCTGGCTTGACAGGAACACCAAGAGCACACGTTCGTCTGCAGGAGGATTTTGGAGAGTCAAGGCGGCACTCTGGGAGAGTGTCTGTTATCATTAGCGGCCCTTAAATGAGGACGCCCTCGCCTCTACACCGTGAGCACGCTTAATTGGACGCCTGGGAATTTCTGTTGGGAGGGAAATACAAAGAAAACAGTGAAGCGAGGCTGAAATCAGAGCCTGCGGCTCCTCGCTTACGTGAAGCCAGGGCGGGATCGGGAATCGCCGGAGCGCTCTGCCCAGGAATCCGGCCGACATTCCGCGTTTCCGACAGGCGGACCTGTCTGTCCTTAACTCTGAAGGAGGCGCTGTGTGGGCGTTGGGTTGAGCCCAAGGTCGATGTGAGAGTCTCTGCTGGGTTTGAAGGGGGGGGGGGGGCATCTTCTGGGCTCTGGGTTTCCCCCCAATCCCTGCTAGCCACTATTCCTGCTTCATGCTCATTAAATGGATGATAACTAGTTTACGGAACAGCTAGGTGGTGAACGGTGCTGCGGGGGGGCGCTGACTCCTGGTCCACGTGCCAGGGCCTGGGGGGGTGGGGGGGGGGGCATGCCTAAAGGGCCTGGGGGGAGGCGACCCATCTGATTAACCATCCTCTGCTTTCGTTTGCCCATCATTCCATTCCCTTTCGTTCTTTTTGGAGCGCTTGTTGGAGAGTTAGAATCGGGTTTGTCCCATGTGCTGGGCGCCCCCCCCCGGTAGTTACTCTTTTGCTGGATTTTATCTGATATTAATGCTGTTTCAATGAGAGTTACTGCAGGGAGTGATGGGGAAATGTTGACATGTTCCAGCTTTTTGGGTTTGAGTGGTCCGGAGCAGCAGCCTCCACACGGGGGCTGACATGCCGGCGCTCTGCTGGGTTTGCTGCCGGACATTTAGGTAT
The DNA here is from genome assembly GCF_048594095.1 of Paramormyrops kingsleyae. NCBI lineage: Eukaryota > Metazoa > Chordata > Actinopteri > Osteoglossiformes > Mormyridae > Paramormyrops > Paramormyrops kingsleyae. Next base: position 15,294,692 of record NC_132810.1, read on the forward strand.
GAGCATTATGGAATGACCATGAAAAGAGGAGCGACACAGAGAGGTTAAGAGAGAGGCTCTGGCTTTTCTGTTTGCCTGCATTACAGCTCACTGTCTGAACTGGTAGTGTTTGTTTGTTTCTTTCTTTGTTTGTTTTCTTAGTCGGGGGTGAAAGTGTTTGACTTCTGATCTTCATTAATCTGCTTGTTTTTGAATCATAAAAGCCCCTGGGAAAGAGTTGCATTTGCCTCTGCTTCAGTTCATCTCAGAGATGCTGTTGCTCGTTCCTCCTGCAGGTGGTCTGGTGGTAGAGGAGGAGGCGACCGTGGTGCTTCACCTTATAACAAGGTCGCTTAACGAAAGTCTCCTCTGAACGAGGGGGTCCAGCTCCCTGCTGCGCTGGGGAATCTGATAGGCCACTTCTCACCTGTAGGGGGCGTGGTTCCCCCGTGCCAAGAGGCAGTGGAGCGGAGCCCCTGGAGTCTGCTGTGTGAACCAGCGTTTTGCCTCCCCCGGTATTTGATACTTTGACCTGCTGATCTCTTTAAAGACTCTGAAAGTAAACACCTCTTCCCCGGGCTGAATAAAATACCATTAGGACCCAATAATTTGTCTGGGTCAAGCCTGCAGGTTACGCGAGTGTCGTTCCCTCTGTCTGCTAAACAAACATGTCCTGTTTGTCTTTGCAACCACTTCTGTGTACTGGGCCTCCCCCCCCCCCCTCTCTCTTTGCCTCATCCCCCCACCTACCGCGACTGTTAGGGGAACTTCATTCTGATTTGTGTCTCTGGACACAAATGAATGTAATGCTTTTATTTGTTTCACACAATAATCCTCTGCTAATTGTAACATTAGTTACATTTTTTTCATGTCCGCCAACTCACTGTTCCTGCCTGGTGCACTGGCCTGGCCTCTGTGTCCTTCTGTGATCTGGACAGCTCCTGCTGTAATTGCAGGCACACAAGGAGAGTAGATGATGGAGTGAGAAGGAGTGGGAGGAGAGGGGAGGGGAGGACAGATCCAGAACCTCCTGGGAGTCATTTGTGGTGGGCTTTTTAAATTATGTTTATTTTTTTTTAACTAATTGGGTCACTAGTAGGGGAGCAGTTTGTGATTGGCTGATCATACACACCTGTACATTTGGAGCTTCTGGAAGCTTCTTCCTTCTTATTCTTGTACAGTGTCTGTCTGGGTGTCTCTCTCTCTCTCTCTCTTTCAGTTCCTTTATCTATGAATGTCTCTCTCAGTGTCTCTCTCTGAATGTCTCTCTCTCTCTGGGTATCTTTCTGAATGTCTCTCTCAGGTTGTTTCTGTCTCTGAGTGCTTCTCTCTCTGGGTGTTTGTTTTTCTGAATGTCTCTCTGAGTGTCTCTCTCTCTCTCTCTCTCTCTGGGTATCTTTCTGAATGTCTCTCTCGGGCTGTTTCTGTCTCTGGGTGTCTGTTTCTCTGAATGTCTCTCTCTGAGTGTCTCTCTCTCTCTCTGGGTATCTTTCTGAATGTCTCTCTCAGGCTGTTTCTGTCTCTGAGTGCTTCTCTCTCTGGGTGTTTGTTTTTCTGAGTGTCTCTCTCTGAGTGTCTCTCTCTGAGTGTCTCTCTCTCTCTCTGGGTATCTTTCTGAATGTCTCTCTCAGGCTGTTTCTGTCTCTGAGTGCTTCTCTCTCTGGGTGTTTGTTTTTCTGAGTGTCTCTCTCTGAGTGTCTCTCTCTCTCTCTCTGGGTATCTTTCTGAATGTCTCTCTCAGGCTGTTTCTGTCTCTGGGTGTCTGTTTATCTGAATGTCTCTCTCTGAGTGTCTCTCTCTCTGGGTATCTTTCTGAATGTCTCTCTCAGGCTGTTTCTGTCTCTGGGTGTCTGTTTATCTGAATGTCTCTCTCTGAGTGTCTCTCTCTCTCTGGGTATCTTTCTGAATGTCTCTCTCAGGCTGTTTCTGTCTCTGGGTGTCTGTTTATCTGAATGTCTCTCTGAGTGTCTCTCTCTCTCTGGGTATCTTTCTGAATGTCTCTCTCAGGGTGTTTCTGTCTCTGAATGCTTCTCTCTCTGGGTGTTTGTTTTTCTGAATGTCTCTCTCTGAGTGTCTCTCTCTCTCTCTGGGTATCTTTCTGAATGTCTCTCTCAGGGTGTTTCTGTCTCTGAGTGCTTCTCTCTCTGGGTGTCTGTTTTTCTGAATGTCTCTGTCTGTCTCTCTGGGTGTCTCTCTTTTTCTTAGTCTCTCTCTGTCTTGCTCTCCCTGCAGACGTCGCTCTCACTGGGCGTGAGCCTCATGGAATCAGGCCAGTACTTTCTCCACTTGGCCTTTTTTCCATGTGGAACGCACCCAGAATTCAGCCAGGAAGGACAACATCTGTATGCAGAGAGGGCTGCGATACAGGACCGGAGAGGCCAGCCGGATCCGGCCGCGGTCTTAGCGGAGCGGCGTGCCGACCCTTCCGGGAGCATTACAGACGTTTCACGGTTTAATGAGATGTTCGCGGAGGGAAATCCGTTCTCTCCTCAAATGTACAAAACATGCAGAACATAAAGATCGTTCTGGAGAATGCTCTGAAGTGTTCTCCTGTGACTGCGAGCGCTGGGCTGTTTTATGCGGAGATGGTGTAAATCCGATATGCCGCGTGTCCCACAGGAGGGCCCGTTGGCGCGCTGCGAGCTGTTCCATCGCGTCTCCGTGCCCCGCCGCCCTCATCTCTGCTCTCCAAGGCCCTGCGCACTGTCAGTGTGCTCCGGCTAAGTGCCTCTGAAGGTCTCTGCGAATCCCGCGCTTTCCCACACCCCGCCAGTGCTCTGTGTCGGCCTCGTTCTTTCCCACAAGCCTTGCTTCCTCGATAAATGAAGTGTCCTCCTTATCTCCAGAACTCTGCAGCTTCACAGTGACATTTGGAGGAGGTCCAGTCTGGCGTCTGACATCAGGCTGTGCGCCGTGGCCCTTCTCTGAAGAGCTGTGGAAACTTCGCAAAGTGTCTGCCCCCCCCCCCCCATCCCTTGGTATCTCCCTTTCTCATCCCGACTCCTAAGTGCTCGCTTTGCGCTCGACCTGCAGGGGGCATTGGTTAGCATCCGGTCCAGGATAAGACCTCCCCCAACCTGTCACGCTTCCCTGTTTTTTCCTTTTCTCCCAGTGATGTGTGTGTATTAGGAGGGGGGCACCAGTGTGTAGATGGCCAGGGGTCATGGTGAAGTGTGTTTATTGAGGACAGATATTTCAGTTGTCTTTACAAAGGAAAATTAACAGGTTTAACTTCGACCCACCCGGTCTGTGGAGCTGAGTCTTTACTGGGGGGGCTGGCTCCCCTTTTTGGGGGTCCCCTTTCTTCCTATACCACCCCCCCCCCACACACACACGGCCTGGGGCCTGGGAATGCGGGGGGCCTGGGGCTTTCTTGTGGCTCTGGGTACAGAGGTCTCTATTTTGGAATCCCTTTGAGCCACACGGATCCGTCTGGGACAGATTTGGATCCCCATGAATAAAACGCAATAATAATGTACAAATGTGTTTGTTCAGAGGCGAGGGGCCCTCGTGGCCGGGGGGCGCTCTGGATCCTTGAACCCTGTTTGTCGTGGGGCGGGGGTGCGAGTCTGTGTGTTGACTTTTAGCTGTGCTGGGACGGTTTTATTTATCTCCGTCCGTGACTGAGGTAGCTGGTTGACAGATGGGGCATTAATTAGATTAATTAGAACTGACGACCTTCCCAGATGGGCGACTGCTGCTCAGGTGCATTGTGGGAAATGTTACTGTTGTATCCATATTATCTGTCATAACCTTTGAACACAGCCTTCCCGATATGCAACATGGATTCCGACCTACCTGCTCAGAGGCAGGAAATGTCACAGGTGCAACACTTTGTAGTAGATTGAAGAAAATGTAATAAACTTACGAAATTGCATTTATTAATTTTATGCTTTGCCAGATTAGAGTACTCTGTCAAGTAAAGTACATCTCGTGAACTTCAACCTGAAAATCGGCTTTAAATTTCTGTTTCTGTGCGTGACATTCTGCTCCTTGTGTTCTGGATTATTCTTCTGGTGGTGTATCTGTATGGTGTGGGCTTTCCTTTGCCCCGCCCACACCCTGGTCCTCGGTGTTCCAGGTGAAGGAGTGCGTTTATGATGAGCGCACGCTGCTCTGGAGGTTTTCTGAAGCTGCCAGCTCCTGGCCACAGTTCCACGCCCCAGGAAATTAAACACCAGAAAGGTTATTTCATTACGTAAGACCACATTGGAAATGACTGAATTTCAGTGGATTTGCACTGATGCTGAAGCAGAAATCTAAAATAATCTTCCCTTGGTTCACCATAAGACTCTCTTTTTTAATTATATGTCCTTTGGGGTGGCTGTCTGTTACAATATTAACATTCTGGAATTCCTTCTGTCTTTTGAGCCAGAGAAAATTAGAATGAAATGCTGACCATTTGCAGTTTCGCTTCATCACTGTGGAAATGAGCAGATCTGTGCCTCTGTGTTTAATTTAATGGAGCTTTTAGCCTGGAGAGAAATAAGAGAGCAGATGAGACTGAAACAGGGAGGTGTGCCCGCACAGATGGGGCCAGGGGGCGGGGCGTGCCCGCGCAGACGGGGCCAGGGGGCGGGGCGTGCCCGCGCAGATGGGGCCAGGGGGCGGGGCGTGCCCACGCAGTCGGGGCCAGGGGGCGAGGCGTGCCCGCACAGACGGGGCCAGGGGGCGGGGCGTGCCGGCGCAGTCGGGGCCAGGGGGCGGGGCGTGCCCGCGCAGACGGGGCCAGGGGGCGGCGCGTGCCCGCGCAGACGGGGCCAGGGGGCGGCGCGTGCCCGCGCAGACGGGGCCAGGGGGCGGGGCGTGCCCGCGCAGACGGGGCCAGGGGGCGGGGCGTGCCCACGCAGTCGGGGCCAGGGGGCGAGGCGTGCCCGCACAGACGGGGCCAGGGGGCGGGGCGTGCCGGCGCAGTTGGGGCCAGGGGGCGGGGCGTGCCCGCGCAGACGGGGCCAGGGGGCGGCGCGTGCCCGCGCAGACGGGGCCAGGGGGCGGGGCGTGCCCGCGCAGACGGGGCCAGGGGGCGGGGCGTGCCTTCGCAGACGGGGCCAGGGGGCGGCGCGTACCCGCGCAGACGGGGCCAGTGGCACACTCCTTGAGCCGAAATTCGGTGGAACTGTGTGCTTCAAGCCCCCCCCCAGAATGAATCTCCATTCTTCCCTGTTGCCCTCCCCACTATGTCATCACTTTGCCTGAGGGGGGCTACCTCTTCTTGATTTGCTTTGCTCCCAGACCCTTGAGATTTCCTTGGCGACGACTTAAAACCAGCAGTGCCCCAGTTCTGTTTTGGGCTGCAACCTGCTGGCGCAGTGTTGAGGGGGGGGCGGGGAGTGGGAGAGCGGTGGTCCTCCGACCTGCCCGCTGGCTGGTGCCGGCTGTTGCTCAGGTTGCTGGATGTTGGCAGTCGGGTGATGATTCTGGATGATTCCCAGAATGCCGCTGGGGATACCCACTAACCTGTCCGCTGTCTCCACAGGAAACCCAGGACTGGTGGGCTTCTACCGGCCCTTCATGAGGACACTCTGGCAGAGCTTCCAGGGCCTCCACCCTGTGTGGGCAGTGAGCCACGCCGGGCACTGCGTGCCACCTGACTCCATGGACATGACTGAAGGTGACCACTGGGGAGGCGGGGCCACATACATGGTTATTGCAGTGATGATGATCATGAGGGGGTGGGGCCACATAGACGCTAACTGCGGTGAAGATGACCAGGGGCGGGGCCACATGCATGCTCACTGCGGTGTTGATGAGAGGAGGCGGGGCCACATAGATGCTCGCTGTGGTGATGATGAGAGGGGGCGGGGCCACATACACGGTCACTGTGGTGTTGATATGAGGGGGCGGGGCCACATAGACGCTCACTGCGGTGCTGATGAGAGGGGGCGGGGCCACATACATGCTCACTGTGGTGATGATGGTAGGGGGGCGGGGCCCCATACACGCTCACTGCGGTGATTTCTTTAGTTTAGCCTAGTCACTTAACATATAATTCATATTTTCTTTTGTTTTACTAAATTCGTTTTATTATTGTCAATTCCCAGGAAGCATTTGGTATTTTTTTTAAATCCCGAAATCACTGAATTATCAACTAAAATGCATTTCTGTTTAAGTGTCACCACCAAAAACAGCCAGCTATCTTCATTTGTCCTGGCCTTCTCTTTGCTAGTGTCACCTGGAATTATTTATTTAATTGTTTATTTGTTTGTTTGTTTATTTTTGTATTTATCTAGTCACTGCTGTTAATCACAGGCCTTTCATTGCCGTGTGTCTGATGTCATCATCAGGCCTGCCTTATGACATCACTGCTGTTAATCACAGGCCTTTCATTGCCGTGTGTCTGATGTCATCATCAGGCCTGCCTTATGACATCACTGCTGTTAATCACAGGCCTTTCATTGCCGTGTGTCTTAATGTCATCATCAGGCCTGCCTTATGACATCACTGCTGTTAATCACAGGCCTTTCATTGCCGTGTGTCTGATGTCATCATCAGGCCTGCCTTATGACATCACTGCTGTTAATCACAGGCCTTTCATTGCCGTGTGTCTGATGTCATCATCAGGCCTGCCTTATGACATCACTGCTGTTAATCACAGGCCTTTCATTGCCGTGTGTCTGATGTCATCATCAGGCCTGCCTTATGACATCACTGCTGTTAATCACAGGCCTTTCATTGCCGTGTGTCTGATGTCATCATCAGGCCTGCCTGATGACATCACTGCTGTTAATCAAATGCTTTTTATTGCCGTGTGTCTGATATCATCCCTGGGCCTAATGATATCACTGCTGTTCCGGTGGTGTCAGTAGGTGGCAGCAGCTGATTAAAGACCTTGCTTGGCTGGGGGGCTCGCAGGTGGGAGGGTGTGGCTGGGGGGAGTGCATGCTGCTTAATGGAAGCTCTGCTCTGGTGATGTGACAGGGACTGTCTGTGGGCTGAAGTTCGCCGCTTGACTGCCTTCCGGTTTGTACAGGAGCTGGTATTTCTGACCCTGCCTGACTGCATGCGCTGAATGTGGGGGAGGGATGAGGAAGGGGGGCGAAGCAGGTGGCACAGCGGCGAAGGGTCTGGACTCCTGGGGGTGGAGCGGTCATGGTGCCTTTCAGCATGGTAGTTACTCTGAATCGTTTCAGTGTGTGTAAGTGGTTTGCTGCAGATGTGCCCAGATGTATAAATGAGGGGGGGGCACTTTTAGCCAAGCAGCCTGGGGTGAATGTAAACAGACTGAGAGCTGGAGGAGCGCCCCCTCATGGAAACCGCAGTAAACACGCCCGGCAGGATGTTGAACGGCAGCTGGTGCGTAAAAACCACGGAGTGTCGCCGATGGTTTTATAGCGCCCCCTACGTGGGAGAAGCATCTCTGCAGCCTCACCTGACACGAGCAGAACTACATGCAGATGGGTCTCATCCCCAGAGCCCCCATTTGTGGGCTTGAGGGTGCCATGTGGCCTGAGTGATAACAGGGAAATCAGGGCAGATCTCCTTTGAAATGTATAACAGGATCCCTGTCCCCCCCCCTCCCCTGAGGTAGATTTGCCCCTTCTGCTGAAAAGATCTCGTCATTATTCCCCCGGTTTGTTTTTACTGGGACCTTCTGCCCCAAATTATTTCTAGACGGGCAGATGATCTCGGATCCCAGCTCCTCAGCCTTTCTGCCCCCCCCCCCCCAGCGCCACCCCTTGCCTGTCTCCCCTCTCCCAACACTCACCTGCAGCTTCTGGGTGCTGTATTGAGCTGAATCACCCGTGAATGCTCACATTGACTGGAAGCGGTCAAAGAGTGCTCAGTGCTGTACGGCGGCCGCGGTACGGCCCCAGGGTCAAGGGGGGAACGTCCCGGCAGCGTGCCGACACAGTACACCCCATACAGCATTGATCAGAGCAGCCCCCCCGCCCCCCCACACACACACTTTCCGGCACCTTCCAAAATTAAATAGTGCCGGTGATTAACAGCTAATACATAAGGGAGGGGGGGGGGGGGCTTCAGCTATAGGGAAAAATAAACGGGGAGGGGGGAGGGGGGAGGAAGAGAATAGTTGGGCCTTTAAGTTAATGTTTTAAGGCTTGGGGTGGAATGACTGTTCCCGTGGTAAGCGGTTTGCGTTTGATGTTTTTGATTACGGGGAAAATATCTGTTAATACAAACAGCAGGAATATTCTGGCTCTCGCCAACGTCAGTTTCCCTTGTGGCTCTTGGGTTTCCTCCCGGCCGGGGCTCATTCCCTCTGTCAGAAGCAGTTTGCAGGGCTGCTGCTCAGAAGTGCCCTTTCCTTTCTGATAGCGCTAAATCGCCCCATTAGCCTCCAGATTGCTACGGCAGTCATACAAAAAATGTCATTTTCCCTTTGGCGAGACGGGCCAGATCCTGCTCCTGCCGCAAATGGATGCTAATGGGGCCGGGGTGCCCCCGATTCGGGTGACCGCCGGCCGGCCTGCACCGCCCCCCCCCTTTGGGTATCTTTTCAAAATAAACGCTTGAGACAAACAGCAGAAACAACTTCAGCTTCCAATCGCTTTTTGAAACTTTCACCTTATTTGGGGGGAGGGCGTTTGGGGGTTGGTTTTCCACACTACAATCAGATGCACGCCATTATTTCTCCACTAAAATGGCACACATTAATTAAATATAAGTTTGTTTGATGGACCTTGAGAATGAGGCTTACTCGCCCCCTGCAGTAAGCACATTCTCAGTCAGAAGAGCAGCGTTGTCCCTGGTAACCGTGATGGTCATACTTGGCGGCGGGCTAGTGACCTGGCTGACCCTGCCCCCCCCCCCCAGCACCCCCACTGCCGGCGGTGGTCTCCCGACACGCTCGGAGTAGCACCATCCCTCTGGGTTTCGCTGGGCCGGCTGTGGTCTCCCAACATGCTTGGAGCGGCACCATCCCTCCGGGTTTTGCCAGGCCGGCAGTGGTCTCCCGACATTCTCGGAGCAGCACTATCCCTCCGGGTTTTGCCGGGCCGGCAGTGGTCTCCCGACATTCTCGGAGCGTGCCTGGCCGGCGGTGGTTTACCGACATGCTCGGAGCAGCACTATCCCTCCGGGTTTTGCCGGGCCGGCAGTGGTCTCCCGACATTCTCGGAGCGTGCCTGGCCGGCGGTGGTCTCCCGACATGCTCGGAGCGGCACCATCCCTCCAGGTTTTGCCGGGCCGGCGGTGGTCTCCCGAAATTCTCGGAGCGTGCCTGGCCGGCGGTGGTCTCCCGACATGCTCGGAGCGGCACCATCCCTCCGGGTTTTGCCGGGCCGGCGGTGGTCTCCCGACATGCTCGGAGCGGCACCATCCCTACGGGTTTTGCCGGGCCGGCGGTGGTCTCCCGACATTCCCGGAGTGTGCCTGGCCGGCGGTGGTTTACCGACATGCTCGGAGCAGCACCATCCCTCTGGGTTTTGCCGGGCCGGCGGTGGTCTCCCGACATTCTCGGAGCGTGCATGGCCGGCGGTGGTTTACCGACATGCTCGGAGCAGCACCATCCCTCTGGGTTTTGCCAGGCCGGTGGTGGTCTACCGACATGCTCGGAGCGGCACCATCCCGCCGGGTTTTGCCGGGCTGGCCGTAGGCCACTTGTTTGCTGGGGAATTTGGTGACATACGTGTTGTTCTTTATTGGCCCATTAATCACAATTTGCACTCATTTGGTTTTTATGTTGTTTGTGCCCCCCACCCCCCCGAACCCCCTGGCCCTTAGTCCTGTTCATGGAAAAACTTCTGCACCCTTGTCCTTTGATATCAGACCTACTAGGTCCGGTTCGCTGTGGTCGTGACTTTGCAATTCATGTTTGAAGACATGACCCTGTTCACTTGAGTTATGTTTCTGTCTAGTTCCGATCCACGTCTTTGGGGGTGTCCTGGGTGCCTTGTTATCTGTCGCCATGTGTGGCATGGACTTGTAGGTGGCACACGTCACGTGACACCGGAGCTTGTGCTACCTTCCTTGTTTGTTGGGATTTCAGGTAGCCTTGGCCTGACTGGTCATCTTGCTGGTTCAGCTTTGAAACCAGTGTCTGACAGGTCCTCTCGCTGAGTGAGTGAATTTGGATGGGGGGCGGGTGGCTCTGTCTTTAAACATCCTCTCTGCAAATGTGATCTGCTCTGTGTTTCTCAGCACCCTGATTTGGAGAGGGGGGGGAGGTGTCTGCATGGGGTCCTGGCCATGTCTGGACTAGTTACCAGACTGCTGTCACCGTTGAAAGCCCCCCTGCAGTGGGGTTTACGAAACCTACAGACTGCCGGGTGTTTTAGTACATCAGGAAGCTGCTCTGATCTTCATCTGACTGTGGTTCTCTGGTGGTGAGGACATGAAGGTTCTGCATTGTAGTCCCCTGCCACCAATTCCAGCCTGCATAGCCGAAAGCAGTGCCCGGTCACCTGTCATTGTGCGGGGTGGGGGGTTGCCAGTGCGGGGTGTGAGGGGGGGGTGAGGACGGCCAGCGGGGAGTGTGTGGGAGCCTGGTGTAACGCGGGTGCCCTCCTGTCACTGTGCGGGGGGGGGTGAGGACGGCCAGCAGGGGGTGTGTGGGAGCCTGGTGTAACGTGGGTGCCCTCCTGTCACTTTGTGGGGGGGGTGAGGACGGCCATCGGTGGGGTGTGTGGGAGCCTGGTGTAACGTGGGTGTCCTCCTGTCACTGTGCGGGGGGGGGTGAGGACGGCCAGCGGGGGGTGTGTGGGAGCCTGGTGTAACGCGGGTGCCCTCCTGTCACTTTGTGGGGGGGTGAGGATGGCCAGCGGGGGTGTGTGGGAGCCTGGTGTAACGCGGGTGCCCTCCTGTCACTGTGTGGGGGGGTGAGGGCGGCCATCGGGGGTGTGCTGGGGCCATGGAGTACCATGGGTGCCCTCTGTGTTCTCCCCCCTTTTCTATCTGATTCTCTGGCAACCCTTTCCCAGTTTAACCAGACACAGCTGGTGGGTCTCTGGTCACAGGAAGGGGGCTCTGTCGGGGGTCCAGGGGGGCCGTCGCTCCCAGTTCGCAGGATCAGGTGATAAACGGATTCTGTTGTTCCTCTCTCAGTAGATTTATTACGTGTGGCGTGTGAAATGAGGCCCCATCCGTCCGTCCTACCTGTACTCAAAGTGGGGGGGGGGTGTGGGCCGGCCGGCGGTCACCCGATTCGGGGGCACCTGTTTACCTGTAGGGGCTGACTGGGAAAGACTGGAAAGCCGGCACGATGTACTGCGTAGGATGGCACCACATTTAAGTTTTGTTTCAATTTTTATTCACTCGCTTCCAGTTCCTCCCCCGTTCCTCACTGTCCATCCTCCTTTCGCCTGAAGAGAGCGCTAAGGAGCCAGGTCACTTTTTCCAAAGGGTGCCCCAAAGCCGCTGGCATGTTGTTGAAGCCCCCAGAGCGGCAGGTTTGTTATTTCTGTTGGGATGTGAAGCTTCCCGTCAGGGAAGTCTATGGAAAGTGGGTGGGACCCAGGGCAGCGTGTCTCTATACCAGGGGTCACCAACCTTTTTGAATCTGAGAGCTACTTCACGGGTACTGAGCCATACGAAGGGCTACCAGTTTGAAACTCCCTCCTAAACTTATCTAAGCTTCGTGTATAATAAACATGCTTTAAATGCTTTTTTAAAAATTATTATAAAAAAATAAATGCTTTTTTTAGATATTGTTATTTTCAAATCTATATAAATGCAAATGTGATTAAAGAAGAAAAAAATTTAATTTTATATGCTGCTCACTGGTGAGTTGTGATATTTTTAGAACAGGTCCACGAGCGACTCGTGGTCCTTGGGGGCATCCTGGTGCCCGCAGGCACCGTGTTGGTGACCCCTGTTCCATAGTAATGGAATATCCGCCCAGGTTCTGGGTGTCTTTACTGGCTGCTGAAGGGGGCAGAGCACCCAGCACGGCCCATGATGCGTCGCCTATAATGAGCTTGGCAGGGAAAAGTGTCGGTCAGACTTTGCTGGCTATTGTGTGCCCCCCCAGCATGAATGGGGTCCGCTGCCACCAGGGACTTCTCACCCATGAAAACATTTTTCTTATGGGTCATTGCTGTGATGGGTTGCTGGATGCGAGGGCTGCTTAGAGCGCTCCCTGGTGGACAGACAGCAGGCCCTTTGGGTTGCTCACCGGGGACAGTCTGTGAGAACCTGGCCCTGTCCTGTCCCGCAGAAACGCAGACTATCATGGCTGTTCACGGAATCCAGAGGGTAATATATCCCCCACTCTGTCATAGCTAATAAATAGCAGCCCAGCTGTATCTGGAGTGGAGCTGCCCCCCCGCCCCCCCGCCCCGCCCCTTTGTTGCAACACATTCTGCTGACTTATGTGCTCTGTAACAGATAGCCTTGTTGTTTTATGCCTTATAAATTTGTGTTTTGTACTGCCTACATTTCACATTACATCTTTGTGTTTTCTTTGGACCCGGAACCTGGCGCTGTCCACCCGGCACTGATCCCTGTTCCTGTTCCTCGTTTTCATTCCCAGTGCGCGTTCCCGACGGACTCCCATTCCTGCTCCTGAGTTCGTGACGCACGTGATTGAAGTGAAAGTTGCCGTGGTCATGGGGAGGTGGTGGTAATGAGATGGTGGGGATGATGAGGCTGGGTGGAGATGGTGAGGAAAAGGGGAGAGGAGGAGGCAGTGAGGAGGTATGGGGGTGATGGTGGAGTGGAGGAGATAGCAGGTGGAGGAGGAAACATGGAGGAGGTAGCAAGGAGGAAGCAGGCAGTAGAGAGGGTGGGGAGCAGACAGCGGTGAGGAGAAGACAGGGAGGTGATGGTGGAAAGGAGGAGGCGGGGAACAGATTATAGGGATATGGCGGGGAGGAGATAGGAAGGAGGAAGCAGGTAGGAGAGAGGACGGGGAGGAGATGGTGGGGAGGTGGAGGCTGGATAGAGACGGTGGGGAGGACATAGGGTGGAGGAGGTGAAGGAAAGATAGTATGGTTAAGAAGAGGCATGGAGGAAGCAGGTAGTAAAGGCGGGGTGGAGATGGTAGGATGGAGGAGGCAAGGGGGAGATAGCGGGTGGAGGTGGAACTGGGGAAGAGGTAGCTTGGTGTGTGTGGAAAGGAGAGATGGCTGGAAGGAGGAGGTGGGGAGGTGGTGGAGTTGTGGAGGAGAGATGTGGGGGAAAGGAGCGGTAGTGGGAAGAGGCAGTGGTGTGGTGATGAGCAGGTAGGGAGGAGGCTAGATGGCAGGGATGAGATGATGGAGGGAGGCGATGGGGAGACGGGGAGCTAAGATGGTGTTAAGCTGTCCTCGAGCTGGTTCTCCCCAGCGAGGTTCATGTCCTCTCAGAAAGGAGCTAATTAAGTGAGTTTACAGGAATCTTAAGGATCCTCCCTGGAGGATGCTGGGGGTTTAGTGGCAGGTCAGGGATCATAAATCCCTGCAACTTTCGTTTCGGAAGTGTGCCCTTGTGCCCCTAGCCACCCCCCACTCCCCTTGGCCATATGTGATGTGATGGCTCCCTACATTAGCGGTAGTGGCGGTAAACCGGAGACCCCCCCCCCCCCCCCAGAGGGGAGGAAAGAGCAAGTTAAAGCAAAAAGAACAAAAACAAACAAACAGGGAGGTGGACGGACGGAGTGAGTGGCCTCGGGTCTGGCTTTCGTCTCTTACGGTAGCCCAGGGGGGCCCTGCTCTCCTGGGGCCGGGGGGGGGCCTGCTTTCCAGTGTTCCTAGCCCCAACCCCCCCTTATCAACCCTCGAGGGCCCTCCCTGATGCCAGACCGCTGTGGCTGTCCTTTCTACCCTAACCCTTTTTTCAGCGTTGGGGGGCGATGTGGCTGGGTGATCAGCGCGGCTCTCGACTGGCCACTGGGGGTGCTGTTGGGGGGGGGGGGGGTGGGCGCTGGCTGTAATGGCCTTATAGATCTGCTGTGGCATTTCGCTGGGTGACGTCGGCCATCTTCCCCTTTACATTGTATGGGTGTGAGGAATGCTTTGTGGCTCCATCCAGAGCTGTATGCTGCTTCATTCCTTGTTTGGTTACCATGGTGAGTCCTGGTGACCCGTATGGACATTGTGTTGCTGGTATCCCCGCCTCCAGACGGATTTCCCTGGCTGGCATTCCTCCTCAGCGGGGTCAGAGGGCTAGCCGGCGCACGGTCCATCATTCCTGCGCAGACCGCCACGGCAGCCTCTGAAATTACATCAGAGCATGAGGGGGTGGGGGTCAGGTACTGGGGGCCAGCGGGCTGAAAGGAATTCCTGTACTGTCCCCGTGCATTAACTAGCTGACCTGGACAGCCAGATCCCATTTACCTCATTTTCCCAAATCAATTTCACATCCCTGACCTTTGACCATGTTAATTATAAGACATGTCTGGGCCACTGGCCCGGGTGCCATAGAGCCGCTGTGAGGAGCTGGCTGGCTGTGACGTCATCATCAGGCTGGCCTGGACTCCCATGCAGCACTGCCATTCTCTTCCATCGGATTCCAGCTTTCACATGTATCTGTATGGAAGATGCAGTTTCAGTGATGAGCGCGTCAGTGGGAAGTCTTAGCTGTTCCATGACATGCCGGTCTCTGGGTGGTTAGCGCCGGTCCCAGTCAGTGGTGTGGGTGTCCGGGCAGTCAGTACTGGTCCAGGTCCGTGCAGCGGGTCTGGCTTGTGTCAGAGCCCCGTTGGCTGCTGACGAACGAGCAGTAATTGCATTCCGGGTGGAGGGGGTGCGAGTGGGGTGGCCATAAAGAGGCGTGTGATGACAGATTTACTAAACGACTCCACAGCGGTGTGACTCGCCCCCCCCCGTCTCTCCCTCTCTCGCTCGCTCGCTCGCTTGGCAGATGCACGGTCATGCCGGCAGATCGCAGGCCGCCAAACACGCTCATTTCCTCCTGCCTTGTGTCGACCTGCCCCTCGGCCCAATCCACTCACAGAGAAATGGTGAGATGCGTCCCCGGGCCCCCGGGCCTCCGACCTCCGCTACCTCCTTAATGGAAAAAAACAGCTCTCCTGGTCCAGCTGTCTGTCAGCGGGACGACCCAGCAAATTTAGAGGGACTCAAATATCCTCTATTTATTTGTAAAAAATGTATTTTGGTGGCACCTGTGAACTTGACCTACTCTGGGTTATTTCTGGCTTGCGGGGAGCACAGGGTGTCTTTGTCCCCCCACCGCCCCCCCCAGCACCACACAGAGCCCTCTGTGCCCATCCTCGCCTTGACGTGCCTTGGAAATTCAGGTGGGGGGGGGGTCCAGGATGCCGCAGCCCACTGCTGGCCCCTGAAAGCCTGAATATGGGCTAAAGATGCCCTTCTTGTGAAAGGGGGGACTGCTTTGCCCCCCTGGGACAGGCTGGTGACTGTCAGCAGTAGCCACTGATTGAGGGTCAAGCAAGGGGTTGGAGAAAAATGCCCAAGGACCTTCTGGAATAATCCCATAGCATTTAGCAAACATCACTGTCCTGAGGACTGTCTGTGGGCAGTAGGGACCAGTGTAACATCATGGATCGCCGCACTGCACTTTTTCTATGTTTGTTAGCCTGACGTCTTTTCTTTGGTTTGGATCTTACAACCTTCTGGTTTTTGCGTACCCATATTCCCCTGCTGCCTCACAGATGGGCCCTTGTTGGAGACCCACGATGTGTTTGGGCTGCGCGGGCAGATCGAGCACAAGATGGCCTTCCTGAAGAGGCACGTGCCCCGTGACACCAAGCTGGTGCTGATTGGCCACTCCATCGGCTGCTACATCATCCTGGAGATGATGAAGAGGGACCCACAGCTGCAGGTGAGGCAGACAGCAGGCGCCCGCGGCCCAGAGGACATCTCACTCTGTAGTGATCACCGTCAGCGTTGAGATCCTGCACACATACGGCCCATGCTCTGTAGGACAAAGCCAGTTCCTTGTGCTGGATGTTAGGGGAGATGCTATGGAATAAATTGCACAAACAGCCCCCCCCCCCCCCCCCCGGCTACTACATGCCCCAGACTCTCTTTTCCATTTTCCATGGTCAAGCTAAAGGTTCGCAGAATGGAAGGGTGTGTGCCCTTGTGTCTGTGTCTGTCTGTGTGTCTGTGAGTGTGTGTTTGGGTCTGTGTGTGTTTCTGCGTGGAATAGGTTACAATGTGATAAAAACCAGTTATTTTGACATTGTGGGGACCATTTTTCAGGTTTGTGTGTGTGTGCCTGTCTCTGAGGGGGGTGGTTTTTCTAGGTAACTTACCATCATCTTTATTCCTCAGGGAAGGTGTGATCCTTGTGTGATTGTTTCTATTACCTCCTTTTTCAAATATAAAAAATGCTCATTAATCCCCCCCCCACCCCGCTCTCTGGCCTCCAGTTCACCCATTACCTGACAGATTATAAGCTAGTCTCTTTAGGGTCCGCAGGGCCCGCTATGACTGGGGGGCCTTGGCTGCAGGTCCGATCCACACGCACCTGGCTCTGTAAACGCTCAGGTCCGTCAGACTGCCCCCCCCAGTGTGAGCTTTGGCAGGATCTGTGGGTCCGGACTGTCCTGCCATATTTAAAAACTAGGAAAGAATCTTTGCCTACTTCCCGCTGGAGTGGCCGCCAGCAGCCGGGGTGGGGGGTGGGGGGGGGGCGGGGATGCGATGGGTATGTTCTGTAACTTATGATGTGTGACGTGTTTACATTGGAGGGCCTCCGACCTCTCTGCCGGCTTCGCGGCCGGCCTGCAGCCACTCTACCAGCTCCACGGCCTGCCCGCAGCCTCTCTGCCAGGCACACAGCCTCTCTGCCGGCTCCACGGTCTCTCTGCTGGCTTCGCGGCCGGCCTGCAGCCACTCTACCAGCCCCAAGGCCTGCCCGCAGCCTCTCTACCAGGCACACAGCCTCTCTGCCGGCTCCACGGTCTCTCTGCCGGCTTTGGAGCCAGCCTGCAGCCACTCTACGAGCTCCAGGGCCTGCCCGCAGCCTCTCTGCCAGGCACATGGCCTCTCTGCCAGCTCCGCAGTCTCTCTGCTGGCTCCGCGGCCTGCTCGCAGCCACTCTACCAGAGTAACTGGTGTGGAGAGACGGGTGTGGAGTAACTGGTATGGAGTAATGGGCATAGAGTAACAGGCGTGCCGTACCGTGTGCGGAGTACTAGGCGCAGAGTAGTGGGTGCAGAATAACTGGTGTGGAGTGATGGGCATGGAGGAGCAGGTGCGAAGTCACTGGTGTAGACTGATGGGCCCAGAGTAGCAGGTGTAGAGTAATGGACACAGAATACTGAGCGTTGAATAACGTGTGTGGAGTACCAGCTGTGGAGTAGTAGCGAGCTCTGAGTAAATGGTGTGAAGTAATGAGTGCAGATTAACATGCATGGGGTAGTGCGTGGAGTAACGGGTATGGAGTTACTGGTGTGCAGAAATGGACACAGAATAGGAGGCATGTGGAGTAACAGGCATGGAGTTGAGTAACAGGCATGGAATAATGGGCATGGACTACCAAGCGTAGAAGAAATAGTGGGCATGGAGTAGCGGGTGTGGAGTAGCGGGTCTAGGCATCAATGACTGCAGCTCCATCCTTCCTACCTCCTGACACAACCTCCCAAACGGAACCTGTACACACAGGATAAACCAGCAGAGACTGGACTGGATCCCGTTGGGGAAATGGACCCAACAGCCCCCTGGCTGGGAGCACCGTGACCCCGGTGGCCCAATCCGACTCCAGGTGTCAATCCCCGGAAGCCGAGGCGTGAGAACGGGCAGGAGTGGGGAGAGCTGGGATACGGCTGGACGCCGGCCCGGGAGAGCCGACGGCACAGGGGTCACTGGAAATATGCGTCAGGAATGCGGAGGGGTGGGGGGGGGCACCGGCTGGAAGGAGATTGGAAAACAATGGATGCCAGTGGCTTTGTAAGCTGAGGGGGGGGGGGTGCATCATTTACACTTTTCGTCAGGATCGCCTCTCGGGTTCAGGCACGGTGATTAAAGCGGGCCGGACCCGGCCACTTAAGAACCACTTAAAATATCTCCCTGCCTTTTGACAGTGGCCTCACAGGGAGTGGAAAGGTGCGGGGGGGGGCTGGGCACATTCGGTCCTGTAACTGCAGAAGCCAGTCCCCCCAATGGGCCGCCCACCGTGATTATGAGCGCCACACACTGTGGAGGGCTCTGCTGAAATTACATTTCTTTGTTCTTTTGTGTTTTACATGAAGGGGCAGAATAGTGACCAGGGCGAAAGAGCTTGTGTTCTGAGGGAGGAATTTGGGGAGAAGATCTACGGAGGTTGTTCTTGATCTTGGATGGAGCCCTGAGGCTGGCAGCTGTGGAGTCGGGAGGGAGTGGGCCAGGTCGGGCCCGTGGTGGTTTGTTTTCCCTCCCAGAAGCCATTAGCAGAGTGGCAGCGGTCAGCAGGACCAGACCTTCTGATCAAAATAAAGAGGGCTTATAGCCGTGAAGTGTCAGGGTAAGTGGTGTTTATTCATGGAATTATGGGAGGATAAAGCAGCTCATTGGAGCGGGGGGGGGGGGGCACCGGGACCACATCTGGCAGCTTGTGCCGTGGGTGCTTCCCGAAGTGCCGTCCGCAGCGAACGAAGGAAGAAAAACAGACGGAATGAACCGGAAGACTCGCAGGGGGCAGGAGGTCGCGTCCATGTCGCTGCCCCGGTGACCCCCAGTGCCGGCTGTTAAAGTCGGCCAGCATCCAGCTGTTTTCCCGCCTGCTGACCCCACCCCCCCGGTTTTTCTCCCAGTGGGAAGACTTTAATTAAGCATTTGCATTTTAACAATGCATTTTCTGTAATTGGTGCGGCAGGGCATACGGGACCCTTGGCGTGGCACGGTGTGGTGTGGCATAGTGTGGTAGGGCATATGGGACGTTTGGAGTGGTGTGCCGTGGCAGGGCATACGGGACCCTTGGCGCAGCGTAGTGTGCCAGGGCATACGGGACCCTTGGCGTGGCAGGGCATATGGGATCCTTGGTGTGCTGTGGCTCAGCAGGGTGTACGGGTCCCTCATTGTGGTATGGTCTGGCTGGGTGTATGGGACCCTCGGTGTAGCGTGGTGCAGTGGGGTGTATGGGACCCTCTGCGTAGCGTGGTGCAGTGAGGTGTATGGGACCCTCGGCGTGGCGTGGTGCAGTGGTTTGTATGGGACCCTCTGCTTAGCGTGGTGCAGTGAGGTGTATGGGACCCTCTGCGTAGCGTGGTGCAGTGAGGTGTATGGGACCCTCTGCTTAGCGTGGTGCAGTGAGGTGTATGGGACCCTCGGCGTGGCGTGGTGCAGCGGGGCCTACAAGACCCTCAGCATGGTGTGGTGTGATGGGGCATCAGCCTGGGTCCCAGCTGGGCACGCTCACTCCAGCCAAATTGCTCTGCTTCCCCTTCACCAGCCAGCATGTCATGAGGGATGGGGGAGAGTGGAGGTAATTAACGAGGCCTGGCCTGGCCTGGCCTGGCCTGCCCCGGCCACCCTGGCCCAGCCCCTGCACTGAGAGTCAGGTTCCTTGTTAAACACACTTTTAACCTTTTACAGCCCATAAAGAGGTGTGGAGTTGTAGTTTACAACTTCGCCGGTGATTAACGGCTGCCTCCCCCAGCCCCCACCAATTAACCCCCGTGTTATGATAACAGAAATGCGTGTGAATCCAGCCCCGGGCTGTGGATGTCTGGGGTGAGGCCACTGTCCAGGATCCCCTCCTGAAAGACCCGCCTGCCAGCTTGTGTGTTGCTCTCTGTCTAGTTTGCTTATGTTTTCTCTGAATAATCATCCGGGAACCTGATTGGACCATGCAATTCTCTGAATAATCATCCAGGAACCTGATTGGACCACGCAATTCTCTGAATAATCATCTAGGAACTTGATGGGACCACGCCATTCTCTGAATAATCATCTAGGAACCTGATTGGACCACGCAATTCTCTGAATAATCATCTAGGAACTTGATGGGACCACGCCATTCTCTGAATAATCATCCAGGAACCTGATTGGACCACGCCATTCTCTGAATAATCATCCAGGAACCTGATTGGACTCTGCCATTCACTGAATAATTTTCCAGGATTGAACTATACCGAGCATCGGTACCCAGGAAGTTTCCGGCACCGTTATGTATACGCTCGTTGTTTTTGGCATCACTGCGTTTCCTCGTATTGCCGGACCCGCGCTCTCTTTCCTGGCACTCGGAAGATCAGAGAGCCATCAACCTCGCCTCAGTGAAAGTTCGTAAACGTGCTGCAGGTGGAGGCTTTGGAACCCAGAGGAAGGCCTCCAGAATTCACGCTGTGTTCATGGATTTCACTTGGGTCTTTTCTCTCAGACCTCTGTTTCCTGGGATTTCCAGCTTTCGAATTTGGGGAAAAGTCCACTGAACCTTAGATATGTTTTATATCGGTTCATTAAAAGCTCCAGTGGAACCAAGATATACCTACCTAGCAGTCACAGCCTGACTGATCCGTAGGTATGTTGGATAGAGTGAGTTTTCTTTGTTCCGGATGTCTGTAAAGGTGCATGCTACACTGAAATGCTGACTGGGGCCGAGTTCTCCTTAAAATGCTGCCACCGTGAGCTTTTAGTTCATCTTCTCCTTAATCATGCATGGAGTTGAATCCACTCTCAAGCTGTTTCTGAAGACAGATACTGTCCGAGTTAGTCCTTTTAAAGTTAGCGCCCTAATCTCCAAATCTGTTTTATTAAAGCAGGTTTCATTGGAGGGACAGGTAGTGTGTTTTCTGAAAAGCTTCCCGAACAGAGTTGGCTTTAAATGACACGCTGTGTTTGCTTTTGGGTGAGTCGGTTTTGTCACATGACCTAGCTGTATGTCCCACGTCCCTGTCAGACGCCACGGTCCTCGATCCTGGACTCACTGAATGGTGGGGTTTGGGCCAAAAACCACAGACGGGCCGGGACAGCCCGGGCTCCAGGTGTGGGGGCCCACGAAGGTCGCGACGAAGCAAGAGAGCTGGGAGCTTATCGAGGGACATCTATGGCAGGAGAGGAAGACCTGGGCAGCTTGGAAGCTGCCAGACACCCTGGAAGGAGTCCCTGGATCCAGTAATTACTGTGCAGAACAAGAATCCAGGAAAACGAGCTTAATAACCATCAGGCTGTGGCATTATTGTTGTCTCACTGGCCAGGGGCTTCGCCCCAGCGTCCTCTACACGACTGGGGGGGGGTGGGGCACTGTTACGAAGTAGATTCCGTGATCAGTGCTTACGGGAGACTGAAATATATGCTGCTTTGTGAGGACACTCATCTAATTGATGGCAGAAGCTAAGGAGTCCCCAGGAGTGGGAAGTGACTGCCTTGTGATTCACAGCTGCGTGACGTTCTGGGGACTTGCCAGTGCTGCATGTATCCGGCAGCATCCGTCCTCAGGTTGTGATGGGCCATCTCTGGAGCGCGGAGCCGGCGGGTCCGGCGCCGTGACGGTGCTGCCGGCAGAGGATGCCCTCTGTGCGGTGTGGGCACCAGCAGATCCCATATCATGGCGGTGCTGCCGGTGGAGGTGGAGGCACTATCCCCACATTCCCGTCTTCTTCAGCATTCCTGCCTACATTCCTAACCCCACAGGACCAGGCTCTGCTTCTCATCACTGCCAGCACTGCTGCACATCAAAGGTTAGCAGCACCCCTCTCTCCGCATGGACATCAGACACATGCAGACACAGTCATGCAGGCGCAGACTGAAACACACGCAGACAGAAACACATGCACGTGCAAACCTACATACACATGCAGGCACACGCAGACACAGACACTCACATAGACACTCAGGCCTGAGAGGGATTCTCTCCGCACACAGCCTGAATGTTAGCGTGTTGAGTTCAGGCCTGAGTGGGATTCTCTCCGCACACAGCCTGAATTTTAGCGTGTTGAGTTCAGGCCTGAGAGGGATTCTCTCCGCACACAGCCTGAATGTTAGCGTGTTGAGTTCAGGCCTGAGTGGGATTCTCTCCGCACACAGCCTGAATGTTAGCGTGTTGAGTTCAGGCCTGAGTGGGATTCTCTCCGCACACAGCCTGAATGTTAGCGTGTTGAGTTCAGGCCTGAGTGGGATTCTCTCCGCACACAGCCTGAATGTTAGCGTGTTGAGTTCAGGCCTGAGTGGGATTCTCTCCGCACACAGCCTGAATGTTAGCGTGTTGAGGTCTCTGTGGTGAGCTTTCTTTGTTAGGCTTCCCCAGCAAGACAGATGAACTGCATGGAGCCTGTCTCTGCATTCCCCTTGCACCCTTGCTGATGCACTGGGGGAGTTTCGGGGGTGGGGTGAGGCCTGGGGCCCGGCTTCCTCTCAGTGAGAGACGTGGGCTGCTTGTTGGGATGGTGTCCCGGCACGGTGGGCTTCTCAGGCCCGTCTGATGGGTCCCGTTCTGCTAGCCAGCTGCGGACAGGTGCGTCCTGGTCCTCCGACCTGCGGTCTCCCTCCCTCCCTTCCTGCCTGCCTCCTCTGCTTCACAGCTTCCTCTATCTCTTGGTTCCCATCATGTTTCTCATTCTGGGAGAAACAAAATGGACAAGGCTGGACCACAAATTGCACTGATGGCCTGCCAACGCCCCAGCACGGCCGCTGCTCATTGGATGAGTGAGATCACATGACCCAAGAACACATTTGACCTGTGCCCATGACATTCCAGTGCTCCTATATTCAATACACATTTTTACACATTTTCGCACCCCTGACCCTGGAGGCGTGAGGCGATGGCACCCCCACCTGGTCCTTGGTTGATTAGCCATCAGTGGGACGCGTGTGCCGATGCCCCGCCCCCGCGTTCCTGCCCCAGCGCCTAGTTTGCGGTGGCTGTGAGGTACTGGGAGCACCTGCACCTGCAGCTGTAGATGTAGATGTAAAGGCCCTGGTCTGCTTCAGCGGCTTGGTGGGATCCCGCAAGCTGGCATGGAGCCTCACTGCGCTTCTGCTTTCTGCAGCTCTCGCTATATGTGTAAAACTTCCAACTGAGCATTTGATAAAGTCGTTAGGCCAATTAAGCAGCTGACCAAGTGTGGAAATACTTTTTAAAATACTAGGCAGTGTGCCTGACTTAACATATTTATGCCATAAATAGTTATGGTTTAAATGCTCTGTTGATTGATTAACTAGATCAGTTGGGATTATGACTTGGCGGTCCTCCAGGGGGCGATGTGGAGAGCAGGTTGAGCCTGACTGGGTTCTGGCCTGTTCCATGTCTGTGGCCCATTAAAGACCAGTGCCCCATCCTGCTGGTGGTGGCTATTGGCCCAGCTAGGGAATAATTGGGCCCAGTTTGCAGCCGTGGGGTCAGCCTGGCTTTGCACTGCATTGTAAAATGACTCATTTGTGCGACCCTCTGTTGATCCTTAACGATGCAGACGGCTGTAAGCATAAGAGTGAAGGAGAAGGCATTCTCCCTCTATAAACCCTTTTATTTGGCATATTCATGGTGAGATGAGCCCTGTGCTGAATGTTTACATCGGCGTGTGTGTGTGTGTGTGTCTGTTCATGTCTGTGCATGTGTGTGTGTGTGTCTGTCTGTTCATGTCTGTGCGTGTGTGTGTGTGTTTTTGCCTGTGTGTCTGTTCATGTCTGTGCGCGTGTGTGTGTGTTTTTGCCTGTGTGTCTGTTCATGTCTGTGCGTGTGTGTGTGTGTGTGTGTCTGTCTGTTCATGTCTGTGTGTGTGTGTGTGCATGTGTGTGTGTGTGTTTGCCTGCGTGTCTGTTCATGTCTGTGCGTGTGTATGTGTGTGTGTGTGTGTGTGTGTGTGCGCGCGCACGCACGCAGAGTGTCCCGCTCCTATCTGAGGAAACCCAGCTGTTAAGGAGCTGAAATATGCGACCTGAATCTGTCCAAGAAAGGGCAATGCTGTTGTACCTTTCAGAACTTTGAGCACCTTCTACTATGGCAGAAGATGTGTTTGTGTAAATGTTGTGCCGCCCCCTTGGGTTTTGGTCCATGTGGGCCCCCTCTTTCTCGCTCCTCTCCATCCGGATGCCTTTCCTCAGATGATTCCTGCCATTTCTGAGGTTTTATTACATCAGCAGCTCAAATCAAAGTAACAGAAGGTGGTTCAGCTGGGAGCAGCTGACTTCTGGGGCAGGAAGATTTATGATGCTGGTGTGATGCATCATGGAGCATCATATTCATCTCTGATGGAGTCTGGTCACCCTGTTCTGCTAATGACTGACCAGCAACGGTAAAAGAGTGTTACTGGGCCTGTGCAGCAGTGGTTCTTAACCTTTTTGCACCGCAACCCAATTGTTACCATGCCAGCTGAGTTGCAACCTTATATCAAGTATAGATTCGTGGGTCTGTAGGGCATGCCTGTGATTCGTGGGTCTGTAGGGCATGCCTGTGATTCGTGGGTCTGTAGGGCATGCCTGTGATTCGTGGGTCTGTAGGGCATGCCTGTGATTCGTGGGTCTGTAGGGCATGCCTGTGATTCGTGGGTCTGTAGGGCATGCCTGTGATTCGTGGGCTTGCGCTCAGACCCTACTCCCTTCCCCACGCAGGTGCTAAAGGCACTGCTGCTGTTCCCGACAATCGAGCGCATGGCGGCGAGCCCGCAGGGCCGGCTCATGACGCCGGTGCTGTGCCAGCTACGCTTTGCCGCCTACCTGCCCGTCTTCCTGCTCTCCCTGCTGCCCCGCAGCCTTCAAGCTGCCATGGTCAAGCTGGTGCTCAGCGGCCTCCCTTCCCTGGACCGCACCGCTGCTGCTGCTGCGCTCAGCCTCTTCAATGTCGACTGCGTAGGTGAGAATACATCCGAGTGCCCTCATCCTGCACCTCACACCCTACCCCTCTACCTGAGACCCTCAGATCCTGTACCCTACACCCCCCCATCCTACACCCTATACCATACTCTCTACTCTGCACCCTCCCATCCTGCACCCTATACCCTACTTTCTGCCCTGCACCCTATACCCTACTCTCTACTCTGCACCCTCCCATCCTGCACCCTATACCCTGCTTTCTACCCTACACCCTATACCCTACTTTCTACCCTACACCCCCCCATCCTACACCCTATACCCTACTCTCTACTCTGCACCCTCCCATCCTGCACCCTATACCCTGCTTTCTACCCTACACCCTATACCCTACTTTCTACCCTACACCCCCCCATCCTACACCCTATACCCTACTCTCTACTCTGCACCCTCCCATCCTGCACCCTATACCCTGCTTTCTACCCTACACCCTACACCATACTCTCTACTCTGCACCCTCCCATCCTGCACCCTATACCCTACTTTCTGCCCTGCACCCTGCCATCCTGCACCCTATACCCTACTTTCTGCCCTACACCCTGCCATCCTGCACCCTATACCCTACCCCTCTACCTGAGACCCTCAGATCCTGTACCCTACATCCCCCCATCCTACACCCTATACCCTACTTTCTACCCTATACCCTCCCATCCTACACCCTACTTTCTGCCCTGTACTCTTTCACCCTGCACCCTACCCTCCACCCAACATAGTAAAATGAACCTTCAGAAAAATTACAAACATTTATGTTTATGCTCCCAAACGTATGTTTATGCTCCCAAACATGTATGTTTATGCTCCCAGTAAGCATGTTAGTGTGCCTTTGAATATATCCTTCAGGAATGTGTTTGGCTGCCGCTGTGCATGTTTCTGTGTAATAACAATCAGAGCGGCATTTTCAGGAGGAAAAATGCTCAGATAAGTGATAAGGGGCCGCAGGGCCAGACATTTTCCACTGGGAAGCAGGCAGGCGGCTGTGGGGGCCCCTGTTTTTGGAGATCGTCGTCCAAACTGCATCCCAGCTGTCCTCCTTGCCCGCCAGACACGGAGGTGTGAGGCTGCATTTTCCCTTTTTCTCTTTTATCCATGTGTCTCCTGCAGTACGGGGTCCGCTATCCGGTATCGGTTTTCATGGGGGGGGTGTAAACGGGCTTTCCTGGCGGAGACCGGCCCGTGGTTGCAGTAACGAGACCGAAGAGGCCGCTACCTCTGTGCCGTGTGGAGCCATAGATCACTCTGCATTTACTGGGCCCACTCGTCCTTCCGCGCTCGCCGCCACGATTTATGCTGTTTCCGTTTTGTTTTGGGGTTGGTCATGGCGAGGGGGGGGGGGGCGATTTCTGCTTCCTTGGGTTCTAAAATGAAAAACAATGTTGGGCTGTCCGTGTCTGCGGGGGGGGGGGGGGGGGGGATGAGTGATCGATGGCATGTTGGTGGGAGCATCAGGGCCAGCGGTGTCCCCCACACCCCCAGGTAGTCCTGCACAAGGCCCCCCCCCCCATGCTCACCGTCATCTGGTGCAGGGAGGTTTAATGAAACACTTTCGCTTTCTCCCTGTCTGATTCCCTCCATACAATTTCATCTCGTCTCACCATCTAAGTAATAATACTAATGATGGTTTATTTTATTGGCTTTCGGTAAGAAATTAAAAAAAAACATTTATTTTAATGTCTGTTACAACTTAAGGGGGATTTGCGTTTATTTCACCCTAACTTATCTTCAGTGGCCTTTTTCAGTGTTTTTTTTGTTTTGTTTTACTTTTTACTTTTAGCATTTGTCTTTAATAACACAAAAGGATACTTTGATCACATTTCCACGCTGTGTATGTAATTAATGGTAAGTTGACAGGTATAATTAACAAAACATGTTCTGATTAGGTTAAGCTTCCTGGCCATATTTCAAAGTTTATTTTTCCAGGTTTGGTCCTTAATGAAATAAAGTTGATGGGTGTGTAATCGCAGCCCGCTGACAGCTCCCCCGCCCCCCCTCAGCTCACCGGGGCTTTTCTAGGGGGTTAACTAGACGCAGAGCGGCCCTCGCCCCCCCCAGCTCCTGCTGCTTGAGCACCCGTGTGCATTTTAGTCACGTGAGGGGAATTTAATGCGAGCAGAGATTACAGACGGCAGGAAACATACCCCTTATATCGTGCTTGATATATATATTTTTTGCTTGTTTGGGGGGTGAGCCAGACCCAGATGCCAAGGGCCCTTCGTAGTGCACCGTCCCGTTTGGGGGTCTCCCAAACACCTGTTTCTCCTTGGGCGGTCGGAAAGCCCAGCCAAGCGCTGGGGCCTTCCGGAGAAGCGGCCACAGTCTCGGAAATTTCTGAGGGAGGGAGGGATACACCCCAGTTGTTTAAAAGCCGCAAATCAAAACCATGTTTCACACACTAATTGTTTCTGTAATAGTTTTTTTTGTTGTTGTTGTTGTTGGCAAGTGATAGGAAGATGGGGCTTCTGAGGCCTCTCCCCATGGCCAGTAGGGGGCGTCTTTTCTCGCGGTACTGTCTGGGTGGATGGAGAACCAGTTTGCAGAATTGCCCTTTTCTGCTCCTTTCCCCTGCCCCTTTCCCCTTGCTTCTCTCCCTTTCCTCCCCTCTTCCCTTTTCTCCTCTCCTCCCCCTGCTCCTTTCCCCCTTTCCCGCTCTTGTTTCTCCTCTCATTTTCCATCGTTTCTCTTCTGCTTCTCGGTCCTATCCCTCTGCTTCTCTTTCCCTCTCCTGATCATCTCTTACAAACTCCTGTACCTGTTTCATTCCTTCAGTTTCACGTGGACCCTGTTTGCAGGATTTTCAATGCATTTAATTTATTAGAAAAATAAAATGAGACGTCAGCAGACCAAGACATATGTCCCACGAAGCTGCATGAGGCTACACTGCTCATGGCCAGCTGGGGTACCAACCGCTTGTATGCACCCCCCTCCCCGCAGCAGAAGCCCCCGACAGGGGACTCCTCCCCTGGTAACTCCCGGGTCAGTGGGCGCTCGATCCCGTGGGATGTCCAGGGAATCTCCCAGGAATCCCATGTGCCCTGGCTGCTCACATCCTCCTTCCGCTGGCTCACCGTGGACTTTGCAGACTGATGACCAGGCCGCACTGCATGCCTGTAGACCGGCACCAGGCCGCACTGCACGCCTGTAGACCGGCACCAGGCCGCACTGCACGCCTGCAGACCGGCACCAGGCCGCACTGCACGCCTGTCAGGCCGCACTGCACACTCAGCGGGGGGTTGTTCACCGATATTGGCTGGTGTGGGATCCATCTTCAGACCGGTTGCTATGAAAGGTGAAGGGGGATGACATTAGCATCCCCTCGACCTACAGGAGGCCATTAAAGCTCACAGCCGGCTCCCCGCAGACCCACAGCCGCAGTCTGGGGAGGTGTCCCTGCCACCTGATTCTGCTTGACCCGACTTGGGCACCTGTGTATGGAAAAAATGAACTTATCCTTGGCTTGTGCCAGTGGATCTTCATGTAGTGTGGATTTTCACATGGGCTGCTCTCGCCATGGCGTGGGGAATGGCCATCAAGGAGCTCAGCATTCCAAGTGCCACCTTGACAGGGAGTCGGCCGTTGAACCCTTGAGAGAGGAATGTAGCCGACTGAATGTCAGTGAAACATCAGGCTGCATTAAATACAGCATGCCGCTCAGAGAGGGGTATGTCTGCCGGAGGGCTTGAACAAAAGCCACAAGCTTTGAATCACGAGCGAAGCATGATCTGTCTTTCCTGGCAAAGCTTTGCCCTAAGCGGACGGCAAAGCCCATCGCGCCCCCCCCCCCCCACAACCGCTGAGATTTATGTCCGAGAAAAGATAAAAGAGATAAAGAGAAACAGACCGCAGCCCCTCCCCGGATGAGAGGTAGCTGTCCGGAGTCGGGCTGTGCTTTTCTGACCCCATGGTGAAAGAAAGTGGGGGTAATGTATCTGCTACGTACCTGCAACATACCTGCAACATACCTGCAACATACTTGCAATATACCTGCAACATACTTGCAATATACCTGCAATATAGGTAAAGAAGCAGCGTGAGACAAGGTAGCCCTAGAGTTCCCCGTGCCAGCAGATGTAGGGGGGTGTAGGGCGAGTTGTCAGCGCTCCTGGCTGGCTCACACCCCCCCACCCCCACTGGGGAGTGTGTGATGACCTGCTAACGGTGTGGAATGCCGATTCCTGCCAAGGGCTCGCGGCTCGCAGAGCTAAGTCAGACACTTAGAGGGGACTTCTCCTAGATCACAGCTTAGATTGGAGAGCTCCCTCTCTCCCCGCTACCCCCCTCACTCCCACCCCCCCCCGTCTCCCTTTATCCACGATCCCACTCACATGAAATCTAAACAAGCCCGTCGGAGGGGTTTAAACTTTGTTAAAATGATCTGCATTCAACGACTCGTTGCTTCCACTCTCTCACGCCCAGTGGCATCTTGGGAACCAGACTCCCACCTGCTGGGTGTGTGTGTGTGTGTGTGTGTGTGTGTGTGTCTGTGTGTGTCTGTGTGCCTGTGTGTGTGTGTGTGCCTGTGTGTGTCTGTCTGTGTGTGTGTGTGTGTCTGTCTGTGTGTGTGTGTGTGTGTGTGTGTGTGTGTGTCTGTCTGTGTGTGTGTGTGCTTCTACTTCTGCTGCTGACCCCACGTGTCTTTGTGTGTGCATACCTGTGAACTCTTGCCTTGTGCACGTGTCTCCGTGTACATGCTTGTGTACCTGTCCCATCTGCGTGTGTCTCTACATGTGTCCTGTCTCTGCCCGTGTGCATCTGTGTGTTCGTGTGTGTGCTTGTGTACCCTTCCCATGTGCATGTGTGTCTGCGTATGTCTGCGCCTGTGTACCCTTCCTCTTTGTCTGCCCGTGTGTGTGTGTGTGTGTGTGTGTGTTGACTGCATGCATGGCCACACTCTGTAAATATGTGCTCAGTGTGGGTTAATGATCAAGCCCCCCTGGCCTTCGTTTGGGGGGGGATTCGTGCTTGTGGTTCGTGGGAAAGTGGGCCTTGGTCACTCTGCCTGACTTGTTCACACCTTGCTGTGTTGCTCTGTAGAGAGTGGGGGTGGGTCTCATCACCAGACTGGGACATCGTACAGCTTTGTCCTCTATACTGGGGTGTCTGTGTGTCTGTCTCTGTCTGTGTGTGTATCTGTCTCTGTCTGTGTGTGTATCTGTCTCTGTCTGTGTGTGTATCTGTCTGTCTGTGTGTCTGTGTCTGTCTGTGTGTGTATCTGTCTCTGTCTGTGTGTGTGTCTGTCTCTGTCTGTGTGTGTATCTGTCTCTGTCTGTGTGTGTATCTGTCTCTGTCTGTGTGTGTATCTGTGTGTCTCTGTCTGTGTGTCTGTCTCTGTCTGTGTGTGTATCTGTCTCTGTCTGTTTCTGTGCATCTGTGTGTCTCTGTCTGTGTATGTGTGCTTATGTGTTTGTGTACCTGTGTGTGTTTCTAAGTTGGAGTGTGTGTGTCTGTGTGTATGTATCTGTGTGTGTGCGTTTGTAAGTCTCTCTGTGTGTCTATGTGTTTGTCCGTCCGTCTGTCTGTCTGTCTGTATCTCTCTCCGTCTGCCTGTCTGTCTACGTCTCTTTTCATTGACTGTGACAGTAACAGGAACATAAAGAGCAGGGCGGTCCTCAAACCTCCATGTCTACCTTCTGTATGCATCACTTTCACCTCACATTAGTCCCCCTGAGTTACTGCAGTTCCCAGCAGCGCGCCCCCCCCCTCCCACATTACCCCCTGTGGACTTGCAGCACATGCAGATCGGGGGTGTCGCTCAGTGGCCGTGGTCCCTGGCAGTGCCTTGGTCATGACCCCGCCGCTGTCACTGCCACCCGTTGGGGGTGTGAATGCAGGTTCGGGGGACCCCTCCCTCAGCTGTCCCTTAGACACTGGGGTCAGCAGCAGGAAAACTCGGCACTGGACTTTTGTCGTTCTTCATTTAATTATGAATTAGGAGTCTGGTGACGTCCAAATCAAACAGGAGCATGGCTTTGACGTGCGGGGGTAGGGGGGGGGGTCTGTCTGAAAAACAATTCCGGTGAATACCGGGAAAATGGCGTGTCGAGAGCCTGGGACGTCACTCACAGCTCTGGCTGCTTGACCATTAAGCTGAAACTGCAGTCAGAGCCAATTAAGAAATGCTTCTCTATCAGCACCGCAGTCCTGGGCGCTCAGGGCACTGCTGCTCCTCCGTAGCGTGATTCTCATCTCCCCTGAAAAGGCTGCTGTCCTGCCTTCTTCAGATTGAAATCAGCCTTTTGTTATGCTGCTGAGCATCTTCTGATGAACATCAGTGTGGAGTTCCTCAGCAAACTTGAAAGCTCAACTATAAAGTGAGGTGTCAGTGTCTTTAACCAACACGCCCCCTGCTGGCAGGCTCATTCATTTGTGATGCGGTGCGGTTCCCCCGTCTGGTAGCTCATGGTCTATGTACTAGACACGTGTGTTTATGGGTGGTTGCTCTCCTCTCTGATGCTGATGCAGTCTGACCATCTGTCACTGGGGGGCTGTGGTAACCGCAACATCTCCTCTCTGCCCCCCCCAGCCAAGTACGAAACTCAACCCACAAGAATCAGTGACATCACCTGGCTGGACACACAAGACAGCAAATGTGGTTTTCCAGCTGCCCAGGGTGTGTGTGTGTGTCTGTGCATGTGTGTGTGTGTGTGTGTGTGTGTGTGCATGTGTGTGTGTGTGTGTGTGTGTGTGTGTGTGTGTGTGTGTGTGTGTACTGACGTATGCTCATATGTAAGACTGTCCCCAAGTGTGCTGTACTATAAAAGAACTTCATTGTTTGCTCTCAAACCCCTCTGATCTGTTCAGCTTGCAATCAACACTCCCCTGAAAAGCCTGCAGTTTAATCCCGCCGAATCCCCTGCCCTATCACCCCCCCACCCCCTACACACCCCCTCTGAACCCTGTCAGTGATGGATGTGAAAACATGGAGCACAATGGATCGGTAACTCGATCTGTGAAAACCCAGGTGCGGCAATAAAGTTTGACCAAAAAGCTGGTAGTGTTGTTGGGTGGGTGTGTGTGTGTGTGGGGGAGGGGGGGTTTACCCAGTGGAGGAGGGAGCGGGTTCCACCTCACACGGGGTTAAAGGCCACCAGAGGCAACGGGATGTTCTTATGGTATAATTTATGCCTTTGGGAAAAAAGTGCTATAGGCAGTGAGATTTACGGAGGGAGATAAAACCACGTGTGGAATGCGGGAGCAGCTCGTAACGGCGCAGGGCGGAACAGCGGCCAGGCCTGAGCCACTGGTAGGCCGCCGCCTGCAGGGCCTACCAAAAGCTTTCCCTGTGTTTTAACGTGCTTTTACACATCTTTACTCATTTTGCTGCTCGGCAGAGGTTAAAATGGCCTCCGGTGCCGTCAGCCTGTTAGCGTGTGTGTTCTGGCGCGCGTGTCTGCGTCCAATCAGGACCCACGGATTTCTAGAGAGGAAAGAAATCAATTGAAATTGGAACTCAGTGAAACGGAAAGGAAGTCGAAGCTCCAGGCAAAAATGCTTTGCGGTTTGTTGCTCGGAGGGGAGCGGCGATCTTTTAACACCACCGGCCGTCCCCCGCCGTTTTTTCCAGCCCCCCCCCCCATCACTCTGCCGCTCTTTCCCTTTTGTACCGGAGCAAACTGCTGATTGAGACGAAACTGCTATCGATTCCCAAGGTTTCGCTTACGGCTGTCGGGCTCCAGGCCTTTTCATCCTGTCCTTTCCCAGGCTGCAGCGGCATTTCTTTTTGAACGTCCGCATTTCACTCGTCGGGGATGTAATTCGAATGACTATCTCGCTGCCTAGCAGATAAAGGCAGCACTCAAGGGGTTTTTTCCCAAATAAGGCAGCCGTCCATTTTTCGCAGCCTCGGTGAGGCACATCCGACTCCGGCACCGTGCTGTTCAGCTTTGACGGTGCCTGCGCCTCCTCCCTGCGCCTCCTCCCTGCGCCTCCTCCCTGCACCTTCCCTCCCTCCCTGTTCTAGACCCTTTCCCGCCGTAAATCAGGACCCAGGTGTCCGGTGGGAGCACCCTCTCACAGAGCCCGGCCCGGGTCCTGACCAGAACCGGGGAACGGCCGGGCCCAGCGCTCAGAAGGAGGAAATGACTTCAAAGACCGAGGGAAGGGGGGAGAGAACGTGATGTATGAAAGAATCAACGGCACAGCCTTCCGCAGATCCCTCTATTTTTAAACACTGTTTTTTTTTTGCTTTTTTCTTTTTCCGCTTGCGGTCGGGGGATAAAAAGGCCCCTTTTTTCCCAGCTCTGGGGTACAAAGCGCCTCACAGCTCCGCACGGCCATGTGAGCTACGCAGATTGTGATTAATTTGTGGGCCGGTGTCAGATGGGAGTCTGCGGATGCAGTCGTCGTGGCGGCCCCGGCGAGGTGGAAATACGAGGAGCCCCTGAAAGCGGCCCGGCGTGACTGATGGGGGGGGGTCCGAGACCTCAAGGCTGAAAGCCCCCCCGGCAGGCCTCCATAGGCCCGAGCGGTGATGAGCCCGACTGAACGCTTCCTAAAGGTCATGGTGTTAAGCCACTTCTGTGAGCCCATGAATCTTGTCCCAGTTACGTTTTTACCTGCAATTAAAAGCTGGTCAGGGTGACTCTGTCGTACAGTGTGTCCCTGAACTGTCTTTGATAAACGCTGTGCCTCACACATGTCACGGGTGGCTGTCTCAGTGCTGATAGGTGATAGGTTACTCATTTCCCCGTCAGCGTCTCCCCCGCCGCACCTATCCTGGCAGGCTGGCCCCCCCAACACCCCCCCCCCCCCATCTGTTTTGTGCCTTTTATCCAGCTGTTTCACATTGGAGGGGGGGGTGTTTTGAGCAGAATTACCTCGTTGAAACGGGGAGGGGGGGCTGCCGCATCCCGGCTACCCTTTTCTCAGCACGGTAAAACATGGTAACTCTCAGCAGGAGCCAGGTCTGGTCCATCTTCTCCTACGCGGCCTGAGCTGCTCGGGGGTCCGTTAAACCGGGCCCCCGGGGCCTGGGGGCCTGAGCCTGGGAGGCGGGGTGTGGCCCTGAGAGACAGACTCTCACCATGTCCCTGACGGCGCGGAGGAAGCTGGTGATTTGTTCAAGTGGGCGATTAGTGTATCTGTTACGTTACACCCTTAGCCCCGGGTTCGTCAGGCGGGACGGGAGCACCAGTGTCCCCCTGCACGTCCCCCTCCGTGTCCCCCTGCACGTCCCCCTCCGTGTCCCCCTGCACGTCCCCCTGCACGTCCCCCTCCGTGTCCCACTGCACGTCCCCCTCCGTGTCCCCCTGCACGTCCCCCTCCGTGTCCCCCTGCACGTCCCCCTGCACGTCCCCCTCCGTGTCCCACTGCACATCCCCCTGCACGTCCCCCTCCGTGTCCCCCTGCACGTCCCCCTCCGTGACTCGGGATCCCTTCCTGAATCATTAACCCAGCACATCCGACTAGATCTCGCCGCCATTTTTTGTGTTCTGTCTCTTAACCGGCTTGACAGTTTAATTCATTCCAGTTTTGATTTACTCTCAGTTACTTGGTTATTTGCTCCTTTCAAACGTGATTTTTTTTTTTTTACTTTCTTTCAGCCAACGCCATGTACATGGGGAGCCAGGAAATGCGGCAAGTTCTAGAAAGAGACAACCAGACCATCAGCCAAAACCTGGACAAGGTAACACCCTTACAGGGATCTGTCCCTGTCACATCGTCAGTCACACAAACTGAAGCAAAACTCTAAAATCAGTGTCACCAGAGAGACGCAATCTGGGTCAATCAGAGTGGTTTGACTCGGGCAAGTTGGTTGTTTGTGTTTAACATGGGGTGAGAGGAGGTGGGACTGGGGGTGGGGTGTGGGCGGGGTCAGGACCGGAGGGGCGGGGCAGTGGTGTTCTTCAGGTGCCGTCCTCGCTTCTCCCGGACTGAGTCTCTGGACTCAGCTAAATGGGGTTAATGTTTGTGCCAGAACTCAGCCATCCGTTAAACGGGTCCGCAGATCTGCCCGGTTGTCGGAGGAACCCCGCGGGCGCCGTGCTGGGAACACAGCCGGTTGCTCATTAACGGCGGGTCCCCTGGTTCGTCCGAGGCCAGAAGGGGGTGTCAGCCAGCCTGTTTGCCCCCTGTGGCCCCTGAGTCGGCCCCTGTGGACCCCTGGTGCCCTTGACGGCCCCTCCGGACCCCAGCACTGTGCAGGGATGCAACACTCGACGTTCTGTGATGTATAGGATGTATAGTTCTTGGCGTGTAGCAAAACTGAAGGTAACGACTTAAAATCAGATTATCCTTGAGTAGAAATCCCTCCCACATCCTTGTCTCATACACACTCGCACCTCCGCTTGTTAGCCTCTGGGGTCCGGTCCGGCCCGGCTGACATTCTCCAGAATCCGCAGCCCCTTGGGTGTGCGGCCCCCGGGTCGTGCGTTTTATCTCTCATCGCTTAAAAAGGTGACATCATTGCCCTTTTAAAAAAAAAATCCTGCTTATCCTCAACTAACCCAAATGTGTCCGTCATAAATACCCTCCCATCCAGAGTACGGCTGGCGTTAAGGTACCACGGTCTCCTGCTGGAATTTCGGTGATGCAACGCAGTGCATTTGTGTGTTTATGTGCCGCGTCCTGGGCGGTCTGGTGACCCCCCCCCCCTCCCGCCCTTCCCAGACCATTCCTACGCATTCCTGCTTGTCTCGGCCGGCCCCTGGATCGGGGGTCTGCACACTGTGCCATACTCCTTCCCAACCCTGCCTTGGAACGGGAGGTGGGGCGTGATGCTGGTGTGTTTGCAGGCCTGGGTGAGCTGCGATCCGGGGACCGTGATGCCGTCCTGGGCATCCCTCTGCGGTGACTGGCTCTGTGTGTCTCTCCTTCTGGAGCTTCAGCACCAGGGGCTGGTGGGTCACTAAGGGAAACGCCACATCTGGAGCATTTGGTATGGCAACAAGTGCACCATCTGCACCGGCAACAAGTGAACTGCCCGCCCCGTGCCAGAATCAGGCCTGTCATGTCTCCCTGCCATGTCTCTTCCTGGCCGCGGCTCGTGTTCTGGGTCGGGATCCACCTCACGCCCTGCCATGTCTCTTCCTGGCCGCGGCTCGTGTTCTGGGTCGGGATCCACCTCACGCCCTGCCATGTCTCTTCCTGGCCGCGGCTCGTGTTCTGGGTCGGGATCCACCTCACGCCCTGCCATGTCTCTTCCTGGCCGCGGCTCGTGTTCTGGGTCGGGATCCACATCACGCCCTGCCATGACTCTTCCTGCCTGTGACTCGTGTTCTGGGTTGGGATCCACATCACGCCCTGCCATGTCTCTTCCTGCCCGCGGCTCGTGTTATGGGTCGGGATCCAAATCACGCCCTGCCATGTCTCTTTCTGCCCGTGGCTCGTGTTCTGGGTCGGGATCCACCTCACGCCCTGCCATGTCTTTTCCTGTCCACAGCTTGTGTTTTACTATGGAGCCAGTGACCACTGGTGCCCGGTGGAGTACTACCATGACATCAAGAGGGAATTCCCCGCTGGAAACATCCAGCTGTGTGAGAGGGGCTTCCGCCATGCCTTCGTGCTGGACTCGGGCTGCGACGTGGCCATCATGGCGGCAGACTGGATCCGCGGTGACCTGCAGCACCTGTGACACCCAGCTCCACTGGAGCTGAAGCAGAGACTCGAACCCCTGTCCCAGTGAGGCAACAGTGACCACGACAGTGCTAACTACTGTCCCCCCCCCCATTTTAGCCCCAACCCTAATCACCAGACCTTTGAAAAAGCTCTGATCTGAACTTTAATTTAAACTTTAATTTCCAGGTGTTTGTTTGGAGACTTACTCACCCAGACCAGCTGGGATAAAGAGATTGTATTAATCGTGGAGTTTCGGGCTGCTCCTGTCTGACGACGAAGGCTAACAGCCCCAGACTGCCCCCACCAAAACGCAGAGTGAAATTCACACGACAGCCCTGTGGCCCCCTGTGTGTGTCTGAGTGTGGCTAGAGGATCCTGGAAGATGTCTCACATCTTTCACGTTGAGAGTGTCTGCGGAGTGCCACGCTTAACCCTGCGCCGATTCGATTTACGCACATTCCTCGCTGAAATACGTTATCTGTCGAACGTCCAGAGCAGACATGTCAGAGGTTTGTTTGGATTAGAGGGCCGTTATCGCCGAGCCGGTGTGATCGCGCCGAAGACGGGGTGCTCTCCTCGCCCCGGCTGCCGTTCGCCAAGCGTTCCGCTGGGCGTATTTGCGTCTCCGCTCGCAATATGAACATCTGGGGGCCGTGCAGCTTCTCATTCCAATCACGCTGGCCGCCTCTCCCTGCCTGTGACGTTTGGCAGAGGGCTGCATGGGGAACAGTTAGCTGGAGATGTGGACGTTGGCATCAATCCGCGGGGATGGGTGGCTTAGGAATGGACCCTCCAAGTCACTCCAAGTCACCCTGATGGACAGGAAGCCGCAGGCGGTTTGATGGATAATAATAATAATAATAATCATTCCTTTATTGTCCCCGTGGGGAAATTCTTTTTACGCCTCCCTCAACTCGCTCTTTGTAGAGTAAGCTGTCTGCGAATGGCGGCCACCTGTTAGGATCGGAATGTAACCAGCAATCAGAGGCTTCATCGTGGAGGCAGATCATGTAAAAGGGAAATCTGTCACTTTCTTTGTCATTGTATACTAATCTATTAAAAAAAGTCTTTCTTCCTGAATTGTTTTTATTAACTGTTGCTAGGCTTATATTGCATAATTATGGCTTCACCTCTGACCTTTGACCCCTGTGCTCCTGTGGAGCTGATCCACCTGGCCTGTACGCTGTGTGTGGGTGTGCTCTGCCTGACCCCGAAGGTGACAGGGAGCTGGGTGGAGATCAGGAGGTGCCAGCGAACACACTCTGCAGACCGAGGATGGAGGCTGTTTTCAGGGGAATGTGCCTCAATTGGGTGAGCAAACACTCTGTCCCCCATGTCATTCTGTGGTCACAGGATGGGGACATCAGAGCGACTCTGTCTCTACCCTGTGTTAGCCTGTGGTCACAGGATGGGGACATCAGAGCGATGCTGTCTCTACCCTGTGTTAGCCTGTGGTCACAGGATGGGAACATCAGAGCGACTCTGTCTCTACCCTGTGTTAGCCTGTGGTCACAGGATGGGGACATCAGAGCGATGCTGTCTGTCCCCTCTGTTAGCCTGTGGTCACAGGATGGGGACATCAGAGCGACTCTGTCTGTCCCCTGTGTTAGCCTGTGGTCACAGGATGGGAACATCAGAGCGACTCTGTCTGTCCCCTGTGTTAGCCTGTGGTCATGCTGAAATTCATCTCTGCCAGCAGCAGTTATTTCCTAAGCTACTGAGAAACATTGATCTGAGGTCTTGACGATGGCAGTCTGTTGCTGTTGGCCTCTGTGACAGCTGAGTGACTCCTGCTGCCGTTCCTGCGCCTCTGCTTCCACATGACGGACTCGCCTGTGCTTAGCGATTAGCGGTGTCCCTCACTCTCTAGCCTTTTAAAGCCTTGTCCTTGTTTGTTATCAAACCGACACAAATTCCAAAATTCTGGGCTGCCTGATATTTCCTGCTCTTTGCCAGCAGTTTGTTGGGGGAAGGGGGTCCTCACTTTCTTCCATAAAAGTATAAAAGCGTTATAGAGGGAGATGTAAAGTCTAGCCAAGACACACAAAGGTGGTGGTCACCCCAGTGCCACCCTGGTCCGAATCTGCAACACAAGGCAGGGTGACAGAGCCCACGTCCACCCGGCACCAACCCACCACACAAACCTGCTCATCTTCATCACAGAGGCTTTTTATCTGGGAGATGCTTAACCCTAAACTGTAGGTCCAGTTTTGAGGAACCCAGCCTTCCACACGTGGCACTCTCAACTGTCTCTCGCTGCCTCAATAATCAGACTGTCTGTCAAGCTTCATCGAAAACCCATGCGCATTTTTAATAAATAATTATGTTAATTAATTGGGAGGCAGTTCATGAACTGGGAGGCGGTGCATGAACTGGGAGGCGGTGCATGAACTGGGAGGCGGTGCATGCATATGCTTCAGTGGCTGGAAACTGGATGTTCAGCGGAGACCAGGGCCTTCTGCAAGCTACTCACTAGGACCATGATGAGCCCAGTTTGACCCACTGTGAGGAGATGGAGACCAGTGTGGGCTTTGGTCATGGAGGGGTTGGTCAGTTGCATAAGACCACAGAGAAACGTGTATTTTAATGTGGGTCACAGCCCCCCTGTTTAAAAGTAAAATTCAGAGTTTCACCTGGACAGGGAGGCAGATTGTGAGGGTGACCTGTGGAAGGTCAGCAAAAAACAGATGTGATGTCAGATATGTTCCTGATGCTGTGGGCTAGTGGGGGGCTCAGTTTGAAGATGCACCCCAGGGATTTTTGCACGTCGATGGGTGAAGGTCGATGACATCCGGAGAGCCAGGCGGCCAAAGGTCCGAGGGTTTTTTCCCAGAGTTCCCAGTCAGTCACAGTCAGGGCCATGGACACCCGTCTCTGTGTTTCCCCTCTTGGGGGGTGGTTCTGCTTCTGATTCCCCCCCCCCCCGGAGCAGAACCCCAGCTGTGTGGCTTGTGTGTAGGCCCCCAGGCCCCCTCCCAGGACGACCATGGCCACAAATAGCCCGACCGCCCAGGGCTTGTAATCAGCTTGCAGGGAGCGGCATGGCAGACCGCTGTGGGGGGGGGGGTTTCTTTCATCTCTCCTCCCCACGACCGTCAAATGGAAAAACAAAGGCTCCTAATTCTGCAGGCCCTGATTGAATCCATGAGTTGGGACTGCGGCACAGGGAATCACGCCCCATGTCCGGGGCTTCCCAGAGCGCCCCCTAGTGACAGACACCCCCAGCATCAAAGCGCCCCCTAGTGACAGACACACCCCCAGCATCATGTGCCGTAGGTCACTGTCTGTCAGAGGTGGCCATCCCCCCCCCCCCCCCGTGTTTTGACAGCCTCATGCTCTGCCTGTCCTTCTCCCTGCCCCTTAATCTTATAACTGATATATTATGTGATGTATCTGAAAAGCCACAATTTCCCTCCAGATGGGAGGGGGGTTGGGTTGTGGTTCTTCTCCGGTCCTTCTTTTGCCCTGACGTGGCCGGGTCACTGCATCTATGTTTGCAATTGTGGTGACTCTGACTCTGTGTTCCCACGAATATGCGGAGGGCATGCGGGGGGCATGTGGAGGGCATGCGGGGGGCATGTGGGGGGCATGCGGCAGGCGTGCGGGCAGGTCAGCACCCGTCATGCCAGGAATCATGTGACACGTGGCATCTTTAACCTTACTGGGCAGCCGTGACTCTGACATGTCAGCAGCTGTGACTCTGACATGTTACAGAAGCATTTCTTATGTTACCTGAGTGTTTTAATAGGTTACTGGACCATTTTTATATGATATGGCAGTGTCATTTATACATTACAGATGAAATTTTATACATTACAGAAGTGTTTTCTTATACATTATGGCAGTGTTTCTATATGTTGCAGAAGAATTTTTATAAATTACAGTGTTTTTCACATCATGGAAGTGTTTTTATACATTGTTGCAGCTTTTTTACCTTTGGCATTTTGGGAGTATTTTTATATGTTACTGCAGTTTTTCACATATTATAAGAGCATATTTTTACATTATGGAAGCATTTTTATATGTTACTGCAGCATTTTTCTAGATTATGGGAGCGTTTTTATACGTTACTGCAGCTTTTTTATTCATTATGGAAGTATTTTTATATGTTACTCCAGCATTTTTATACATTACTGCAGCGTTTTTATACATTATGGAAGTATTTTTATATGTTACTCCAGCATTTTTATACATTACTGCAGTGTTTTTTTATATATATATTATGGGAGCATTTTTACATTTTTCAGAAGAATTTTTATACGTTAGAGAAGCATTTTTTATACGTCATGGGAGCATTTTGATACGTTACCGTAATTGTTTTGGAGTTCTATTCTAAGTCGGCTGTGATCTGGACCCCAGTGTCACTAATAATTGCAATTTTACGAGTCCAGCTGACAGCGCACAGATAAGCCAGCATGACACAGGCGATGCGCACATGCGAAGCCCAGTGTGTGGGGGAGGGGGTGTCGGGATATTCAAGTTGAACATTGCATTGCCTGTGTTGGTTGCCGTGGGTTTCATGCTACGGCCTGTGATCAGCCTGATTCCCATGTGCCGTCTCGTCCCCGTGGCCAGGAACCGACACAAAGAGCCAGAGGGAAGCTGGGACGTACCCCTCCACCCGTCTGTCCGGACGTCTGCGGGTCAGGGGGGCTGGGGGGCAGGGGGGCTGCACCTCCTGTGGAATCCTGCTGGCAGCGTGTGAGACTCCATCATAGGATTCACCCATGAACTCAGCAGAATCTCACGTTCTTTGGGTCCAGCTGGGAGATTTTTCTTTTTAAACACGAGTATACACACACACACGCGCACACACACAGGCTTGGACGTCTATTTGGGCAGGGCCTGCTGTCCTGGGTGCGAGAGCTTTAGTTACTGTGTGTAAAGCACACCAAGTTGGATTTTCAGTGCTCTTCACTTTTGGAGAGGATATTTAATGGCATTTTTTGCTGAAAAGTAAAATGTGGTATTTTCATTAGCCTGATTCTGGGCCAGAGGCTGGCCTAACGCCAGAGATTTGAAAAGATGGAAGAACTTTTATTTTGAAAGTAGAAGGGCTGCTGGAATAGGAAGTCCCACTGTACCATGGGATTAGTGGGAAGTGTGGGATCCATGGGCCAAGTGTCTGATCCAAGTGGGTCCCAGGTGCTCAGCTGCGACTCACCTGGCTGTAGGTCACGTGATCAGCTTGCCAGGTGAGTGTGTTTGTGTGTGTTGGGGGGGGGGGGGGTTCAGGCAGATCGGTGAGGTACTATCAGTTGTGGTGGATTGAAGCTGTGCTGCAGTGTCCCCTCCACCCAAAATATACCCCTCCCCCCCCCGGCCCTTTCCTATGGGGTGTTTAGTGTTTTTTCTTGCCAAATGATATTTAAAACATGATCAGTCTTTCAGTAAATGCAGCAGGAACAGCAAACCCGGGAAGGGCTGCGGGTTCGGGTTTATCCAAGGCCGCGTGTCAAAAAAAAAATAGACTTGCAGCCGGAACAGTTTTATTATCAATAAAATATTTAATAAAAATCATCTGTACAACAAAACATCAAAAAGTTAATATTAAAGGAGAATACAAAGAGTGCATACTTTTCTTCAAATATATACCACTATATAATATTTCCAAAAGGAAAAGAACATTGTGGTTTACAGGTCATTTACAATTGTATTATGTACAGTCCTTTAAACACATGGATTACATACACAGTGCATTTCAGTCTCAGCCACGCTGCCCCGCCCGCTCCTTCACCTCGCTGCCGTCGTCACGCCTGCGCCTCTTGTCACGTCCTCACTGCGTTGCGCTCCACTTCATAATCCACTCGCTTCGGCACTTAGCGAGATGAAATCGCCATAAACTGGCAGAGTTAGTGAGCCAACACGAGCACGCGTGTTGCGGGATAGGCTGTCCCCGCCGGAGTGTGTCAGAGCGTGTTTGTACGCAGAAACACCAGCACACTGATCATTAACCTTCAGGCACTGAGAGCACAGGGCAGGTGATGGATTAAATGACCCCCCCCCCCACCTGCTGTTGGTCCTTGGTTATCCAGTGGTCATGTGTAGTTACCTGTTGCTACCTGTTCATAACTAATCACACAGGGACATGGTCTGAATCCGTCACCATTACCTGCACACATGTCACAGTGGCTGATTTCCTGTAGGAGCAGAAATCACAGTCATCTGAACATATACTGAACTCTAAACTGAACCTTAAAATGCATCATATACAAAACAAGCCATTTCAAGCGTCACTTCAGCTCATTAAATAACATCTTGTGGTCTCCATAAGGAATGTATACACATTACAAAATATATAGCTCAGTACTGAAGTAGCTACTAAAATAAAGCTCAAAAATGTATGGATTTTTATAGACTTGATAAATAATGCTGCTAATGTCACCATCGCACCTTGTCTCAGTGCTGCACAGGCCTCTCACCTCAGAAATGCATTCGCTGTTACAGATTACGTGCAAGACAGACGACAAGGCACAGACGACGAGGCACAGACGACGAGGCAGCGACTCGAGGGAAGGTGGCATTGATGCGGGGAAGCGGTGTGGTGCTGTCACGCTTGGATGTTGTTCCCTACATGAGCCACTCACTTTCGAGACAAGCGTCTGAGAAAGCGTTTTATGTGGTGGCAAACTCTGAGCTCACCCCCTAGGGGGCGCTCTGCCTAGACGGACACACGCTGTAGGGGGGCTGCTGGGAAGCGGAAATCCAGGTCTCCGTCTCCTCCATCCCCCCTGTAGCTTCCTCCCAGAATAAGTGGTGGTGGAAGTTTCCAGAACGTGCAATGGGGCACATGTGAGTACACCAGCCTGATTCCGTGGGGCACCTTGCACATTTTCAGCCAGAAAAATTGCTAAAATTTTCCTAAGGTTATTTATTTGCGTTTTTTGTTTTTTTTTTTTTTAACACACAGCTTTCATTTATCGTGCTTCCCAGGCTTCTACGCTGCATTTTGGGAAGTAATTATGAAAGAAAACTGGGGTAAGAAACTTGAGGAATTACACGCAGGGGAAACAGGCTGGGGTTTGACAGGGAGTGCCCCCCTCAGGCCGGGAAGGGTGGTGCACTAAACTGCTGGCCCAGGGCCCTGAGCGGCATTTTGATAAGGAGCCGGTATCCCAGGACACCCGCTGCTCCATTTCTGCCCTTAAACTACATGTTTATTTTGAGGGTGTTTTAGGGGGCGTGTGGGGGACGTGATCGCCCCAGCTGTGGTGCTTCCTGGGATGTAATGTGTGTTTTCCATGACTCTGGTGGAAGTGCCATGCAGTTTTTGATCAGTCTCACCAAGTGTGAAATTGATCGGGAAAGTCATGTTTCTTGCATCCTTGGCTTGCATTACGCTAGCCAAGATCCGTCAGCCCAAAAATCAGGCCATGGTGGTTCTGGTCGAGCACGGATCTCTGGAGATCTTTAGAGGCTGCGATGGTGGCAAAGCTTCTCCTCAATTTCATTATAAAATTAACAGTATAAGTGCGTCTTTAGTCATATGACTGTGTCAGTGCTGGCAGACGGGCCTTGCTCTTTCTCATTGGCTGTTGGGTAGTGGGGAGGCGGAGCCAAGGAGCTCCAGGCTACACCGGTCAGGCAGTGAATGAAACGGCCTAACAAATGAACCCAAGCAGGAAATGAGATTATGCTCCACTCAAACAACGTAAACAAACTCTACATGGATGATGATGCATTTTAGCTGACAAACTATGGTTTTAAATAAAAAGAAATAATACTTCTAATCTATAGTTCCCTATTTTGTTTTATATACCATTCAGTTGTTGATGTCCCAGGTGTTTACATGGGTCTCCCTACTGAAATCTGTGCAGGAAACATGTGACTTTCATTATGGGTAAAAGTTCCAGACGACAGCCGAGAATCGCGATTATTTTACTTTCCACAGAATGTGGACAGACAGTAAAATCGACATGAATGCATAGCATACAGCTGAACATCGTCCGGTCCTGCAGGTCTGTGACGGGTTTAACGTGATGTTTCTGAGCGTGAAGCTTCTCTGGAGGCTCCTGGAGTTTCTCCTGGGAGCTACGGCCCATTCGGTGCGACGCGGCGCGGCCGTAAGCAGAATCCTTTCAGGGTGATGCGAATATGTTTAAGAAACACCGGTTAAGACCATCCGTTTTTTTTTCTGTGTGTGCAAATCATATTTAAAACATGATCCATCTCTCAGGAAATACAGAGGGAACGACAAAACCAGGAATATGTCCATGCGAGTCTCTCATCCCAGCGACATCACCTCCGATCCTGCTTTTGGCATCAGATGGTGAACCAACAGACCCCTGCCCACCTCCTTGCACGTGTACAATCAAGTGAGCGCAAGCAGAGCGCCTCCTGTCTGTAGTCGCGTGTTACATCACATCTGCCCTTCCAAACCAGCCCCCCCCCCCCCATTTTCCATGCACATGTCAGCGGCACGTCTTCAGGCTACAGGCTGAGTGCGGGGGGGGGCTGTCTCCCCGTGTGGGCTGCCCGACCAGCGGTGCCTGCTACCTGCACCCACAGCTCTCCACCACCATGTCCTCGTACTGCTTGTAGACCACGTTGTTGCCCGAGTCGATGTAGAGGATGCTGATGGGGCTCAGCTTGGACGGCACACAGCAGCTAGGGGGTGTCGACTCGGGGTCCATGGAGTTCATGAGCGTCTGGATGAT
The DNA here is from genome assembly GCF_048594095.1 of Paramormyrops kingsleyae. Classification (NCBI taxonomy): domain Eukaryota; kingdom Metazoa; phylum Chordata; class Actinopteri; order Osteoglossiformes; family Mormyridae; genus Paramormyrops; species Paramormyrops kingsleyae. The sequence continues at coordinate 15,339,465 of NC_132810.1, forward strand.
GGCGTGGTTGGTGGGCTCCAGGTGCGAGCGCAGCGGGAAGTCGCAGACGCCCTCACAGTGGTACGCCTCATAGTCCAGCGGCGCGATAATCCAGTCATCCCAGCCGAGCTCCTTGAAGTTCACGTGCAGCGGCTTGCGACTGCATCGTGTCTTCCGCCTGCCGGCCCCGCGGCCCCCGCCTCCACCCATGCTGCCGGGCCTTCCAGAGAGGGCCGTCCTCCTCCGCCGGCGCCGTCTGTGGCTGCGGGCCTCCTGCGCGCCCACCCTGGACCGCAGGCCGCCAAGGGCCTTCATCTTGTCCCGAATCTCCCGGAACAGGTTCTCCTTCCTGCGGCTGCGGGAGAAAGTGACCAGCAGCGCCCTCTCCTGGGGCTGTCGCCACCTGCGGCTCAGGCCCAGCGCCACCGGGTGCACAGCCGCCTCGGTCGCCTCGGAGATGACGGCCATGTCGAGGCACAGAGGGGAGCCTCTCCCCCGAGGCAGCGGCCGCACCGCGGCCCACACATCGAACGCCTCCCACTTGGCCGACCCGGTGTCCAGCAGATCCACGGTACGAGAGTCCAGGAGGCGCCTTGTGGCGCCCCCTTCAGGGCAAGTGTAAAGCAGCATGCGGTACAGGTTGCCATCCTGGGACAGCGCCAGTGGCAGATTGGGTGGGGGCCTGCGCAGGATCCGAAGCTCGGCGCCCACCAGCTCGTCCGCCCTGGAGAGGCTGGAAATGTCGAACAGGTACCGCTGGCCCGGTTCTGTTGAAGGGTGGTCTGTGGGGAGAGATGGGAAGGTGTCAGGGGGTGGTTGTCATGGCAACCACCAGAAACAGTAGCAGATAGAACCTAGACGAGAAGCCCACCCCCCGAAGGTCGACCAAAGAGACCAAACCTTCTGAAGACCAAATGCAGGTATCACAGAGGGGGCTGACCCAATAGCGCCCCCATGAGCCGTGGCCCCATCTGCCCCCCCCCCCCCCCGACGGGGGAGTGTCAGGCGAGACAGCGGAAATCGGAATGATATCCACACCGCCCCCCCACGCCATATTTCTAATGAATGGGATGTGAATTTGGGAGCACAGGTGGGAGGGCTGGTGTGTGACCGGAATGTTCCAGATGATTTACTTAACAGAGTACAGTCCAACGTCACCTGCAGTCTAGATAAACCCAAGAAAATGTGGAGCTCACATGTGCTTTTTTTCACCACCACCCCCCCCCCCCACTTAACATGCGCCCTGCTGATGTGTTTATTCCTCACTTCCCATGCCCCCCCACCTTCTGATCTGTACACTGGCCACTCTGTGCCGCCCGGTTCAAGCTGTAACCTAGTATCAGAGAGCAGGCTGGGGCCGCATTTTCCAAGCGGGGAAAGAGGGATTTGCAGGCATCGCTGCATGGGCTGTGTCTTCAAAGAGTCACCCCCCCCCCCCCCCCAATCCCTTGCACTGCCGCTTGGGGGGGCGGGGGGTCACATGCACCCCGATGCAGGCAGTGGCTGAGCCTTGTGGTAAGAGCGTGACGGGCCGGGGCAGAGGACAGCCGGAGAGCTTGGGAATCGGCACTGGCACCAAGCACCTGCTGTCCGGTACTGTGGACCGGCCCGGTCCGAGGCGACAGCCAGGACGGCAGAAGGTTACTGGAGTTCAGCCCAATAGCTCAGCAGCAGACAAAACAATACGGCTGTTGAGACACTTGTCTAGTTCTTTCCTCTCACACGACCCTCCACCCACATAACAAAAAAAACTGTGAATTCAACTCAGTTGCATTAAATTGTATCAGAGCCTTTATTCCAGCAGAGTCATGGATGCATGATGGGCTTCGTGTGACAAGTGAGAAACTAATCCTAACCCATCATCTGGGCTTTCAATCGCTCCGTGACCCCCAGTAGAACACGTCCATGCCGAAAGGAGACTCCCTGTTAAAACGCACCGGCCGTTAAAATGGGGCTTGTGCGTTCCCACTTATACAGCAATCGGAACTGCGAAACCATGTCATAATTAGAAAATATTAACAATGTTCAATGCACGGTTAGTCCTCGAACCCTTTCCATTTTTCCTGGAAATGAAACGACCAAAGCTTATTCTCCGTCATCAGCTAGCGTCATTTTGAACAGATATTAAGGGGCTTCGATGGGCGATCACGCGTAATTCACGCTGCTCATTAAAATTACCGGGACCGTTAAACCTCTGGCAGTAAGTTTACAGTCGGTATTTTCTTTGACAGGAAGCGGAGCGACATTTCAAATACATGTAGGCTAATTGTAAAAAATATCCTAAGCAGTATTTACGATCAGACTTCTGGGTAAAACATCGTCAGGTTCATATCCGCAACATTTATATAAAATGCGATTTTATTATGCTTTAAACTCATTTGACAATTTTTCTCTTAAAGTAAACCTTTTAGTTACTCTAACTTTACTGGCATATTTACTTGCTTTCAGTTCACTGCATTGTTATTTCTCTTTATAAGGAATGGGCAATCCGCCTATTTTCACTACATATGAAATATCCGTTGTCCACTGTAAAACAGCGCAACAGCAATCTTTTAATATTTAAGAATGCGGAATCATAAACGATCTGCACAGGTATTTTTCATTTTACTTTAAATTGACAAATAAAATTATGCCATGGTGAATATTGTTTTATTTTTATTTATTTTTTATCTCGGGACAGTGTACATCTATTGAAATAAACATCGCGGGTGACAGTCTTTATTTGAGCACCAGTTTTAAATTAGTCTGCGCTGCAGTTTCTCGGTCTTTATCAGCAACACCTGGATATGAGGAGAGGCAGGCCCTCGGCTCAAGGTGCCAGTGCACTTTATTTATCGCAGATGTTGGAAATCCGAGACATTTTACTTCATATTTCAATGGAAGTATTTAAAGTATTTAAGAAACTGCTCGTGTCAGAGGATTAAAGGTGGCCGCCTTTAAATTAAACGATTTCATAGTTCGGCGAAATATGAACTTAACTAAGCGTGAAATCCAGCGTGGCGCCGTTACTTTGGTATAAATAAGTGCGCAAACATTTGCTTTGACACCTCAGTGCTTATTTTATAAACACGTTTTACAAATGCCAAATTATGGATAAGAAAACGGCAAGTGGGAGAAGTAAATTAATGTGTGTTCTTTGTATTTATGTTAAGAAAAGCCTGCGATCGTAACGAAACAGAAACGCGGTTGTGGATTTCAAGTGCAGACAATGAAATAACAGTTATACATGCACGAAAAACACTGTGCACTTTAATCGGATTTAATCAATAAAGGCCGACAAACGCGAATGACCCGGGAAACGCTAGTTGTTACACAGGTTATTACAGAAAATGCTTCTCGCGCAGCCTGAGTGACAGAATTACGCTACATCCATAACGCGCTTAATTTAATGTCAGAAACTCCGCAGAGAAACAGTGACAGCATGGGTCCGAAAGAAAAATGGTGCACGCAAGTCTTTCCTGTTAGATAAACGTAACAATGTATTTTTTACATATCAATGGACACGTTAATATTTTGCAGACACGGTTGCAGTTATATTATAGAAATAAGTCTGAATTTTTGCACGCCCAACAGAAACGGTCACAGAAACATGGTGCGAAAAGTACTGGGAGAGCTGGGTATCTCCGAAGCCGGGACGCGAGAGACCCCTGAGCCAGTCGCCCCCGATCGATCTGCACCCACCTTTTCCTTGGTCCACGAAGCTGGTCACGGTGTTGGCATGTCTGGGTGACCGGGAAAGGCTGCCGTTGGCGCCCCGTCTCTCGATCTCAGACAGGGTCCTGTAGAGAGATATCATGTATTCATGAGGCACCACGGTGCCGTTTGGCGGAGCGTCGCTCCTGGACGTCGCTCTAGCTTCTCCTCTGCTCCGCTCCTCCAGATGTGCGGCCAGCCCGTTATCACCCACGCCAGAGGGCTGCTGCGAGGATTCCAGCACCGCCGCTTCCAGAAAATTCCCAAAGTACAAGGAAAACCATAGGAAGGGAGCCGCAGCCTTCGTAAGATCCATTTTCAGTGGTCTCTGGCCGAGAATGAGAAAGCTGGAGCGCTTTGATGACTTTGGAAACTCCCCTTTGCTCTTTAGATTGTGTTAATATCACTGATCTGACTGACACTGAGTGGCTGTATTGCCTGTTGCGCAGCGGTCAACCAGCGCCCCCAGCGACTACATTCGCTTTATATATATTTTTAATCAAGTTACTACTTTTGTCTTCCCTGTCCTACCAATGGTGTCCCCCACGCCACATCTAACGCTATGAAAGATTACCAGTCGCCGGACATGCGAGTACCTCCATCCGCCGCAGCGGTGTGGATCAGACCGCGGCCGTGCGGGGATGCGCAGTCTGACTGCATTTTCCTGCCCAGATGGACTATTTATAAGTCCGAGGAAGGGGATCCGTGCAGGCAGACACCACGAACAAGGAATCAATGTCACCCGAATGTGCGTGCTCACTGAGCCGCGGGCTTGAAAGGGAAATCCCCCCCCCCCCCCCCGGAGTGACAGTCAGAGGGCTGTCTGAGAGCCGGGTGGAAAATCACAGGCGTGACCACCCTGCGAAACCTGCCCTGGCCGCCCACCAAACGCGGCCTCACCGCCCCGGCGCTTGACAATAGCTGCTGGCCCGGCACACTTTCCAGCTCCATCCCAGGTGCGAGGCGAAATACCCCAAGAGCCGGGCGTGGAACTCTGTGTGTTATACCGCCGCATTTCTCAGCATAGTGATATAAAGTATCACTGGGTAATATAAAGCAGATCCGCTCACACTGGAAAAGACTTCGTCAGGAGTTTTTATTTTACATTTAAAAGCCTCTTAAAAGCGTGGTTCATATATGATTTTCCCCTCGCATTTAATCCATGCGGTTTAATCCAACCGCTGGTGAACACACACACACACACACACACACACACACACACACACACTAATACATGGCAACAGCAATGAAAATATAAATCAATATAATCCTTATTTTCAGCTTCATTACTGACCTTGGGACCTATACCTGAATCTTTGCCGCATCCCCACCACTCAAGTCATCAAAACATAATTAAAGCCCCCTTCTCGCACGCGGCCCTGGCTGTCTTATGGTATGTCCTCATCTGTGTGTGTTTGTCGCCCCCTAGTGTTCAACGACATCGATCCTTCTGTCCTTCTGACACAGGCGACTGACAGAACAAAGAACAAACTTCACCTTTTTAAAATTTTCGTATATTTGATTACATTCATAAATGGTTTCCCAGTAAATTGTAGCGCGGGGGTAGCGACGGGCAGCGCGGCATGTTGGACTGATGCCAGCTTGGTGTTGTCAGTAATCGCTTGTGTCATTATTAATGTGCTGTATATTATGTCATATTTGGTGTTAAATGCCTATCGTTGTATGTAGTGTGTGTGTGTGTGTGTGTGTGTGTGTGTGTGGACGACGACGACGACAATGTGTGTATGAGGAGTAAACGGGGCGACGAACACGGTGGGCAGTGCCAGTACGTGTTGCTGCAGTGATACATGTGTAATAAACTCCATCCATGATTAAACCCTGATCGGTCTCTGCTGGCTAATTATTTGCGAACATGGGGGGCAATGTGTGTATGAGGAGTAAACGGGGCGACGAGCACGGTGGGCAGTGCCAGTGCGTGTTGCTGCAGTGATACAGGTGTAATAAACTCCATCCATGATTAAACCCTGATCGGTCTCTGCTGGCTAATTATTTGCGAACATGGGGGGCAATGTGTGTATGAGGAGTAAACGGGGCGACGAGCACGGTGGGCAGTGCCAGTGCGTGTTGCTGCAGTGATACAGGTGTAATAAACTCCATCCATGATTAAACCCTGATCAGTTTCTGCTGGCTAATTATTTGCGAACATGGCTCAGCGACCCAATATTACAAAATGTTCGTGTTAAATTACTCGAGTAGTGACATATAGTGCGCAAATACTCAAATCATCTAGGTGTAGAGGAAACTCTGATATTTCTGCAATATTTGTAGGGCACGATTGAGATATATATATATATATAGAGGCCTACATAATAATTCATTTTAATCCCTGCAAGAAAATGTAGTTCTCTGGATAATTCCCACGACGGCCTCATAGCTCTTTCTCCATGGCGTAGTCGTGGCCGAGTGGTTAAGGCGATGGACTAGAAATCCATTGGGGTCTCCCCGCGCAGGTTCGAATCCTGCCGACTACGGAGCTTTTGCTGCCGCTTAGGGAGGACGAGGTGCCGGAAAGTGCGTCCTAAACGTGCACGGGGCTGGGAAGTTAATAGACCTTCAAACGCTTCCGATACTCCGCCATTTTCCGGAGCCAGGGCGCCCGCGATTCGGTGTCCCCCCTCCCCTGTTGACAACCTTTGGCCGCTTTCCCGGCGAGGCGCCCGGCGAGCATCCCGTGACCGGATAGGAGGCGTCGGACGGCTGCGCGGCTGTTTGCCGAGCCCGGGGGGAAATGTACGGTGGTCGGGCAGCGTAAGTGCGTCTGGCTGTGATCGAGAAGCTGAAATAAGGGCGATCGAAGCGGCTACGGGACAATGCCGGACGGGCTGGTCACCAGCAGGTAAGCAGAAGGAGAAGTTTCCGAAACTTTAGTTCCGGGACGTTTCTTTTCTGGCGTCGCCCAAGATGGAAGCTCGAGCAGTTGGGTGTGCCGCCGTGCGGGGGGAGTAGCAACATGTTACCAGTGGGATCAGAGCCTGTTTCAATGTGTTTCGAGCAAACCGGGGGGGCTGAACCGGCTCCCGTTAGCAATAACACATCGGGGAAACTCCCGGGGCGGCTTTATAGCCAGTCCGCCCCTGAATGATACCACAATGTTAATGCTCCAACATTCAGGACAGTTTGGCCCAGAAGAGTCACATGCGCGCTGTAATAAAGCCGTTATGACGTCTAGCTGAATCGCAATCGTGTTTCATTATTGACGTTTTAACGCAAAACTCAAGCTGTAGTATTTGAACTGAAAACAGTGACATATGGTACAATATTCTTAGGGAAGCTTGTGAGAGCCTGTTATAGGTGCGTAGATTTTTCTCGAATTACTTTTAATCAATACTGTTCAGTCTGTGGGTGTCGGCAGGCATCGGGACCCCCTTCACCCACGATGTCAGCTGTTGGGGCGACTTAACCTTTCATATTTGTAACTGATTCCGCTCATGCTGCCTTTAGTCTCCCCCTTAAGGCGCCTTCTTGCGAGTGCAGTTCTGAGGATTTCCTCGCCATAACGCGCCCTTCTGTCCTCCGTCCCCATGCTCCCTGCACCGGCCGCTCCCTCCAGGCCTCTCCAGAATGAGGCCACGGGCATAGACCTGCTGGTGCCGCTCTTCCAGGAGGTGCGCGGCTCCATGATGACCGGCCACGTCGAGTACCAGATCGTGGTGGTGACGCGCCTCGCCGCCTTCAAGTCGGCCAAGCATCGGCCAGCAGACGTGGTCCAGTTAATGGTGAGAATCAAGCAGCCCCGACCCTCTTGCTGGCTAAGACCCTCGAAGCGCCCGGTCAGCATCGCCTTTCCTCACTCACGGGAGGACTTGCCAAAAGTCCCCTCGATGATGGTGGATCGGGGCTCCTTTGTAAATGTGCGTATGTGTGACCTCTGTCCACGCGGTGGCGCTGTTGCCACGCAAACGAACGGCTCGGCCTCCGTGTAAATATAGCTAGTTATATTGCCGATGGAGATGTTTGTGTAGACACTGGTGTGTTTTTGCAGTAGTGCCATGTGCATCTGCTTGGCCCTGAACCACATCCCAGATCCCTCCCAGTCGGCCTGCCCTGCTGCTTTCATCAGACTGTGGATGGCTATCTGCCTCTTAAGGCTGCTCTCCATCTGCTGGCAGGTCTCCAAAAAGTACAGCGAGATGGAGGAGCTGTACTGCAGGCTGGCTGCACGCTACCCCGCGGTCCCCTTGCCCGCAATGCCCCGCAAGGCCCTCTTCGTCGGCGAGACGGAAATCCGCGAGCGCAGGGCTGCCTTCGACGAGCTTGTCAAGTTCCTCTCCAGACACCGAACCCTGGCCACCTGCCCTGAGCTGCTGGGCTTTCTAGGTAATGCCAGTAAGCACAGATCACAAGAAAGAGTGCAAACAAAAACCGGGGCGTTCCTCACACTGCCCTCCATCGTGTCATTGCATCTGTCATTCAGCTGTGACTGGCTCCATGTCTTGTGTCGCGGGGCCCCCTGGTGGCTGACAGATGGCCACTACGCTCAGACAGCAGCCGTTAGTCCATGTCAGCTGAAGGAGAAAGATTGTATTGATTCTGTGATGCCCTGTCTGTCGGGGCCACTCTCACGGGGGGGGGGGGGGGCTGTTAGGCACAAATATTCACTACACTGGGGAGGAGGCAGAGGGGCCCTGGTCAGAGAGCGATCCCCATTTTCTCTTTTGCTCTTGTTCCTGCCCTCCGCCGTTCACCAGGGTGGACTCGCCGAAACACTGGGCCCGAGATGGCGCCTGTCCAGCCGTGTGAATCTCCCTAGAGCCGCAGCTCCCACGCCATGTTGAAATGCATTTAAAAAAAATGGAAAAACATCGATGTGAAACCGCGCAGGCTGAATATTTTATGAGGAAATGGACGTCTTTGCAAATTATCAGGACATGGTGGCACCTAAATGTGTGACATCAAGTGCAATTGAGTCTCCCTCGGAGGGTGACGTTTGCTGACGGGAGTCGACGTGCCGCGCAGAGAGGGATCGCAGTCACGTTTAGCTGACTCACAGAAGATGTTGTTTTGGTGATGGAGATACGATGGGAGAGAAGCCCCACGTCAGAATAAATCAGGATGAAGGCTTCCTGTTGGGGGACGTCGTCACCGCTTTGTAAGAGACCTTCATGCGCTTTGGCTTCGACCTTTCCCACTAACAAGTGTTGCTGAATTTTCAGTGTTTGTGGCTTAGATTGAAAAGACCAAAACGAGAAACATCTGCGTGTGTTTGCTTCACGTATATGTTTAGAGTCTGTTCCATGCGTGTCATTTCCTGCAGTGAAAATTAAAACTTTACACGACGCTTCTCTGACCAGCAAAGGGTTTATGTGTTTTGCATGTTTTTTTTTTTTCTTCTTTGCCACAGGAGCAAAGATGACTGAGGTGGCAGACAAAACCAGGAACGTCCCTGAGGAGGAGGAGGAGGAGGAGGAGTGGGACAGAGACGGGGTGGATTTTTTTCAAACAGAGGAGGTTTCCACGGTGGCGCTCACTGCAGGGCCGAAAACGAAACCTGTCACCCCCGTGATGCCTGCTGAGGATGAGGAAGAGGAGGAGGTTCTGGACCCACTGGGGATTTTGCGGTAAGATGGTCACTCCCGAGACTTGGAGGCCGGATGGCGTGTGACGGCTGTGGACACGTTATCCGCACTGTGGGGGAGGGGGTGGGGGGGGCAGTCACTAGCTCCGTCCTGTAGCACTGAGATCTGATGTCGCCCTCCTGATAAGAGAGGAGAGGGATCCCTCTTGGGACGGCAGACTATTCATAGCCGCTAATGCATTACCTCATCGATAGACAGACCCCCCCCGCTGCTGTCCCGAGCGACCTTGGACAAGGGTGTGCAGCGCGGGGACTCTGAACCACTGCATCACCTCTTTCCCCTGCAACAGGCCCAGAAACCTTAAGGGCGGAGCGGCAGGGTGCTTGTGGGTGGGAGGAATGTGCTACTCATCGCTGCCCCCTGCTGGTGGCTATTCTGTGCCACAACAAGTTGCTCTCAAAATGAATCAGGGTGAGGATCAATCCCGGAAAGCATTATTTATTCATTTAACAGACAAAAGCGATATACAGGGGAGGATCAGAGAGCAATATCAAGCAGTGTCCCTGGAGCAGTATGGAATATGCGCTTTGCTCAAGGGTGATATGATTACCCTGCCCGCCACTGGATTTGAACCTACAACCTTCTGGACATAAGCAGTGGTCTCCAACCTGCTGAGATACGCACCGTCCGCAATGAAAAGTGCTTGATGATGACCGTTCCTCCTAGAGTTTTCTCAGGATTGGGCAGACTGAGGGAATTGGGCACATGCCAGTCTGTCTGCGTTTTGTCTGCGATGATGAACTCTAAGCGGGGAAAAGCGTCTCCCGGGAGGCTAAATGTCAGGCTCACAATGTTGCCCCATGCAGCAATAAATATTCCTTGATCCGTTTTCCCCGGAAGGTTATTCTGGGATGACAGGCCGAGGAGGACGGCAGGAATGGCTGCGCCCGTAGGACGGCGGGGCCTGGGCACTGTGCTGACCGACCGTTGCGTGTGTCTCCAGAGGAAGTCTTATGTTATTCGGTCATGGACCACGTCCTCTGGCTCTGCCCTCGTTGCCCCGGGCTGCCATGTTCTGCTTCATTTCAGCAGCTCGTAATGTGGCGTTAAAGTCGACGATTGACCGATGTATTCTGTTCGCGAGCCTGGTAGTTGTCAGGTGTTACCATAGTAACCATCCCCTAATACTGCAGTGTGATAGTGACCGCTGTGTTTAAACTCCCTTAAAGGCTTCTATTCCTGTTTTGTTCCTTTGATCTTGCCCTCCCTCATCCACATACTGTACGTAAAAACCGTCATGTTTGGTAACTCTGCCTTGTTCCTGGATGTGTGTGTTTTTTTTGGATCGTACAGAATGTTCCAAATCTGAGGAGCGCGTGCTGGACTGAACCACCTCAGCCGCTCTGTCGTCTTTGGCCTGCTTCTAACGCTGCATATTTTTCCCCCTGAAGTTCAGCTTCCATGTCCTGTAGCTGTGCTCTCTGCCCCTCCCTTCATTCTGACCCCACCCACAATAAGCCTGGGGTGTCTCTCTGTCCTGGTGCCCCCATGTTGACCCCAGCTGGGGGACATTGATCCACATTTTCCTTCTCTGCTGGCAGACTCTGCTTACGCTGTCCGCTCACTTTTCCCAGGCTGAGGAAATATCTGGTCACTAGCCTGTCTGCTGTAGGAAGGGGGGGGGGGGAGTGGAGGGCAATTCTCCATCTGCACCTATCCTGTCTCCCGGGAATGGGGGCACACAAGCTGGAGTTAGTGTGAGATCTCGAGGACTTGGTCGAACATTGCATGACTCCGCGTCTCTCAGATGAGTGATTCATCGTGCTGTTTGTTAGACCGAGGCTCATTCCAGGGAAAATATGGGGGCGATTCAGCTGTCGGACGGGGGTGAGAACCCCCCCCCCCCAACAGGCGACGGGGGTCTCTGAGTCAGCAGCCATGGTTTCCTGTAGCATCCCCCTGTCCTGTCCCAGCTGGATCGGCGTGACTCAGTCACTGATTTGCCGGCTCTGCACTGGCGTCTGGTCCATCCAGCATCCCATCGTGGTTTTTAACCCCTTTTCTGCTTCCTGTCTTTCATTCACTCTAACACTGTGCCCCCGCCCCGCCCTACAGCTCCAGGAAGCCGAAGAAGGGGCCGGTCGCCGATGCGGCCAGTCAGCTGGAGAAACCTGCAGCAAAACCTGCAACCAAACCTGCGACGGCCACGTTCTCGCTCTTCGGTGAGGAGGTCGACCCGGATGAGGACCTGTTCGGGGCAGCGGGGCAGTCAGGAGGGGGCCAGGCTGCCCCTCCTGCCAAGGGCAGTAAGTAGATCCGATGAGGGCCTCAACCTGGCTGGGGGGGGGGGGTCTCCATAACACTGTATTGCATAATGAGCTCCATCTTCTGCGTCCTACATCCTGAATGTTATACATATCTTCGCACGGATGATGTGCTGATCACGTGTGACTTATTCCCGCCTCGCTGTCTCCCGGGTGGATGTCAGCTAGTTCACCCGTCCATTTCCATGGTAACAGGCTCGCTGAGGCTGTTTGAAGACCCCGACTTGGGTGGGGCTGTGAATGTGGGCGACTCCCTGCTTCTGCCGACAGCCTACGAGGTGGGCGGGGCCGGGGGCGGAGCCAAGACGGATGAGGATGTAGAAGAGCTCCTCAGGTACACTCTGCACCTGACAGGATGTCAGTTTGACCTTTAAAAGTTTACGGTCACAATCGACTGGACAGTTTGTGGTCCTTTAAATCCCTCCAGTCATACCTTAGTGATTAAAGAACCAATGAGAGACTGATTTCTGCATTTAGTTAAACCGACTTGTTAATGAACTAACCGTTCATAGCTGTAAATGATTAAGTTCACCGGTCATTTAATTCTGCTGAATTCTATCAGGAATGGGGGGTATTTTAATGGGAGCTGTATCTGTCAGGCTGCTTTGGTACCATTGTGTTCAGCCGAAATGAGGTACCAACGAGTCCGTGGTCGATGGGTGGGTGTGACTGGTTTAAACAGTGTGACTGGGTCGGGCACCCGTTCAGTAAACGGGGAAATATGAAGCCGGACCCCCCCTGAGTGGCTGTCGTTCGAGGTGTGTGTGAGACCCCAGCACTGGAGAGCGAGACTCTTCATTATGAACCCTGCATTAATTAAACACCATCATTCTCTGCAACTCGTTACCAAAGGCGCTCTCATTTAATCTTTGTGTGGTGTGAAATGGTTTGTCCCGAGTAAATGTCTCGCGTCAGCTGATCACTTTCCACACCGATGCCAGAGCTTCCTCTTATTCCGGCGGACGATCACAGGCCACGGGAACCTGCCATTCTGCCCCAAGCCCAGAGCCTTAAGCCCAAGGGGGTGTGGCTTACACAAGGGGCGTGGCTTACACAAGGGGGCGTGGCTTTAGAGTTTTTCCTTCAGCACTTTGCGATGGAGGTTTTTTGAGGCCTTTGTCATGGCACATCTGCACATATCGGACCTGCAGGATCAGGATCATTAGCCAGGTCAGGGGTGACACATTGCCGTCTGCCGTTCAGCCAAAGTGTGTGTGTGTGTGTGTGTGTGTGTGTGTGTGTGTGTGTGTGTGTGTGTGTGTGTGTGTGTGTGTGTGTGTGTGTGTGTGTGTGTGTGTGTGAAGAGTGATGACTGGGTGAAAGTTTGGGGGGGGTGCAGCCTTGGCTTGAATCCAGCCACTGCTGCTCCTGGCAGCCCCCCCCTTGTCCACAGAGCCCCCTGAATCAGGCTAGCGGCCACGTCCGCGATGTCAGCCTATTGCGTATGTTCCCTGGGAGCCGACAGCTCTCCCGTGGCCTCTCAGGCCCCTGTGACCTCACCATACGACCCTCCCCCAGAAAGCTCTGTGCAGTGTGGGCACCCCCCCAAGCAGCCCAACCCTGACCAGGCTGTACTGTCCCCAGCACCCTAACCCCCCCAGGCCCCAGGACTGACTGACCCCAGTCTTTGGCCCTGTCTGAGCTGTGGGGAAATAACTCACTGGTTTTGGCCCAGTCTGATTCTGCGGTGCCACTAGCTGTTCTCATATCCCCTATGTTACCGATAGCCTCTTATGGGGGGAGGCATTGAAATATGACCCCCCCCCCCCTTCAAAATCATACAACCCCTCCAGACCGACAGGCTGTCCCGGCTAATAGCTGCCCTCCCCCAAGTGCTACTGGTGTCTCTGTGTCCCTCACAGGCATGGGGGGTACAAAGATTGTGCTCCCCCAGCCAGTTATATTTTTTATTATTTTAATTTTTGTTGGATTCTGCTGTAGATCTAACACCCCCCCCCCTTCTCACCTTGTTCTCATGCCTGCAAACAAGCTCATTTTTTATATAAATGTTACAGAAACATGCAGTTTCCGTCTCTTGAGTTGGAGGAAAAGGTGGTGGCTGAGTGTTAGTGTTACACACACACACACACACACACACACACACACACACACACACACACACACACACACACACACCTCTGTGTTAGACGGCATTGTGCTTCTGCGACGCCGTATGTATGGATAGAGCGCAGTAGCTGTTAGCATCCAGGGGAAACATTGGTCTGTCTGGCCTTTCTCCTGGAAAAAGACTGTTTGCTCATTAACAGTTCCTGGAAAAGAAACCTGGAACAAAATCCAGAGGGCGCTCTAGCTCTGGCCTTTCCCGATGCAGAAAGAGTAGGTGGCCATTGTACTCAAACCAAATTCAGGCTTAAAAAGGAGGACAGTCCAGTCTGTAACGGGAGGTGATGAGCGATAGCTAGCTAATCATGTTTACCACGCAATTAAGGATAAGCTGGTTCTCCAGTTCTGGGAGGCTCCTCCTGGGTATTTACATCTGTGAGAGACCTGACATTCTCCTATGTGAGATTGGGTTTAGGTGGTAACAGTCTTCCTTTCTTCTTCAGGGTGGAGGATACCTTGGACAAGCTTCTGACAGTAAGCAAAGGGGAGAAACCAGCACTCGGCCCTAAACCCACCCCCAAACCCAAGCCAGCACTGCCCAAAAAGCCCACATCCCTGTCCCAGAATAGTGCCGCCCCGGTGGCCGGTCCCGCATCTGCCCCAGAGGCCAAAATCCAGACCATGGATCAGATGGACATCCTGCGATACATCCAGCAAAACGAGGCCACTGGTGATGACCTGGACCTGTTCTGACTGAGAAACTTCTAGAGGAAGAGACTTTTTGGTAGGTTTTAATCAGAACGTCCTCAGACCTGCCCGGGTGTGGCGGGGGCGGCGCCGAGCAGCTGAATTTCTAAATGGACAGAAATGTCCACGTCCTGCCCAATCCTTTCAGAACCGAGGCCCAGGAAAGACTTCAGGTTCTTTTCTGAGCGTTGGAGGAATACACAATCTTTTGGCTAAAAGCAGAGTAAAACGAAAAGCTCGTTCTCATGACGACTGAGCTAAAAACAAATTTTCCGTTTTTAAACCAGTGTGTGTTATGCAAAAGAGTAACAATAGAGGTATTAATCATAAATGAATAATGACAGATTTTTTTCCCTTTTGTGTTCCTCTTTAAATGCCTGTGAAATGTTTGCCTCTGTAACCAGTCTCTTTATAACTCGAGGAAGAGTGGATATGAGTCTCTCAGCAGCCTTTAATCTGTTTGCCGTGGCGACTGGCAGAGCGAAGACTCAAAGAAAATGGGAATCTTCCTCCTAACCGTCACGCTGATCAGACTGTCTCTTTCTGTCCTGTCAAGACTGAGACAAGGCTTGTTTTTACTCGGGGGAAGGAAGTTTTCAGAAAGACTTTGAACGAACCTGTAACACAGAGACCTTAAATCCCTGACGGGGTTTGGTCAATGCTGATGAGCAGGAGCTGTCTGAAGGCCGATGGTGTGATTTTTAAAAAAATTTTTTTGATGATCAATAAAGTTCAAACTGATTTGATAACGACGGGTGTATGTGTGTTAGAGATGGGCGTGTCTGTAAGCTGCCAAACTGAAACGGTAACCCTGGGATGAACATCACCACCGTGCGACCTGGGGCCCAAGCCTGTTTGGGGTGGGTGGGTGGGGGGGGGGGGGGGAGTCCTCTGCCTGCCCCCTATTGGGTTTGTGGGGCGGGGGAGTTGGGGGGTGCGGATCTGCAGTTGAATCCAGCTGAGTAATAGCAGGTATCTGGTTGTGAAGCTGTCACGGTACCAGAGCTAAACGGTCTAAGGAGCTTCATTCCAAAAAACATTTTCTTGCATATGAGCTACAGATGCGTTTCCCAAAAATGGCCCTCAAATGCCGCCAAAGTTATTTCTGACCTCCCTGTCTTTGCTCTGAATGTTTATATTTTGAGTTACTATGAATGCCATTCTTCCTTCAGCTGATGTTATCTGAACAGCACTGAACGTCTCGGGGCGCCTGGACTGGGGGGCAAAGGGGTGGTCTCCTGGACTGACCTCCGTTGCCGCCATTTTTCTGGATGTGTCTGTTTCTGTGATTCTACAGATGGCATGCAAGTTCTTGAAACCTCAGGGTAATCGCGTCATTGGGGAAGGGGGGGGGGAGAGGTAGGGTCGGTATGCCTCCTTTACATCAGTGTGTCTTTCGTGCGTAGCTGTTTATCTTTGGCTGTTCCGGCTCCTTTTGGAATGAAGGGAATGTTGCCCCTGGACTTTAACTAATCCATCACTGAGTGGGATCTAATCTGTCCTGGTCAGATCGTCCTAACCAAATGTTGGGGGTGCATCAGCGTCCAGTGGCACAGGCGGGTGACGCTGGACAAGCCGTGGCTGTGTCCATGGCTGTGTCCGTGGCTGTGATTACTTCCTTGTGTTTGTGTTGCCATGCAGTTGCTGATAGCGGGAGTGAGCTGGCTGCGAATGCTTATCTTGACGGGGATTTGGATGGAGTACAATAGTCAGCTCAGGATGCAGCTTGACCTGCTGGCACAGTAGGTAATGCCACGTTCCGACTTTGGAGGGGCAGCAGACAGGCAAGCGCAAGGATAAGCGAATTTAAAACGCAGCCCCCTCTGCCCGGGGGGGCGGGTTGATCAGCAGCAGATCAGAGGTTCATGGCTCACTGGTGCCTCGTTTTGTCTGTTTTCCTATAATAACAATCAAGTCACTTTACTACATTTACACTGTAGCTTTTTTCAAATCTCATCCTTTGTCCTAAAGCAGGTTCCTGTCTAAATGCCCCCTAGACTCACCTTCTTTATGGCTTCTTCTCCTTTCATGCGCTGCATGTTGAGGAAGTGGCACCTGAGGTTCCTCTGAATGGCAGCTGTCCCCTATTAGCCAGCAGGGGGCGTGGTGATCCAAAGGGGTAGGTCTTGCCAGGACTCCCAGGGGTTCTTTAAGGAGACAATGGACAAATGGTTGGTTTGGTTTTAGTTATTGTTTTTTAACTCCCGTTCATTTAATTAATTTAAATATAAGGGTGTGTGCACGTTGTGTTATTTGTGACCCATTTGAACATGTTTGAAGCCCATAAAATGTTCATTACCCAATATTATTTGGAAGCAGAAGTTCAGCCTTGTCTGTTAGATAAGCTATTGTGTTAAGAAGGTAGTTAGGCTTACTTCCGCTGTGATCAATAAGGTCAGAGTGACAGGCTGAATGTGCCGTATGAAGCAGCTGCTTGTATTGTGGCCGGCTGTCAGACCATGGCAACTTGAACACCTCAGACCCCATAGATTTCGCATTCTGCTGTGATGCTGCATTTTGAAGTCTTGGATCATACGTAGAGCATTTTCAGGATGCCAGGGTTGGGCCTTTGGCCGTTCTGGCCTATTTTTAGCCTTCCTCCTTCTAAACTTCCTTAAATAGTGTGACGGCCCTCTGTTGGTTCTGAACAAAAGGTAAGCAGTGAGACAGGCAGCTCCTTCACCGCCTACTGCGACATCGGAGTTTGATCTGCAGCTATCATCTGTTATCCAGCATGACATTTCACATACCCCTGCATATGTATACGCACAGTTCTCCCCCCCCAACCTATCGATGTTTTGGCCACGGCGATCCTGATCTGGAATTTTCATCCATCTTCCGATGATTGGTCTCAGGCTGCCCCCCCCCAATTACCCGTGTCCTATACAGTCTGAGAATGGGAGTACTGGAAGAAGTGGGGACAGCCTTGTCATGGGGGAGGAGGTTGTCAGGTTATTGAGCTGCTGTTGGTGTTCATGAACACAAAGTGAGTCTCACAGAACCGCCCTTATTGGTATGAATTCCATAAAACGGCACCGAGAGCCCAGGAGTGAAGTGGCGCTGTGAGGAAAGCGAGAGCCCGGATCTGTGAGGAAAGCGAGAGCCCGGATCTGGACGAGAGCAGAAGGATGCGACGCACCTGTAGAGACGCTGCACAGTCCGCCTGGCACTTCTAGGTGATTCTACAATGGCCCGTCTGTGATCTCAGAGCTCTCTCAACCTCATTCCCACTCACATTTTTTCTTTACTTTGTCGGGACGCTCTCTCTCATCGTTCTTGTGCTATTCTTACACTTTTCCATGGATCCCACATATCTTGTGTTATTCTTACACATATCAAAGGCCTCATGAGAAGCCCTTGGCTTAGCAGCCCTCGTCTTACCCACTAGAGGGCGCCGTACTCCACTGTTTGCCGGCTGTTGTTGGTCGCTGTGGTTTGGCTGTGCACCGCAGGGCTGGAGTCGCCATGGAGATCTCTCACGCTCCTGAGGTTTTCCCAGATTTATTTTCCCCTCTGAGCAGTTTAGTGTCACTGGTCCAGGTATTTCCTGGGGAGTGTGTGGAGGTGAACGAGAGGTGAGGGGTGTACCCGCCTGGGGGTGGGGGTGAGCTGTAAGCTGAGCTTCCCCGGCTCCCCGCTGCCACTGGCAATAGGCACTGTCTGGCACTGCAGAAAGTGGGGCTGTCACCATATGGGCTGACTGGCAGACCGGGGGGGGGCATAGGAGGAGACAGAGGGACAGACAGACTCCCTGTCAGGGTCAAAGTGCCCCCCCTCGCCACAAACATGCACCATCGGCCCCTCACGCATCGGCTCGTATTTTGCTCATTAACTTTGTTTCGTCTCTCAGTGACTCATTACCTCATTGGGCCCCGCAGACCCTAACAGGGGCCCCTGTTTAGCCGCCATGATCTCGCGGGGGGGGGGGGGCACTACAGTCTGATAGATAATCTAGTGACGTAAAGATTTGGCTGGGATTCAGGAGCCGGGGGACAGAATATTCAGTCCCTTGCATGGCGTCCTTGTGGGGGGGGGGGTCCCTGGCGCTTTGCCCCTTGGTCTGGGGAAGAGGGTGTAGCGGGGTGTCAGTGGGTGGGGTTACAGGGGTTGGGGGGTGGGGTTAAGGAGGGAGGGGTCATGGCTGTGTATAAATACTTCCTGTCATTAAGTAGTTGAGGTCATATACCCTGAACCCATGCCCTCTGTCTTACTTTCAGTCTCCCCCCCCCCCCATTCCCCCATTTATGGGGGTGTGTTTCTGCCTGTTGTATTTGTTTGCTCCTGGCTGCTGTCAGTGTCCCTCTTATTCTCAGACATCATCACATCTTGTCTCTACACATATGTGAGTGTGGCTCTGAACACGCCTCCCTCCGTCTGCCTCTACATGTTTGTGAGTGTGGCTCTGAGCGCGCCTCCCTCCGTCTGCCTCTACACGTATGTGAGTGTGGCTCTGAGCGCGCCTCCCTCCGTCTGCCTCTACACGTATGTGAGTGTGGCTCTGAGCGCGCCTCCCTCCGTCTGCCTCTACACGTATGTGAGTGTGGCTCTGAGCGCGCCTCCCTCCGTCTGCCTCTACACGTATGTGAGTGTGGCTCTGAGCGCGCCTCCCTCCGTCTGCCTCTACACGTATGTGAGTGTGGCTCTGAGCGCGCCTCCCTCCGTCTGCCTCTACACGTATGTGAGTGTGGCTCTGAGCGCGCCTCCCTCCGTCTGCCTCTACACGTATGTGAGTGTGGCTCTGAGCGCGCCTCCCTCCTTCTGCCTCTACACGTATGTGAGTGTGGCTCTGAGCGCGCCTCCCTCCGTCTGCCTCTACACGTATGTGAGTGTGGCTCTGAGCGCGCCTCCCTCCGTCTGCCTCTACACGTATGTGAGTGTGGCTCTGAGCGCGCCTCCCTCCGTCTGCCTCTACACGTATGTGAGTGTGGCTCTGAGCGCGCCTCCCTCCTTTTGCATGCTGTGAGGCTGTCTGCCCCAGTTCTTACTATCATCTCCTTCTGCAAGTGACTTAGACAGACACCCCCAGCTGCAGCTGACAGCTCTCTCTGTATATCCCCCCCCCCCCCCCACCAGAGTACAAAGGGTGTTTCTTCAGCAAGTCACTATGTTAACTGAAACAGCTGGCGCCCCCTGCTGTCGACGCGCTTTACATGTTAAGCAGACAGAGCTTGATGGGAATTAATGGCGTCCATCCAAGCTTCATCATCTCCCACAAATGCGATGATAATCTCCCTCATCGGTCAGGCGAACCTCCTGTGGCAGTGGGGGAGGGGCAGCAAATGGAGCGGTGAGTGATTTTTTTTTTTAACCCCCTTGCATAATTTATCATAAATAATCATGTTAATCCAGTGTGTTTTAGATGTTGTGCCACGTGGGATTTGGGTTGCGGCTCTGATTTTTTAACCACTGACGGAACTGGAAACATCGTACCTTTGCCACTGGTAATTTGAGCTGGTAAGTGAGCTGTGCGTTTGGCTTGGTGCCGCCTGTTTTGGCTGCTGACTGGGATGATGAGCCAGTGAGACGGGCCCCAGAGGGGTGCCCGGGCGTGGCCCCACCAGCTGAAGGCCAGGGGGCCGACAGACCATGTGCTGGAGAGCTCCCTCCTCTTCTGGCTCGGCTGAGCGCCTTTCTCAGTGGAAATGACACCAGTAAGCGTCATGGGACTTGAACCCACAGCCTCCTCCTGCTTCTGGCCCAATGAGCGTACAGTATTCCCCGTATGACCCACAGTTCCACGAAGGGGAGGTTCGTGTCTGGCTTTGGCGACGGGCAGGTTTATTGTGACATTATGACAAACGGCTCTGTTTTAATTAGCTCGTCACGGGCGTTTAAGGCCATCAGATATTAATGATGCTGTGGCTCATGTCTTTGCAGGGATTCCCTGTGAGGTCACCAGCGTGCTCACAGGTGCCATACGCGGTGACACATCATTGGTGTCTCACTTTCGCCTCGCCTGCGCCTCCCGCTGGCCGCACCCATTTTTGTTATAAATCCTGTTGTTTATTAGCAGCTCTGCTGACCAGACACACCTCGGGTTCCTCTTTTGCTTGGGGGCCGCAGGACATGTCCTCTTTCTGACCGTGGCTATGTGGTGTGACGCCGTAATCATTGTTTGGCCGACATAAGCAGTTCAGGTAGGAAGGACGGAGAGGAGCCGGAGTGTTAACGTCCATTATGCGGGGTGTGAGGCTTTTAGTAATGATTTCCCATAATGCACAGCTTGACATCTGGGGGGGCGGGGGGGTGCTGTAAACCAATCCATCTCGGAAACGTCTCTCGTTTAGCAGGGGGCTGGAAATCTGCCTCCCCAGGATGATCTAAACCACAGCAGACAGCCTGATAAAGGACTGCTTGGATCCCCCCCCCCGCCACCTCTCACAGGGAGACATTTTCTGATTGGCCATTTCTGCCTGGTGGATCAGTAGGGCTGGGTGCGGCTGTGCTGAGCAGTGACAGTGACGCGTGGAGGTGGCCCTGTGTCAGCCAGCTTCCGGCTCGTCTTGTGCACTTTAGGCCAGGTGTCGGCCTCCGGGGGGGGGGGGCCTCACACACAGACGTCTTCGGTAACCAGATACTTGGAAAATCATGTCTGCCGTGAACGCGGCGGTGGGGAACCTTCCGGCCACAGAATGTTTCGCCATCCTGGCCTCATAAGCAGACATTCCTGATTTTATTCTGAAGATTAAAAATATTCAGAGGGACAACAACATCCTGAAATTATGGAAGTGCTTCTTTCTCCAGTCCCCCACACACATATCCCTGCACTTTTAACATCTCAAAGTTTCTAGGAAATCGGAATCAGGTTTTCTGATAAGTATACTTGCATGCACAGTTTGTCTCTGGTCGTCGACGGCTCTCTCACACACACACACACACACACACACACACACAGTTAGGGTAAGTCACATACAATTCATATATATATTTTTTTTTAATTCAATTAAACTCAAAACGGGAAACAGGTGTGAATGGCTGGTGACCATCGCCACGGGAACCGGGCCGTAAGAGCCCATTGCCCTGCTAATGATCTCTTGATGGCTTCTACTAATGCCTCTGTCACCATGGCGACGCTGAAGTCAAAGTGCCACTTCACGAACAGTGGCAAACTAACCTGGTTTCAAGACATGGTCATTCTGAACTAGTTAGTTCCCTCACTAGCTGCAAGTTCTCAGTGGCTCAATCGATGTCATCACAGGAATACAGCAGCCTAGTATCTGATTATGGCTGTGATGAGCATCAACCTGAAATTCATTTAGAAACCTGTTCTGCCAAAGCCGCTTGTCCAGTGGGAGTTGCAGATCAAATTCTGCCTGGATGCTGTACAGTAGAGCGAGCACTTGATTCATATACAGATTAGAGGCAGTGACCGTTATGTTTTAGATCAAATCCCACACAGCAGCAACAGAAGCCTTCTTTCCACTGCCCCTTATTCCCAGCATCCAGACTGGGTTGAGACCCATTTAAATATGTTACATTGACTTTTAGACCAAAATAGAAGCAGACCAGTAAAACCGTTGTGTGGAAACCTTGGAGCAGGGGTTCGAGGAGCCGCGGTCTCTAGGAGCACCCTAGAACCGCTTAGTGGAGAATTCCCTGGAAATCGAAACCCCTGAGTGATCGTGTCCCAGGGCAGAAGCCAAGGATGGATTCGTCATAAAGAGCCTGAGATATTCCTGCTTGGGAGACGTCACTCCCGCAAAGGAGATGTTTTTAAGAACAAGCCTGTGTGTCTGAATGCGTCAGGATGTCTCTCTACCACGGGACAGGGCGGGGCTCTGAGCTGTGGCATTGCTTTCTGCTTTTGCAGAGTTAATTATTGAGTGAGGAACGTCTGAAACGCTCCAGGTTAGCACCAGGCTTTCGTGAGATTTACACAGTCACCTGTTAAGGGTTGGAAGACCTCAATCTGCTTCTCATCTTATTACAGTCTGCGGTGGATGTTGTCATTGTCACTGTGTCATCACACTCCTCCTCTGTCCTTCTGTCCTTCATTATACAGCTTGTCTCCTTGTGTAAGGGGGGGGGGGGAGGTTGGCAGATAGATGAAAGTCTCTTTGGGGGGGGGTATTATTCTAGCCTAAGAACTCATGCCATTTGCGCAGACCAGGTCAAGAGTGAGGCTGTGTGCGGAGTCTCCATCCACAGAGTCTCCTCAGGCAGATGTGATAAGAATAGATAATCTTAAGGTTGTCTGGTTTAAACCAAAAAACAGAAAAGTTACCTTTGGTCCACAGTCAAAAAGGCTTTGATCATGATCTGGAAAAAAAATCCCCTTTGAAGTCCCTTGAGATCTGAGTTACTCCGACTGTTTTGGGAAAGTTTTCCAGACATCTCTATAGAAGTGTGGCATCTTGCGTCTGTGCAGGAACATTGCACACATAAATCCTGGGTAGTGAGTCTTTTAGTCTGATACAAATGCTTTTTAAAAAAACAAAAAAGTGTTCTTGGTGACCTGCTTGGTTTCTAAGTCATCCTGGGCAGCGTGTGAGTCCGTTTGGGCCTGGAAGAGGGCAAAGCATATTCATTTTATAATTGACAGAGGTGTAAGTTGCCACAGGAAACACGGCAAGACCTAAGTGTAAACACAGCATGGCGTACAGAATGCACTGCTGACAGCTGCTGGCGAAACAGCCGTGACCAAGCAGCAGGTCGAGTCGGTCAGCTGCCAATCCCTGCGGCTCAGCCTCCTGCTCAGTGCAGATGCCGGCTCGCCGTATATCGTAGCCCCTGGCACCTGAGCTCCCAGCTCCATCAGCCCAAAGAGAGGAAACACCTGGGATCTAACGGGGTTAGGCAGGGTGGGGGATGGGCCCTGCCTCTGATGGGGTTAATCAGGGTGGGGGCTAGGCCCTGCCTGTAATGGGGTTAGGCAGGGTGGGGGATGGGGTCTGTCTGTAATGGGGTTAGGCAGGGTGGGGGATGGGGTCTGCCTCTAATGGGGTTAGGCAGGGTGGGGGATGGGGTCTGCCTCTAATGGGGTTAGGCAGGGTGGGGATGGGGTCTGCCTCTAATGGGGTTAGGCAGGGTGGGGATGGGCTCTGCCTCTCATGGGGTTAGGCAGGGTGCAGTTTGGGGGATGGGCTCTGCCTCTCATGGGGTTAGGCAGGGTGTGGGTTGGGTATGGGCTTGCCTCTAATGAGGCCTCGTATCTAAGCGCAGCCCCCCGAAGAGACCCGTTTCCGGTGGCTTGCGCAGGGGGAGCCCCCACTTTTTCTAGCTCTCCTGTCCTTCCCAGATTTACATCCCCTCTTTTGAGGATTGAATGAGTCACTGTGTCACTGGGGCATGTAAAACGGTGCCCAGCTAGTAGGTGTCGAAAACGGCAGTTATTTACCTAAAATGCTGCGATAAAGAAGCCCTTGAGTTTCACTGCAAATCCCTTTCTTTCCTTCTGTCTTTGTTGAGCTGTCAGCATCTGAATGAGGTAAAGGGGAATTAATCACGACTGCGACAAAGAGCTGACGATGTGGATCACACCCTGCAATCAAAATGCTAATATTTTGGTGATTTTGTTCCGTTCAGATTAGAAACATTAAGGAGGAATACTGGATAATTCACAACTCATACTGAGCACAATTCCGCCGATAGTAATCAGTTCAGGTATGTAAACAGCTCTTTACAGTAACATCAGCAATCTGCCAATGTTTGCTTTTTACAGTTTTACAGATATTTTTACTCCGTGTTGACACAGAACTCAGCCAATCCCTGTGCTCTATGAGAATGAGAAAGCGCACTTTTCCTGTGAGTAAGTGAAGAGGCTGCCATCAGCTGTCGGCATCATGCATGCTCAGATTTTCTTTAGTGACGTCTCTTCACTATGAAAACTGTGTCCTCAGCTCCTTCACAAGTCACTGACTTTCTTAATCTTTCAGTCAGCTTTCCTAAAACAGCCCCCCCCCCCCCCCGCCCCAAACCGCATTCCCCTCATCAAGTGTCCCTATGGCTTATTCTGTACATAAAGATGCAGTCCATCTGTCTGGTCTTACTGGTGATGCAGGGAGGCATTTTCCACGTCGCCTGTACCCCTGTTATGGATATGCCCCCCGTCCACATCAGCTGTGATTGGCGCTGCGCTGTCAGCATGTTAGCCTGAGCTAACCTTAGCCCTAATCCTGACTGATATGGTAAGAGCCGGGGGGGGGGGGTCTCGCTTGCTGTTACATTATGGGAGCTGTGGCAGCTGAAGGTTGTTCTGGATTGTTCTCTAAGAAATCAGAAAATCTCATTTGCTGTTAAGCAGATATGCCCCTCCCCCCTCGATTTCTGGCAGACATGCCCCTCCCCCCCTCGATTTCTGGCAGACATGCCCCTCCCCCCCTCGATTTCTGGCAGACATGCCCCTCCCCCCCTGATTTCTGGCAGACATGCCCCCCCCCCCCTCGATTTCTGGCAGACATGCCCCTCCCCCCCTCGATTTCTGGCAGACATGCCCCTCCCCCCCTCGAGTTCTGGCAGACATGCTCCTGGTTGGCCACCGACTTTGAAGCAGCATGAGAAGGTAAAGGCACGTGGAGTGTTTCTGTTGCTCCCAGCCTCACATCCCATGTCGGAATGAATTCGCAGGAGCCTCAGATCCATCTTCAGAGCCCTCAGGAAACTTCCTCTGACACGGCCGTGTGTCGCTGCTCGCTGCCCCGCTACACACCAGCCGCCATGTGTGATGCGGCTCAGTCTCCCAATGGGGGCTTGATTAGCATTTTAGCATCGCAGGATTATTCAGGTTGGCTCTGGGGAGCTGGAAATGCACCAGGATCCTCAACGCTACAGTGAGGTAGGAACATAGATGCAGGGAAATGCAGAAGATGCAGGTGGAGGAGTTTGCCTTCCTGTTGTCCAACACGTCAATGCATGAAGTTCATCAATTCAACCCTGACTGGCTAGGAGGAGCTGGCAAGTCACCCACAGGCCACGGGGAGCTCAGTCTGTGCATGATGCCACCATTTAGATCATGATGGAAATTCCAGGCTGCTACTGAGCATGCTCAGTGTCAGAACAGAACTTGAGTGACTGCGCATCATTCTGATACTAATAGTATAACAGCGCCCCCACCAGGTATGGAGGACAAAGAATGAAACTAGATAAAAGCTACAAACAATTTGTGCAAACATTTATAAAAATGTCTTGGTGAAGATGCTGATTATTAAATAAGGACTTTAATGTTGTTGATCATCGTGTACCACCAGCCCCCCCGGGTACTCTACTGGTGTCGGCAGCTCACACCTCCAGGTACTGGAGTTTGAAATCGGTCCCAGCTGAGAAGGTGTGAAATTTCTGCACACATTAAGCCTGCGCTGCCTCGTGGGGGCCAGGTTTGCTCTCACTGTCTGCATTCCTGTTGCTCCGACGGACAGTCGTCCCGGGCCGATCCCCGATTGTGCGGCTGGCTTTTTGAACTCGTGCTCCTGGAGGCATGAAGATGAGCTCACAGATGGATTCTTCAGCATTTGGTCAGACACTGAAGACTGAGCTGCTTTTTGCATCCTTGTCTTTACAGAGCGCAGTTGACCTTCTCATTGGTTACCCACTGGCAAGCTCTAATTGGCTGCTAGCCTGACGCCAAGCTTTTCTGCCCTCTCATTGGTTATCCGCTGGCAAGCTCTAATTGGCTGTTAGTCTGACACCAAGCTTTGCGCCCAGTCTGTGGTTAATTTCATTGCGTTCCTGATTCCTTTACAGGCTGACAGACCTCTTCATGAACTAGAACTCCTGGTGTTTCAGCTAACAGCCTAGAAAGGCTGGTGCTTAGCCGTCCTGATGTTCTGAAGCGTCTAAGTGTCTCTTTACCTTGCTGTGTGGCACCACGTGTAGCCTGAAGCTGTGAGTTATTTGGATACCTCTGTGATGACGGGGCTGGATATAGTGGTTGACCTATGATGGACACTTTCATCATCGTCATTTGCTTACTGAGAAATACTGTGGTTTGAGTAGTTTGACCTCCATTTTAATCCTGGTTCGGCTCCTCTGTTTGAGCCCAAGCCCACCAGAGATGGTCTTTGGTGGAATCTGGGAAAAGGTCTCTGACCGTGGCCTTAACGAATGGCCACAAATCTGGAACCAGATGTTTTCTGAAGGATCCTCTCATTCCCAGGATCCGCAGGACCACCAAATATGGAAGCAGCTTCCTGTACTTGCAGTCTGAGAGGCGGGGGGGGGGGGTAAACGGCACCGTGACCCAGGGCAGGCGGGATGAAGGGCTGGATTTTAGCATTATGATGATGAGGCTGTGGTCGCCAGTCCTCAGTAAGTCACACCACAGCTGGGTTTGCATTGAGATTTAAGACATTTTATAGGAGCTGTTTACCGAGTGCCAAGGCTCTAAACTGAGAGCCGGTGGGCAGGAGAGTTAAGCAGGGCTCGCCACGGAGGATGACATTATCATCTGCAGGGCCGAGCCCCCTCTCTGTGATGCAAACAGGTCTCCGGGTGCAGCCCCACCTTTGGATACAGACCTGACATGATAATCACTGTCCCTCCGCCCTCGCAGACTGAGGCCTGAGACTCCCGCATCCCTCCGCTCCTACTGCAGCAGTGCCAGCTCTCTGTCCCGCTCATCTCCACAGGAAAACCGGGGCAGTAACAGCAGCAGGATTCTGGGTAAAAGAACGCGGTGAGGGAGCCGCCAGAGGCTTTTTGGTGACGACTCCCCGCCAAATCGTCGCCACAAGAAAGGGGCCCGTGTGACCCACTCCGGCAACGTGGTTCTCTTCTGTGTGACCTGTTCACGGCTTCGGACCTGCGCCATGTCATGTCTGGCTTGGTAGCTGACGTGCGTTGGCGCATCTTGAGTATCAACCTCTTTTCAGTGACATTTTTGACAGCAGGCTAAGGCGCTAATGTTTGCTAGGTGACGTGCATGCAGGCTACTGGTGTCGACATATGCTAATGCATGCTAACACATGCTACTAGCAGCTATCGCTAGGAACCGTGTTGATAGAGGCCCGCAAGGCGCTGTAAATGCCATCTAGTGGGCGTGTAAATCAGAGAGACAGAGAGGCAGACACACAGGCTCATTTGGGCTTCCTGGTGGAGATCCACAGCCGCTGCACAAACATCAGTCGGAGTGGGACCCTGAGTCTGGCTTGGCCAGGTGTGAGTGCAGCACACATTTACGTAACTCTGCTTTCTGCGCTTAAGCCCTAACTTTTCAGATCGGCCATAGCTGTGAGGCTTATAGATCTGCCGTTTTGATATAATATTATAAAACATGATTATGTGTAAATTAGATTTAATTAGACTTAAAGTGCTGCCAGAACTGCCTATGTGGGCCGTGGCGAAACCAGTCAGATGTGCAATAAGAGCAGAACAAAATGTGCTGAGGAGACTTGCCTGTTTCCAGCACTTTCTACTGCTCTGTGAGTGTCATGCAGCAAACGGTCTGGGCCCAGTGAAGGGCCCAAGGAAAAAGGCACACTGACAGATCGGCGACACTGAGGCCGATGGGGGGGCTCAGCCGCCTGCCGCTCGGGGGGGGGGGGGGGACTCAGCGGGATTTACTGGCGTTAATCACGCCGAATAGAGCCAAGATGGAGGGGGCCGCTCTCCGTCTCCGTGGCGGCGTGTTTGTGTTTGGCAGAAACTGAGAAAACCAAAGCAGAAGCGCTCTGGAGTCAGCCCCCCCCGCCGGCCCTGCAGCCCCCTTCCTGCTCCTGTACAGTGTCTCTTGTCCCCGGTGAGTGCAGACGGGCTTCGCTTGGATGATGGCCCAGTTCTCCTGCTGTTGTCTCTCTGCTGCGTGACTCACACTGTCTCCCTGCCGCACACACACACACACACACACACACACACACTCTCTCTGAACACAGTGTACCCGGCCACTGGGATACATAGTTCACAGCCTCAGACCGGGGGGGGCGGCAGTAATAATGTACAGCTACCACAGGTGGACTGAACAAAACCGCAAAGCCTTCTAAACAGAGACCCCCGAGCAGGGAGGGGCCATCAGGGAGGGTCATGCACCCCCCAGTCCATAGCCTGGTGACACCTGCAGGTCTGTGTCACCCCCTCAGACCACCCCCCCCACAACCCCCCCCTTCGCTGCCCCTGCCACATTTTGTCTCCACTGGTAATTCCAATGCCAGAGAGGGGGGTGGGGGAAGGGGGTCAGGCCCTGTCATCCTGGCTGCCTGGGGGGGGGGGGCTGCCCACCCGCCCGCCAGCCCCAGACAGCCAATCAGGAGGCAGCTGCACACCATGTACCTGAATAAAAATTCAACTCAACATTGGTGAGGGAGCCAGGATGATGGACGAGGAAAACGGAATATAAACCCCCCAAATAACCCATTCCCCCCCCCACATCCCCCAGGATGGAAGCAGTAGCGATGGCCTGAGGCAGGCCGCTCCCACTGCTAGCTGCTCCGGAACGTTCTGTGATGATGCTAGGCGTGGCTACGGTTTTGGAGGCTTGCTCCAAGCTCCCGGAGGAGGTCAGATGAGGTCGGCACGCTGCGGGGGGATCAGAGCTTTGAGGTCGCCACACCCTGGGCTTTGCTTCAAAGTGAAGCTTTACAAAAGTGCAAGGGGGTGTTTGTCGAGGGACGCTAATAAAACAGCTTGTCGTGTGCTGACCGGTGACATGGCCCTGCTTCTCCGATTAATCCGTCTGCTTCCCTCTGAGGGACCTCAGCATCACCGGAGCCGCCAGATGTCTGACTGTCCGCTGCCGTTAGTCCAAAGGCGGCCTGTCTCTTTAAATACCGCCTGCCCCTTTCATGGGGGCCAGGTTAACTCCTGTGTGGCGTCCCTGCGCAGCGCTGAGCTCGTGTGCAACGGACAACAGTTAGAATAGTTCTGGGCTTTTCAGACTTTTGTGCGTTTTGGGACGAGCCGATTGCGTGCTTGGAATTCCAGTGTCTCTTGTAACAGGAGAAGCCGATACACAGAAGAAGCTTGGAGCAGAGCAGAGGACATACAGCACGTACGAAATGTACAGCGCTGTAAAGCTGTCCGATTCACCGCTCAACGAAAGGGTGCTTTTCCACCGCACCAGGTACCGTACTTTTCGTACTTCAAGAAGGTACCAACAGTACGGTACTTCAAGGTGTTGGTTTTTCAGTGGGGTAAAAATTGGTACTGGAGCCGAATGACATCACAGCGCGACGTTGGTATTTTGTACTGAATTTGAAAAATGCCTGTAGCAGGACTGGACAACGTGCGACATTAATACCAACATCACAAGTCTTACATCGGTGGTCAGCTAGATAAAGATCAGGCTTTTTCTTACCTTCAATTTAGTATAGATATTATACCGCAGGACGTTCAGGTGATACTAAAACATTTTTACTCTCATAGGAAAATAACTTAGCAAGTTGTGCAATTTTAATAACTATTTCCCAATTTCGTTGTCAAGTTCTTATTCTTATTCTTCTTATTCATTTTCAAGATGATCTATGTTTGGAAATCAGTTTAAAGTTTTCCTCCTTTGCTTTTGCATGAGCACTGCATGCGTTCTCCCAGACAGTCATAATCATTATCGCCTTCGCTGTTTAAATCACTGCTAGACAGGATTATGAGAAATATATGTTGAACTCCTTTTTTTGTTTCATAAACACCCCAATATTTATTACAACAAAATCACATTGCAATATTTGAAAAAATTTCCAATACTGTGCTGTAATAGTATATTATACAAAATACTTTATTTCTTATTACGCTATCCTGATCCTGATCCTGATCCTGATCCTCCTGATCCTGATCCTGTTGTATCTGTTCTCCTGACTTCATTTGCCCATGCACCCATTATTAATGGTGTTTTTTTTTTTTTTTTTACATCTGTGACGTAATAGGTCCGCCAGTAAAATCCCAATACTGACAAGCTGAAAGGAGCCATATCGCCCCCTATTGTTGCGGAGTCTGACAAACTTCGGTGAATAAATCGATTCCCCCCCCCATGCATGTAAACTGGGACAGGGATAGTAGTCCGATTAAATGCCGTAATCAAGCTGTAACCGTAGCTGTGCATGTAAACGTACTGAGTGCCCTGGCATGCAGGCTGCATTTTTTTTCCATCTTGTCACTCAATTTCCTGATGCTAACCCCCCCCCCCCCCCGCCAACAGATCCTGGAACCCAGGCGAAGGCTGGGGAGGAACAGATGGGCACCCCCCATAATGGAACATAAATCTTCGACACCTCTCTGTGAGTCAGGTGGTGATTGTCCACCAGGCACCTAACATTTGGTGGGGTGGAAAAAACACCATGATGGATGATGTGTGAGATGGAGCCCATCTATGCTACGTCACAGCGGTCGGCAGCAGGACTCACGCAAATATTTCTCTAATGCGGAATATTTTTGTCAATCGGGTACCAAACCTTTGACAGTAAGCAGTGGCAGATCCTACCGACAGCTCCCTTCTATCTGTCGTTGGAGTTCAGCTGCTTGGTGTTTGTCATCAGTACCGATTTCAATCCCATGAGGCACCCTAGGCAAGCTGCACTACCGGTGCCCCCTGTCTGAGACAAAGTGAAATTGACCCCTCCAGCAGATGGCGCCCTTGGTGGCTGCCTTGTTTGCTGGCCTGGCCCAGCAGTGTTCAGACCTGCTAGTGCAAGCCCACTCACCAGGTCAGCACGGCCCAGCCCACGTTACTCTTTGTTTCTGATCGGCCCAGTACATGAGGTCACTTCCTCCACGAGGTGCATGCTGGGAAACCTTAGGGTCGTTCCTTAGATTGTGTGCTGAGTAAGGCTGAGTTCCCTCGGGCTGTTAAGTGTGTTTGATTGTCAAGTTGTTTTGTTTTGTTGACCTGAGGTTCTTGTAAAATTATTTCAAAGTCAACACTATGACGGGACTAAGCACTCTGAAACTTGTTGAAATGTCATTATATTTCAGTATTTCAGTAAATATAGGTCTAGTTTATTTTCCAGCTCAGTGATGACAGAAGCTTTGTTGCCTTGCCGATGAGCTGAATTAATTAAATGAACAATTAGCACCTGGTCTCTGGGGACTGCATGCAGTAGGCAGCCCAGCTATGCTGCCGACAGGAGGAGGTAGAGAAGACTCGGGCACTGTGAGAGCCAGCCCGGCGGGTCCTTCCTCAGGACAGTCACATGTTGTCCCTCAGCTTCCAGTCTGTTGCAGCACATGGTACCTACGTGTAGCATAACATCTTGCTTTCGTTTCCTGATTTCAAGACACCTGAGAGTATTTTTGTTTCTGTTTTAGTTGTCCAAGGACATCCTGTGCACACATGTGGTGAAAGAGTGGGTAGGTGGTCTGACTCACTTCCTGATCAGGGAAACGTGTCTCGTCGCTCCTTAATTCTTCTGAAGCTCTGCCTGCAGGTCTGGATTTTGGTAAAATGCTGCCTCACGTCTACCGCACATTTCCACTTGTCATTTAGGACAAGTCCACACCGATCGCTGGTTCTGTGGAACTCACTGAAGTGAGCAGTTAAGTGGGTAAAAGCTGGTGTGCTGGACTGTGGCCTTTGGCCTTGTAGAGATCACCGAGTCAAGAACACGGTGCATAGGCTGCATAGAGGGCACCATGTTCTGAAAAAGTGGCTGTATTAGTCAGCCAAGGCTGGGAGCGGAACCAAGCATGACAAACTGGGTTCCTGACCCTGAATGTACTGCTGTGCTTTTGAGCAAAGCGGTTCACTGTATGTTCCCCACATTGATCCCACACTTACTTGCTGTATGTTTAGGCAATGAGGAATAAATCTGTGAATGCAGAGTCCGACATCCTTAATTAGTCAGGGGAAATCGGGTTCTAAGTGACGAATGTAACTAAATACAATGCTAACTAGCCATTGAAATCCATTCACTGTTGCTCCTAGATTTATAGTCATATTAGTCATGCTAACATGCTAACAGCTACTGGAACAACCCTAAAAAATCTGTTTATAAAAGCAAGCAAGAAGCACATGCCATGAAACAGGTCTGTTGCCAGGGAAGGACAGGAAGTCGCAGAAAGCGGGAGGCTCCCCATCCTCTTGTGCTGAAGGAGAAACTTGCCCTGGCCCGAAGTCTGCCCTACGGTTGGAGAAAAGGGAACCCCCTCCCCCCCACCCGGTCCTAGATGAGGTCACACGCTCCCGCTTCTGAAGTGTAGGAAGTTGCCTCATTGGGGAATCCTAGCAGATCTGGCTGGTGGCTTTGAGACGTGCTCCAGAGCCCGCATCCTGTTTACAGAGACATCCGACACATGGGAAGAGCGTAAGGTCCCAGGGGCGGGCGGCCTGGGGATGGGGGCTTTTTCTGGTCTATGAGGATGGAGTCGGAAGTGCTTCCTGGGGAGAGTGACGGGAGTGGAGAAGGACGTTCCTCATGCTGGATGCTCGGCTTCTCCCCAGCTTCACACCATAGGTGCGCGGGTCTCGGGTCTCGGGTCTCTTCTGCAGCGTGGGCTGTACTCACACTCGGCCCGGTTGCCATGTACTGTGCCTGAGCACGATTGTCCCCCCTCCCCCGCTGATATCGCTCACATTGCACTTAATGTTTCGGGCCTGAGTTCGCTTCTGTCATCACCATGCCATTTTTACGTAGGATGTACAGAGCTATCAGACAGCACCATGGAGCTCGTGATTAATGTCCTTATCATCTGCTTTATTTGGAGTCCTTTTGGCTGCGATGACACACGGCCCTCACAGATTTATTGAGTATGCCGATTTTTATTTATTTGTGCCGCATATATAAGAAGGTAGTCCTAAATTTAATCTCAAATATGTTTTTGTGTGTTGCATCCAGTTGTTCCTGGATACTCTTGTCAGCCCAAAATTACAGCAAATACTGCATCTATGTCCTAAACCAAAGTAATCTTTTGTCGCCACGCTTGTTAAATATTTATTGCTACCCGATATGTACAGCCTACCTGATCCGTTCTTTCCGGGTCCAGTTCATGTATGGTGTACATGTGCGCACGCGTGCACGCATCATCGACATCACATCTAGTCTACCGTGCTCGGGTCTGGATAGTGTTCACACTAGGTGTACTGTGCCGTAGTCCGACTAATCCGGGCAGCAAATGGAGTGATCACGCTAGTCTGACGAACTGGACTTCGGGGGTCAAACGTGCTCGGTCACAGTGTGTATCACCTAGTGTGAGTACGCCCTTAGTCAACACGGCCATGTAGCGCCAAGGTGTGATTATCCTCAAGGTTCTCACATGTCACATGTTGTCTTTTCAAAACGTCGCATCAAAGGATTCATGAAAAAGGGTTCGTAAGATGTCTCATCAAATACAATGAAATATTTGTTTACCTCCCTGCAGACTTAAGGAACATATAAACAACGATAGAAATTAAATAACAGAATAGTGAGAACAATAATGTATGTACAATATACTGCAAACAGAAATGTACAATAACGTGCAGGATGGACAGCGAGGTGCTGTGAACGTGCCAGTGTGTAATAAATGACAGTGGTGACTGGGATTACACTGCGAGCTGGACTTTCATCTTTCGAGAAGTCGGCTGCAGAAATGTGGCCGGCATGCCCATCGTGAAAAGTGCGAAGCGCGGCCCCCGCTGATAGTCGAGCGCTCGCTCACGGCTGACACGGTGACTGTACTTATCACGCTGCCGTCCCGCCCACCTTGGAAATGTGTGACGCTAGCCTTTGTTTTCTTCCGCTGGAGGAATAATCAATCAGGATCTCACCGGGCTCTAAACAGCGCAGGAATAAGCAGCCGCAGAGAGGAACGTCCAGACCTTTTGGTGATTCATGAGACATCCTGCTGTTTTGGGATGAAGCCTCACTTCTGTTGTTTTCGTTCCACAAAAAGAAAAATAGCAGGTTCTGAAACGGCAGGGGGTCATCTGCAAGCGCTTCCTGCAGAATCGCGGCCTCTTAGCCACGTGATGCTGGGACACCCGCCTGCCTCGCGTTTATGCTCTTATTTTTCATTCTAACTGTGTAATGCATCATCTCTCCTCCATGCTCCATCTGTTTCCTCATATCAAGGGAATTAACACCCACCGGTGTCGAGGAGCCAATACCGTCGCGCTCCCTAGTCACACACCGTCCATATGAGTGATGACTAATCACACCATGTTAGGGTCTCTATTAGCTTCTCCTAATTTGAAAATCAAAGTTTATCTGCAGAAGATACACAGAGTAGGCTGGATAAAAAGCAAAACAGCTACACTTTACTGGAGCTTGGTGACGTCAAGACGTCTCCCCTCGTGTGGTTTGGCTGATGAGGGTGGATTGGTGTGGGTTCCGGTCCAGAAGCTGACATCTGCGGGCCGGGTTAAGGTCTGTTTTTGTGGCAGGGTCACCTGAGTCATTGCTGTACAGTTGAGGAGCGGCGAGAGGACGCGGGGAAGCACGTCTGGCCGCAGATAGATGGAAGGGAACGCCGTCCTTCCCGGCTCATTGTTCAGCTTCTGTCCCGGTCACTGGTTTATGATGCCTGTGGTTACGGAAGGTTCAGGCCCCTGCGGTCCCATAGGCTGCGAATGCTTCTCATTACTGGGCCAGAATGGAAGCAGACGCCATCCAGGCTACCCTTTCACCCTTGGAAACTTCCCCAAAAATGTCCCCCTTGCTAAGCAGCCACATTCCACACATTCTCAGCACTCACAGGGACTCTTTCCTGCACTTCACGCGGACGTTTGCTTATAGATATGATTGTATGGGAGGAAACGGCCGGAGAAAACAGCAGCTGTCGATAGCAGCAGGTAGGCCTGAGCTGGAGTCTGATTGTTTTCCCGTCTGTGTGCAGAAGAAAACAGCATGTTTGCATGGCGAGCACAATAAAATATCCCTGGCCGGCTGAACGCTGAGCCTGTTGGGTTGTCTGGGAGACGGTTAGCCAAACTGGCAGCCGACGCGACACGCATGCCAGCGACGACGACTCCGTGAACTCCGTCGGAAGAGGTGAGTTTTCATGGCAAGATTCCTGCCCGGCAAAAACAATCCGGCTTGGGTCGCGCTTCCTCGATGGAATTCTGCAAGCCCTTGTGCAGCTGTTTCTCTAATAATGCTTCCCTCTTATGCCCAATTCCAGGACTGGCGTCACACCCCTGACCAGACAGAAAAAAATCATTGTGATGGGTATTTGTTCTGCTGAAATGAAACCCATCTGTATCACGCTGGAGGCATCTGCATGTCTGACAGGGTCTGATCAGTTTGTATCTGGGACAAAATCTCACTGGGACCCCGAACTGTAAACACATAATTCAAGTGTAAATCAAATGAGCCAAATGTCATCTACTGTCAATACACAGTAGACCTCTGGCGTTACTTTGACTGGAGTAATTCAGTTAAAATCACATTTCTGAACAGTGAAAAAGTTAAATGAAACAGCAAAACGATCCTGAGGTATTATGTGACGCCTTGTCCACCTTACGCTTCACAGTTGAGGGTAGATGAGGAAATTTGCTGGATGTCTAAATGTCGGACTTCACTTCCCAGCAGACATTGGGGTCCCTGGTCCCCTCTATGGCCTACTAACGCCTTCCTTTAGAGAGCCCCTGTATCCCAGGCAGCGCTTGGCTGTACATGCAATCACACCCTCACACCCTGATCAAATTTCAGCATTTATGTCATGGTGAATAAGCAAGATGAATAAAGTCCTTGTGACTTTTGACCAAGCCCATGAAGGGATTCTGTCACACAAGTTGCTCACGGCAAACGTATAGCATGATTCCCAAGCTTAACAGTGATTTGCATTAAGCTGTTTGTTATTGGAGAATGGAGGTCAGCCCCGAATGGTCCAAATTTATCTTTACAGAACAGAAAAACGTGCAGAACTCCTTTCTGCTTGATGACTGCAAGGCGACTTTGCTTGACCTCACAGAGAAGGTGGCAGATGTGACAGCAGGTGACCTATCACTCCATGCCAAGCCAGCAAGCTGATCACCCCGTGCCAGCCGCCACCCTCCTACTGTCGCCGTGGCAACCACGGCCAGGTGAGAGACGGCTGTTGGCCATCCTCGACAGGAACATCTTCCCCTCAGGTCCATGGCGTCCTCAGTTGAGTTGCGTCAAGTTGCCATGCCGACATCCCGTTGTTTGTCTGGAACGGCACCCATGTGACGCAGCCGCCTGCAGTGCGTTCCCTCTTCCGTGGCACGTCTAACGTGTCTTTTTTTAGCACTACGCCAGTCAAAGGCAGGAGCCTGGAATTTGACCCTGTTTTGCGAAAGCAACCATTTGAAAGTCAGCTGGCTTAGACCGAGCAAGTGAGAGAAACGGAGCGAATGAGCGTTTCTGTTTTTTGCCATTTCTGGTAAATGCCGGTGGAGGGCCATGACTGATGACATCACTCAGACAAAAACAAAAACCAGGCTTGACAGTAGGTTTACAGCCACGGGCCTGTACCTTGGGGGGGTCTACAGATTGGCTCGTGGGCGAGTAGAGGAAGGGATAGCAGCTGCTGGGATTTACATGCGCGGTGGTGGTGTCCTTCTGGAGTAATCTGCACTGGGGGGTGCACTGCGTGTCTGAGGTCCCGAGGAGAAGGGTGGCATGGGGCTATGCCATCCTGATGTGTTTCTCAACAATGTGCTTCGTTCTAGGTTCTTCGCCACCTACTGGCCATGTCTCCGGGGTTTGAAAGCGGGGGTCTGAAGGAGGTCAGTCCCGACGTGGCACCTGGGGGTGGCTCAGTTTACGGCTCCCTGCCAGTCTCCACTCTCCGCTGACAGCCTGCTGGGGTTTAGCAGGCTTAGCGTGGGGTCGAGTCCCAGGCTGAGTGTATGTGATCCGGGGAGGCTCAGAGGCCACGCCCTTCCGTGACACAACAAAGAGGCCGTTGTGCTAGTGTGGCGTGTGAAGGCCAGCCAGCCTGGGAGTGACTCATTGCCCCCTGGGCACAGGGATTAGCGCAGAGGGTGACGCCCAGGCGGGAGCTATGGGAGCAGGTCGACGGGTCGCTGGTGTAGCGGGGGGGGCAGGCGTGTGCCAGCCATGCGCCCTTCCTGGACACGTGTGCCTTGCTCTTCACTGCAAAGGCGCTAACGGCCAATTGGCACGGCCACAGCTGTGGAGCAATAGCCACTGGCATGACCAGGCGAGAGGTCAAAGGGCAAGGCAGCCGGCGGCAGGGGGGACCAGCTGTGCCCGTGTGCGACGGTGCCGTCTGGACACTCCACCCTGGGGACAGTGCCTCCCTGTGAGAGACGCCGCCTCGTCTGTGCCGGCCGCCACCGTGTCGCTGAACTTGGTGTGAGGTCTCCACTCCGCCTGGGACGTGAGGGATCGATTCCCCGCATAAATAATAGATCGACCTGTGACCTGGTCGGCGGGACCTGGTCCTCCTCGGAAAAAGAAAAAAAATGCCCATGAATTACTTATGGAACTAAATGGAATCACATTGATTTAGTCTCCAGTTTGAAAAGCAGAGCCAAACCCGCCCCATTCTGAGCTAAAAACTGTGTTGTGTCTCCTGTGGAGCTCCTCTCTTGGGGAGCAGCGCTGGGTGCCGAGTCTGGAGTCTGTGCTGTAGGAACTTCCGGGCCTGATTCGCGTCCTGGACCAGAGAATAGTCTTCTTAGCTAATGGTGCTACTGGGTCAGCTGGTACCTTTAGTGGGTGTCCTTGGTGACGCAGGCTTCAAACTCACAGTCCTCACGGGTATTTATGACAAACCATAACAGCTGCGTGGTGTAAAGCCCCCCCCCACCCCCCCTTCACGCAGATCTGAGCTAAAGGGCCACATTATGGCTCGTCAGCAACGAAGGTGGGAGCCGACCAGCCTGGTTCACGCTACAACTTGCAGCTGTTATCGGGACAAATGCTCCACAGAGCCCGTCTGCCGAAGGGCGCTTTGAAATCCTGCCCGCTGTCCCCTGCCTGCTCTATATGCTCCTGAACAAAAGATCTCCTATCTGCCTTGATTAGAATCCCAAACCTCAATGGTACAATTGACAAGACTTCCCCTGGTGGCTGATGTCATCAGCAGAACTGGAGGGAGGGAGGGAGGATGGGTGGGGGGGGGGGGTGTTTCTAATTCTGAAAGGAAATCAGAGCTAATTAAGAATCCACACGTGTGCACGGATCTGAGAGCCATTGTGAAGGGAAACACTGGCTTGTTGGATTTAGAATAAGGGTCCAATTTGTGCCTCTCATTCTAAAGAGTTAAAAATGGATGATTTTACAGTACCGCCTGCATCACCCTCAGGGCCAGCTCCAGTAGCGCTGCTTCTGCAGTCACATTATTCCGCACCCAACGACATTATTCAAATTTGCCAAACATGCTCAGCTTTGGATGGACCAGCAAAGTGCTTGAGGACATCAGGGCCATTCTGGGTGGCTGGTGATCATCTAGCTGGCCTTGGGGAGAAATTGACCCCGTATGCCTTGATTTGATGTAAGGATACAGGCGGGTTATGAGTGTTTGCCGTGTAGATTGGGAGAAGACCGAGTGTGGAAACCCTAGGAGATGTCTGCTTGGGTGGAGCGCTGCAGCTTTACTGGTTTTTATCTGGAAGGTTCTCTCAGCTTGAGAACAGCAGGTGTGAGAAGGCGATGGACCCTCACTCCATTCTGAAGTATTATCTCCCTCCATTTTTCATGCTCCTTCTGCCTTGAGAGAAATGCCCTGCCTTACAGGACCTGCCTTTCCCCCTCGATGAAGAAGCAGCTTGAATTGGGGTGAGGGGGTTCTGGGAAGGGGGGAGGGAGTGAATGACAGAATGAACCTGACGGGGCCTTTATAAACCCCCAGGAAGCCGTCACCGAGAGACAGCGCTCATCTTAATGAACCTTGCAGAAACATACTTCCCCTAAACGTATTTATTTCTGCTTTGTTTTTCTTTCCTGCATCCGGCAGGAAAATGCTCATTCTGCACATTCCTAGATACAGCTGTTTTTTTTTTTTATTTTTTTATAAACTAATCACAGAAACTGGCTGTCTTGCCCCAACTAGTGATGCGGCATCATTCCTGCTGAATGTCCTCATTCGCCAAGGGCTGTGTCCCACTCGAGAGAGCAGCATTTCTCAGTGCCCAGGTCAGCTGCCTGCCTTGGCTGTCACAGGCTAACCGGGAACAATTCATTATGATTTCATTACTCAAAGCGACACAAATCTGTCCAGAACGACAATACTCTCCTTCATCCATCCCTCTGTTCTTTGACTTACCATCTGACTTCCGAGTCAGGGAACCTTCTTCTTGCTCTCACTGGACTTCGAGGAGTTTGATCAGTCCCTGTTGTTGCTTAAATATTAATCTCCCATTAATGTTTTATTGTTCCACTTCCTTGCTCTTACTCACCATCTTGGTCTGGCCACATTTGACACTTGAGGGCCCCGACGGTGCCGTAATGGGCGACCACACTGTCCGATTTAAAAAATAAATAAATAAATAAATAAATAAAAACACCTTAAAGTTGAAATGCTGAGATGGTGCCCTCACAGATAGACGCTGTTAATCTGAGATCCAAAACAGCCTCCCCCAGGCCAGTGAAATAAATCTGCCCCGTCATTGACGTTGTCGGACGTGAGATTGCAGCCCTGCTGTACTGCCCCATACCAGCGAGCAGCTCTGACACTCAATCGATTTCTAATCCCAGTTACGGTAAGGAAGCACAGCCAGAGTGACACTTTTAAGATCCTCGGAGGAAACGGGGGGTGAATTCCAATGACAAAAT
The DNA here is from genome assembly GCF_048594095.1 of Paramormyrops kingsleyae. Taxonomy (NCBI): domain Eukaryota; kingdom Metazoa; phylum Chordata; class Actinopteri; order Osteoglossiformes; family Mormyridae; genus Paramormyrops; species Paramormyrops kingsleyae. Next base: position 15,379,347 of record NC_132810.1, read on the forward strand.
TAATCTCCGCTTCATTTACTTAATGGGATCTCCATAGTCAGCCATTACGGGAAGCACACTAATGCGAAACTCAATCCAGTAACTGATTGTCTGCGGGTGACGTGCATTTTGATAGTTGACAGCCTTACACCTGACCTGCGTGATTAGGCATGCCATGAAAGGTTAGGCTCCTCCGCCGGCTGAGACGCTGAGCAGATGTGGGGTAAAAGACAATTTGATGATACATTAAGAACGATGCATCCGTTAGCTTTGTCAGAGTGGCTGTTAAAGGCCAATGTGGATCCGTATCCCATAATGCCACGGTACAAAAATCACCACACTGATGCTGTTGAGTAACGGGCTAAGTCACAGGAAGTTGAGTCTGTGCTGGTCTGTGTGGGAGGTCTGGGGGAAGGCGAGGCCGGGTCAGTCGCTTGGCGTGTTCTGTCTCGAAGCGGAAAACCGCGCCGTCTGTCGCACCACGACAGGGTGGGTTCTGTGGGATATTGGCTCGCTGCTTGCTGCTGAAAGGCGATACCTCCGCCTCGCCGGGATGGGTTTTTCACCTGCTGTTGTGGCGTCACTATTAGTGTCAGTGTGTGTTAGTCTGGCCCTCGCTCCTGGGGCTGCACCATGCGACTCCTCAGCGAGGTGCGTCATGGATGCGCTCAGTGTAGAAGCCATGTGAGCTGCTGCAGCCTGGCGCTAACAGCCCCAGCGATCGAACCCCTCCAGCAGATCCAGGCTGAGCCGTCATCTCTCAGGCGGTAGGGGGAGCGGGCCGTGCGGAGTTGGGGGAGATCTGCATTCACGCTTAGCTGATGGTGATGACGTGCATGTCCGGTGCGTGAGTGCTGACAGCATTGAGAGCTGGGGGGGCATTAACCCCATGAGAGCCAGGGGGCATTAACCCCACGACAGCCGGGTGGACTGTGGTGTCCCACACACTGGCGTTGTGGTGGGGGTGTTTTTTCGGGGGGTCGTCGGCCTGCTTCTGGATCGGCAGCTTGAGTAGCCGGACGCACTTGGCTGCTGAGCGTCAGGATGAGCAGGCCAGGGACACGGGGGCTGCTACAGGGCCTCCATGAATCATTCTCAGCCCAAACTTTAGCCCGCCGCCATGTGAACTGGCTTAAATAAACATCGGCTATCCGTGAAAATGAAGCGCTCAGCTACCAGTCATTTGTGAACTGCTCACGTTCCGGCGCTCTCTCTGAATGGGATAGCTACTATTTACTTTACTCCAGTCAGGAGGGATTCTGAAGTCTGGATTTATACGAGTCTGGTTCTGTTCCGGGCCCATACTCTGGCTGACTTGGCTGTCACCCATAACATTGACAAATTCTCTCCCCCCCACACTCTCTCCCTCTCCCTCTTTCTCTAAGTACACAAATTGTCGATTTGTGGGTGAGGACAACCGGCGACAGCTGCAAGGAGCTCAGGTTCCCAGCATCGAGGCTCCGCCCTCCGCCAGACACCCACAGCTCCGCCTGCCGGGACCAGCTCCCACATCCCTGCCTTCGCCGAATGCCGAGGGCGGCGCCGTGCTGAAAACTCGCTGAAATCACGCAAGCTGGGAGTGACAGCAACTGCAGAATAATAGCACGTAATAGCATGTAATGACATGCTTTTATATGTTTCCCTTATATATAATATTATATATTATTCATATAAGAACACTTTTGATCACATACAAAATGTGGTTTATTCTGTATAAAATAATGGCAGGGATACATGGAGCAAGACCCATCATCATAAAAAACAATGTTTGTTTGTTTTGTTCGGAAAGGCAGTAAATCTCAGCGATGGCAGATGGCACGGGTCGCTCTGTTCTGCCTTGACGCACAGACTTGGTCTCTGGGCCACAGTCGCTCATTGTGCTTGTGGGTGAATGTGATGGCAGTGATGTGTGGATATCAGCAAAGCCCCCCACGCCCCCCACCCCTGGCTCCTGGTGAATGGCAGCACAGACAGCCAGCGTTCCAACCCTCTCACAGGCTGTACAACTCCCAGAGAACCCCCGGACCTGCTCCATATCTCTCCTTTGCCCTTCGGAACCAGGGAGAGGCGGAGGAACAGAGCCACCGGGTCGAGTCGACCCAGAGCACCATCACGGGCCCCCCATGACGGAGTCCTGTGGGCCGCGACTCTTACTGCCTGAAACCCCACCCCCAGACCTTGCGGCGCCAGTTAGCTACAATGGGGAGAGCGTGCAGAGTCAGCTGACACAGGCATGGCGGTAGCCCCCGGTGGGGGAGGAGTCGGGCGCCTCTCAGGCTAAATCTCACGCCGCAGCTGTGCCGTTACCAGGTGAGAAATATTAGTCACACAAAGTGATCTTTACACTGGCACTATTACCCATTTCTACAGTGAAAAATGAATCGACACTGAGGTGTGGTGTTCTTCAGGGGATAATCTGCAAAAGGGGGCTTAGGATTATGGGTAATTATGGTAATTGTGTGTTAAATAATCGTTTTATGAACAGTAAAGGCTGCCGGTAGCTTTCTAATCTCGTGGCCTGCTGATAGACCTTACGGAAATCGAGTCTTTTGAAAAGTTAGTGAAGTGATGTGTAATCCGTCTCCCCCAGCCTGTTAATAAAGGTCAGTCTCCGATTTGTCTTTCCGGCTGTCAGGAATCTGCTGGATCGCAGTTCAGTGTGAAGCCAGCTGGCTGAGCCAGTTCTGCAGGATCTGTAATCCCCCTCCCCCAACCCTCAGTGTAGTCCTCTGCTGAAAGCCCACGTCATAGTGATATAGAAAACCCTCTGACGATGGTGAATTTGTACCGTATTGCCATTTTGTCCCCAAAATTTCCCAGAATTCTTACAGCCTTTCTGCTTTTCTTGATATGAGAGGGAATTATGGGAAGGCAGCCACTGTGCTTGGGAGTTCAGGCAGTTGGACAGGAGCCAACATCCATCAAGGTCATGCACTTACTGGCATCGATGTATCCCGGTATAGGTGCCTTTTGTTCCAGTGACTTCCGTAGGCTCAGTCAAAACAAAGAGAGGTTGGTGTTTCTTTGAATCCCTCCTCCACACGACCCAGTTCTGTTGTAGTGGCTTTGGCTGTGCCAGGGGGGGAGGGGGCGCTTCTCTTGGTTGTTCTAGCCATCATTTCCAGTTACCCTGCTGATGACTTGTCTGGCATATTGGGGGGGGTGGTGTCAGTATCTTCTGAAGCCTCCCTCCCCCCCACCTGTCTGTCTCGCCATGAGGCGCCCCCACATCCTTCTGTGATGTGTCTCTCTGCGCTGGCACACGCCGATGGCAGGATTCAGTGTTCACAAACCCTCCGTGGATGGGCTGCTGTTAGCCGGTGGCCCCCCGGGAATAATTCTCGTGTGACCGAGAGGGGAGGAGTCTCTGGCACACCAAGGCGGGCAGGCCGGGACTCAGGACTGTCCAAGATGCCGAGTCCTTTGGGTGCTGATGCATCTTGGAAACCCTCCCCTTGTTTGTGTCTTACCTGGCAGCGGTGATGATGATGGGGCGATTTGGGTTCTGCCGCAGGACCTGCCAGTCTGGGTCGACAGTGCTGACCCTCCCCATCACCATGGGAGCTCTCTGCCCCCCTCAAGCCTTGTTACCCACTTTGGTAATTAGCTAATGACAGATAAATCTGGGTCACAGCCGTCAAAGGAAGGGAAAAATTGTGTGATGTGGGGTAGAGTCCGGGAGTCCGGTCCAGGAGAGGTTGTGAGGCAGAGTCCTTAGTGTGAGACGGAGTGGGGCGGAGTCTGGGAGTCCGGTGCGTGAGAGGGTGTGAGGCAGAGTCCTTAGTGTGAGACGGCGTGGGGCGGAGTCCGGGAGTCCGGTGCGTGAGAGGGTGTGAGGCAGAGTCCTTAGTGTGAGACGGAATGGGGCGGAGTCCGGGAGTCCGGTGCGTGAGAGGGAGTGAGGCAGAGTCCTTAGTGTGAGACGGAGTGGGGCGGAGTCTGGCAGTCCGGTGCGTGAGAGGGAGTGAGGCAGAGTCCTTAGTGTGAGACGGAGTGGGGCGGAGTCTGGCAGTCCGGTGCGTGAGAGGGAGTGAGGCAGAGTCCTTAGTGTGAGACGGAGTGGGGCGGAGTCTGGCAGTCCGGTGCGTGAGAGGGAGTGAGGCAGAGTCCTTAGTGTGAGACGGAGTGGGGCGGAGTCTGGCAGTCCGGTGCGTGAGAGGGAGTGAGGCAGAGTCCTTAGTGTGAGACGGAGTGGGGCGGAGTCTGGGAGTCCGGTGCGTGAGAGGGAGTGAGGCAGAGTCCTTAGTGTGAGACGGAGTGGGGCGGAGTCTGGCAGTCCGGTGCGTGAGAGGGAGTGAGGCAGAGTCCTTAGTGTGAGACGGAGTGGGGCGGAGTCTGGGAATCCGGTGCGTGAGAGGGAGTGAGGCAGAGTCTGGGAATCCGGTGCGTGAGAGGGAGTGAGGCGGAGTCTGGGAATCCGGTGCGTGAGAGGGAGTGAGGCAGAGTCTGGGAATCCGGTGCGTGAGAGGGAGTGAGGCAGAGTCCTTAGTGTGGGGCGGAGTGGGGCGGAGTCTGGCAGTCCGGTGCATGAGAGGGAGTGAGGCAGAGTCCTTAGTGTGAGACGGAGTTGGGCGGAGTCTGGGAGTCCGGTGCGTGAGAGGGAGTGAGGCACAGTCCTTAGTGTGAGATGGAGAGAGGGAGTGAGGCAGAGTCCTTAGTGTGAGACGGAGTGGGGCGGAGTCTGGGAATCCGGTGCGTGAGAGGGAGTGAGGCAGAGTCCTTAGTGTGGGGCGGAGTGGGGCGGAGTCTGGCAGTCCGGTGCATGAGAGGAAGCTTGGTGGAGTCCAGGAGTAGAAACCACAGGCAGATAAGAGAGATGGCTGTTGGCCATCCGCAGGAACACCCTCCCCTCAGGTCCAGGGAATCCTGGGTCAAGTCACGTCAAGTTGCCATGACGATGTTCCGTTAGTTGTCTGGAACAGCCGCCACGTGACTCAGTCGCTTGAAGTGTGTCCCCTATGCCAAATGCCGCACCCGCACCGCACAAGTGCCGCACAAGATGGATGTATGTGTTTAAAACATTACGATTAGCGCATTAAATCCTGCTGACCAATGCAGCACTGTTCATACCCTTGGCTGTGGATGTAACCCCCCCCCCCCCCAAACCTACCTGCAGCCCTCCCACACCTTCATTAACCTGAGGTGACTCCAGTTTCTTCGCCCCTGTATCCATGTGCCCCCCCCCCCCCCCGCACCGGGTCAGCAGCCGATTTCTTTTGCCTTCACACTCGACAGCCCTGTCAGCGGCTGTAATATGAGCACATTATTAATCTGTCACCACCCCCCCCCTTCCTGTGTGTGGTGGGTTTGGAGGGGTAATATACCACTGTAGTGCAGGGTTGAGCGGCACAGAGTGCTGTGATCCATTGATCATCAAATTCATCATCCAAATTTCCTCCCCTAATGAGATATGCTGAGGTTGTTAGCCGCCCCCCCCCCCTACCTCGCCACCACCAAGGGGGGGGGGGGGGGGGGGGATTTCTCTTCTGCATCTTACGTCAGTCTGGCAGGGAACTGGCCTCCAATTCTCCTCCTGAGTGCATATAATACGGAACTAATTAATGCAGTCGCCTGTGATTGTCCAGTGATTAGTGCGAAGTCTAACAAAGAGGCTTTCATGGGACTTTCATGGAGTGTAGAAAAGCCCCCTTTTTTCCCCCCGGGGTTTTCATGGGAGGGGCTCCTGTGTGGCACCCGCATCTTCTTCTCGCGTCTCTCCAGATAAAGCTGAGGACCCCAACTTACAAGCGGAGAATATGACTTCTATTGATTGCGAAAGATCATTCTTACAAATCTGGCCGAAGGACTGGTTGGATCTTGAATGATAGGTCTTGCGCAGGGTCTGGGAAATATTTCCTCGAAGCGTTCCCCAGAATATCTTTGAAATGAGGTTGCCAGCCCATCTCAAGCACTCAGCTGGGAAAAAATAAAATGTAATGAAAACGAGGATTGAAAGAGAGAGAGAGAAGACAGAGAGAGTGAAACAGAGAGAGAGAGAGGCTTCGTCCTGCATGTAGCGTGTAGCGTGTTACCTGTATTCTTCTTATACTCAGCTGGCAGTTTGAAGACATATTTATCACCAAACTACAAGTGAATATACTAGGAGACAGTCATGTGCTGTGTCTGTGAGAGGTGTCTGACGGAGGTAGTTGGACAGTAAAGACGTCAGTAATGGTCTCTGTTTACATCTGCATTTCTTTGCTACAAATTCCTTTCCCCAAAGTGATTTATAGTCAAGCAAATAATCAGTGCATTAAATGGCAGGCAGAGCTAAAGCGCTGGCGGCTCGTAATCACGTAAGTGCTGTGAGCCGCCAGCTAGGCCTCTGTCCATGTGGCACCCTGAGAAATATCACCCTGAAGTGCCGGGTTCCAAATGCCGCCACTTACCAATGTGCTTTCTCTCCATACTCCTGATCTGTAATCATTGCTGTTGTGCAGTCCTCCTAAAATGATTTGCCGGGAAAGCATTTGGTTGACAGGGCTGGTAATGTAGCTCAGTGAATTTGGGATCTGTGCCTGGGTCCAGGAGGTTGTGAGTTTGAATCCCCTAGACAGTGGCAGAGTGATCCTATCACCAATGGAGACTTGAGCAAAAGCGTTTAACCCCAGCTTCTTCAAACACACCGGACGCTGACCAAGCACTGCTCCCCGGGCGCTGAATTAGCTGCCCCCTGCTATGTCACATATGGGTTAAGTGCAGGGGACACATTTCGTTGTTGCGCACTGTGTGCTGTGGTGTGTCGACAATGACCACTGATCACTAAATTCAAATTCTAAATGCTGGAGCCCAGATGGAGTCTCGTTCTGCTTCAGAGAGCAGTGTGTGAGTGCAGAAATACAGCAGGGTGGTTCTGTTACCAGAATGTCATGCATTTGGTGAAGGGTGCGACCCATTACGCAATTTAAATCGAGAGCTGGGAGACAACAGCAGAGGACTGATGGCATTTCAAGCAAAGCAGGCCTGCTCTTCTCAAACTTTAGCCAGATTCTGTTGTAATTCCTTTACCGTAGAATTAGCTGTGAGTCTGTCAGGCTGCTTAATGGAGAGACGCAGAGATAATGAAGCCCGCTGAGATCATGGCTGCACCATCGCACGTTCTGGTGGAAACCGGGTCCATAGCCTGACCGTCCTCCTGCTGACCCCAGCGATACTCACAGACGAAAATAATGCTCAGGAATTAGATTGTAAATGCTGTTTTAGCATCTGTGAGCCAGAACCACAGTGATCCTTTATCTCCTTTACCCCTTAGAAGTGGCTTTCTCACAGTGACTGTGGCTTATCTGCTTTGGCCGTGGCGTCGCCTTCCTGAGCCGTAACCCCTCCACACAGCAGCTGCTTTGGCTCGTGCTCTGGCCAAAACCCCAGGGGAAAGGGGGCTTTTCTACACTCTGGCAGAGGTCGTCTCAATGAAGACAGCACTTCCTAGCAGCTGACCAACTAGGGTCACCTCACAGTTTCTTCTGGACAGGGGAGTGGAAATCACCTCATTTACCGGGTGATGATGCTACAATAGAGTGTATATTTAGTGTCTTTCGGAAAGGCCCATCCATGCATCACCACATGGACAGTGGTCAGACCATGTGGATCCACAATAGTGTGGATTTTCAGATTCTACCCACAGATCCAGGGATGGTCTGGGTGCTTCTATGATCAGACCCGACACCAGCATGCAGGAGGTTTCCAGGGCTGGCGCCCAGATCTGTGGGAATGCGGCGCATCAGAACCACATCCGGCGCCTCCCCAGCCAGTGTTCCGTGCTCGGGGATGGCGACGGCAGATAATCGGGGTCACGGCTCGCAGAAACGTCTGGGTTTGGGCTCAGATGGTGAGAATGCGTCTGGCAGGAATCAGTCGCGTTACGTAACAGCACGTTATGGTTCTGTGAGGTTTAGCAAATGGGGACCGTAAGCACTTTGTTCCGGTGGTACAACTTGAATTTACTTGACTTTTTGGGAGTCAAGTAACTGACTGGATGAACAATGACTGATTGACTGATTGGATGAACAGTATATGAACACTTGGACACTATTCATTAAAAAGCAGATATTATGTTGCTGTCACTCCAAATATGTGCACTGCACTGACTGTTCGTGTGTGTGTGTGTGTGTGTGTGTGTGTGTCACCTAAGAAGTACAGTAAGTGGTTAAGAGACCCCCCCCCAGCCCACCCCCCACTGTGAGAGCTGGCAGCCGCTCCTGTCCGCAGTCAGCCCAGTGCCTCCGTGTGGCCGGTGATGAGGGGGGGGTTCATGGGCAGCCACATGCCTGTCACGGTCACCGCGATCTGGGGGGGGGGGGCGATGAGGATGAGAGGCGTGGCGGGGGCCAGGATTAATCAGCGAGGAGAAACGGAATAAAGCGAAATGGGGAAAATGGCGAAGAACAGCGATACGGAGGCTGAGAGCGCGCCAGTGCAAGATGGACGGGGATGATGAATTCACTGGGTGATAATGAGATGCTTTGGAGAAATGTTGCCATGTGACACCTTCATCCTCGCCGTGGAGCTGCAGAGGTGGGCCAGTGTAACACCCAGCGGGGGAGGGGGGTAACCCCCAGATTCATATAGAGGTTAAATCCCGATCATTAGGGGCCCAGATGGAAAACCGTGAAGAAAGGCAGCTCTTCAGAGGGATGAATCAGCCCCACCCAGGCAGGAGGGGGAGTGAGTGTCAGGAATTTCCAGGTGATGCCGCTTCTGCATTCTCGGCAACCCCCCCCCCCTCCACCACCACCTCGGCTGTGGAGATATCGGAGTGGGGGGGGGGGTTCATGGCAGCTGACCAAGAACCTCTCTGCATTTCTCATGAAGTGAGGAGCAGATTTTTCCACAGAAAAGTATGAGATTATAAAAAGTCTTTGTGTGTCACGGGAGTCAGATTCACAGGCTTTGAGTGTTTTAAATATGATAATTAGATTTTAATTGCAGTGAAATGGGGGTCAAAAGTGTCACCTGACCTTACTGGAGCCTCAGAGAAGGATGATGATGATGGCCATCGTCACGGTTCTGGTGGCCTGCTGTGCCCGCCCCCCCCTCCACATGCAGTGGGCAACAGCAACACACCACAAACTCTTCCCTCCCCCACAGAATCCTGTGATCTCTTCAGGCTCACCCCCCACCCCCCAAGGTGCCCAACCTTTCCTCTACTTGGAGTCAGCTGCGTCTTTTCTCTCAAACGTAACGATTATTCTGTTTATTTGGCTCTCGCTGGCGTTTCCATGGCGCTGGAGCCCCGCCGGATCTTTCCGCCTGGTGAGTTTTGATCTTCTCCTGGATGCCAAGAGGAGAGAGACTCCGGACGCCCCCGACAGACTGGAGGGGCCCAAACGGGCCGGGAGCCCGGTGCCTTCGTGCTGAGCTGCGTGCATAAACAACACACCAGTGACTTTCTGGGGGTCCTGGGGCCAACTCGCCGTCCTCTTTCTGGCGGAATATTCCGGTAACCAGTCTCGTTGCCATCTCCCTTTCACCTGCACACGCCATGTGGGAGCTGGTTTGTTTGGGTGCCATACACACACACACACACACACACACACACACACAGCCTCACACTGATACACACACACACAGCCTCACACTGGGGGGTTGGTGGGTAAAAGAGGGAATGATAGATATCCCCCTAGGCATCCAGCAGGAAGGACCCCCCCCCCAGGAGGGCTGAGCCTCGGACAGTGTAAAGAAGGTGGTGGGAGTGCTGAACTCCATTGTTAAACCATCTGCAGATTATTCATGAAATGGATGCTTTGGGTGCCTGATGTCAAACACTGAGTGTTTTTTGTTTACAGCCTTATTCAGTTTTGTGAGATGAACACAATCCATTGTCTGGAGACAGATGTGCCTAAAATCAGCCTCTTCTTACACAGGACATGCCTCTGGATCCCCCTCCTGGACTTCATAGCAGATCTTCCCCTGAGCAAGAACCAGATCCTTGTGTGAGTCAAACTCGAGGCCCAGGCTTCACATGTTTACGCAGGCCTTCAACTTGATCACTAAACCAGACAACATCCAGAGAAATGCTATTCCATTTACGTTGTTTCAGTTTAAAAGGAGGAGCAATGATTTCATTGTAAGACTTTGTGCTTATAAGTGGGTAGAGTCACTCAGCAGGTGTTTATATGTTCTTATAAAGCACTTTGCTCTGTGTAAATGGCTAAATTCAGTTGGCTTTAACAGACTGAGGGAGCCAGCAAAAATGAAAAGGTAGGAAAAAGGTTCAGTCTGAAACATAAGAATAACGCTGATTAACAGTAAAACGTCAGACTGATTAACTGATCTTATACTTAATGTAAGTAATAGGCAGCAGAAATCTCTAGCGGGCAGTTTCTACCATTTTTAATTCTTCCTATCGATCTTGTCATGGATCCAAGCCTCAAACGATCCTAATGATGGTTTAGAGATGGTGGACACAGATGTAGTAGCTTCTGAGCTCCTGGTCCTAAACTGACTGACTGACTGGCGAGCACAGAAATCATAACTAATTCCCCACACATAAGGGGAAACAGCTGTAGCCCCCCCCCCCCCCCCCTCTTTCACCAGGACATTCAAATATAGGGAGGCCTACTGAATGTAGAACATGCCACAGGGAGCGCTGTGCCAGATGCAAGTTTTCGTCTCTTCCTGTTTTTGAGGTGCAGGCTTCCACTCTGACGAAGCCCGGAGACGTTTCCCTTCGGTGTTGTGCCTTGCAGGCCATTGTACTTCTTCCCGTAAAGCTAATATCCTTCCATTGTAGGGGATGGTTATTTTTACATAAATACCCAGAAGTTCAGATGACGACTGGCCTTTAAGATCTCACTGTAGCGGCCACATGAGTCAGAGATGCCCTCGCATGGAGTCGTCTGTGCCCCCCATCTATATCGTCACAGTCACCACGTTCCACTTTCTCCAGGCTGGGAGTTGTGTGGCATTGTACCAATCCCACGTCAGACACTTTGCATGGAGCTGCAGTCGAGGCTGATTCCCTCACACGGGTCTCGGAGGGGTCAGCTGATACCAGTCTCCGTTTTCCGTAAATCTACAACATTGCAGCGTGATCTTCTAAGGGGGAAACTGCTTTGAAGCAGCGTAGCTACAGGAGGGACCGGCTGTAGTGAACATACCAGGTTCTCCTGGCTGGGGCCTGTCCTGAATGCAGCCATCAGAGATAAACAAAGCCGCTGGCCTTCCCTTCTGGCCAACCTGGCCGAGTGCCACCGTCCCGGGCATGGAGAAAAGAGGGAGGGGGCAGCAAGAGAGACCTGAAAAGGTAGTTTGTAAGCAAATCAATCTTTCTCTATACAAATAATACATCTTCCACACGAGCTGGACCTTGAGATCCAATTCGCTGTCTTGTGGCTGATGCATTTATTCTGAGTGGAATCAATAACAGTCCCCCTCCGTCCATGAAGCAACAAAATCATGAATAGATGAGGAAAACTGATGAGCCAGGGGCTGAAATTAGAACGCACGGCCAACTCGCCTCCGCAAAAAGGACAAAAGCTGACCTCTGGTTCACGTGGACCCCCCCCCCACCCTCCGCTATTCGCCATGAATATGACTTTTCAGACTGATTGATGTGGCACACACTTGTGGTGATTATTTGTTGTCTGACTGTCTTTCTGTCTTGAGAACGTTCGGAGAATGTGGCTACAATGTTCCAAGCCTTCATTTCATTGGGGGTTTAAGCACAGGACAAGATAGCCCTTGGGGTCGTCTTCTCATTTCGGGGGAGGGTAAATGTCGCTGAAACGCAGGACCATGCAGAGTCATCGCCACTGGCGCAGCCCAACACTGGATCAGCCGGACACTGGCGCAGCCCGGCACTGGCGCAGCCCAGCACTGGATCTCCCTGAGTGGGTCGGCCAGCGATCAGGGGATTCCCCCCTTTGCTGTTTTTTTTTTTTTTTTATCAGACAGGCCCTGAGCTGCCACGTTTGGTGGCAGTCTGAATGCGCGAGGATTCACAGGCCTCAGCTTCTTCATGGAGCACGTCTCATCTGATGAGCAAAATGCAGATTTCCAATAGAAAGTATTGAGGGAGGTGTGAGTGTTTGTCGAGGGCTGGTGATTTTGTTCAGGCGATGAGCTTGGACACCCGAGGAGCTGACTGACTCAGCACTGTTCATGCTGCCCTGCGGCTTTCAGGACCCCCATTTCCAGATCCTAACGCCTCCTGTATTCAGGCTCTCCGCTTTTTCCGATGTCTCTAAAGAGGGCCTTGTTTCTTATTTTAATGGCGAGTGCCGATTCCCTGACAGTCCCGCGGTACCCGGCCCGTCTGTCTGAGCCCCAAACAGAAAGCTGCTGTGATCCGTTCTGTCGGATCCATTTAAACCTAAAACGCTGGCCTGTTCCCAACCCATTACTGCCCCCCCAAAAAAAAACAATGTCCCTAAAGGCCCAATCCATTCCGGAGCATCGCGTTGTTCCGGCAAAGCGAATTGCAGCCTTGTGTCATCTAAGGAAGCACTTTGAAAAACAGAGAAGCTGGAGAATTAAGTTTGACACACAACAGCTTCTCCTGTCTGCATGGGGATGGTCTGTCCATGCACATTTAAATGACAATACCTGTTATTTTCACTTGCTGAGTCTTTGTGTGTGTGTGTGTGTGTGTGTGTGTGTGTGTGTGTGTGTGTGTGAGTGTGTTTTTCGTGCCCTGAAAAGGGCTACTGTACACACCCTCATTAGTCTGGAGAGTCTTTGCACCCTGGGCCTTGGGGAGCTGGGCTCACGGGCAGAATACTTACAGTGTTTATACAGGACTAAGACAAACACCCTGCTGGCGTTGCCATGGGAACCGGCAACTCTCTTTGTCTCTAGAAAAGTCATAAAGAGTATTCAGCACCCCATTGGTCTACAGTTCTGCCCTGTCTGGTGTCCCAGTGTAGATCTGTAAAGGGAGGTTGGAGTCCAGAATGGGCTGGCCACGTCTTATGCTGAGTCCACTGTGGTGGTGGAGGAGCGGGGTGCTCAGGAGTGCGACCCTATCCCATCATGGTGATTACCCGGCCATACGATGCTGTGTTTCTGATTTAATCGCCCTCTATGAAGGAGTTTACGACCTCCTGGCTCCATGAGGAGAGAATGGGCATCTTTGTGCTCTAAGAAAGACCTGTGTCACATGTTGGTCAATGGCCTCGGGCATGCCGTGTCACGTGACCTCGTCACATGATCAGTCTGTTGGAGCCGCTGCTGCATAGGCAGAATGACTCTCAACATCTGTGAGAGGAAGTTTACCAGCTGGGGTTCTGAACACCTTCATCCATCAAGTGTCAGCGTTTCTGTCTGATGCACTTTCTGATGCATGGCTGAGGAACGCTGAGCCAGACCTTGTACAATGGGATGGCTGGACTAAACCCAGAGGTTCGACTGGGGAGGGGGGCTTGTCCATCCGTTCACTGGTAATCACTCAGGATGCCTCCCACTACAAGCAATGTCTCCAACACACTGTAGGAATAATGGCAACAAAGGGCCTAAAATGATCATGTGTCTGAATAGGATCTAGATAAACATGAAGTGAACAAAATCAACAGGGAAAGAGCAGCGTGAATGAGTTCCTTGTTCCGCAGCGCAGACATTCACATGTTCTCAGCTAGGTCCTCTCTCTGAACCCCTACTCAGCAGAAGCAGGTGTAGAATAGGGGAAATGTTCAGTGATAATTAGTTCAGTGTGTATTTAGTTTGGCTACTTATGGTTAAGGTTAGGGCTGGGTCGGCGTTAAGGTCGTCATTGTTGGGATTAGGATTTTGCCCATAGAAATGAATGGACTGTCCCCACAAAGATATGAGTAAAGGTTTGTGTGTGCCTGCGTGTGATCAGTGTGTTATAACAGCGTGCTTAGGGAGAGACGTCTGCCCCAATCATGAGAGAGACCCTTAGATGTGGGAGGCCTCTGCCCCCCCCAGTCCCCTTCCCTCACTGCTAATTACCCTGCTGACCACCACTGAGATGTCATCCAAACAAAAACGCACATTCATCATCTATTCCTCAGGTAGTACTTACATGTAGGAGATTTACCTGATTTATGTTTAGCTATGGTCCTTTGTGTGTGTGTGTGTGTGTGTGTGTGTGTGTGTGTGTGTGTGTGTGTGTGTGTGTGGGGGGGGGGGGGGTAACAGCCCGGTAGTGAATTAGAGGCACAGCTGGGTATCGGGGGGGGGGGGGGGTCGCTTGTGGTCTCTCTTGTTTACTTCTCTGAGGCTGGTCGTCCTGTTTGAAAGGGCGATACATAAATGATCAGGCGAGCAGCAGAAAGTAGGTCAGCTCCTATTACCTCACCCCCACCCCCAACAACTTGCACCCTGAAAATTTGCCCAGCAACATGGTTGCTGCTTCAGAATTGAGGATGGTAAGACCAGACGTGCCACTTTCCGGCGGAGTTGGGCACGTGCCCTCTGCCGCTTGTCCCAAGACGTCTGCTCCTTTTCATCTAGGCTGCGTCTTTAAAATCTGCAAGCCTTTAAACAAAATGCTAGAAACTTCTGTTTAGCTGTGCTTAATGTAACTATATCCAGCATTTAGTCATGAATAGGATTAAAAGATTTTGCCAGTTGTTCCTTGGGATAGAAAACAGTAATTATGTGTTTTATGTCTTATTTGCCAAATGATTGGCAAACAGCCGTGTGTGTTCGTTGCAGCTTTAGTGTTCCTGGTGTTTTTGTGTTCTGCTGAAGTTCACATCACAGAGAGGGAACAGGAAGCCGGCAGAAGGTTCCAGAGAAAAGGAACTGGGCGACACCTGAGATGACCGCTTTAAACACAACACTAAAATATGGAGAGTAAAAACACACGAAAGAGGCGTGTGGGGAAAGGACGCCCTGAGCTTTAATCGGGGGAGACTTTTAACGCCTAAGTGAGAAGTTAAACCGACCGACTCGATGTTTCTCGGCTGTGGGCTGAATGCAAGGTTCCCTACATGCTATTGTTCAGTCAGAGTTACTGTATGACTCTTTATTTTTTTAAATAATTCTTGGTAGTTCCCCTTCCTGGGGTGTCTGGGTGTAACGTGGCGTGTTCTGACCCCAGTTCCTGCTAATGAAGGCCTCTTCCTCCCCCACTATTTTCCTTAACCCTAAACCTAACCTGGTCCACTACATAATGGGACTAATTCAGGGCCAGAACCCCCCCCCCCCACACACACACACACACACCATGCAAGACCAGGAAAGAGAACAAAAGATTGCAAACTGTTATTACTGCTGATATGACTATTATTACTATGGCCATTGTTGTGCTATTATGTATTTAAGAGGGGGCAGGTTAAACAGAATCACCTCATGTGCAGCAGCCTGCTGGCCTGGGGCTGGGCAACGCTGCTGCTGATTGGCTGTCTTGTCATTGCATTGCATGATGGGACGATGTCCCAGCCCAGGCATGTCAGAGCATGTGGAGGGAACAAACCTATTAGCTGATAAATGGTGAATGGCAGCATTTGTGTGTCTTTGGCTAACCAGCTGTGTTCTTTAGCAGTAACCGATGCCTTTGCCTGATGCATTGCACTTCTTCCGTAACGACTTTGTTGCAAACGTCTATAGAGTTACCCTTGGTACTCCCTGCCGTGGGCCTCTACCAACCCTCTACCCGGCAATGGCTCTCATGCTTAGGGGATTGACATGAGTACAGATACACTTGGCAGCAAAGATTGGGTGTGTAGAAAAAAAGCATAATAGAGTTAGGGATGGTGTGCTTTGGAATCCCTCAAAACATTCGCATTACGCAGCAAACGTTCCAGCCCTGCGCAGCCAAAGAGCTGGCGGATTTGACGGAGGTCGGTCGGGGTTTTGTAAACTAAAAACGGAATTCCAAAGAACGGGACATCAGAGCAGTGTCTCGAAAGAGCGGCAACATTCCCACCAAAGATCGGGACACAGGAATAACAGAAGGGCAGATTGTGTCTTTACTTCCCCTCACAGTACGAAAAATAACTTTATCTGCTGGTATATTTGGTTTTACGAGAGTGAAAATGTTCTATTTATAAGTGCAGAGCTGTGCTGATGTTGGATTAGGAGGACAGCTTGTCAGTGTTGCCAAAGGCTGGGTTTTTATATTTGGGTGGGATATAAAGGAAAAGTTCAGAAACTCCCCAGGAAAGGGTGCCTGCACACACCCTTGTTAGTCAGTCCTGAGTGGGGGGGACGTAGGCTTTGCAACCTGATGTTATTGTTCTGTCCCAGGTGCCCATTTGAGTGGTCTGTCTGGCACGGAGTCAAGGATTCAAGGGGGGGGGGGGGGCGCCGCAGCCGGAAGGACAGAGTCTGCTTCTGAACCACTGGCCTACTGCGTGAGATTTTGGCACCAGGGTCTCAGATCTTTGTGTGCTCGCTGACAAGGCTGATCCAGACTGGTTCTGGGAACAGGAAGTTAAGTTAAATGCAGAACAGTTCTAATGGTAGGAGGAAAACACGTGAACAACTGCTGAATAACTGACCGTGTGTGTGTGTGTGTGAGAGGCAGAAGCCAGCGAAGGAGCCCTGGATCTCTGTCATGTCACAGATGTGGGAGACACTGCATTTTTCGCAGTCAATCGCAGTCTGAGGCACACAGCCCCCCCCCCCCCCCAAACCAAACCCTCCCCCATCCTGTGCCTCAGGCAGAGTGTGGAGCTCCTGACCTAATCACACACCCTCCCCATGACCCAGCAGAGGGAAAGTACGACAGTCACTGCACTGACCCAAGTGAAGCTTTTGGGCATTAAGAAAAACCAGAGACAAGCCTCAACAGGCCACATTATGATTAATGCCTATTAACAACTACGCACCACAGCCACAAACTACTGCAGCCTGACTGAAACTGCTTTCCGGAGAAAAAAAAAACGTTTTCTTCCTGAGTTGGATCGTAAAACCCTTACAAAGCCGAAGCTTTGGGAAGAAAGACGGGCGTCTGGAGGCGCTGGGACCCGGCAGACTCCCGCCCGCTGCCCCACCCCTGCAAACAAAGAGACCCTCAGTCTGCCTTATGTGCCCCAACCGGATACTTTAATTCCCTTAGATTATCATATAAAACCAATTTGCGGCTAATACTAAATTCAAAAATAGCTCGACTTTAAGATTTATATAATTCCCCGCAATTTGTGTACATGCAATTCAATAAGCAATAATGAATGCAATCACAAGTTGTCAGTTGATGGAAATTAACAATCAAGGCTTTAATTTAAACATTTAATACTTTGTTTGGCAGAATTTTACACACAGCACGTCGCTTTGTAAACATCCCATAAGTCTTTGTATGCATTTACGTCCTTTGAAACAAAGAAAAAAATCCTTTGTACTACAGGCATTAAGACGTAAAAATATTATTGAACAATTTAGATATTAAAGAAAAAAAAAAACCTCTGTAGTAGACAGAGCAGAACATTTCACACAACGCTAGGTGGGATCGCTTCTGGGCGCCAGTTCCCACGCCGCCGTGGTCAGCTTGGAGAAAAAGTATGGAAAAACAGCCTCTTTCCAAGGGCTTTTCAGAAACAACACAAATGAACACGTCGTTTACAGATCACAAACGCTTTCTAGGATGCCACAATGTATAAATGCTGATGTCGAAGAGCCTTGGGCAGCATCTAGACTTTGTGCAAAATGGAAGTAAAGAAAGGGGCTGCTGCGCTCAGCAAGGGGCAGCCGCTTGCTCCGTGTCACGCGCCGCAAAATACCGCGGAAGGTCTAATAAGGGACCGAGACCAAGCCGGCACCGTTAACGAGACGGGCCGCCTCCGCCCAGCCTGCTTTTTAAATTTCCCATCCCGACTTCAATATTACAGCTGTGACGATTTTACTAGATCCAAAAGTTTGTCGCTCTCAAAATATCACCCTCTGTCCCCGACGCTCCGTCTCCCGGGGACTTTGCGTCTTTCAAGCTCTCCGGGGTGGATCTGTTCCTATGTTCTTCACACTCAAACGGGAACGGGACGGAGCAGCGGCCAAGCATTCAGACCCCTCAAAACGTGACCCCCCCCCCCCCCCCAAACACCCCCAGAGTCACCTGGCGTTTGCGAAGCCTGTCCAACCAAAGTAGTATATATATATAAAAAAACACTAAATTAACTGTTGGCTGTCACTTCTCGATGGGCCTGTCACCTCCAGCTACCCGGAGGATGTTTATGCATCACCCCTCGCCCTCTGCGCATACCAACCTCCCCCCCCCTCCCCTCAGTGTACCCCAAAGGTCTGCTGGTGGGGTCCCTCTGTCCCGTTTTCATGAGTCTTGGCACAGATCGACGCCGGAGCATCACATGCCCCATCACTTGCTCGTTTCGTGCTTGTCAGCGGTCCGTCCAGGAGTTTCACAGCAACTTGCAGCAGTTGACGCAGCCGCCCGACGGCCTGGAGCGTTTCTGCAGGGCGGCCCGGGTGGCCGTCTCGAAGACCTCCCGGACCCCGTCCTTAGTCTTGGCCGAACACTCCAGGTAGTCGTAGGCGCCAATGCGCACGGCCATGGCCCTGCCGTCCTCGGTTTTCACGGGCTCCTGCTTCATCCGCGCCAGCTCATTCCTGACGTTCTCGTCGTTGCGCAGGTCCTTTTTGTTGGCCACCAGGATTATGGGCACGTTTGGGCAGAAGTGCTTCACCTCGGGCACCCACTTCTCGGGGATGTTCTCCAAAGAATCCGGGCTGTCCACGGAGAAGCACATAAGGATAACATCGGTGTCCGGGTAGGAGAGAGGGCGGAGGCGGTCGTAGTCCTCCTGTCCGGCCGTGTCCCAGAGAGCCAGCTCCACCTGCTTGCTGTCCACCTCGATGTCCGCCACGTAGTTCTCGAAGACGGTGGGTACGTAGACCTCCGGGAACTCGTCCTTACTGAAGACGATCAGCAGACAGGTCTTTCCGCATGCACCGTCCCCAACCACCACCAGTTTCTTACGAATAGCGGCCATTTGATCTGTGTATATATATATATAATCAAGGGACAGTAACGGCTAAACCAGTACAAAGTGTTGTTTTTCAGAGGCGACTTGCAAGTCTCTATAACGAATCTTTCATACAACAGAAGCGCTCGACTAGGTACACAGAATATCACTACCACCCCAATATCTCCCAGCGAATACACGACGAATATCGGAGCCGTTAGCTTTTAAAGAGTTCAGCCGCTTTCCTAATATAGCCATCCAATGGCATGAAGAAGGATGATGTCACCGTTTCAAATAGAAACTTTGATAGGCTCCGCAGTCCTATTACATACGTATGGGTGGAGCTATCCTATTCGCCACGAGGACTTGCGCCGACCTGAAAGCGCGTCCGGGACCGGGGACTGCGCAGACGCGGACATGAAGAGTTTGGGAACGAAATGAAAGGGTACACGCGGTACAAGGCACTGCCGCGCTATTTATGTTCTGCAGGCAGTAAATACACCGTCAATTAGCCAGCCACAATAAATGAAATCCTGTATAATGCCGTATTTTATATTTAAGCCGATAGTTTATGATAAATGAGTAATAATGAGTGCTTCCAATCTAGATTCATGAAATATGACTGTTGTATGCGACAGAACTATTAATTTTTGCTCATAGTACTGCCTGTATTTTATTCTTGGATTAAAAACAGACGTTCAAATTCTTGCCCCTAATCACAGTTCTTTTGTTTAGTTTATCTGCAGACAAACGTTGTCATTTGACTCAAGCCTTGATTCACACGCAGGTGCGATGCGATTTCAGCGCCACCCGGCGGATACTACGCCTGTGTGGAGTTTTTATGGTAACCTCCTTTCACAATGATGTCTAATCTGAACAATACTGCGATAGATATGCACCTATATTTATATAGAAATCTTAAAATGTCGATAAATAGTTTTAACTGACGAATAGCCGTGTCTAACTTCTTTTGTTGTTTTGTCTTCTTGTGGGGGGGTGCCGACCAGGAATGATTTGCGTTGCCTGTCGCACCTTTATCCGTTCGTTGCTGTCATCTATGACTCGGACCTCCGCGCCGCTTTAGGTTTTCTGTTGTCAATTATCAGTATAATGTACAAAGGAGTGCCGCCCTGTTTACTGGGAGGCAGATGACGCGTTTGGGCGGTATCTGCGCTGAATCCCCGCACCTTCGCCACCCGAGAGTATACAAAGGCTCTCTGCTTGTATTTCCAACCTCCTTTTGTGCTTGGATAAGTATTACTGCTGAAAACAGTGTGTCGTTTACGCAGATGAAGAAGAAAGGCTGGTGAAAAGGTCAAGGTGGATCCAACGGCACCTTCCTAGAATCTGCCGCATATTATTCGTCACTTAGTGATTTGTTAATGGCCAATGCAAAAATGCAATTTTATTTGTAGATTAATATGAAAGTTTATGAAACCTGAAAAGCTGGCAGGGCTGACCCTAGGTGTTGTGGCGCCCTAGGTGAGATTCTGCTTAGCAGCAAAAAAAAAATTCAAAATAATTTTTATACAAAAAAATCAGCAGCACGGTGTGCCTGTTTCACAAGAGAAGTAGTGGAATATTAAAACTAGTGTAAGTAGCTTTAGCGGTACAAAATACGTGAGGCAAAGAGGCTGTACACCTGTGGTCATATGCAAATGTAATTTTGCTGGGTATCACCTCTCGGTTTTTGCATGTGTTTTTCTGATGCAAATTACTAACTAAATGACATAGACCACACTGCAGGTGACAACACATGTGACTGGCGACTGTGGAGCTGGCATTGTTAGCACCTTAATAAAGGAGGTAGCGTGGTACAGCTCCAGCAGAAACACAGAGGGCCTACAGTCGCATTAATCTGCTTGATTCAGTACAGACTTTTGTCCAAAGTGCCTACCGCATTACACTGTGAAAGCTTGCTACTGCAACAAAGAGAGAGCATCAGATGGGAAGAACATGGGTAATTAGCAGGAACATTTCATTTTCAAAGAGATTTTGGCAATGATAGACATGAGAAAAACATTATGAATGGTCAGGGAAAATTATGTAATGATGGCCTGTTAACTGGTGACTATGCAGATTCAATAGGAAATGTTATACACTGAATTATTTCAGTACGTTGTTCTATAACAACATTAAAATGACAAATTTCATGATTTATATATCAGCAGCTTCTACTTCCAGTCTCCATCAGGTTTTTATCTGCTAGCTCATTACAGGTTTTTGTCTGCTGGCACGTTACAGGTTTTTGTCTGCTGGCTCATTACAGGTTTTTGTCTGCTGGCACGTTACAGGTTTTTGTCTGCTGGCTCATTACAGGTTTTTGTTTGCTGGCTCGTTACAGGTTTTTGTCTGCTGGCTCATTACAGGTTTTTGTCTGCTGGCACGTTACAGGTTTTTGTCTGCTGGCTCGTTACAGGTTTTTGTCTGCTGGCTCGTTACAGGTTTTTATCTGCTGGCACGTTACAGGTTTTTGTCTGCTGGTGCAACCTCGAGGAAGAGCTGAAGGAGCACTGTGAGCCGGTCCAGCAGTCCTGGGCACAGCTTGTAGTGGATGAAGGGCACATAGATGATGATGCCGCTGAGGATGAAGAGGGTGACGTACAGGTATTCTATCTGCGGGTCGTCGATAACGGGTGCCAGCACCAGGAAGATGGCGGCAATGAGGACCAGGATAGGAATGACGATGGGCACCTGGCAACACATGCGGGAGGGGATCAGCAGGGGGTAGCAGAGAGTGGGAATGGGTTGCACGCGGAAGCCTGATAACTGTAATAAATACTCTATTAACACTGAAGGAAATCAAAGGTTTACAGTAACACAATACACACATGGTTGGTTAGTTAGGTGGCTGGTAGGTAGGCAGGTAGCTATCTAGTTAGCTAGTTAGGTAGAATTGCTGACAGTAAAAAAAGACATTTACACATTAATAGACAGTAACAGTGCAAAGAATGTCAGGGAAAATATTATATGTAATTCTGTAGTAATGGCTCAGGAATAAACAGCATTGCACTGTGGGTATTACATAGTAAATGAATGAATGTCCCGTGAATGTGTATAAGCAGTTCTGGTCTATTCAGCCCTAATCGCTCCTGTCATAGCCGCAAAGGCGCCCTCCCACCAGTGGAGGTCACTGAAGAGTTTCAAGGCACTCCCACCTTGTATGGCCTGGGCAGCTCTGGTTTCTTGACTTTGAGGTAGAGCAGGCCGGACACAGTGATCCCATAGAAGAACCAAGCTGTAAAGCTGCAACAGTGGCCAGACAGGACGTGAGCAAAGGCAAATGAGCGCGCCTCCAGGGCTGCTAGCCTCATAACCTGCCAGTAGGGGCAGCACAGGAGCTGATTATCCTGCCTCAACCTGTCTGCTGCTGCAGAAACCCTAACTCAGTTGTCAGTGCTGTGAGACAGTGCAGGCTGGTTCCCCCGAAGTGCTGCTTACCCAGCTTCTCATTTAATTATTCTGCACATCTGCTATTTCATTTGGCATTTAGCATGTAGCTTATTTGCACTTTCTTTTAGAAATGTTCCCCAGGTCGAGTCAGTGTGTAGCATGGTCACGTATGGTTATGGTTAGGGCTCGGTCAGGGTCAAGGTTGTCATGTTGTAATTAGAGTGTTCCCCATAGAAATGAATGGAGAGTCCCCACAAAGATCAATAATTCCAAACCCCTGTGTGTGTGTGTGTGTGTGTGTGTGTGTGTGTGTGTGTGCCTTATAAAATCAGCCTATTGGATGTTCTCTCTCACCACTTCCACCCATGAAGGAGCTGTAAGTTTTACTGACACAACTAGGTCTATAAACAGATAATGATCCAACAATAGGACACAGGATCATGCCTGTACCCTGATCTATAGCCATCATTTATCATATGATTTATAAAGGGCTAGTAACACTTTATTACTCATATCTTGGCCAGGTGTTATAAAATTATCCAAAACTGAAAAATCTGGTTAAATTGTAACATGTCAGGGTGCTTTTCGGTGAATCAATCTTAATTATTTTTCATGTTAGAGCTTCTCTTACATTCTGCCTCTTGGAATTAATCCAGGTCTGTCCATGGTGTGTTTCCCAGGTTGTCCAGGAGAGGTCAGCGCACTTACCTGAAGAAGTTGATGATGCTCTGGAAGTCACCGGGAATCAGCACCAGCAGTGCGATGGCGGTGGTGAAGATGAGGGCTGGTGAAGGGGTGAGTCGACGGACATGTGCCATGGCCAGGATATCGGGCTAGACACAGAGCATAACAGCCTGAGAAGTGCTCTGGACCTGACCTGCCTGGACATGGCCCTCTTGGACCGGGCCTTTCTGGACCCTGGCCCTCTTGGACCGGACCTGCCTGGACCTGGCCGTCTTGGACCGGACCTGCCTGGACCTGGCCGTCTTGGACCGGGCCTGCCTGGACCCTGGCCCTCTTGGACCGGGCCTGCCTGGACCCTGGCCCTCTTGGACCGGGCCCTCTTGGACCGGGCCCAGGTGTGTTTGTGCAGATGATACTGAATCTCTCCTAACGGCATCATGCACAAGGACCTGGAATTCATCCTAGCATTCGACTCTGAGGTCCCCAAAATTCAGCTGGCTCACCATGTGCCCCTCCCGGGCGGCCACAAAGCACACACGGCCTCCGCTGAAGAAGGTGCCATTCAGGGACCCGAAGGCAGACAGAGCAGCCGCCACGGACATCACCACACCCCAGCTGCCCAGAACCTTGTTCCTGTTGTTCCAGTGGAAAATACATAGCATAACAAAGTTGACCAATAAGAAGCCAGTATGGACCTGAAACATAGTAATGTTAGCAAAAAACATGGGAATGTTGACCAGAAAGTAATGGGTGTGACAGGTGGCAGTGTTGACTAAACAACATAGCAGAATTGACCAGTAAGATGCCAGTGTGAAAAGGAGGCTGTGATGTTGATGAGTAACAAACAGGGTGTGGACACGTAAGGGGGGCAATGTTAACAAATAACATAGAAAACTTGACCAATAGCTGACAGGTTGGAAAGTTCAGTGCAGTGGTTTGGACGAGCAGAGCAGCAGTGTTCAGTAGTAGATTGACAGCGAGGAATGTTAAGTTTTGATGAACACAATGTGATCTTGAGAGCAGGACTAAAGGGCTGGAGGCTGAATGGAGCTCACAGTGCCCGATGCGGAGCAGGACGGCCCTTTCTGAGAGTGTGGCCGGCTTACCCCCAGGTGACAGCCACGGCACTGGAGGACACGAGCTCCTGCGGAGTCATGGCCGCCAGGTAGCTCACATTCACCAGCAGGTAGAGCACGGTGACCATGGGTATAGCGATCATGACTGCTCTGGGGAGGTTCACCTGGGGAGAGAGTGTGTGGGGGGGGGGCATTAAAACACAAATACAGTTGGTGAGAGTTTCAGGTAACACGCCATAGCCACCATGCTGCTAAAGTGCATCATTGTTGCCCATGTCTAGCCAGGTGAACGGCTCTGGTGTGCAAGTCGAGAGTCACGGATGAGTCACGCTGGCTGAGCATGTCAGGAACAGTGCCTCTGTGTGTGACTAAGCATTTGTGCGTTTGTGTGGTTCTTTGCCGCCAGCTCAGTGAGTCATTGCTGGAGTGAGCTTCATATGAGGAGTCACTGCTCTCGAGGGCCCCATAATAACACCCCAAAGTTCTGAGGGCCCGTGCTGCTCCTCGGGGCCCCAGAATGACAGCCCAAAGTTCTGAGGGCCCGTGCTGCTCCCCGGGGCCCCTGAATGACACCCCAAAGCTCCTGTCTGAGGGCCCGTGCTGCTCCCCGGGGCCCCTGAATGACACCCCAAAGCATCTGTCTGAGGGCCCGTGCTGCTCCTCGGGGCCCCAGAATGACAGCCTTAAGCTCTAAGGGCCCGTGCTGCTCCCCGGGGCCCCTGAATGACACCCCAAAGCTCCTGTCTGAGGGCCCGTGCTGCTCCTCGGGGCCCCAGAATGACACCCCAAAGCTCCTGTCTGAGGGCCCGGATTGCTCCTGTCTTAGGCAGCCAGTCAGCTTGGGAGCACAGAGCGTCACACAGACAGGAAGAGCTTGCTGCATTAAACATGCAGTTACTTATTACGGTGCTGATGACACATGTCACTGGCTTATTTACCTTTTAGAGGCTTCAATCATTGCATCTCTCCTGTGATTTTAGCGATAAGGAAAATCCCAGATCTGGGGTATGACTCGCCTTGATCTGGGAGTCACCGAGCATCACGGGAGACCCTCGTACCAGTCTTGGTGCAGCTGAGTGGTCTCCATCAAGCCTCACTGAGATGGTCCCATTGCGCTTATCTTACTGTATTGCATATCAAAGGTTTCCTGGAAACCATTTTGTTTCACACAGCTAGCAGTAAAGCAGGAAGTATTTATTAAAAGTTTTTTGACCTGCGTCTTGCTGACATTAACTGTTGGGCAAATGGACGGTCACGTGCCAATGGCGTTACCTCAGGTTGCTTCAGCTCCTCGATCACATAATTCAGGTTGTACCAGCCGGCATAGCACCAAAGGCCTTGGTAGAGAGCGATTCCTATGAGGTTCACCTCCAGCCGGGTTCCCCCAAAAGCATCCCGGAAGCTTCCGGTGTGGCCCTGGGCCAGAATTACCATTCCCCCAACGAGGATGATGAAGAGGGCCATCAGCTTAGCTGTCAGGAAGAGGACCTGGATGGACATGCTGAGGCGGACGCTAAGCACGTTGATGGTGGCCACCAGTAGGAGGCACGCCACGGCCGTGCACTTCACCACCACTTCTGGCGGGGGGCACTCTGAGTAGAAGGGACCCAGGATGTACTGGGCGAAGCTCAGGGCCGTCGCCGCCATTCCCGAGGGCTTCACAACCAGTGTGAAGGTGAAGGCCACCAGGAAGGCTGGGGGCTTGCCGTAGATGCGCAGCACGTAGATGAACTCTCCCCCAGACTCCCTGAAGAGGGTCCCCAGCTCGGCGAAGCACAGGGCGCCCATCATGGCCAGCAGGCCGCAGAGCAGCCAGATCAGCAGGCTGGCCCCCGGGCTGCCCACGTCGCGCAGCACGAACTGCGGCGAGATGAAGATGCCGGAGCCGATCATGGTGCCCGCGACCAGTGCCACCGCACCCAGCAGGCCCACCTCCCGCTTCAGTGCTAGCTTCTCCCCCGTCTTTCCGTCCATGGCCCCTCCGGCTCGTCCTATATAACCAGCCGTCTCTTAATGCTGCTTTCACTCCAAGACAGACCCACCACATAAAGATCAAATGTCAATGCTAACAATGAAGTAAAGCAGGGCTACGCTGTCCAAAGTTCCCAGTTAATATTAACCCTGACGTGTGTGGATATGTTTTTGTTGCCGCACTCGACTCTGAGATGCCAATGACTGCTTAGAGTCACTGCATTGAGCCACCTCTCCAGATCTGCAGCAGTGTGCGGTGTGCAGGCACGAGTCATGCCAGGGGTTTGCAACCCTGTCGTTAGGTGTTTTACCAAAAGCCAGTAAACGCAAGCTGGGACACCAAAGCCCATCTAATTAGCCCCGGTTGTTGGGCTCCTATGGGTCACTTCACAGCTGTGGTCTTGTGACTGAAACAACCTGTATTAGTGCCATTGCAACATGAACTGGCAACTGCAGGAAGGAATGTGCGTCATGTCATATGGTATGGGCTCAAAAAAACGGTACTTAAACCCTGGCAGTCGCAAGCAGAGCCCATGAAGAACATATCTGACTGTTTCAATTCCCTCTGTCACGTTATGGTTGTTTTGTTTTTTTAAATGGATGAAATGATATTGCGATGCCGACCGCATCCTTTGGGGAATCCTGTATGCCCCTCACTGTCCTTAAACAGAGAGGCCGGTCACATGGCTAACAATGCTAACCCTAGAGACTGACACTCTTTTAATGCTTTTCCACTGGCTTACAGGAACGAGGCCGTACCCAAGCCGTACTGCAAAGAGACACTAGTTACAGCCGAGTTCCAGATCGCTTCGGTTTTCCACTGCAGGAGGGTCGGCTCAGTAAAGGTGTTGCTGGGTGTGTAGAGCGACAGGGACGTAAAACCGAAGAGGTGCTGCTTTACCGTTCACAGTGAACAGTATCATGGTAAACTATGTGTAAACTATATGTAGCAGTCTGTGAGAATCGCTGTCTTATACTAGCATTAAATGCTTAAGAATTTTACAAATCCATTCTGTTTAGCAGTTCATAGTACTTTGTTAATTAAGAGGTTGGAATATCCATATCAACATCCATATCAATGCAAAACACTTATCTCCATGCATTTTGACAAACCAGCTCGGTTTGGTCACGTTTGTCAGCATAGGTACAGCTCAGATAATGTACAATTGAAAACCATCTCTTAGCACTACGGCTCATATCCGGCTCGGTTCTTGGTAGCCATGGAAAAGCACCATTGCTGACCTTCAGTGGGAGCAGAGTGCAGGGCAGGTGAAAGCAGACAGCCAGAATGCAAAGATTCCCAAGTGCCACACTGGGTGACCTTTAATGGGGAATCGCAGGGGATGTCTGGGAAGTTGAAGTGACTCCGTGTTGGATCTGCATTCAAGTTACTAGTGTTAGCCGGCAGTTTTCTTGTAACGCCAGGTGCTGTTTGGTTGCCATGTTCCCACCTAACTCTTCCACACTAAACTAGCAGGGCATGGAGATCCAGTCTTTTAACGACGCCCTTGATGAGTGACACTGTACTGCTCAGGCTCAGCTAACCCCTCAGAGCTCTTTGCTTTAATTCTCAGGGAAAAGGAAAACCAGCTAGTGAGATGGAGTCAATCCTAACACAGCTGACAATGCAACATTTAGGTAGCTAGTATGATTTATGCCAGATAGTGACTGAGGTATTACAAATACGTCTTAAAACTCACTAATTTTTGCATTCCAAGTTATATGTTACTAACAGACTACAGAGAAGCCGAGGTCAGAATGCAGATCTCCCTAAGGACCCAGATGTAGGCTGGAGCACGCTGTGTGTTTACCTCCGGACTCTTTAGCTCCTCTGTCACATAGTTTAGATTGTTCCAGCCATCGTAAGACCAAAGGCCTTGATAAAATGCCACCCCTATTGTACCGGCACCCGCTTTGGTCCCTTCAAAAGCATTCTTCAGGCTGTCCATCTGTCCACCCGCCAGTACCACCACGCCTCCGATGACTATGGTGCCCAGTGCCAAGACCTTGGCCACCATGAAGAACACCTGGACAGCCATAGAGCCGCGGGTGTTCAGGCAGTTCACCACGGCCAGAAGCAGGATGCCAGCCGCTGCAGTGAGCTTCACCACCAGCGGGGAAGGCAGACAGTCCTGATAGAAGGGGGCCACGGCGTACTCCGCGAAGCTCAGGGCCACGCCCGCCAGGCTGGCCGGTCTCACCACCAGAACAGAGGTGAAGACCAGCACAAAGGCCAGGGGGGGGCCGGACGTTCGGAGGATATAGACGTATTCTCCCCCGGACTCCATAATGACGGTGCCAAGCTCTGCGTAGCACAGCGAGCTAAGCACAGTCAGCGCGCCACACGCCGTCCAGATGGCCAGGCTGCCCCCAGGACTCCCGATGGTGCAGAGTACAAGCTGGGGGGACATGAAAATCCCGGATCCGATCATGGTGCCGGCAATAAGGGACACCGCCCCGATCAGCCCCACCTCACGCTTCAGTTGGAGCATTCCTGGGTGGGGTTCACTCCTAAAAAAAAAACCACGCTGTGACAGTGTGGGGCTTCAGTAAAGCACGGTCACGGTGCCCTGGTCACGGTTCTGTAAGGTCCACTCCTGTGATCGACAGAACGTGCAGTGAGGATAAAAGCCTCACAATGCTGACTGTTATTGAGTGTTTTCCAGATGCTGACAAGAGTTATTTTGGGTGAATGAGTAACCAGAGGTAAGATAATGTTTTCAGGGAGAGAGCTATACTTCTCATACACTGGCTCATCTCTCAGCTCGTGAACCACCAGTGAATGAAGTAAAAATGCTGGTTAATGTACCATTTCTCACTTTTCTACTTTGGTGGGTAAGTAAATTGTTTGCGTTTCAATAGGAGTAACTAAATTAAGAAAACATTTTCACGTTATTACAGTCTTTGATTGTTTCCAGTGTTAATGTTGATAGATCGCTCTTTTATTCATGTTTTATTGTATCAGCTTTAACTTTTTGGTTTGGGAACCTCAGCATGGTTAAGAGAAATAGGCTAAGGGAAGATTATTGAACTGCCAGACTATTGGCACTGACTTGAATAATCTTGGCCATATTTATGAAGCTCATCCAGGGGGTAAAGGTCATTAAGGTGGATACCCAACAGCATCTTCATGCAGTATTTTGCCTACTGCCATCGGGTGGGTACACTCCCTCTGGGAGGGCCAAATCACATGGGTACCTGAGATTATTTGTTCTATCAGCTGTTGGGTTTTTTTTAACTAAGCTGTAGGTTTTGGGCAGGGTCTATTCATACTTAATTGTAATTTTCATATGATGCCATGTATTTATGGTTTTTAAACAGCTTCATATATTTTTTATATGTGTGCTGGTTCTGTTGACTGTTGCCTGCAAACCAAATTTCCCTTTGGGGATTAATAACACTAGTCTAATTTAATCAGTACAATTTGAATACCGTTGATTCGAACAACGTTCTACGGGAGAGAATGACATCAGCCACTGACATCAGAGATATGAAAAATACTATGAGAGTGCGTAATATTACGTTGGTGGAAAGAATACTTTGATGAAAGAGAAAATACATTTTCTACCTGAAAAAGGGTATACGGTACACGATATACTTTAAAACTGTAAACACACGATGATAGTTTGTGCCACTGAGACCAAAGAAAAACCAATATACACGCAAGATCTGCAATTTTTTTCCCCAAAAACACCTCAACTTCATTCCGTTTGTTCATGTAGACACTAACTTAATAAATAAAACTGGTATTATGCTGACAAGTAATTTATCTAAAGTTTTCCAACCACATTTCCTTCCACGCATGCGAAGTATGAAAGCCGAGTGTACAGTTGGCCGCGCATGTGTACAGCCAGCTGTTTACGCATGCGCAGTGACAGGTCGAGCGCGGACAGCTGTTCACGCATGCGTCCTAACCAGGTCGCTCTGGCAGCTACGGCTTCGCCGCTGAGGAAACGCTCCTCCTCCTGCTGCCGGCGCCATATTGCTGGAAACTCCACAGTCGCTGGTGTAGTTCATGAGGGGAGGGGGGCGCAGGGCGACGGTCCCGCTCGACATATAAATTAAAAACCCATTAAAATTACCAAAAAAAAAAAAACCACAGAGCGTCCACATAGCTGAAAAAAAGCACCACGGCTGTATAATATAAAGAGCCATCGCCATCCGTCGGCGCTGCCCGTGAGTATCCCGTCCATCCCCCAAACCCGACGACATGCGCGCCGTGACGGGTTCAGATCCGGGGTTATTGTCACGGACGCGGGGCGCAAAAACAAGACACTCTGTGCGTTTTCCTCTTTGTCGCCGCTGGATTATCTGTTGTTTTTGGGGCAGCCGAGGCCCGTCGTGCTGGCCGCGTTGCGGGGGGGGGCACGTTCTCGTGCCTGTGTTTTGTTAGCTTGTTAGCCGGCTAGCCACTGGCGCTCCGCGGACGGCTCTACTTCTAGCGGCCGACCGGCCTTCCACGTTTCGGACAAAGGAGCGGAACGGAGGCCGCTCTCACCGACACGAAGCGCTCGGAGCTCGACGCGTTTTCAGACCCTTTTATTGTTTTGACTCGGGTGGGAGGCCTGTCTCCCCGCAGCCGGCCGTCGCTTTCACACATATGATGTCTGACTTGTTGTTGTTTTGAAGACGCTGAATGAGATGCTCACAGTTCGCCGTAGCGCTGGTTCGGGTGCTTAATTGATATTAATTGTTTGTTTAGCAGCAGGGGAGCTGTTGGTCATGGGGTTTCCGGAACCTCACGTCGCGGCGCATCGTAAACACGGTGCGGGCAACTCGTCTTTTGTTTTGCTTTCTTGTCGGATTAGCTGTAGCTGGCCGCGCTTCGTGCATGCAGCATCTTACTTCAGCTTATTCTCTAATACCGACTATATTGTTTGTTGTAGTCGCATGCCCGCCTCCTTTCGGTAACGGGCCAACTGGCTTCGCTTCTTCCGCACACCGAGGCCCTTGAGCTGGGTGACCGTCCGAGGTTTCGCTTTCTCTCTGCACGCTGGATGGTATTAACCTGCTGGTTAGGGTAGAGCTGCGACTGCTCTAACCAGCTGCTTAGCTGACGCCTAAAGTCCCGTCCACATTGCATGCGGTTTTTTTTATACCTATATTTTCCCCGTAAATAGGTGGTAATTTTACGTCTTTCCGAGTAAGGACGACCCAGGGAATTCCCCACTCCGTAATAAAGCTTTTACTGCGCTTTCTTCTGTTAGAAATGTGGTTAGACTCGATCTCTAGTCTTTTTCCTGTCTTTTGGTTAAGCTGATTGTTGGCGGCTGGCAGATCGTGATAGGCGGACGTATTACAAGGTGGCGGATGGATGGATATACATCACAATCAGGAAAATAAAAGCACGTTTTCATTAAGAGTTTAGCCTTATTTCTTAACTCTGGTCTTGTTGAAACAAGTCTTTGGTCTTCCGTGCAGTAATTTGACACCGTTTTCTGCAGTATTTTATAAATATAAAGTGCCCTGCGTTGTGCTCGTCATTTACCTAGGTGTGTGTTTCCCTTTTTATGCGATCTCATTGAGTAGATGTTTTTCTGCTGAAATTGCTTACATAAGCATGATTTCATTTTCAGCTGCAAACATGTACAGCACTGGATACCTCTCGACACTACAATAAGCTTGTATGAAACCAGGCACTCTGTGTATCTAGATGAGCTCTCTAGCCATGAGAGCTTACTTTTTAGATGCTGTGGTTATCCCTCATTTGTGGCCCAAAGATGCCCAAGGCAAACACTTTGGGAGATATGGGAGAAAATACTGTCATTATGTCTGTCTTCAGCTGTGTGCTGTTTGCCTCATGCTTCTGTTTGTCTTGCCTTTTTATATTTCGGCTGTCAGATCTGGTTTTGCCTGTTAGCCGCCTTTTCATATAATGCCCATCTGACGACTTAAGCTCCTATAGAAATCTTAAGTCGAGTTGTTATTGAATTAAAAGCAAAAGTGCTTAAGCGTGTGTGACCAGGTTGAGCACAGCTGGTGGCCCAGCCTGACCTTGTGATGTCACAGAGTAATATTTGCTTTTTCCCTGCAGGTTTTCCCGTGGAATGAGCATTCCATGCGTCCTCCTAGGCATGAATGAAGTGGGCTGGCAGGAGACTCGCGGAGGGATGCGGCACGCCAACGGCGCCCAGGAGGCCGCAGGGGTCCGGGTCCCGGGCTCGGCAGTTTTGGCTGGGGGTGGAGGCGGGGCTCAGGCACAGCAGGTCCTGGATGGGGCCTCGAACCCTCACACTTTGGCCCCGGCAGTTTCGGCGACAGTGGTGGGTGCCCCGGGGGGCCAGCCTCCTCTAAGTGGGCGTTCGCAGGACGACGCCACCGTGGGCTACTACTTCCAGCGGCAGCCTGGGGATCAGCTGGCTGGCTACACCAGCAAGCACCGCTGGCCCACGGGAGACGGGATCCACATGGACCAGGTAGTGGCAGTGGCTTTGCTGCCCAGGGGAGGGGAGTCATGGTGGATGGAGGGATCTGGGAACAGGAAGCAGAGCTCAAAGGATTTGGACAGTGTGACAGAAAAGTGCATCGTGTTGCTCAGTTGAAGTGTCTGGCTTATGGTTCTGTGCTTGGTTTGGGGCTTCAGTCCTGGTCTTGAAGGGTCGCTTTTGTTCGGAATTCTCATGAACAACCTCGCATGCCATTGCTCATGCAGAGTGAGAACTGTAGCCCTTCTGGGTTGGGATTAGTGGGTCTGAACTGTCCAGGAAAACATGCCTGAACACACATACTGACAACTATATGACTTGCCGACAGTCTGGGGCTATGTGTAAAGCTCTTATGGGATGCTATATTTCAACGGCACATCTCTTTTGTGTGTAGTTAGGGTATCAAGCGTACTTTTCCTGCTTTCCAAGAAAACAGTGAATGGATCAAAACTAATGTAATCAGATAGGTTTTGCTATGAAAGATTGCTCTGGGGTGATATCTTACTGCTGAAGAAGCCTGACTAGCATTTCTGGAATTTTCCTTCAGTTATTCCAACCTTGTGCACTATCATATTAAATTAAATGTATTGTAAAACCCTGGGCTGATTTTTAAATGTGTGTGGTTTGGGGTACTTTGAGTTGCAGCGCTCTGAACATTCACTAGGGATAAGGGGGGAGTTCTGTTCAAATGGGTGACTATAAACAGATGTTTTCCAAAGTGTACAGCCTGGGCCTGTAGGACGGCGTTATTGCTGCTGTTTGACTAAATAGCTTGTACAGGCGAAGTTGCTGTAAAAACAGCATAGCCTTGCATCACTTTCGGGGGCTGCTCCTCTGCCCTGCTTTAATGGGATCACTGGGAGGTGGCCATCTTGTCACGTGCCCAGGTTCTCAAGTGCTATTTCGAAAAGTCAGATCGCCAAAGCGTTCAGTACGACCTTTTTATTTATGGCCCTTTTTAGTTTAAAATGTCACTTGCATCAGTATGGCTGTGTGGAGAATCGCAATCAGAGAAGCCGGCTGGGCGAGTAACCCAAAAGCTCCCAGTTAGACAGAACAACCACACAGGAGCCTTTGTCCGAGTTGCCTTATCCCTTATGTTGTTAACTGCGAGTTGGGGCTGCTCTTCTCACGTGGCCCTTTACCGTGGACCTCCTTGGATTTACCTTTGAGATCGCGAGGCCGCGTGACAGGCCAGGCAAGTTTTTGGCCCTGTTCTGGATTTGAAAAGGTGCCGGATAGGTGGTTGTTCAGGAGAGCTGTTCTCCTTTGTCCTCGATCCCTGGCGCTTCTCCTGGGAAACGGCGACACACGAAACTCCTTAACCCTTTCAGTTACGGTGTCCACTGCGTCCCCGTCTCAGGCTCAGTTCACCGCAAAGGGGAGACCCTGAAGCCGGCGCCTGATCTCTTGTTGGTGTGAGGAGATGCATTGGTGGCTTTTGGAAGTTGTGCTGCGTGCACCTTAGCGTGGTACTCAGAGCCTGGGAACCGTGTAGCCATGCTGTGTGGGTCCTGCCAGGTGTCCAGCCCCTTGCCTGCTGCTGTAGATGTACTTTCTGACTGATGGTTAATTGATGCGTGAAGAGCAATGGGAGACAGGCTTCTCTACTGTAGCGGCCCACGTACAGAAGTTTACTGTATCATGTTTTCAGCACTTTTAAAAGTAATATCTATTTTTTTTTTTTGTTTTCAGTCATTGGCCGTACTTCCGACATGCATGGCGTTCTGCATCTGATATTGCTCATTCCTCCAGGTGTTGGCTTCTGCTGCCATGACAGCCGCTCATTTGGGATATTTGAATGTTGCTAGATTTGCATGTTTTTACGCTGGTCAGGTTTGCACTCTTTTTGCATTGCTTGTTACCTTTGTGTCCTGCACTTTTTCTGTTTAACTTCTGCAGGATGGAACAGGTGTAATATAACTGATGTTGGCAAGGTGTCGAAAATCTACAATTTTACATCTCGGACACATTCGCTGGACTCTTAGTCTACAGCAGAGGAGGTTGATAATCTGGACCAAAGGGTTTTCCCAAAGCAAGTTTCTTTTGGTTTGGTACCGGATTTAGGCCCGGCCTTCCCAGCCAGTGTCTTGCTTGTCCAAACGTCACAGTTGAACATATGGGGGTTTCCTGTTGGATTCTGCTCAGTGCTGGATGAGCATGCGGCCTGTAGTGTGGTAATGGACGGGCAAAGGTCACGAAAGGTCACCCCGTGCACCAGGTGTGAGTAGAAGGGGCACTGAATGTGCACGTGCCAGCTGTGTCAGAGTTAAGATGAGTCGGCGGGGTGTTGCAATGTGGGGAGGGGGGGGTCTGCTCTAATTTAGTTTTTTTGCATCCCCATCTATCCCCCAGCACTCTCCTCTGTCATGGGTGTGTTTGTCGATTGCCCTGCCTCCTCTGTCATAAGTGAAATCTCTGTTGAACCCCCTGCACCCCTCTCTGTCATGGGAGTGGTTGTGGCTGTTCAGTGGATTGTGTGAAACGGTTTTGTGAGCAGAAAGAGAGCCATGGTCACCCCGAGTACCTTGCTGCTGCTGGGCCCATGAGTTTGTGCTTACGGGTGGAGTGTGTGTGTGTGTGTGTGTGTGCGCGCGTCCACAGCAGTCGTGCCCTGTTTCTTTCAAATCCTGCCACAGCCAAACCTTTCTGCCTTCCTCCTCCCTTCTAAATAAACAGGAAGTGCAGACTGAAAACGTGGGGGTGGGTATCAAGTGGCACACAAAGTTCGCTGACAGCGATTAGCGTATGGCTGTGTTATCTGAGCGGTTCCTGCTTGGCCTGCGCGCCGCTCTCTCTGTTAGCTAAAGCCTAATTCATGCTTCACTTTTCCACATGGGGACGGTCGTCTAGCGCAGCAGCTTGTGGTCATACTACACTCAGCTGTGGATGCGGATGGTTGTGTTTGGTGCTGCATACAGCAGAGATATTCCACCAGACCAGGTGGGGGCAGATGTATTGCAAAAAATGCAGGCAGTAATATGAGTAAACTTTAGTCAAGGCTTGGGCGGTATATTGGTAATAAGGCACGCCCCTGTACTTTAAAATCCTTATGACAAAATTAGCAGGGACCCCAACCCTCCTCCTCATCTTGACAAATTTATATTGGAATACTGTTGTTTTTAAAATACCGTACACCTCAGTATAATGTCTGGCCATTAGATGGGCAGGTACCTCTGACCCCCCCCCCCCCTACAGCTGCTCACCATAACTACTTACAACTACTGCCTCTGCGTTGCCCTCTCTGTGACACCGTGGATGCTTTGCAGCTTAAAACAATCATGACCCTGTGTGTGTCTCCAGTCCCTGCCTGGCTGTCTCTGTTTTACTGAATCCCTGTGTCTGTGTGGCTGTTTACGGCCCTGCCGTTTGTTTCCTTTCCTGGGTGCAGCCGCCTAAACCAGAGCAGTATCTCTGTGTTCTGTGGGGGTCACTCTCACAGCTGTGTTTTCTGTGCAGGTGCGCTCTGTAGACGAGATGAACCACGACTTCCAGGCCCTGGCACTGGAGTCGCGTGGAATGGGTGAGGTAAGCTGCACGCAAACTGCCTTTCAAAGGAGGAAGCAAAACAAAACGAAAAAAAACTGGGATTAAAAGTGGCCGTTTGCCTCCGTTACCTTAGTACCAAACCCTCTTTCAGTGAATTGTAATTAAGGCAATATTACACAAATTGTTCCTATGCACGCATCCTTCATCCTTTTGCTCAAATTTAACCTTTACAGCTGCTGCCTGCGAAAAAAATCTGGGAGACTGATGACTCGGCCAAGGACAGTCAGAAAGGGATCTTCCTGGGCGAGGAGTGGCGAGAGAACACCTGGGCCTCTCGTAAGTCTGCCGACGCTGCTTTGTCTGTCCCGCTGTGCCCTGTAGGAACCTTGCGCGGTATTTGTGCTCAGCTGGAACCTTCCCAGTATGTGTGTTGGATTCCTCTGACCCCAGGCTTTGCTCGCTCCTGCGTCACTTTGCAAAAGTGTCTGCTAAATATGTGTGCATGTTTACTGTGGCTGTCGTGTCCCCTGTCATTTTAAAAAGCTTGTCGTGGCTTGTCGATTACGATTGTTCTGGCGCTGGAAGCGTTGCGTCGAGCTGACTGCGTCGTGCTCGTCTGCCCGTCTGATATTGTCTTGTCCTACCCTACCCTTTCCAGACCACTCCATGTCGCAGCCCATCATGGTGCAGCGGGCGCGACCTGGGCACAGCTTCCACGGCAACAGCGAGGTGAACTCGGTGCTGTCGCCACGCTCGGAGAGCGGGGGCCTGGGAGTGAGCATGGTGGAGTACGTCCTCAGCTCCTCGCCCGGGGACAAGCCGGACAGCCGTTACGGAAAGAGGACTTACGTAAGAATGGACGTCCGGGCCCCTCGCGGTTACCCTCCCCGTTTCGGGGGCAGCATCCTGACTCCCCGTGTCTGCAGGGTGCGAGTGACGCAGGCTCTGATGCGGCAGAGAAGGGAGACAACAAAGACAAGCCGTCCCCCTTTGAGGAGGACAAGGGCAGAGAGCTGAGCCAGGCCGAGGGGGAGGATGTGGCCAACGGCCGCGGGCTGGCCAACGGCATGGAGGCCGACTGCAAGGACTTCAAGTGAGTGCAGAAGTCAGAAACAGCTGTGCACTGTGGCTCAGAGCTGCAGTCTCAGGTTTTTCTATGGCGCCTTAACCAGTGGAGCACCAGCGCCACCTGGAGGCTGATGCTTTCATAGCCTTGGTGTTGCCTATTGGTGTTTTACGTTGTGAAGCTTTGCTTTGTTTGTCTGCATTTGAGTGTGACTGAACTCTCCACCCACCCCCCCACCCCCCAATAGCCGCACCCCCGGCAGCCGGCAGGCCTCCCCTACAGAGGTGGCAGAGAGGCTGAGCTCTGTTCAGGCCGGCTCAGAGATGCTGGGTCAGCACCAGCACCCCGGGCAGGCTGTGGGCAAGGCTCCGGCCGAGGAATTCCAGAACCAGGAAGCCGCCGGGATGGACGGCATGGAGCAGGTGGGCCTGGAGTCTCTGCAGTTCGACTACCCGCCGAACCAGGTGCAGATGGATTCTTCCGGAGCCCCCGTGGGCCTGTTCGACTATAACCCCCAGCACCAGGTAGGCATGGGACGTGGGCATGGGGCATGGGCATGGGGCATTGGGGCGTCCGGTGACGGTGCCTGGGAGCTGTCTGAGTACCCCCGTCTCTGGCCGCAGCTCTTCCAGAGGCCCAGCCACCTGGCCGTGCAGCAGTTGTCGGCTGCGCAGCAGCAGCAGCAGTATGCTCTAGCCGCCGCGCAGCAGCAGCACATCGGTAAGTGCCCCGCGGCCCCCCCTCCCGCCTGCTTCCCAGCCCGCGTGGCATCTCCCTGACGGCGCCTCCTTCCAACAGGCCTGGCCCCCGCCGCGTTCATGCCTAACCCGTACATCATCAGCACCGCCCCCCCTGGGACTGACCCGTACACTGCTGCCGGATTGGCTGCCGCCGCCACACTCGCAGGTGACCTCACCCACTCAACACAGAGTACCAGGTACTCTGTGTCCTTGATTGTCGCGTAGATGACATGTGGACTGACTGGGGGCCCTCGAGGACTGGGTTGGGAACACTGGTCTAGACTGTATACCTTGCTGGCCCAGTTACCGAGTTCCTGGTCTTCTGTGGAGTCTAAGATTAGCCCTTAAAGAACCCTTGGGATCTTTCTGAACCAGAGTCGTCGTGTTCTGAGGCCTTGAATGTCCCTCACCCAGGTCCAGCAGTGGTGCCCCCGCAGTACTACGGTGTGCCTTGGGGTGTGTATCCTGCCAACCTCTTCCAGCAACAGGCAGCCGCCGCCGCAGCCAACAGCTCCACCAACCAGCAAGCAGCCAACCAGGGTCAGGGCCAGCAGCAGGTACCGCCTCCCGACTCCTCTGATTGGCCCACTGCCGAATTTTCACCCCGCCTTCTGTAGGGGGGGCATTCTTTGCAGGAGATATGAGCCCCCACCCCCAGTGTGGTGGCTTGACAGCAGCTGTTAGGCCTCACTTCTCGTGAGGCTTGATTAGTCTTGTCGTCATTCGCATCGCCTTGTTCAGCTCAGTCTTCGGTCTTCAGTTTGTGTGTTGTGGGTATGCTGCCCCCTTGTGGTCAGTCAATGCCAAACCGAGGTGTGCCAGTCTCACTGCGTAAACCCGTCCCAGGTAATGCGCACTGGTGCCAGCCAGCGCCCCCTCACCCCGGGTCAGGGTCAGCAGAACCAGCAGGAGTCTCTGGCGGCAGGAAACCCCGCGCTGGCCTTTGGCCAGGGTCTTCCCACTGGCGTGCAAGGTGAGCCTCCGCCCGTCCGTGAGCGGAACCGGCCGGCGTCGGTTCTCCGGGTGACCGCCGTGTTCGCCCTCTGTCCCAGGCTACCAGGTGCTGGCACCGGCGGCCTACTACGACCAGACCGGGGCTCTGGTGATGGGCCCAGGAGCCCGCACGGGCCTCGGCGGCCCAGTCCGGCTGGTGCAAACTCCGGTGCTGATCAACCCAGCGGCTGCCCAGGCCGGTAAGCTGCAGTTGGACCCGTTCTCCGGTTGGCGAGCGGCTTTTTCCGGCTGCAGATGTTTGTGGGTCTGGGAGGATCGCTGTGTAAGCATAACGGTCGTGCGAGACGCCCGCCCTGTGTCCCTCCCCCAGCCGCAGCAGCCTCGGCGTCCAACTCGGGCAGCGGACTGACCGGGCCAGCTAATGGCCTCTTCCGGTCCATGGGTGCCCCCCCCCAGCAGCAGCAGCAGCAACAGCCCCCGCCCCCCCAGCAGCAGCAGCCGCCACCCACACACCCTAGTGCCAGTGTGCAGTCCAGCTCCTTCTACGGCGCCGGCTCCGTGGCTCCCAGCTCCCAGAGCAGCTCCCTCTTCTCACACGGCCCCGCAGCCGCCCCCCCCGCCAGCTCCTCCCTGGGTTTTGGGGGCGCCGGCTCACTAGGCGCAGCCATCGGCTCTGCGCTCGGGGGCTTCAGCTCTTCGGGTGAGTCCTGTCTGCCCGCTTGCAAGGCCCCCGCTGTCAAGGAGACATTTTCTGCGCCTTTGTCCTGACACCATCTGATTCCCTTCGCTCTCAGTGGCCAGTTCAGGCAGCAACAGCGCCCCCCGCAGGGATTCCCTGTCGGCCGGCTCGGAGCTCTACAAGCGCAGCGGCAGCAGTCTGACCCCCATCGGCCAGCCCTTCTTCAACAGCCTGGGCTTCTCCTCGTCCCCGAGCCCCATCGGGATGCCCCTGCCCAGCCAGACGCCCAGCCACTCGCTGACCCCTCCCCCCTCGCTGTCCTCGCATGGCTCCTCCTCCAGCCTCCACCTGGGTGAGTCTTTCAGTTTGGCTGTTGCCTGTGTGAGGCGATGATTCGTTATTCATGTGCAGCCGTCTGGAACCTGCCCTCGGGACTCTCCACCTCACCACCCCCCTGACTGTTGGTCATAAACTCACTAGTAGCCCCACCCTTCGGGCCAAGAGTGAGGCCTTCAGGAATGCTGCAGTGCACGTATCCCTCGCTGGCGTGTTGACATGTGATTGACATACCAGTCCGGCTTGCCTTTCTAGCTGCCAGCTGAGGTGTCTTTAGCCTTTAGCGTCACTCAGCTCTCCCCACGTGCTGCGAGTAGATGCGCTCCAGCCTCTTACTGCCGTCGGCATAACCGTCTGCCCCCCCACCACCCCATCCCTGATCCCTGCAGGTGGCCTGACCAACGGCAGTGGTCGCTACATCTCGGCGGCTCCGGGGGCGGAGGCGAAGTACCGTGGTGTAGGTGGGACTTCCAGCCTGTTTGGCTCCAGCAGCCAGCTGTTCCCGCCGTCCCGCCTGCGCTACGGCCGCTCCGACGTCATGCCCTCAGGCCGCAGCCGCCTGCTGGAGGACTTCCGCAACAACCGCTTCCCCAACCTGCAGCTGCGCGACCTCGCTGGCCACATCGTGGAATTCTCCCAGGACCAGCATGGCTCCAGGTACCACCAGGGTGGACTTTTATAGGGAGTGGGGCATGCTGGGATATGTAGTTTGTGTAAGGGGCCCTTGAGTGCCCCCAACAGGCTGGCATTGATGGATGTGGCAGGGTTCTTGATGTGTGCTGGCCTGGTGCCCCCGTAGATTCATCCAGCAGAAGCTGGAGCGTGCCACACCCGCCGAGAGGCAGATGGTCTTCGCAGAAATCCTGCAGTCCGCCTACCAGCTGATGACTGACGTCTTCGGCAACTACGTCATCCAGAAGTTCTTCGAGGTGAGGATGCATCTGAGGCCGTCGGACAGCCCTCTTTCCCTGTGCCTCGGTCCGTCCTGCGCTCCTGGCCCCATGCGGTTCCCCCTGCGCGCGTCTGAGCCGGCTGACACCGTGTCTGTGTCCCTCCACTTGCCCCTCAGTTTGGCAGCATGGACCAGAAGCTGGCGCTGGCTTCCCGCATCCGTGGTCACGTGCTGCCTCTGGCGCTGCAGATGTACGGCTGTCGCGTGATCCAGAAAGCGCTGGAGTCCATCTCGTCCGACCAGCAGGTAATCGTAAGTTGGAGCCTGTTCCTTCCTGTCTTCTGTGGGCGACTCGCCCGCGTCCCGATTCTCCGCCATCGTCTGACATGCTTAATGCACCCCAACTCTCCAGAAATTGTGCTCCTCACCAGTCAGGACTTAACTTTTCAAATTTAAGATCCACTTTAAGCTAGCCTAATGGTGGAAAATGCCTAGACAGGTAACCAGTGCTATAATTGCTTGTAGCTCCATCAGTTCTGTTTTGGAATTTGCTGACACTGAGGTCCAGGCCCAGTTAGAATGGAGCATAATCCAAACCCAGTTCCGGTACTGAACCACCACCCCACCCCCCACTTCCGCATGCACTGATGCCTGTCTGTGTGTGCGCCCCCCCCCCCCCGCGCGCTCTCTCCTCATGCAGAGCGACATGGTGCGTGAGCTTGACGGGCACGTGCTGAAATGCGTCAAGGACCAGAACGGCAACCACGTGGTGCAGAAGTGCATTGAGTGCGTCCAGCCGCAGGCGCTGCAGTTCATTATCGACGCGTTCAAGGGCCAGGTCAGCCCCCCCCCCCCCCCCCCCCGCGCCTTCTCCTGCCAAAGCCTTGCTGTGTGTGAGCCCGCACTGACTTGTGGGGGCCTCCCCGCAGGTGTTCGTGCTGTCGACACACCCGTATGGCTGCCGGGTGATACAGCGCATCCTGGAGCACTGCACCCAGGACCAGACCCTGCCCATTCTGGAGGAGCTGCACCAGCACACAGAGCAGCTTGTACAGGTGAGGGCCGGCAGTCGAGCCCCTGGTCTGAGTGGGGCCTAGCTGTGCCTGGGCCTGTGCTGGCATTTCTAATGAGAATATGTCCGGCTGTTGTCTCAGGGTGACTGTGGCTTGGCCTCTACCCTTGTGGGTGGGACATCTAAATGTTTGCCTTAGAATCCCCCTTTGAAGAAGTAAACGGTACTTTTGACTGGCTCTGTACGGTAGCCTAAGAGTGACTCCATGTAGGGGGTGGGGTGATTACGAAGGATCTGTGGTGTTTGCCAGCTGCTCCTCTGGTATCTGCTCACCAAGAACCCTAAACCCCCCCCCCCCCCCCCCCACTATCATCTTAGGAGTCTTTTTTTTTTTTTTTTTTCCCCTGCATGCTTGAGTTGATGCCATGTTTCATATGCCAGTGTGAGCTGAGTGTGTCTTGGCGTGCCTGACGCTCACCATCGCCCTGCGCCTGTCCGACAGGCTGTCACCCCGTCGATGTGATACTCACCGCCTGTCTGAAGCCTGTGTGCTGATTCTCATGAAAACACCCCCCACCCCCTTATTCCATCTAGACCTATCACGGAGTATCTTTGGAGATGACCCCCAAAACATATTATACGGTGGCGAGCGATGCGCTCTTCAAGGTCAGCTATCTCCCCCCCCGAGCCAGGGGGCGCCTCCGCTTCCTCCCCTTTCCTCTGATATCAGTCTCTTCTCCACGCTTGATGCATAGAAGCAGAGGCCAGAGCATTTGTGACCTTTGAAACAGCAACGTGGTGGTGCAGCTTTTGGCTCCTTCGGCCCAGCTTGCGTGTTCCCCCCCCCCCCCCCCCCATCCTACTCCCTGCCCCCCCACTGAAAATGCAGACCTCATGGACCCTCACCCCCGCCTTACTAATGTCCCTTTTTATTTGCTTTTATTTTTCGTGTCTGAGTTTCACCCATTGGGGGTGTCCATGGGGCAGGTATTCCGCCTCTGGGTTCTGTGTGCTGATTGGTGCTTGATCCATCGCATACCAATCATGAACGGTACTTTCCCTCGTGAATAACTCCATGTCGTAGCGACAAACATAAATGCTCTGAGATCTTGAAAAGCCTTACATGGCAGCATCGAAAGATCACACAAAAGCAAGAGCTCAGTGTTTCCTTGTCCAGAGACATATTCTTGTTCTATGTTTCAAACCACAGACATTTGGGTATGAAAGGTGGCGCCCTCCAGAGGCTTCTTGTGCTTGTGCACTTTCTTCGATCTGCTCTGGCCCTCTGTTTCCCAGTTAATTCCTGAAAATGTTCCTGAAATCTTCTTTCAGCTGGCAATTATGAAGAGGTGCAGTTTATCTAATTAGCACTTGCTTCT
This sequence comes from Paramormyrops kingsleyae, assembly GCF_048594095.1. Classification (NCBI taxonomy): domain Eukaryota; kingdom Metazoa; phylum Chordata; class Actinopteri; order Osteoglossiformes; family Mormyridae; genus Paramormyrops; species Paramormyrops kingsleyae. The sequence continues at coordinate 15,422,240 of NC_132810.1, forward strand.
TAGAAAAGCATAATTCCCATATGCACAAAATATCCTTAGTCATTCAGTAGTATTTTTCTTTTAATGACTTAATACTTCTGGATGGATTAAACACTCCACACAGGATTGTCTAGTAATTTTAGGATGGTGATTGGAAGTGAATGTTATTGGGTCGGATCAGAGAGACCGAACTGTGCCCAGGACCCTCTGGTTTTTGGTGATGTGCTGGGTGGAACATCTCACTATAGCCGCTTGGCCTGAGGGCTCCGCTGGCTGACGGATGTGTCCAACGCGAGCTGGGGGGGAGGGATTTGAATCCAGTTCAGCCACAGGCCTGGGACGTGCACTTGCATGTTTTCTGTAGGGCTTCTGCCTTGTGATCCTAATGTTTGTGGTGAAAAGTACCGCCTTTCCTTTATCTGCCATCTGCATGCGTTTTGTTTTATGGGGCAGTGAGAACCTGCCAGGATCTGTGTTCATCCACAGCCGTGTCTGTCTGTCACACGGGGGCGGCGCAGGTCCGACCCGGCCCTCATGTCTGTCGCCTTGGCCCGCAGGACCAGTACGGCAACTACGTCATCCAGCACGTGCTGGAGCACGGCCGAGCCGAGGACAAGAGCAAGATCGTGGCCGAGATCCGGGGGAAGGTCTTGGCTCTCAGCCAGCACAAATTTGCCAGGTGAGGGGCGGAAAATGATGGACGGCAGGAATGATGGAAGCTGTGCTGTGGGCGGAGCTACTGGCCAGCCATGTGACCTCTGACCCAACGCACTTAATGTGTGGCTTGAACCTCCTCGGCTCCTCTCCTCATCTTCGTCCATCCGTCCCTTATTCCTCCTCCATTCAGCAATGTGGTGGAGAAGTGTGTGACGCACTCATCCCGCGCGGAGCGAGCCCTGCTCATCGACGAGGTTTGCTGCCAGAACGACGGGCCGCACAGCGCCCTCTACAGCATGATGAAGGACCAGTATGCCAACTATGTGGTGCAGAAGATGATTGACATGGCCGAGCCAGCTCAGCGCAAGATAATCATGCACAAGGTAGCTTTGCGGCCGCTGCCTGGCGCAGCCACGCGGTTCTGCTCCGTCTCCCTGTGGGAAGCTGCCTACATTCCCTGGGGTGTTGCTGGGGCATGAGCTCGAGGTGTGATACTGTGTGGGCATTGACTCTGGAGGTTCATCAGCCCTCTGCAGTGTCCTGTCGCATTTTGCTGCTTGCTTGATTTTCAGCGTCCCCCCCCCCCCCCCCCCCATTTCTCCCTCCCCAGATCCGGCCTCACATTGCGACCTTGCGCAAGTACACGTACGGGAAGCACATCCTGGCCAAGCTGGAGAAGTACTACATGAAGAACAACACAGACCTGGGCCCCATCGGGGTCCCGACCAACGGGCTGATGTAGGCGCCCTCCCCGCTGGCTCTTTCCTGGCACGGGGGCACTAGTGTAATTCCATTATAGCCCCGTCACCCACCCCCCTGAGAGGGTTTCCCGCTGTGATACTGTCCTGAAGGGAACTACCAAAAATCAACTTAACCTGACGATGCTGTGATGCCTGCCACAACATAGGCTCCTTAAACTCTCCCCCCCCCCCCCAAACTAGCGCCCCCCTTTGTGGCCTGGAGGGGCGTCACATCACTGAGCTGGGGAAAGCACAGAATGCTTGTATATGATGTAATTGTATCAAAACTGGTTGTCATATTTTGTAAATTTTTACCTTGTAAATTTGCTGTATAAAATATGGGTAGTTTTTAAGTTGGATTTCAGCATTCTTCTACCAGCAAGTGACTTGTTGCGGATGGTGATAGTGCAGCACAACACGTTCAGGTTTTTTGCTTTTTTTTTTTTTTCTTTTGAAAAGAAATTCCGTCCCCCTGAGGTCTGGCATCAGCTCGTTTAATGGGGAGTCGAGCCTTTTGTTTGCATTAATGTGCACTCCCACCAGGGGGCAGCGATGCTAACCTGTTGTAACTTCCGGTTTTAGGTTTGTTTTATAGCCATCGTCACACGAAAGCTGACGGGGCTTAACGCCGCTGCGATTGGCTGCCCTTAGAGCTTTTATTTAATTCGAGACCCTGACATTGTCCTCAGTTCCTTATTTGCTGGTGACTGCTCTGAGGTGGGCTGTGAGGGGTCTAAGGCGCACCTGTGTGTTTAATGCTGCCTGTCCCCGTGGGTGGCAGTCTGTACATAACCGTGGTTAAGTTGTCTTTTGGTGGTTTCCATGTTCTCACCGGACGAAAGCTTCCATTATGTAAATGATATGTTAAACTGCATCTTTTTTTTAAACATAGTTTCATCTAGTTTGTGTCGTAGTTGAGATGAACACTGCCCTCTATATATATATATAAATATATAAATACACGTTTGTTTTCAGAAATGATTTAGCACCTGTATAGCTGCTTTGTATATAAGTAAATAGCTCACTGTGGGGTCCGGTGGTGGGCAGGTCTAGGGGGGGCTTGTGGTGGTGGGGGGGGGGGGGGGGGGTAGGCCTCGTCGCTGGTAACTGCAAACAGCTGTGTGCTCCCTTTTGCATACTTCTTGGGGGGGGGGGGGGGGGGGGTCAGTCCAGTTTAGTCATGCCAACATTTAGCTGTGCACCCCCCCACCCCCACCTTTTCCAGGGGGGCTCTGGATTCTTTCTTTGAGACATTATATTATATTATAATGCTGTATTAATATTTATAATGGGATATTATAATATACTATAATGTAATCCTGAGCAATGGCTGTCAGTTGGTAGGTCCTGATAGCCTCTTTTGTATGGTATGCATGATACAATAGCTTTTTTGTTTATATAAAAATGTAATCAGTGTGTAGTTATAACACATAGTTGTAAGTTTACAGTTTTGAATTAGAATCTTGTCTCGATGTTCATGAGCCTTGCTGGCTTGGTAGTGAAGCTTACATTGTCTGTACAGTTGTACATTTGTAAACCTCAATGCTGTAAATGTCCTGTCTTTTACCCTTTTGAAAACCTGAAATTTGAATTTTAGTGTATATTCATTCTCCCCCTTGCATATAGTGTAAACTGTACATTTCTTTGGAACACAAGTGATTTTTAAACCTTTATATGGCTTCACAATTTGAAATGGCTTTCTTATCTGTTAGAAAGTCTTTGTACTAAACAGCTGTCAGATACTCTATTCATATTGACATTTTGGAAGCATTTTACAGTAAACTTTGTGTACTGAATAGAAAAGATTAGTCCCCCAGGGTACCTTGGCGATGTCTGATTTGACAGGCTTTTTTTGTACTGAAGAGTGCTGTATTTTGGGACACCTAGTAACTTGTAAGTCAAAAATGTAAAATATTGTCAATTATACATCTGAAAATATGAGGCTAACACTATCTAAAGTGATGTACATTTTCAGCTGCCTTATGTACATTTACAGAGGTAAATTCAGTCCATCCCCCTTCCCCCAGGCAGAATTGTGACTGTACAATTAAACAATCCTTTGTAACGTTGGACTCTGACTGCATTTTGACGTCTTCCTCCTATCTTGTGCTCTTGAAGCCTTTGTCTGCATCTCCACCAGCCCTTTGTGTGCCTGCTGACGGCTTTCCGGAGTGCCCCCGCCCCGCCCCGCCCTGCCTGCTCTCGCGTCCCTGCCCTTGAGTCTGTGCCCCCGCTGGGGGGTGCGTTCACTCTTTGAGGAGCTCGCGTTTCAAAGGCGTGCCAGCGCTCACAGGACACTGGCGCGTCTTGGGCTGCGTCTTGGGCTTTCGTCTTCCGGCCCCATCCCTGCTGCTGTTCCCCTGCCGCGTTGGAAGCGAGTCAGGCGGCCGCACCCCATTATGCTCGCCTGCAATCAGCTCCGCGTTCATTTGCGAGACCACCTTATATACGCGGCGTATCGGTGTGGCAGGGGACTGGGGGTACGTACAAAGAGCCGCTCGATGCCCTTGCATTTCTGAAAGGGGAGGAGGTGTTTCGAAGCGCCTAAAACCTTAATGACCCGCTTGGTTCTCCCTAAGAACAGTGGCTCACCTTGCTGCGCTGTATCTGTGATGGTGACTGGTGTCATCAGTACCTTGTTTGTCCAGCAGATGCCGCTGTACCCAGACCTGCCACCTGTGACAGTAGTCACCCTCATGTCTGCTTTAAGCTGGATCGGGTTTCATTCGGCTGTGTTGTGTGCTACGGTTGCTGCTGGTGTCATACCCCAAGTGTCATCTCCTTGGTGTGGTTCTTTTCTCTTAGCAATTGCAGACTTAAGACCCCTGGGACATTAACCTCAGTGTCACCTCTGCAGAGGTGTTGCCTGTGATAGTGTTAAAACCAGTGCTGGTGTCCCCCCCCCCCCCCCCCCCCCCCCATTGACGTGACGAGAGGGTGGCAACGTCCCCCTCGCCCATCCCCGGGCTGCACTGTGTTAAATTCTGCTTATCTGTCATCATTCAGCATTTCAAAAGGAAACGCGAGGCGGTGCATGTCTGCCGGGTAAACTGGACCCGCCTGCCGTTCTTGGGGGAGCCATGGGAGACGGCGCTGAGTCAGAACCCGGCTGAGGCTGTGGGTGTTTAGGACCCGGCCGCTATTGCATGCGGGGGGGGGCTGACCATGAAGCCAGTGGTCTTCCTCCTCTGGCTTTGGATGACTCGTCTGAGGAAGTGGCACAGACCCTAAATAAACAAGCTGTATCATCCCTCCCCCCAGTTGACCCCATCACCTCCCCAGCTGTCTGCCGCCGGTCCCATTGCTGGCTGGGAACTCCGAGCCCATGAACCTCGCAGAGTGTCAGCTCTTGGAAGGCTCCGTAGGAGTGGCCCCCACCCCGCCCAGCTTGGTGGATAAATGGCCCACGGCCTTGGGCTGAGAAGTGGGAGGGGCTGAGGGTTTCAGAGCCTGCTTCTGCTTGTCTCTGACTTAGACACTGTCAGTATCAGTGGCCTATTTGGCTTGGGTGGCCTTGAAGGACCTGCCCATCTTTCCATGCGACTCGTAAGCAGCTGGGAGCGTCTGTGGCTTAGACGCCTCGTTAAGCTGCGTTCTCACGTACAGCCGTTTGAACCAAAAAGCTGCTTCTGGCTCTGATTTTCTCCAAACATACCTGTTAACACAGTGGAATATTGTACTAGAGCAGGTTGGCTTGCAGAGCAAAATGGGCCTTGTACCAACAGTCTGGTTCTGTTTGAAAACTTCTACCCCGCGGTGTTGAAATGTTACATATGACCTCAAGGATATTACACCACAGGCTGGGGTTCCAGTAATCTGACTTATGGACATAGCAAATGCTTTTGAGCGTGGGGTTGGGGTTATAGCCCCCCCAGTGAAACAGTGAAATCACTGACCCTGAAATGCAAGAAATGCGAGAGAGAAAGGCGAGTGCGATGATCTCGCTGGCCAGGATTAGGGATGATCATCACGGGTTACGGGGCAGTTATTCATCCTCAGGTGGGGCCAGGAGAAGAGGCCTCCCCGCAGATTTCTGTCAGTGCGGCCTGATCTATGCTCTGCGTGTTTATAGGACTTGGGGGCGGGGGGGGGGGGCATTTACTAAACATGACACTGTTGGCAACGACAACGTTTCAGGGCAGGATTCAGGTTTGCGTCAGCCTGGGCGCCCCTACACGCCGAGACAGGAAGTGATGCGTGAGTAAACTAGGGCAGCTCAGAGTGTGTGTGTGTGTGTGTGTGTGTGTGTGTGTGTGTGTGTGTGTGTGTGTGTGTGTTTAGGAGTGTGTGCTCAGCTGAATGTAAGCAGGAAGCTGCTGCAGTTTAAGCCATCTGGCACCGGTGGTCATGGGTACCACAGACAGACAACTCGTTTCTGCTTCGGGCCGGACCTCAGCCGGGGTGGTGACCGGCGGCCCATCCGAGCGTTGGCTGGCCATGACCGAACTGGCAAAGCCGGCTGTTTATTCCATGGAAGGGTCCTGCTATTTTAAATAAACCACTTTCATTCCCTTGGATTTCCCAATCGTGGGAACATCAGCCAGCCTTCCGATAAATCAACACTGAATCACACAACATCGCTTTCATCAATAACAACCTTACTGTTGGTTCTTCTGTGACTCGGAACCTCAGACCAGTTAATGATTTGAAAGGTGATTGTTAGTTGATCTCCTCACACTAAGACACGTCCATTTCCATTGCCCTGCATTCTTTTTGATTCTCTCTTCTGAAGCTGACTTATGGAGATGCATTGATACGTGCTGGTGACTTTCTGACCTGAGCATCCGCCAAACCGTGCTCCGTCGCCCCGAGTGACATTCCGTGCGACTGATGCAGCCGGGGATCGTATGGTGAAAATGGCTGCAGATATACATTTTCTGTGACACCTGATCTGCAGGCGTGTCTCACCTCACTGACTGTCCTACTTAGACACCGTGAGCTAAGGCAGCCTCGGGAAGGGGCCCAAGGATGTTTGGGTAGCCCGTTAATGCGACCACATCTAATGAGGACTTCTTGGTTTTTTCCCTCCCTCATCCTGAATGTGACTCATGTTTTGATTAATTGTGTAGCTGCTTTGTGGCCAGTGGCATGATTGTGACAATGACAGGTCCCTTCTTGCCCTGGAAGGTAACAGCAGGCTAATGATCCCATCATCTTCCAAACCCTAATCCTTAGCAGTCTTAGTTAATCTTCTGTAATATTTTGGCTGATTCATTTGAAGCATCAGCATCTATTAAACTCCAGCTGCTTCCCTGGTCGCCATGGCACTGAGTGGGTGCAGTTGGCATGGTCTGTTGCCCTGTGGTGCCGGTGGTGCCTGACCTGTCTTTGATCCAGAGCTCCACCTCTACAGCTGGATGGATTCAGGTATGGGACATTAATGGGTCTGTCACCCCCCCAGAAACTCAATCCACTGATATCCAGCTCGCGGGTAGCTGTCATGTGAATTTCTACTGGTTCAAAAGCACGTTCCCTGCCCCGGGGGGGGGGGGGGGGTCCGCTCACGCTCCGCACATCCAGATATGTGGTGTTTTTGTCCTTCAGACAGAGTACTGGCCAGGGTGTGTCTGTGTGGTGTCTATGGGGCGTGTGGGATGTGTGCAGTGTCTGTGGTGTGTTTATGGGATGTGAATGGTGCCTGTAGGGCATAGCTGGGATGTGTGCGGTGTCTGGAGGGTTTTTGTGGGATGTGTGTGGTGTCTGTGGGGCATGTGTGGGATGTATGCAGTGTGTTTGTGGGATGTGGGTGGTGCCTGTAGGGCATAGCTGGGATGTATGCGGTGTCTGCAGGGTTTTTTGTGGGATGTGTGTGGGATGTGTGCAGTGTCTGTGGTGTGTTTATGGGATGTGAATGGTGCCTGTGGTGCATAGCTGGGATGTGTGCGGTGTCTGGAGGGTTTTTGTGGGATGTGTGTGGTGTCTGTGGGGCATGTGTGGGATGTATGCAGTGTGTTTGTGGGATGTGGGTGGTGCCTGTAGGGCATAGCTGGGATGTATGCGGTGTCTGCAGGGTTTTTGTGGGATGTGTGTGTTTGTGGGATGTGGGTGGTGCCTGTAGGGCATAGCTGGGATGTGGGTGGTGTCTGCAGGGTTTTTTGTGGGATGTGTGTGGGATGTGTGCAGTGTCTGCGGTGTGTTTGCGGGATGTGGGTGGTGCCTGTGGGGCATAGCTGGGATGTGTGTGGTGCCTGTGGGGCATAGCTGGGATGTGTGCGGTGTCTGCAGGGTTTTTTGTGGGATGTGTGTAGGGTGTGTGCAGTGTCTGCGGTGTGTTTGCGGGATGTGGGTGGTGCCTGTGGGGCATAGCTGGGATGTGTGCGGTGTCTGGAAGGTTATTGTGGGATATGTGTGGTGTCTGTGGGACATAGCTGGGATGTGTGTGGTGTCTGCAGGGTTTTTGTGGGATGTGTGTGGTGTGTTTGTGGGATGTTTGCGGCCTGTCCAGCCTGTGAGTGCACAGGCAAGGTTGGGGTTGCTCCTCTGTTCATCTCCTGTTGCACTGTCTGCCAAAATTAATATATTGATGTATATAATACACATAAATGCTTGGTTGTGTAAAAGCATCTTGTATATCCAATTTCGTTTATCTGGTTTTTAACGCCCTATCCCACCTCTCTGCAAGGGCACAGCGTTTTATGCCATATCGATGGAAAAAAGCTGATGGAGTGAAGCTGGATCTGAGCTTTTAATGTACTAAACAACGAAAGCATAACCCCTGCAGATAGTGACTGTGAATCAGAACCGGCATGGCGATAGCTGGCTAGCCACACAGAGATGCTTCCTGCTTTAAAAAGGCTATTTATTCCATTTCACATCTTGTTCAGGCACCACCGGTGTCCAGCAGCCCAGTGTGTAGCGACACCCCGATTAACAGTTTCCATGACAAGCTATGGTGAGAAGACAACTTGAGCACTCAGTGGATTATAATGCTGTGGCTGAGTGGAAGGTTGCTGGTTCAAATCCCAGAGTTAATGGGGTGGTTTTACATGGGTCTCTGAAGAAGGCTATCGACTACTTTTGGTACTTTTTTTTGGATAAAATGACTGCTAAATAAATTAAATAATTTAAAAAATATATAAAAGTGAAAGTGTTGTCTCCCCTAACTGAAAACGGACGTGCCCGTTTTGCATGGGCAGTAATTACACCGTTCTCTCCCTCATTTTCAATTTAAAAAAATTGTAAAAAATAAAAAATCCCTTTTACATTTTGGGGGGTTTGCACCCGTTCCTTCGTAGGTTAACATTTTCCACGTTAAATGATTCATTTACATTTTACACGTTGTGAATAAGTGGAAGCGCCGGCTTTGATTACCAAAGAGCGGCTGAGGTCGGCGCACATGAAACTTAGACTCAAATCCGCCGCAAAGCGCGGACAGGGCAGCCCTGCAGAGTTCTCCCAAAGCCTTTCTGGGCGGATGTTTCCAAATTTGGGCGGAGGGTGGATCCTGTTAATCTACCTTGGCTAATTTCACGCCGATCGGGTAGAAGGAGGGGCCACCAGGGCCGCGGAGCTCATCTTTATTGCAGTCGCCGCCGATGCGCGGCTATTATATCGCGGCGAGGAGTCGTAGTCGATGCTGTGTGGATAAAAACGGATAAAAGCCTTATTTTTTAAATTAACTAAACGATAAAAGAATGCGATTTCTGCTGGCGTTGCTGCTCGCTGCTGTCTGGATCCCCGGCACACTTTCGGTGAGTTTAGACTTTCATTAAGTGCTTTTTCTGCGCCGGGGAGTCGCGACACAGTCCGATGAGACGAAGGGGAAAGTGCGCTCCGGTGCGGCGACTCCGGGATCCGGACCGAGAGCGGATCTGAGACTCTGGAATTATGCCTCCCTATTCACGATAATCTTCTAAATGATCGAAAGCGCTTTTAAATACATGTGCTGTGGTGTGTAAAACTGCCTTGTGCCCAGAGCGTAAAGTAGACACTAGAAGCGCACGGAAAGACACGATCCTGTAGTTCCGCCATATCCTTCGCGCTGGGAACTGGGCGAAGTTAGTTTTTCCTGGCTGTATGTATATCTGTGTAACTTCTTATGCCAGTTCTCTCTTCTTTTCAGCGGAAGGTCTGTCTTTTATTGCCTACTTATTGCCTTTCAAAAGCCACCCCTTAATTAAAGTTTTAAGTGCGGCACCCTGCCAGCGGCCAGTGCGTTTTTTATAACCCTTTAAATGCAATGACTATGAAAGTCTTCGTAACGATTCCTGGATGTAATTATCTGTAGCTTAACGTTAAAGCACATGCCTACATTAATTTAATTTTCAGTTTTTTTTAATGTTAGATCTTCTTAGTCTTGGTTTTCCGTCCCTATATGCGCGCCCGTAGCCATAATGAACTCGTCATAATGAGCTCGCCGTAATTAGCGCACGGTTTAAGCTTCTGGGCCATCCGCTGGACGCTTCCCGGAGCCGCAGCCGCAGTGTCATCGCTCAGGCATAGCCCCTTTGGACGCGAAGCGCGCTATAACCTTGGCTGGGAAGTTTATTTTAAAAAGGCAACTCGGCTACTGTGATTTCATAAATAATGGTTTGAATCGGCCAGGCCTTTTATAGGATTTCTGAAGCTCTCTGGCCGTTTCTTTCCGTCTCCAGCTGCCGTGAATGTTTGTTTTCAGTCTAGACTCAAGCCGCTGGAGTGGAAATTTGCTGCCTTCCTGCGATTTGTAAACGTCCAAATGTGCAGATCCCATCCACCTTCAATGCCGGGATAAGTGAGGTTCCTCTTCCTATCGTGCCGCCGACCAGGTCTCCGGACTGGCGGTGTCACTCTAAGGCAGGGGTGTCAGTCTCCATTCTTGGGGGGCCGTAGCCCTGTGTATCTTAGTTCTTTCCCTGTTCCTCCATAAATGATTCGGCTCAAGAGTTGTGTGGTAAATGGCACAAGCAGTTGAATCAGGTGTGTTAAATGCGGGAAAACCCAAAAACGTGCAGGGCTCTGGCCCCCCAGGACTGGAGTTTGACACACTTGCTCTAAGGACGTGGACCGGTGCCCGAAAGGACGGAGTGCATTTCCAGCAGTGAACTGGGGGGAGGCAGGCAAGCACAGAATCATCCTGTTAGGCTTTTCGTGTGAGGAAATCAGGCTGTGAGCTATGGGAGGGTGAGAGGAACAGCCGAACTGCACCCAGCTCACCTGAACCTGGCGGGTAGCCAGGATAGAGTGTTTGGGGGTGGGGGGCGGTTAGTGGTTGCTGTTTGGTAACAGATTTAAGGAATTAGACTCTCCAGACTTCTTGATTTAACAAACATCTTTTATGGGGTGTAGGTCCACTTGGCGATCGGGCTGCACAGGTTTTTCGCGATTTAGGAAGCTTGCTTGTTGCTCTTGTTTGTCTCTTGCCAGCTTTGGTTGGTTTGGTTGCTCTGTGTGGGTATCGGGTGCCAACTGCCACCTAACAACAAAGTGCCTCTCGGAAAGGTCTACACGTGTCCAGGGTGCTGGAGGGGCACCTGGTGACCATCTGGCCAGGTGTGCAGTCGGGGTGTAAAGCAGGTCACCTTCACGGCTTGATCTAGTGACAGGCTGAGCTTCTGTGGGTCTGACAGCTGGGTGACTTGGATTTTTTTATTATTTTTTGCCTTTCGCCACGTTTCCTTCAGTAACTAGATCAGACCAGCAAAGTACCACTTCAGCGTTCCGCTCGTGTGTCTGCTGGTTCTACCTGCTCTTGTGGGTCAGCAGAGCTTCCTGTATTTGTGAGTTTGTTGTTCCCATCTGAAATATCCGGCAGCAGACAGAAATGGCTCAGTGCCCCTCTCTGGGTTAGTCTGCCGGTGGCACCACTGGGAATGAAGTGGTCTTGGTGGGCCGCTGGTTAGGGTGGAGGAGGTTGCTCTGTGCAAGGAACGCCATGGTTCTGGTTCCACCATAAACCTCTCTGCCCTGATTTCTTTGCATGGACTTACTTTCCATTTTGCAACCTTCTGTATTTCACATTGTACCCAACGGTGAGAGATTCCGCACTCAGACGATCTCTGGTAACAGAGCAGTTTTTTTTGGCATCATATGGTGTTTGCTTAGGATTGGTTCCAAAGAAACGCGTAAACTGTGGAAGCCTCAATCTCATCATGTGACCATATTTAAAAATATATATATTTTTATTAGCATGAAGTTCATGAATATTTTTGATGTATTATGTCTGAACCTAGTTGGGCTTGGGACGGGTCGTGTGGGGGGGAGGACATGCTGGCCCTGTGTGTTAAGGCCCCGGTGCTGGCGGACTCTGTTCCGAGCACCATCTGCACTACTGGCTCGGTTGCTTGGCGATCAGCGCTCCATGCGGATTCCTAATTAACACTATTTAATTAATTGGTAAATTCACAGCTGTTAAAGGAGATTGGACAGGCAAGGGAGTTTTGCTTTGCTCACTTTCAGTCATATTGTGGCATTTCTGATGAGAACCTGCAGCGATGTATAATTTAAGGTAACCCCCCCCCCCCCCTGCTGTGAAGGAGGTTGCTTTGTTTGTGGTTCAGGCTTGGACATTAAGCCTGATTGGTTCATGTAGCTGTTGATCGTAATGAGGGCAATGGCCTGAGTTGGACTTGAGTATAACATGCCTCCATGTTTTCTTGTCCAATCAGAGCCCAGCAGGGTGTGGTCCCCCCTGCCAATGCGCTGTGAGTCATGACTCCTGGCAATGGTGTCCCCGCCCACCCCAGGTTACTGCTGGTTGTTTATCCCCCTTGTCTAAATTGAACAAAGGGGAGGGGGGGGGGGGTCATTCCAGTGAGCTACACGTGTACAGGGCTGACATGCCTGAGCTTGTGTACGTTCATGGGAATGCTGGCTTAGATCTGACTAATTTAAATGTCACATTGCCTAGATCAGAGTTATTTCACCTTTTGGTAGGGCTGCGTAAAAGAGCATGATTGGGTTTTAGAGGAATGCTGCTTCTGTCAATCTAGCTGCTTTGTAGCGATTAACACCGCTCCACCCCCCCCCCCTTTTCGCCTCGGGATGGAATGGAGGTATTTCGGATCTGTTTCTCGTCGGGTGGTCCCATTTTTAATTTGACAGCCTGTCCAAAATGTTTGGCTGTCTAAAGTGCTGTTTTATGAGCTGTACAGCACGGGATTCTTGTGTGATGAAGCCTTTCGCATTTTACCCATGTGTGGGTTGGGCTGGTCCGGCACTCACTCCCCCAGACGGAGGATGTCCTTCGGCGCCGAGGCCTCTCTGCCCCCCCCCCCCCAACCCCCCCACCCCCGCTTGCTGAGCTCTGTACCGGATGCTGATGGCTTTGGCTGCCGGTTGGTTGGCCTTCAAAGATGGTCCTCCAGATGCTGTAGGGGCTGGGATTTCCCCCCAATGTCTCACACCCCCCTCCCCCCCAAGGTGATGAGTTTGGTCTGTCGGCGCTTTCAGGATAATCAAAGCCCTCCGCCCACATTCCAGGGCTTCCAGCAGTTAATAAGGGCCTTTTATCAGAGAGTCTTGGCTGGATAGAGAGAGGAGCTCAGGTAGCTGCTGTGGAGGACCTGGGAGAGACCAGGGAGATGGATGGACCCCCCCCCCCCCCAGGCATAAAGACACAGCCTCTTATCTGTCACAGGAGCCTCTGCTTCCCCAAAGACTGGATGCTGATACCAGGATGTGTCTGGGCACCGTCATCTAATCTGCTCTGTGCTCCCAAAAGCACATTTTGGAGGGAAAACGCTGCAGCTGGTTTGGTCCCATTCTCAGATCTGTTTTGGTCTCCTGTTTCCACTCAACCAAAGGGGCAGAGGGACCGCGAGTTCCACTCTGCCCAGTGTCCCATCCACTTAGATTGCTAATTGGTCGATAAGTAACAACCAAACAGGAAATCTGCTCCTGACCATGGTCAGTGATCAGGATAGGTTCATGGATCATTGGGAGCTGGGGGCCAGTAATCTGTCTCTGCCCAGTGTGGAAGTGTGTCCCAGCTGTCCCCAGGGTGTCCTCTGCAGGCGCCCGGCTGCCGTGTCTTCCGGGGAAGCTAGGATGAGGGACGGCGCACGTTTTCGGGTAACACCTGGGAACGGTCCCCTGTAATTCAGTCCAACACTTTGACACTAGTGAGGCCTTCCGTCCTTAACAGCTGCCTGTTGTTTACAGTGACAGTATCAGCAGAAGAATGAATAATATTTACCCGGGTCCCAACGGCATCCTTGGTCAGACTATTTTTGCTACCAGTGTGAATATTTTAACATCACGCAGCGGAGGGGCAGAGGAAGCCGGAAATGGCGATCAGGAAGCATGTTTAGATGTCTGTGATATGAACTGTTGACGTAAGAATGGTGAATTTAAGCATGCGACCCGCCCTGCTTCAGCTCCAGCAAGGGGGTGGGGGGTGTAATTGTTTCCACACCTGCAGAGGAAAGTGTTTTAGTCTTCATGGGAACAGTGGTACACTTCCTTGCTTTGTAGCAGTGCATCTTGGGAGTAAGGGTTGGGGGTGTACTTGAGCTGAGATGTTGGGGGGGTGTGTGGTATATGACAGGGGTATCCGCTCCCCCTCTCGCCATGTTCTTGTCATGGGATAGATACAGGCAGCCGTAGCCTCCTTGAATGGACATCATGGGACTCTCTCACTCTGCCTGAGGACCCTGACGTGCTGACCCCCTGTCTGCCTGCTGGGGGCGCCTTCACCAGGCCTGGGAAGAGCAGCCCTGTAATGCATGAGCCCCCTGCCCCAAGCCGAGGGTGTGTGGCTGGCTGTGGTGGCGCCTTGAGGACCGACGGATGGACTGAGACTCCAGCTGGCCACACCCCTTCCTTGCCTTTCTCTGATTGGCTGCCAGACTGCATGAATGGCTGAAGGAGAGCCGCCTTTCGGCCGAGATGAAATGTGACTTTTGCTCGTCTTCTATCCTTTGTCGTCGTTCCTAATGAGATTTTTAGCCTCTTTCCGGCCTTTTTTTGGTGTTCCCTGTATTCCTGTGGCTTTGGATGCCGATTTTGGGGTCCTGGTAGCTGTATATGAGTGTCTCATCAAAATGGGGGGAGGGGGACTGGGGTCATGCTTTGGGTTTTTTGCCCCTTCCATGCCCCCTCATACTTCTTGATGGTGATTTATTTATTTTTTCTTTATATAAACCCTTCATCTCTTATGTTAAATTATTGTTTCCGAAGCAGCATTTCCGTGACTGAGGGTCCAAACGTCCTCCTCGGCTAGGACAGTGTTGGACCAACTGTTCTGGCTGAACCTCACTGTGGTCCAGCCCCTATAGTGGGGCTCTGTTGGTTCGTACCAGTTGTTTCTGTCACTGGGGAAAGTGCGTACCTACCAGGCAGCCAGGCTTGGCAGCGTGGGGATTTTTGCTGCTCCGTGAGGGTCCCCGGCGCCATGGAAGGCCGGCCTCCTGGCCGGGCCGTAAGCTGTGAGGTCCCCGGCGCCATGGAAGGCCGGCCTCCTGGCCGGGCCGTAAGCTGTGAGGTCCCCGGCGCCATGGAAGGCCGGCCTCCTGGCCGGGCCGTAAGCTGTGAGGTCCCCGGCCCCATGGAAGGCCGGCCTCCTCGCCGGGCCGTAAGCTGTGAGGTCCCCGGCCCCATGGAAGGCCGGCCTCCTGGCCGGGCCGTAAGCTGTGAGGTCCCCGGCGCCATGGAAGGCCGGCCTCCTGGCCGGGCCGTAAGCTGTGAGGTCCCCGGCGCCATGGAAGGCCGGCCTCCTGGCCGGGCCGTAAGCTGTGAGGTCCGAGTTTAAACAAACTGGAGGAGGTTTGCTCCCAGCCCACCACCTAGGCCTTACCTTAGATGGCTAGGAATGTGCCCCCCTCCCGCCAGCAGTGGCTGCATCTTGGAACACTTTGCCTGGAAACATACCAACTATTAGCAACATGGAGATTCATGTTAAAGATTTTCACCCTTTGCTGTTCAGTTGGGTGACTTTGAGGGTGCTGCAGGTACCATCTGAGAAGTTCTGGCAGATGTCCTTCAGAGTTGGGGTGTGTCTGTGTGGGACAGTAGTGGGGGAATGAGTGACCTTGTGCTGAAGCTGAATGACTGGCAGGTATGTGCCCTATGCCGAGAGGCTAGGAGACCTTCTACATAACATTTTTCATGCCGGAGATGTCTGCTGGCGCAGGGTTTACACGCTGCTGCACACGACACCACAAAGGACCTTTGTTTAGGAGTCGGGAACTCGTCTAGCCTTCGTCTTTTTATCCTGCTGTTTTGTTCCTTTGTTCGGTCACTTTTTTCCCCCTCCCCAGGTTTGTAGACGGCAACACAATATTTATCAAGCAAACATCTCGCTCTACAAAGTCCAAGCCTTGCTGGAGCTCAGTATTGTGAAGCTGGGTTTTCAAAATGGGGGCAGTGTGCGGCTCGGCGGGTCAGGAGGGTGTCGAGAGATGTCATGCCTGAGGTCAGAAGGTCGCCGGATCAAATCCCCATCAGGCATCAGAATAAGACCTTTAATCCCCAATTGCTCCAGGGACTGTCTTACTCTGCCTTATGTCACTTTGGCCAAAAGAATCTCCTAAATCAGGGTTCTTCAAATCTGGACCATGATTCCAAATCCAGGCCTTGTTTTCAATTCTCCCAGGTAGTTTGTTTAATACGTACTGTTTCTGATTGGTCAGAGGCTTCACACCTGACTGACAGGTAAAGGAAGGCTGGAAAATCAGCAGGGCTCGGACCTCGAGGGCCGTGATTTGAATAATAGGGTCCTAAATAAATAAATGCGGCTGTGGCGGTGTCCGTGTGGGGGCTCCTCATGTGGGAGTAGGCCACCCTTCTGTTTGGGTGGCGTCTGCAATGGTCTGGGCCCGTTTATCCTGTGAGTCAACTGTCAGGGATGCGATAAACCGCACGCCAACGCCGCGTCGTCTCCCACCGTGGGAACGTGAGATGTGTGAATTGCCTCTGCTTCCTTTGAACGGGAGTGCAAGCCCAGACCTTCACGCCGGAGTCGATTTTAGTTATCTAACAGGGCGGCTCTGTGGGCCAAAATTTTAAATGTTCTTTCCCTCTCAAAGAGAACCGCATTTTTTTTCTAAGAGATAAAACCGACTTCTGCTTGTCCAGACGGCTCCCTGATTCAGTAGTATCGCTTTTCACCGACTGGCATTACTTTTGTAGAGCTCTGATCCTGCTCATTGTCCCTGGTGTTCCTTCATGTGCCCCTACAACGGACCCTGCACCCGGGATCCGACCACACTGCCCTCGGGCCACAGAGCTGATGGTCTCCCTTTCTTTCAGCAGGACTTGAGTCCTCCAGACGACCAGGATGCATCAGGAGATGACCTGGAAATCTCCGGCTCGGGCTCCGGCGACGATGGTATGGACACCACCCCCCCACCCACTCCTGTCATTGTGTGACCTAACCGTTTAGTTTTAGGCTGTGTGGCAGGACTGAGCAGCCTGGGTTGTGAAGCCCTTTCAGGAGAGATGCTGTGAAGGCAAATTTTGAGCCATTAAGTGTTTTATAAATGGTTCTCCTTTTTAGTGCAGCAAATTACCGCGGTGGTATAGTAATATAAAGACTTCTTATCCTTCTTTGTAAAGAGGGATGATCTGTTAAGCATCTTGCAGTTAATCAGTGCTCTGCTGGATATGGGGGCTGACCCTCCTCTAAACTCTGGCCCCTGCCTGACTTGCCATAGCACATTGTTTTTTTGCGGGCAGGTGTGGGGAAGCAGCTGTAAGGGCGCCATTTTCTTCTGGTAGACTGAAAGCCTCATGTGCTCAAGCTCTATTTTTGACTAAACCTTGTTTCCTTTTAGATCTCATGGACTTAGGTTTTGTTCCCTCATCAACACCCTCCTTGGACACCACACGCGTTTCTACGACAACGAAGCGGAATCAAGTCCTCATGCGTGATCCAGAAAGGGCAGTGACCTCCCAGGCTTCACCCACCACTGCAGCTGGTGCTGTGGTAACCACCCCCCGGACTGCAGGAGCTCCAGAAGAGGGGGGTGTGGTGACTGAACACCGCCTTCATGGGCAGACCACTTCAGCCAGTCCCGATGCCCCCGAAGAACATTCCACGTCCCGCCCCACGAAGACCCAGCCTCAAGCTGGTGTTGGCATCCTTAATAAGACTGCCGCTACTCCATCCCACTCGACGACCATCCCAACCACGACCGTTGTGATGCACGTCAACACCACAGCGGTGATGCTGAAGCTTCCAGTCGTGCCTGAATCTGAGCACACTCCCACCAAGAAGACCCAGCCAGCCCCGACTCCAGTGCCGCCTTCTCAGGATAAGATCCCCAGCTTCACTGGGCACGTCCCTACGTTGGGCTCTCTGGCCACCACTCCGACTTTGCTCCCGACAGTGCCTGAGGAGCTGATTGTAAGGGGGGGCAGGATCCACGTTGTGGGCAGTGAGCCAGAGGTGAGAGAGGTCTACCTTGCCTGATCAAACCTAAACAGAAAAGCACATTACTGACAGCAGCAGTGTTGCTAAGCCCTAGCAGTGGTAGGAGGTAGCATGAGTTAGATGCCTTTTCGTCTAACAAGGGTGTTGCCTTGCAATCATTGTACACAAGTCACATTTTAACTTGAAATAGACGTATAGATGTTTCTATGATGATGAATTCAACTTAAAGGTATGATGTTGATGTTTAGGAATTCATTTGAGGCTTCTTAACGCTGTCTTCCAGAGAGATACTGACATCGTCATCGAGGACGATCTTGGGCAGCAGTTCCACGAGACAGCAGGGCAGAGCCAGTCGCTGCTGGACAGGAAGGAGGTCCTTGCTGGTAGGTCTCTCCTGGCCGGCACGCTGATTTGGGAGCGGTCCGTCTGGGCGGAAGCGGCCGTTTAGCTGGTCTTCCTTGGTCAGGTCTGCTTCTTCTGGGGCAGCCTAACATCCTTAATGGCTTTCCTCTTTGCTTGGCTTGAGGGCTGAGTTCATCCCCTTGAGATGAAGGGCTGTGTGTGATAACAAAATCCAGCCTTTGGACCAGTGTTCATGTTCTCTGCCAAACATGTCGACTTGGTACCAAACTGTTCTTGTGTTTGAGCACCACAGTGAACCAGATCTCGCCTCCTTGCTTTGGGAATCCCACCATGCAAGCTGCAGGCTCCCAGAAATGCAAGCTGGGGGTTCCACGCAATTATATAGCTAACTCCATCTCTGGTTCTGCCCCCCCCAGGTGTGATTTCCGGAGGCGTGGTGGGCTTGGCCTTCGCCGTCCTCTTGGTATCCCTCATGGTCTACCGCATGAAGAAGAAGGACGAGGGCAGTTATTCTCTGGATGAACACAACCACCCCAACGTCAGCTACCAGCGGCCGCAGGCCCAGGAGGAGTTCCTGGCGTAGGCCCCAGTGTAGCTTGCCTCGCCCCCACCCATGCCCCCCCAGTCCTACGTACGCCCCCATAATGTCACACTTTTGCCTTTTCTCGTGGTGGGGTTCCTCACTTAAGAGATGTTGGTTGGGTTCCTCACTTAAGAGATGTTGGTTGGGTTCCTCATTTAAGAGGTGTTGGTTGTTTTGCCTTTTTGACAGGTGGGGGGAAGGGGTCCATTTCTCTTTGGCTGTGTAGAACTTCTCTGAGCCTTGTCCTACATTCACTGACGATCAGACTGCATTTCTGTACCAACTTCTCCTTATGTTTTCTGCAAAGTGTCATGCAGTACTGGAGGTTGAACTGTGTATCCCCCCCCCCCCCCCCCAAAGTGCTGGACAAGATCAAACACTGATAGCAGTTCTGTTTGTGATTGTGCCTGCTGCTGATAATTATTATTATTTTTTTCCTTCCTTTCTTTTTTGGGGGGGTGGTTAATCGCAAAGATGTAGGTTTGATGTTCGTCCTTCGTTGCCGCCGCGTTGGGTTCCTCTCGCCAAACTTGCTCTGGCTTTTAGCACAGACTCGTCTATGCTTATCTTCCATGCCCACATGGGAATGTCTGTGGCAGACATTGTGTCTAAGCTCATCCCTAGATGGCCTTGGTATGGCCGTCTTGAGGATCATGCTGGTGTTCTGGGTGGGGGGTGTCCATGTGCTCTGTGAGACGCTAACCTGTATGTTCGTCTGCTGAGCGGCTTCTCTTCAGCTGGGGCTTTGTTCTTTTAAGAATGAAGAGGTTGCCTGTCTGTCTCTCTGCCTGTCTGTCTCTCTGCCTGTCTGTCTCTCTGCCTGTCTGTCTCTCTGCCTGTCTGTCTCTCTGCCTGTCTGTCTCTCTGCCTGTCTGTCTCTCTGCCTGTCTGTCTCTCTGCCTGTTTCTTGTACAGCTAAATACTATCTGATTATCTCAAGCTTTTGGGTTTGCCCCCCCCCCCCCGCCCCAGGCTGTCTGCTGATGTCTTTTGCTTTGCAGTCGCTATGACCTGAAGCTGGATCCATGTCTCTGGGACGTCACAAAGCGCACTTTGTCTGAATAACAACGCGACTTCGCCCCCCGCGCCTCTTCCGGGGGAGTGGAATAGTTGCTGCTCTTGTTCGTTCTGCATTCGGTGATGAATGGCGGCGGACCAAACGGAACGGAACCGCTCCTAGCCAGAACGTCACAGAAACCGCAGATTGGTAGACAGATGTTGTGGAGTGTGCTGTTCTCACGGCAACAAGCTGCCAGTCTGTCACTGGCACACAGTCGGCCCCTATAAGAATCAGTCAGCAAGTCTGACACTAAGTCTGTTTTTTTTTTTTTTTTCTTTTTTTTTTCTCTATTATCATTTGCGAATGATATAGAGTATAGAGGACCTATGGTCCTCTATACTCAGTAACGTGAACTGACCCTGTCACGATCCACCAATCACGGTCTGCACCATCATCAGTGACGTCAGCTGTGGCACACTTGGGCTGTGAGCACGTAGCGATGGTATTGTGAATCGTGAAGAGTGTTAGCACAGCTATGTCAGTCGCTCTGCCGGAACGTTAAGTGTTGTTGCGGGGTGTAAAGGAGCCGTGCAGAAAGACAGCGTGTCCTGCCCCTCATTCACTGCAGGCCTGCAGGCCCCTGTGAGTCATCAAGCATCTTTTTAATTCAGAATTGTGTGTGTGTTTTGATTATTTCAGTCAAGTTATTTGATATTTGTGGCCCATTTCTTAAGCGCTGGGAAATCGCTGACATCCACACCCCCTGGGGACTGTACCCGAGTGTCTGGGGACCTTTGTGTTCTATAGATGAGGTATGGGACAGGAGTCCAGGTCTGTTTTTCTGCAGCGGTCTCCCAGACTCCCAAAAATTTGGTGTCTGCTGTACAATGGAGGAAATCAATATGTTTATACATTTATTTTTTTATTTTTTATTTTTTTTCCTTCTTTGGGGAATTTGTACCATTTTTTTTTTTTCTATTTATTTACCCTTGAGTTTGT
Organism: Paramormyrops kingsleyae; assembly: GCF_048594095.1. NCBI lineage: Eukaryota > Metazoa > Chordata > Actinopteri > Osteoglossiformes > Mormyridae > Paramormyrops > Paramormyrops kingsleyae. The sequence goes on from NC_132810.1 coordinate 15,442,852, forward strand.
TGGTCAACTTGCAATAAATATGAACTTTATCACCAAGAAACAGCAGCTCTGTGTTTTTGTCTTTGGAAAGCGCGTCTGTTTCCTTAGCCGCTGACTTTGGGTCCATCAGCAGTACGGTATCTTGTGATGTATGAAAGCAGCGGAGAACCAGAGCATGTATCTTGGGGACTTGGATTCCAAGGAAAGGTTTTGTTTGGCCGCAGCTGGTCTCGCTTCAGACACCGGCGGGCAGCATCGCCTCGATACTCGGTTAGTATGAAATTACAGGGGCCGGTGGGGATGGCCAGAGGCGCTCTGTCCAACGCGGCCTTCATCTCTGCCGCTGATTTTTCCTCAGGCTGCTCATCCCAAGAGCTACAAAAACAGAGAGGGTTCTATTTTCAGCCTTGGAGGTGGTCGTCAAGGAGGTAAGACTCCCGGCTTCTGGCCCAGAAAGCTCTTCGGAGGAATGCTGAAATTCATTTGCCTGGAATTTCTGCTAGAGAACAAAGGATTTGGGTGGGAATTCATGAGCTTTGGTAGATGCCGATTTCAGAGTGCTGCGGATCAGTGGTGATTCCGACTTTAGTCACATTACCACTCTCCAGTGACTCAAATGATTTTTTTTTTTTTGCCTTAATGTGACAGATCTGATGCTTTCAGGGCTGTTTGGACACAGAAATACAGTCTTTTCAGATCAGAAAAGAACATCTTTTGTCAGTTTTAATACCATGACTCTCACAGGTATGATGTTTATTTTGCTGTTGGAGATGCAGTTTTGCGGCGGTGTGTCAGTGTGCGCGTCCGGGCCGTTTTGGGGGACCGATGCATTTATATTAAAGCTACATACTGGTCACCTCTATGAATGTGAACCGTCAAGAGAGGCAAATTTAATCTAAGACATAAAATTGCAATTGAACAATGAGGCTTGTAATATGAGAGCCAGTTTGGGGAGCCATTGGATTTGTTCTGGGGGGAAGAAGCCTGAATTGGTATTAAGAGCTGATGTTTGGGGAGGTCCATGGATGTTTGTTTCGCCTGACTTCCCGGGAGAGCATTGAATGCTGATCACATGACCTTTTAGGCAATCCACAACAAAACTGATTAGGAAGGTTAGGACTGTAACATACAGAGCGCCAAGCCATCTACCAGTTCTCCAAAACCTCAATTACAAAGAGATGGCCTGCAGCTCCCGTCTGCCGTCATTTGGTTCAGTCTAGATTTAATGGCTGAAGTTGCAGAACCGGCAGGGTGGGTCCTTGAGGTTCCTGCCACTGTCTCTGTGTTCGGTATGTTGCTGGTTCCCCAGTACTAGGCAGGTTCTCCCGCTCGTTGCCTCCAGAAGTCCGACAGAGGTCTGGGCAGAACCCGGCTCCCTGGACCCCTCTGCATGGCAGCGGTTTGAGCACAGGAAGCGCGGGAAGGGGGAACACCCAGGACAGCCTGTAATTGGCTGTTTATTTTCAGCGGGCTGTGGTGATGTGGACAGAAGATGCCCCCCTCTAGGGGCATGAAGCAGAGCCATCCATTTTGAGGGTGTGTGTGTGTAATTTTCACACTGCCATTATATTACCTTTGTGTGTGTGTGTGTGTCCCGCTTCCTCCTTTCTCACCCAGTTCGAGCCGGATGCACCCTGCCCTGCGGGGGTTGGCTCTGGAGCACAAAGGAAGGATTCTATTCGCCTTCAGACATGAAGCTACTCGCCAGCCCCGCCCACCAGCCTGATCTGGGAGGAGTCTCACTCAGAGGGCAAAGATTGCAGCTCAACACCAGCTCCCAGCCCCAGCCATACTGGCTGTTTAGTGGTATAGGAAGTCATCGACCTGATTTACTTATAATAGTGTGTGTGTGGGTACCCGTACATACATAGACACAGGCATACATACATACATGCATACATGCATGCATGCATACATACATACATACATGCATGCGTGTGTACACGAGCACAGCAGACTGGTGCAGACAGCTTATGGTGGGGGGGGGGGGGTGTATTGTTCTAGTTTGCTGGGCATTTCTGTGTGTACTGTAAGGCAGCCATGGGGTGTGCATGCACACACACAAACACACACACAAGTTTGTATTCATAACTTTGTGGGGACCACAATTCATTCGTTTCTATGGGCATAACTCTAATCCCAGCAATGACATCCTTAACCCCAACCCAGCCCTAACCTGAACCATAAATAACCAAAGTAAATACAAGACTTTTGGCATTTTTAGTTTTTGATTAGAGTCACTAATTTTTATAAAACTGAGTTTCCCCTTGTGGGGACCAAAAAAATGGTCCCCACAATGTCAAAATAGCAGGTTTTTATCACATAGCGGGGACATTTGGTCCTCACAATGTAATGCATACGTAACCCATACACAGAAACACACACGCCCAGACACACAATCCAGGTAAACATGTCATTATCTTTCACGGCACTCCCCTGCTCCCAGTCCTACGCTCTACCCCCAGCGGCCCCAGAAGGTCCAAATGTCTGACAGAAAGTGGGACGGCCTCCCTGTCGTTTGGCTTGTGTTTAGGCCCCTGCCGCCTGGCCGGAGATGGCGCCCTGTGAAGTGGGGCCTTCTGACTCACGTGTGAGAAGAATGGCCCACATGTAGGCCGCAGCCCTACACAGGACGTGACGTCAGCATAAACACAGATGTCGTTCCCGTGACAAGGCAGAGCTGCATCTGCCTCAGCTGCCTCTTGGGGCTCCTCAGGGTCCTCGCGTTGTCTTCTAGTCTCCCCTGACAACATGCCGCAGCCCCTGCCAGACCAAACGGTACCCAGAACCGAACCTCTGGCCAGCAGGCTTGGGGAGTCCCCTGCCAAAAGGAAGTGACCCCTTGACCCAAATGACCGTTGCCCAGAGGGCGCCTAGATGGTAATGAGTCTCGGAGGGCTGTAAAGAGGCTTTGTAACAGCTCTGTATTACCTCCCTGCAGCCAACAAGGCTGTTATCTCATGGAGTCCACTTCCAGGTGTAACCTTGGCAACAGCCCCCCCCCCCCCCCCCCCCCCCCAGGTGTGAGTGTTATCACAGGATGGCCTGAGGCATGCGGGCATGCCACTGTCACCCTCCCCAACCCCGGCTGACTGAGGTAAACACGGCTGTTGCCCGGCGATGAGCGGTGCAGTGCGCAGTGAGGCCGGAGCAGGCTGCACCCTGAGCCGATCCCAGGCTCGCCGTGCGTAGCTATGTGGTCTGTCGCTAAATGTCCGTAATTATGACTCATTTTGCCTCCAGGCTCTTTAATGATCAAGAAATGTTTCCTTAACTGTTTCTTTGCAGATCATAAGCCGTAGCCAGAGATGATCTTAAATCTACTCCTTGACTACTGCTCTCATAATTGTTAACATGAGTGTCCAATAGTTGTTTTACTATTAACCTTTTCACCCTGTGCTGGTTTTCTGGGATGTCGCTTTTAGTGATACTGTGGTTCTTTTGTTTTTGTGTTTTTTTTTTCTGAAGGTGTTCTTGAGGCTTGGATCTAAACTAAAGTTCTAAAGTGTAGCACTTGACGGCTTACGGGTCACTCCGGAGAAAGTAACCCTAACCCGAAACGAGAGGGAAATGGTGCAATGCATCATGGGTAGTCTGGGTCTCACAACCACAGAGCACAACGGGGAAATATAAAGAGAGTAACCACGCTTCCGACACACTGCCCGAGACCTGAGACAGGTGACCGCAGATCGCAATGCACCCAAACCCAGCTGGTCAAGCCGACCACACACTGGGTCTGTGCTTCAGAGTCGGGGTTTTGCTACTGCCAGCACTCCTGTGGCTGTCGTGACCGCAGGCAGGGAACCGTAGCCAGCCGGGTGGATGGAAGAGGAAGCGTTCGATCTGGGCGGACCGTGCGGGTGCCTGCGGCGCGTAACCCAGCGGAGCCGTGGGTGAGGGTGTTAGCCTTTATTCATCAGCTCCCAGGTGTGTCAGATGGACAAATCCATGCCTGTGCGCAGCAAAGCATACGGCAAGGCTGCCAGCTGGCTCCCACTCTGGGCCCGGTCACGGTAATGGCAAAGCCTGCAGGCAGCGGCGAGGGGCGGAGCCTCGTCTCCAGCCAATCGGGTGGAGCGCCCTGGGTCAGCTGATCACGGATGATTTGTTCATCTCAGGTGAGTAGGTGCCTAGGCAGCACAATTTATCAGCCCCGGTCGTTTCCTCATTCCACCTGTGTGTGTGTGTGCATGTGTCTTACCTGTTGTTTCCTTTCCACTTGCGTAACTTTGCACGATAACACATTTGCATAGCAGTGCTGACGTATGTATCTGCTGATTGGGAGGCCCGGCGCAGCAGTATGTCTTCCACGTGCTTCGGATCTATGGCGTGCAGATCGTTTTTTGTGCAGCAATGGAACTCTCTAGTGTTCCAGGTGCAAATCCAGCATTGACTGAGGGCATAGATTCTGCCACGGGTTGGAGCGGATGGCCACATAGTGTGTAAGGAGCTAAAAGCTGCTGGTTCGAGTATCATAGCACTCAACCCAGTACTCAAGCAGTAAAATATCCAGCAGAAAATGCAGGCTGCTTTGGAATGAAGTATGACAGAAGTGTGCTAAGCTAATGTAAATGTATAAGCCTGGAGCAATTTGAGAGTGACAGCCGCACAAAATAACCTACTCGATGCTAATGATCTAGCCAATGAAAGTGGGAGCCCCATCTTTCCCCAGGAGAAAACACATTTGGGTAAGATGCCTCTGGCTACCTCTGCACAGATTACGAATACGACTTACCCAACAACACATTTCCCGACCACTCACCGCAAGTCCCATCAAGTCTTCAGTTATATGGCGATCTGTATTCTCAGTCACATGATTAGGTTAAGTTTAGGTTTAGGTTTAGATTCAGTTAGGTTTAGGTTAGGTTAGGTGGGGTAGGGTGGAGTGAGGTGCGGTGTATTGATCCTAGGGGGAAATTATTGTACAGCAGCAAGCATGCAGATCACAGACGAACATACATTTAGTACAAAAATCAAGGTGCAAAGACAATACACACAGTGCCAACAAGTAATGAATAATAAAATATGACAATAATGAAAAATATTGACAAGTAAACAAAGTGCACAAATAAACAAATAAAAACTAGAAAAATGGAATTTTATGGAATATCAAGGAAAATAAAACAAATAACAATAAAGCAGCGGATGGTATATATGAAATTAAAAAACATCTACTATAGCAATGAAGAGATGCTTTCTGAGGTGTTGGGGTGAAGCACTGAGAGGAGGCACAATGCTATCTCAAGGCAGTGGAGCTTCTTAACATACCATGGTGGAACAGGGCCGTCATTTTCCTGAAAGATCTGTTCTTTGCACATGTTTCTCTTGGCTGAATTTGTTTCTGGTGACACTGTGGTTTTCATACGTGACCCTCTATACCTGACTGCTACATGTTTAAGTCTGCAGCCACGGTTCTAGTCGCATGGGCATTCTACGTGCTGCAGTGCCTCATGGGAGATGTGAACATGTGCCTTTCTTTCTTTACGTGTGATTGCTTCATGGTCGTCAAACCGGCCCTCATCACAATTTGTAGGGAATTATCTCCTACACAGAAGACACACCAGTCAGGACCTTCCTGCCTGGCCACGTCTGAAATCACTGCCCTTGTTTCACCACTGACTAATGAGGAAGTGACTTTCCTTTGAATGAAAAAAAAAATTATCCGCTTATGTGTGTGGACATGCCAGCTCAAACACCGTTTGCATTGAGCTGAGTTCTGGAAGCATGTCAACAGAGGTTGATTAATGTATCTGGGAGCCCCAGGCTGACATGGGTAGGAGAAACGAGAGAGATGGTAAAGCTTGCCAAAGGGGGGTGGGGATCGATTCACCACATTTAATAAGCTTGACTGTTGCATTTTTCCCGAGGCGAAGTGGCCCCTGATGTTTGGTGGAACCCTAAGCGACAGCCTCTGCATTTATCTTTGTCAGTTGAGCCTCACTTGTCGCATTTGCTGGGACGTTTTAGGATTCTGGCTTCACCCACTCAGTGATTGGTAGAGGAAAGCAAGGAACTGAAATGTATTGTGGGTCTCAAACACTTGGCTTGAAGGGGCTACATACAGCCGGTTACTGGCTTTCTGGAAAGCGGTTTGACAGTAGACAGATTTCCCACAATCCTTCACTCCTGCACATGTTGATCAATGTCCTTGTGTTTTGCTGCCACACTTCCTGTTTTCCCAGAGGCCTTTGGTGTGGCTCGGCTTTGTCTGGAAGCAGCCGCATGTCCCACAGAGGGGCACGTGCAGAGGAAGCCACTTCATGTGGCGTAAGGGGGGTTGCGGCAGGGGGGAGCATTTCGTCTGAGAGTCGCCTTCCTGCCCAGCGCCTCTTGCTGTGCCTTTTGGACCCCCCCACAAATGCCTTTCATTTTGCAGACTGCTGTGGGGGGGGGGGGGGGGGGGGGGCGCTCGTACTGCTCAGTTGCTCACAAACACTTTTAGATGAAATGAGACAGATTACCGGGACACATTGCGTGTCTATGGCTTTTGCTGTCTTTGTGAGGACAAATTTGAAGGAAAGTGCCCAAAACAGCTTGTGACTCCTGAAAAGCAGGCTCACAAAGTACCTTTAGGGAATGTTAGGAAATTAACTGGTAGTGTAATCTCCTGTGTGTATGTGCATGCGTGCGTGTGTGTGTGTGTGTGTGTGTGTGTGTCTGTCCCTGCATTCCTTCTTTCCTCCCAACATTCCCCCCTCTCCTTCTGGCATTCCCCCTCTCCACCTGGCATTTCCTCCTCTCCTTCTGGCATTTCCTCCTCTCCTTCCGGCATTTCCTTCTCTCCTTCCGGCATTTCCTCCTCTCCTTCCGGCATTTCCTCCTCTGCTGCCACGGGGGACACGAGTTAGTGCTGTGGACTCTCCATTTGGGCCGGCTGGACCCTGGCATTGGTTCTTCATACCACCTGGGAGGATTCACATGTGAAGTCCAAATCTGCCCTTGTTCCAGTACCTGCAACACAAAGAAACCAGCCAGTCGGATTTAATATTTCAGCTTAAATACAGCTGCATTGGGGACCCCCCTCCCCATAACTGACTAAAATACACGCCACCCAGTTCCCGCTCTCCCCCACCAAAGGTTGGAGGGACCAGGATGGCACCCTTCGCGGTGTTGAGGGCTTTACAGGCTGAGAGCTGTCTACCACAACGCCCTCCAAAGGGTCACCCCAAAAATGGGGTGGGGGGGGGGGGTCGTTCAAGGGCTGAGCTACTGCCGGCTCATGTTTTATAGGGTGTTGGCTTCCACAAAAGAGTGGCAGCTAAGATATAATCACTTTCGCCCCATTTTTACGAGAAACCCCACACTGTGACTCGCCCTCCATGCTCTGGAATAAGCTAAGTGGGGGAGGGTGGGATGGACACACCGTCTGGCTGCTGAGAAAAGGGGGCATGCATGCTGGGGTTCTCAGTACCCCCCCCCCCCCAGGCTGGCAGTGGTCCGGTCTGCCCCCTCGTCTGCCCCCGTACCTCTGCCGCTGATTTACAGCCGACTGTAAACACTTCCTTAATTGAGGATCCATAACAAATGCTGCAGTACGTCCCTTTTAACAGGGGAGACGGGGGGGGCCTTTAAAGGCTCGCTGCTCTCCAGATGGTACCGGGGGTGGGGTGGGACCATGAAGGGGCTGGTGGTGGTGATGGGGGGGGGTGTAATGGGCTTTGTTTCATCTCTTGCTGGAATTTCTGAGGGTTAAGTGGGGGTTTTATTCATTCCACATGTTTTTTCTCTGTGGCGTTTGCAGACGCCTTCTTCAGCAATCAGACACTCTCTTCAGCAATCAGACTACCTCCTCAGCAATCAGATGCCACCTTCAGCAAACACCATCTTCAGCAGACACCCTGTTCAGCAATCAGATGCCCTCCTCAGCAATCAGACGCCATCTTCTGCAATCAGATACTCTCTTCAGCAATCAGATGCCATCTTCAGCAGATGCCCTCCTCAGCAATCACATGCCCTCCTCAGCATTCAGATGCTGTCTTCAGCAATCAGATGCCATCTTCAGCAGATGCCCTCTTCAGCAATCAGAAGCCATCTTCAGCAGATGCCCTCTTCAGCAAGCAGACACCCTCTTCAGCCATCAGATACCTTCCTCAGCAGTCAGACACCCTCTTCAGCCATCAGACAGATCCACCTCACGTCCCCTTGAGCAACTGGTATTCCTAAGTGTGTGCATGTTGCCGTAGGAATGTACTTATCGGTCAGATTTCCATCTCCTGTCTGTGCCTGAGGAATCTCCATCATGCCAGGCAGGTCCTGCATGCAGAAGGTGCCAGAAGGAAAATAATGCGGATGGGAGTGTGTCGGAGTTGCCCAGTCAAGGCCAAGGATGCCAGCCTGCTGCCTGCATCCTGTCCAGGTCTGCTGACCTTTGACCTTTGAGCAGGAAGCTGGGTTCAGAGTAGAGTTATGGGGGGTGGAGCTGGACTACAAACCCACACCCTCCCCCCCTTGCCCCCACCAAGTACTCCATTCCTACTTGACACAGCAAGGTACAACACACAGACAGACAACTAAATCTATAGCTCTGTCTGAATATTATGGGATATGTGGACAGTTCTGCCCAAATCCACCTCCCAAGACCTTGGGAGCGTCGTCTTATTCCTAAAATCTGTGCCCACATGTGGGTTTGAGGATTAAACTCTACTGTGTGGATTGTAGGCCCTGGAGGCTTACTCCATCATCATGGCTGCCAGTGTTGGCTCGCGATGCATGACGCTGGGCATGTCCCTCTTGGGTGGGGGCTGTTGTTCCCCCCCATCACAAAGCGCAGGGTGCGGCCACTCCTCTGGGCCAGCGAAGCAAGGCAGGTCTAAACATGAGCACACTTCTCCAGTAGCAGTCCCCCCTGACTCAGCACCCCAAATCCGTCTTGTGACAACTCACCTGAATCATGTGTCATGTCCTTGCCTCGCCCCTGTGTGCCCCACCTCAGCGGGGGAGGGGGCTATATATTGTGGTCACTACCCCCAAACATGCAACATTCAGCTTGTGCTGCTGGCATCCCTGTTCAGTGTCTCATTCCGGACTTGCTGGGGTCTAAATGCAAACACATTCTGCCCATTTTGTATGTCCTCCCACTGTGTTTCCATCTGTGGTCACCAAAAAATGCCAAGGACAGATGTACTTCTGTTCACACTGAGCCGCGGCCCTTCATGTCGCCCCCTGCTGGACGTGATGAAGCTAATTCCTGCGGATGCCAGGCCACTGGGGCTCAGCTGTAATGTGGGACCCAGAGAGATGTAGGCAGATCAGCCATAGCCGACATTAAGTGGCTACCTCATGTGAGTCATCTCCGGCCTTGTTCTGAGTGAGACTGTCATCTCCGGCTTTGTTCTGAGTTCACACAGCTCTTCCCTTCGGTCCCGTTGCCTGATAAGAGCTGCCTGTACTGGGGTTGAACGAGGGAGGGGGGCCCTATACCTACCCCCGCAGACCACCAGCAAGAGCATGGGAAGCAGACCTCACATTTCTTAAGCACTTGACAGCTCAGTTTTGAGGCTTTTTCTTTTTTTTCCCTTGTCATCCATCAGTTTTGTTTTTTTTAATCGTCTTCTGTTATTTCCAGATGCACTGGTGTGGTTTTCAAGTGGGGGGGTTCATATGGGGGTGTCTCTCTTGCACCCTTCGATAATAAAGGAGAGATGAAACACCCAGGATGGCTGCCTCCCGACATGTGCTTTCATCTGGGGGGGGGGACTGGTGGTTCACAAAGGGCTGTAAAATACCGTTTCACAGTCTTCCTGGCACCAGAGAGTTAACTGTAAAGCTTGGTCAAGTACATTTATGCACAAATAGATGACAGACACAGGGTGAACAGCCATCCCACCCCGTCCTCATATGTACCCCCACATACACAGACACGTGCACACACACGGGTTTGTAATTATATCTTTGTGGGGACTCTTCATTCATTTCTTATCACCTACCCGGCACTATCCTTAACCGTAAGTAATCAAGTAAAATATAAGGCTTTAAATATGAGGCATTTTTACTTTTTTGATTGCATTCACCGATCTTTGTGAGGACCTGCAAAATGGTCCCCACAATGTAAAAAAAAAAAAAACCAAAACAGGTTCTTATTACATTGTGGGGACATTTGGTCCCCACAATGTAATATAAACATTAATCCCCACACACAGACACACACACGCAGTCTGGGTAATGGCACCGGCGTTCCTATACCGCTTCCCCAGCAGATCCGAAGCAGGCAGTGATTATAGTGAGAGTTTTCCCGCGTCTCATATCACGACACGCTCCACTGGCCAGTGACTGTTTTTGATTTCTCTTTTGTTTCAACTTGAGACAAAACCTAGCAGGGTTTTTTGGATAACTAGTTCCTTAAGAACTAACCCCGAGCCCCGCCTGGAATTTACTGCCCAGAACACAAGATGGGGGCATGTGTGTGAGATCAGTGTGATTTAGAGGGGGCTGGAGCTCAGCAGTTTGCTGGTGACAGAAGATAAAACACAGTGACGGGGAGTGGGGGGAGCGTGAGCTGCCAGTCAGGGCTTTTGCTTGATGTCAAAGCTCCTGAGTCTCTTGCTGTGGGACATCAGAAGCCATGATCCTCATAGCCGCAAACATCTGGAACAAGAGGCTGCTGCTCGCTCCTGGCTTCCTGTCACCCACGGTCTGCGCCAATCATTTTACGTATGCTGGCATGGCGATGATGGTGATTGCTGGTTTGAATCCCATCTCCTGGAATAATCATGTCTCTGTTGGGCCCTTGATCAAGGCCTTCAACCCCGATAAATGGCTGACGCTGAGCTTAGACCTCAAGCTTTCTCTCAGCTACATTGGTACGTATGTCTTAGAGGAGAGCAAGATGGGATATGCAAAAAAACTAAAGAATTCCGGTGTACTCATGCAAACGGCGAATAAAAACATCGCTTCATTTCATCAGCCAGAGTGCAGATAAGGACAAGACGGCCAGACGGCCGCTAGCAGGAACCTGCTGTGTGCTGATGTGCCCATTTTCTTGCGTGATCTCCACCGGTGCAGATCTGATCTGCAGGCCCCCCAGCACATACAGATCTTAGTGCTGAGGTGCTCCCGTCCAGACATGCCCGGAGCTGGCCACACCCCCCGCACTGACTGGGACGAGGAGTGCATCCGAGGCTTGGGAAGTGCTTCTGGAAGTCTGGGGACAGCCTCTGAATCCCTTTGAGGGAACAAATAATATCGGGTGAATCTGACGTCTCTGAGCTGGTCGCAGAAAAGCTATTTTTCAGAAAGAGCTGAGATGTTAGTAAACAAGGAGGAGGAAATATGGAGGGTTTTAAGATGCACATATTTGGGAAATAATGCCTTTTGTGGTTGATATCGTGGAGCACTTCATCCCACTGGCTGAGGTCGTTTCTCCCTAGAAACCCACCTTCCTCCACAGCCAGGGGACACCACTCTCCATCCTGCAACCCACAGCCTTCAGTCCATCACAGCCGGTATGGCCGGGTCTGAGCTGGCCTCCAAACGGGTGTATCAGACCCAGAGCAGCTGGCTCTCCAGATTCTGTCAAAACTTCAGTTCACAGCGATCCAACTGCACCAAAGAAGTGTGATTAAGGCTGCGGCTGGACAAAGACGCCTTTCCACCCCCGTCTCCTTAGGGCGTGTGGCTCGGTCTTCATACTTCACGTGTGAGTCAGAGGAACATGCCGATGCAGCCTTGTGGGGTGGGGGTGGGAATTGGGGTGGCCTCTTAGAGCCCCTTGAATTACCTTTGCAGGAGAACACTTCCTTCAAGGATAATGAATTCCATTATCTCAGGAATGCACAGAATCCAAGAGTGGAGAAAAAGTGGGAGGGGTGAGGGAGGGGTGCTGTAGGAATCGCTGGTCGGGTGTCTGTCGTCACTGCCCCCCATCGCCCCTTACCGTGGCTGCTGTCAACCTTTCATAACACACAACCTGGTGAAACACACACCTGGACTTTCTGCTGGGGGGGAGGGGGCATACATGCAATGCATTCTGGGATTACATTTTTCAGTCTGCACTCCTGTGTGTGTCTGGCACAGCCGATCCGTCTGTTTTTTCTTCTGGATTTCATACCCCCCCCCCCCCAGCACAAAAGCCCCATTCTTTGCCCACCCACAGGATCTGGAGCTCAAAGATGGGAAAGTGAAGTGAAGTGGGGCAGACTTTAATGTTAACATCAAGTTTAACGTTACAGAAAAGCAAGACGTGCCCTCCTTCTACGAGCCAGCGGTATCTGTCACCGAATAACACCTCATAATTACAAAACACTAAAAACAAGAAAGACAATGAGGAAAACAACATTTAGAATGGCCTGTAGTGAGAGCCAAGCAGCCTTATGTGTTTTCCAGCAGAATGCCAGAATTTCATTGTTGTTGCTAATGGACTTGGTGCTCTGTTCCAGTCCTCTGTGATGGCCAGCTTTGATTGAATCCAACCCCCCAGGATCATGGTGTGTGTGGGGGGGTATCTTTCAGGACCATTTTGCATTCTCCTCAAGTATTCATTCAGTAACTGTGATGCTGATTTTATTACACACAAACTCTACACACTGAGTAGTAGTGGGATTCGACCCATTAGGGGGTAACTGTCTCAGGACTGACCCAGATTTCATTTCCGTGCCCCTGGGCTGTTCCTCAGACCTGAACAATACACTTTGGTCCCTGATCAGAGATGAAGTATTCATTAATCATTGATTTCCTCTGTCTGAAGGCTTGGGGGAGGGGGGGCGGCTGATGTGCCCCACAGCTGCCTTGCTGGACATTCCCTCCCTCCCTTATTTACTCAAACGACAGGCGATGACGGGAGAGGCGTGTTTAACAAGCGTTCGCCTAACATGAAGAGCAAGTTTCTTCCAGGGAAGGGTGAGGAATTACTGAGATGCTCCTTGAGACACCAGCTGGGTCTCCACCCTACCATACACTCTCCTTCTTTTGTGGGAAATGAGGACATCGCAGAGAGCCAGGTTAGCATTGTGTGGATCACACGGTCGTGTGGATGAAACGGTCGTATGGATCATACGGTCGTGTGGATTAGGTTTATATTGCACGAGGTTGCAAGAAGGGAACAATTAAACAGACAATCAAGACAAAAAGTATAAATCAGTACATAGAACAAAAGTAAAGTAGAGGCAGGAATATACATAAAATTGTACAAATAATAGCTATAGATGTAGGTGATATAACAAGCAGCTTTGCAGAGGAGACATACAGTGTAGTTTTGATGAGCTTACAGTTAGATGCTCTGCAGGCTTCCAGCAGCAGGTCCTGCCTCGTCCTGCATCATCACACGCAGGACTGCGGTGTCTCCCGGTGACACCGGCTCCACCACATGTGGGTCTTTTGGCACGGTCATCGATACGGGCTGCTGGGCACTTTGAGGGCCCGCTAATCTTGTTCCCAGCGCTGGCGCTGTCATCGTGTGGCAGAGAGGGGATGTCCAGCATGTCACCGGTGTGTGGGGAGGCCAGGACCGCAGTCTGTTGGTTTGTCAGCACCAGGACGCGTCATGATAAGGAGCAGATAGCGACCACCCAGTCCCAGCCAGCATCAGAGAGCCGCCTGGCGCAGGGTCAATGCAAGTCAGGCCTGCTTCCCTGTGCTCCTCTCGTCATACTTTTCACAAAGAGGCAGTGACTTTCTGTCCTCTATTTTGCTGAAGCCCTTCAATGTGGGGGCACCACTGATTAGTGGCAGAATTGTCTGTTATGACTCACATTTCTGATACAGTGGGGCTGCGGTACACGGCACAGGAAGTGACATCATACCGTGGGTGAAGAAGAGCAAACAAGAACAAACTCCCACTAATCAAGAGCAAACCTGTTTTTTTCCAGTCCTGAAACTTTTATCCAGCTTTTACCCAGAATCCTCTGGAAAAGTAAAACAAACACAGAGACTGAGGAATGTCTGTTATACATACGTTATTCTGCTTAACCTTTATGGATAAATTAACATCCTCTGCTGTTTCAGAGAAGAAAACTGTGTGAAGGTCATAAATGTTTATAAATAGCATGTTATGGGCGGTGGACATCAACAGTAAGCACAATTCGTCAGAGTAACTATAAACATATGGGGCAGTTTCAATGTGAACGTCTAATTATTTTTCCAGGCATACATGATGAAATCAGCCTCAAAGTAAATGAAAAGGAAGAAAAGAGCTGAGTGAACAAACCTCACGAAGCAGAACTTCCTCATTATTCCTCAGAAAAACAGCACTGGACTCTCACAAGGTCTGTCATTAATAAACTGTAATTGCCGATTAAGTTGCTGTTGCATTTTAAGAAGCCGGCATGAAGGGCATAATGTTTCTCTTCTGTGGCTGTGAAAATCGGCCCAAAGGTCAAAACTCATCAAGATGTGATTGAGGTCAAAAGTATCACTTTACTGGCCTGCTGTAAGATGTAAGAAAGGTTACTGAAAGGGGGGAGGGGGGTCCCATGTGGACAGCAGGTGACACAGTCGTTAAGGACCTCGATTTGTGGACAGACTGCTGGAGACCAAAAGCACAGGAGAGATGTTCCTCCTCTACTCTCAGGACACCACCCGAAATTTCCAAACAAGCACCTAATCCTGCTGCCCACCTGACGTCAAGGCGTTCATTCTGGACATGTTTGCAGCCTTAGTGTGTGTGAGGGCTGAAATTGCAAAATATTCTCCCCACAAAAGGCAGGTGTGTGTGTCGTGTTTATTGCACTGCTAATGAACCTGCAGCGCTGTTGCTTTTGCGATGCTCACAAAAGCGCTATTGCACAATTCTGCCGGGAAGAGAAATCTGAACTTTGGTTTGGTGTGACTGTGGGTCAGGCCTCAGGGCCGAATTCTCCTGTCCTGTCACACCTTCAGGTCTGTGCTGCTCAGGTGTTTTTGTCCATGGGGAACAGAACTGCCCCAGCAGGATGAGAACCGGCTGGGATACACTTTCCGGGATGCAGTCGGCCCTTCAGGCAAACAGCCACACCTGCCAAGTGGGAACTCCTGGCTTTCCTCTGAAGCCGGCCCTGCTCAGTCCGTTCGCGGCACTCCTAACCTTTTCACGGCCTGTGCTCTCACCGCCCTAGTGGGAACCAGCCTGAAGGACCCCTCTACCGAGATGCTCACTCAATTGGTCTTTTTGCAGCCGTCTAGAGAGCTGCCTGAAGGGGCCGCTATCAGGCAGGAATTAAAGTCCAAAAGGAGAACTACTTTTTGTTGGTGCTGGTGTGACTTTATCTTTCATGTGTAACAGACCACAGTAGTCAACCTCATCGTTCACAATCATGACACGTATGTTACGTGTCTTTTAGTTCACACCCTGTAGGGAATATGTTTTACTCAAAGCACATTGTTTGAAATTGGTAAATTCATAAAAGAAGACTTTTTCTCAGCTACCCGAAGTACAGTAGCCTCAAATCATTATTAATTCAAGTGAACAGGATTATTGCGTCGATCCATATTCGTCCACACTGGCCTGCAGGTCAAAAGGCCTCATATTCATAATTACGGGCACCTATTGGACCACACGGCGTTTTCGCGTCTCTCCTGCCACCTAGCGGCGGTGGCGGTACTCGCACCCGGGATGAGATGTAATCAGCCGGACAAAGGAAGGATGCGCTGCTTGAATCTGGACCAAAGGCGGCGGCGCTGAGAGAACGAGCTCCCCAAAGCATCACACGGAAAGAAAACGGCCTTCGACTCCTTATTTGTACTATTTAGGACATTTTCAGGAAACGAGGTTTATTCTCCGAAATTAATTATTTGATTTGCAAATCCAGTGCGTTTTTCCCTTGGTGACCCGGTGAAAACTAGGAGCCCGGGGCATTAATCGCTGGAAATCAAAGCAATGGAGGAGAGGAGATTGGGAAGGCGACACCAGAGCTGACTTTGATGGCCATCGTCATCTTCTCGGTTGTATCTGCGCACTTCTCTCTTCTAGCGCGCGTCACACGCCCTTTATTATAGGTGAAAGTCTGTTGATTTGGACGTGAAATAATACCGGGGGAAAATAGAAAAAAAAATATTTAAAAGAGTATTCGATTTTAAGGTTTTTAAGCGCAAGAGGACGTGAGAGACGCGCTTGTGCCTGGAGCATGCCGGAGCTGACGGTGCGTTCGCTGGCCGCTGCCTGCCTGCAGCTGGCCGACCTGCCGCGGCTGCTGTCGGCGCTGCTCGGCGGCGCGCTTCTTCTCGGCGTGCTCTGGATCGGCACCAGAAAGCTGCGTGGAGGCCCCACGGACAAAGTCCCAGTCGGGGACAGCTGGCAAATATCCACTTTCCCAGTGTCTGGGAGAAGAGACGGACAGGAGCCGACGAAGAGAAAGAGGAAAGAGAAGGACGCAGTACGTCACATCTGTTATTTACGTGCCTGTAATTTACCAGTTTGCTTACTGGATCCTGCATGGGAAACAACAGCAGGAAATCACACTGACTGGGGCTTACAACTAAAACTGATGTCCTTAATGTTTATTAGCGTACGAGAAACGCGTTTTCAGGCAGATTTCCGTTTGCTGCTAGTTCATTACTTTCTGCATTTACCTGGGGCTTGTGGGGGCGGGACACCGCGTGTGACATGCTGACGGGCAAATAGGCCGCTTCCCGGTGGGTCCCTGCCGCGGCCCCGGGCTCCGCCGGCCGCTGTTAGCCAGCAGAGGGGGGGCAGGTCTCTGTGAACGCTAACGCTCTTTGTGCTCTTGTTAACCCGCCAGTTGCCCTCAGTCTGACCCCACCTTCTCGAAATAGAAGAAACCTGTCCGCTATATAAATATGCTATTGTTAGACATGCATCTTCTTATCCCGGTTAGGTGCGACAGGGGGCGCCCCACTGAGTCTCGGTGAGCTCCCGACAAGTTAACGTGTGTGAAATGATGGCTGTTTTTTGTGGTGTCCCCATGTCACTGTCCGTTAGCCGGACCAGCTGAACGGAGCGGCCCGCATGGCCTCACCTGAGGACGCCGACGCGGAGAGCAGCAGGATGCAGGACAGCAGGATGCAGGACAGCAGGGCATTTAGGGTATATGCAGACGCCCCAGGTTTGTTTCCAACCGCGTTTACATCGTCTGTATTAATCTGTGTCAATGTTTTGTTTGTCCGTAGCCTAAGAAAAAGAAGGTGAAGACTGATGATGAGGAGAGGAGCACTTTTCTGCCAAAGGATCGCTCTTCCTCCATGGAGCTCAGTGAGGAGGAAGACTCTGGTATGTGTGGCTGCGAGGAAAATGGCCCCGGGGGGGCTGCCGAGATCCTGTCAGATTTGTGCCTTTCTGTTTAAAGGGAAGTGGGAGAGGAAGATGAGCAGCAAGGAGAAGAGGCAGCTGAGGAAGGAGCGGATGAAGAGGAAGGGTGAGGGACTGGAAATGTGCTGATCTGCATATTTGTGTGCTGGAGGGCTGAGCTGTGAATGAACGAGGGATGTGTGAGCAGGGGGCGTGTCCCATGAAACAGGGGGCGTGTCCTGTAAGTTGGTTTGTGTGTATATGTTTGAGTGGGGGGGTGCCCTGGGAGCAGGAGGCATGCCCCTTGAGCAGGGGCATGTCCTCTAAGCAGGGGGCATGTCCAGCTTCAGTCACTGAAGTCTCTGTCATGGTTTATATCTGAACCTCTGTCTGCTTCCCAAGGAAGCAGCAGGCCGGACCCAACTGTGTCAGAGGCCCCTGGACTGCAGAGCAGGAAAGCCCGCCCCCTGGTGGACAGTGTGAACTCCCTAAGCACTGGGCCTCGCAGGGACTCCAGACCCCATGAGTTGGGGAAGACGGGCCGGCAGGCAGTGGAATGGGCACCCCCTGCTGGGCTGGAGGATGACATCTTCTCCCACGTAGGTCAGTGGTAGTGCCCTGGAGAGAACGAAAGACGCTAAGACACATGTAGCCTGGTGAGCTGATTGCACCATCCTGACTGTTCGTCTGGTGCCTCCGTCAGGCACATGGAACCTGAAGGATGTAGTGACAGAGCGGGTCACCTTTGGGACCGTCCCCGACATCAGCTGTGAGAGATCGGGGGTGGAGAGCTTCTCTCTACACAGAAACGCTCAGGCTGCCGTGCTAACGCTCATCACATAGATATTGAGCAGCTGCTGTTTAACGGCACCAAGGTCCAGAGCACTGCTTATGAAGCTAAGAATATATCAGCACATACAGTCATTTTATCAATCAATGATAGAGTGGGACTGTGTACATAACATCACACATCCTAAAACTTTCCTGTTTTTGAAGCACTGTATGGGTGAGAAACGTAGTTAAGGACATATTTCTACTTTGTTCCCTGCTCAACAGTAGCGATGTTTCTGCTCTGGTTACCTAGACAACAGCTCCCCACAGCCCAGTCCGTCCAGCAGGAAGTGGCGCATGCAGATGACATCACTGAACATGGAGCAGGCCTGGCTAGGCTTAGGTAATGGCCTGCAAAGTGACACAATCCCTGGTGCCCTTCCTTTACTCCTTTGTGAGGCAAGCATGTTCCCAGAGTGCCGCAGAGAAGCGTCTTCCGCCCATGACTATCCTTCTCATCCAGCAGACATGTCAGCACAGCTGCTGAGCATCTCAACCAAGCAGCGGGTGCCAGATGCCAATGCTTCTTTTAAACTGTTCTATTCTGGTTTTGTCCTAATCCTACCGCCCAGTGTCTTCAGCATGGAGTACCATCATTTCCCAGCAGGGGTCAGCGTTGCTGTGTGGTCAGATACAAAACAGTGTGACACTTAAACTGACACATCTCTGCGGGATCTGAGTGAACTCCAGCAGTGTCCTTTGCTTGAATGCCAGGCTGGTAAAGGACATGCCAGCTATCTGCTGCCGCTGCTCAGTGGCTCCAACACCACTACGAAATGGACTTTGTGGAGCTTTCAGGGTTACTGTCTGCAAGGATGGCAGCAACAATTAGTGATTAGTGGCACAGTGTGCTGACCCAGTGCATTTCGGCACTTTATGAGTTTGCTCTGCTAAAGGTATACTTTTTGGTCTCGGATCTTCTCAGATTACGCCCGATACCCTGTTGGTTCGATATGGACCCTCTTGAGGGGATGTCATCTGCTCTGCATAGCGCTGTGTAATCTAACGTCACCTTGGTGGCAAACTGTTAGCTACCTTTGTTTTAGATGTAATTCTAAGGAGGCACTGGCAGGGGGCACCACTGTCACACTTGTCTTGGTTGCTTGTCTGTCATTAGAAGCCCGTTTGGGGGAACCCGTGTCCCTCAAGACACTGATATCATTGTGAGAGGAGTGTAGATGGTTTGTGTTTCTTGACAGAAGACCCCCTGGACATGGATCAGGCCTCGGATTGGAAACCCCCCAGGGAGGAGTGGGGTAACTGGCAGGGGGACAGCATGACGCTGCCTCACAATGGGGTCCAGGTGGGTGTGAGTCACCGGCATGTGGGCTGCTCTCCTCAGACGTCCCCCGTCATTATCTATGGCTACATAGTACAAGTCCTTATCCTTAGAAATAAATTACAGGACAGGATGTAATGAGGGCCTGGAACCTATCCTATGAACACACAAGGACAAGGCAGGGTACAGGGCAGGTCACAGGGCTGGGTACAGGGCAGGTTACAGGGCTGGGTACAGGGCAGGTTACAGGGCAGGTCACAGGGCTGGGTACAGGGCAGGTCACAGGGCTGGGTACAGGGCAGGTCACAGGGCTGGGTACAGGGCTGGGTACAGGGCAGGGCACAGGGCTGGGTACAGGGCAGGTCACAGGGCATGCCAGTCTATTACAGGACTGGGTACACCCTGCATGGCATGCCAGTCTATTACAGGGCACAGGGACACCTTTGACACATACAGCACCTAGACTAGGTTCAAGTTAAATCATTCCTTTTTATGGAAAATTATATAAAAGAATAATTTTACATGTGAGGAAAAACCATCTCATTAATGTCAAGCTATATCTGTCACTTCAGCAAACCTTGTTCTCTGTAAAGTTACATGTGTTCTGGTGGCTGCTGGTTGTCGTGGTCTGACCGCCTTCTAGCTGGATGGAGGAGCCTCCCTCTCTCGGCACTTCAGAGTCTCTTTGTTTATTGAGTCACTTTAAGCCCTTTCCCCCCGACTTCTAAAGAAACTCCTTAATCTCTTGGCTCTCTGGTGTCCGACATGGGCTTCTAGTTGAATTTTAAGCCCGCGTGGCAGACAGTGATCCCTTTGAGAAACTCTGCTTGGGCTGTTGCAGAGTCCAGGAGCTGGGAGGAAGCAGAAGGATCGCATGGAGGTCTGGGTGCCGCCGGAGAGCAAGGTCACGCCAGACCAGCTGCTTACCGATGGTGAGTTCACCAACCATACATCCACACGTTACACAAACATCAGACACCGTATTGACAGGATGGCTCTTCTTTTTACATGAGGTAAGTTGCTGTGGATTAAGGTGTCTGCAAATAAACTGGATAAAAACATGAACACAATTCATTCAGATGAGTAAAGGGGCAAGGGAGGAGAGAGGGAGGGCTGGCGGGGCAGAGGGGTGAAGGAGGAGAGAGAGGGAGGAGCGAGGGAGGAGAGAGGGAGGGCCGGCGGGGCAGAGGGGTGAAGGAGGAGAGAGAGGGAGGAGCAGAGGAGCGAGGGAAGAGAGAGGGAGGGGCGAGGGAGGAGAGAGGGAGGGTCGGTGGGGCAGAGGGGTGAAGGACGAGAGAGAGGGAGGAGCAGAGGGGCGAGGGAGGAGAGAGGGAGGGGCGACGGGGCAGAGGGGCGAGGGAGGAGAGAGGGAGGGCCGGCGGGGCAGAGGGGTGAAGGAGGAGAGAGAGGGAGGAGCAGAGGAGCGAGGGAGGAGAGAGGGAGGGCTGGCGGGGCAGAGGGGTGAAGGAGGAGAGAGAGGGAGGAGCAGAGGAGCGAGGGAAGAGAGAGGGAGGGGCGAGGGAGGAGAGAGGGAGGGTCGGTGGGGCAGAGGGGTGAAGGATGAGAGAGAGGGAGGAGCAGAGGGGTGAGGGAGGAGAGAGGGAGGGCCGGCGGGGCAGAGGGGTGAAAGAGGAGAGAGAGGGAGGAGCAGAGGAGAGAGGGAGGGCCGGCGGGGCAGAGGGGTGAAGGAGGAGAGAGAGGGAGGAGCAGAGGAGCGAGGGAGGAGAGAGGGAGGGGCGGCGGGGCAGAGGGGTGAAGGAGGAGAGAGAGGGAGGAGCAGAGGAGCGAGGGAGGGACGGCGGGGCAGAGGGGTGAGGGAGGAAAGAGAGGGAGGAGCAGAGGAGCGAGGGAGGAGAGAGGGAGGGGCGGCGGGGCAGAGGGGTGAGGGAGGAGCAGCTGCAAATTTCTCCACCCAGCTGGTGGCCTGTTACTGGATTCATGCTGCTGCCAGTTACCTTGCTGGCTGTGAGTCTCCTGCCCGCGTCTGTGTCTGCATTTCCACCTTGTTTTCTTGGGGTGTGACATTACCTCTGTCTAACTCTCCAGACAGTAACACTAAGAAGCACCGGAGGAAGAAGAGGGGCGTGAGGAAGACGACCTGACGTCATTGCAGTGCCACACAGAGAGGAGCGTGAGCCAAAAATGACAATGCTGTCCTGGGGTGTGTGCACAACACTGTCACGGATTGTCACAATGTGAGAGAGAGAGTGAGAGAGAGAGAGAGAGACAAAGAGAGAGAGGGAGAGAGAGGAGGTGAAGCAGAGGTAGAGAGTGGAGCATCCCTGGCCTACATACTGAACTCGGGGCCAACATGTAAACGACGTTCAGGCTCGAGACCCGCAGAGAGAGAAGCAGTGCAGTGTGGGTAATGTTCTCTGAGACCACAAACTAGAATCTCATAGCCAGCATGTGCTGGGATCTGACAGACGCCTGGGTGAGGGTAGGACACCACGCCCCCCCCACCACCATCCATCATCCTCATTCCCTCACATAAACATCCATATATATTTTTCATTTTTAAATAAAATTTAAATTTGTTGTTAGAGATGGGTGAACCTGTTACTCTTTACGACTTTTTGTATCAAGTTTCCCCCATGAATAACTTTGTGGCACAATTTCAAGTTTTTTTTAAATGCTTGGAACCACGGGACAGAGACATGGATCCACACGGCCCCCAGGCAGCGGTGCTGCCGCCCAGGGTTATCTGGGTCTGTGCGCTGTGCACATGGCATGCTGTGAGGATGACTCATCCCGGCAAAGGCAGTGAGCACATGGAACTGAAGAAGAAACAGTTTGCAGTGTGATTTCTGCCTGTGGTACGAGATATCCATGCAGATGTTTTAAGAGCCTCTACTGACATGCCAGACTGCAGTCAGTGTTTTTCCCATGTTGCCCTCAGCTTTTGGAGGTCATGCATCTGACTTTGGCTCGCTCTCATTTCCCACGTTCTCCTGGACTGTCATTTCCTCCTGGGGGTGGGTGTGTTTCATATTCTCCCGCTCAGATTTTGTGTCTTGACTTTAAATTCACCATCATTTACATTCTGCTTATCAACATAAACTGCATGAATTTCCATCTAATGACCCGCCACCAGTTGTGTTGGTCTGAGGTCAGTGTTTAAACATTGTAGTCTAATGGAACGTGTTGATGCTGCAGATACGCGTACAGGAAGGAGGAAGGTCTCTTCCTGCCGCTGCGGGCACAGCCACTGAATCATCACTCTCTCACATGTCCAAAGGACCTTTCTGGGAAAACTTGCATAATCCCACATTTCTTAAAACCTGGCCTCCATTTGTAAAGTTTATGTACAAAAAACATCTGCTCTTAAAATCCACTACATTTAGTCGAGACCCGTTCAGCAGTCAGCTGTCTTAATAATAGGGATGAATCCGCAGCTACTTTTTCTTGCTCTGGCAGTTAAAATCGTTCTTACATATGGAGTGCAGTCACAGTTTGAAGTCACGACGCACACGGCGTTGTCAGTAAATGACAACCTTGCTGTAAAATGCAGTAGATAAGGAGACCTAAAATAGCTCTTTAGATGAAAGTCCCACAGTGCGGTTCATCGCTGGATTCAGCCTTCAATGAAGTTTGATGGAAACTCTAACAGGGGTTGAAGTCCCTTTAAGTCCATCCTGATAACAGGTCCAGTCCACAGCTGTTTGCTTTCATGCAGATGCAGAACAAATCAAAGGAAGTGGATTTATCAAGCTTTCTGCTGACTGCATGTTCACTAGCAAAGTTTTGTACCACTGGGAAAATTGGACATAGGACAATACATTAACATTATCATCGGTGTTCATTCAGACTGAAAGGCATATTTATGTCATCTAACATTTACCTTTGATGAGAATTTAGTGTTTATTTTACGTTTGACCTTTCTCGTGAATAAAGAAGTAGTTTCCATTATTTCTGTTATTTTAGGCATTCGGCACTATAAAAGAGTATTTTGTAGAAGCTATTATTATACTAAGTTACTACTTGTACCAAGTTTTAGAAAGTTTAAAAATGTTATTGGTGCTACGTTTATTTAAATAAAACGTCTTTTCATCACAATGGCTGAGCGGATAGCACTGTCGTGAATCCTGCATGCTCTCCTTGTGTTGTACAGTTTTCCCTGGAAACTCCGGTGTCCCCCCACAGTCGAAGGACATAATCTGGCTGACTGGTGTCTCTGCATTGCAATGTGTTTGCGTCCTGCGCCCTATGCTACCTGAATCTACACGCGCTGATAGAAGGAAGGATGGCATGTATAACAGAGAACGATAATATTTCGTCTTGGGTGAATATATATCCCAGATAGCATCATGTTATTGTTTCAACGTTCAATTATAGTTAAATGCCTTGAATTATGGTCATTTGATTTTTGGTCAGATTTTCAAATATTGAGAACCTGATGGTGGCAAAACCTTGATTCAATGTTGATATAAAACGAAAGATTGAAGATCAACGTTGTTTCAACCTTTTTGTCTTATATTGAATCAATGTCATTTCAACATATGTGTGCTATCTGGGATATATACACATGAATCTACCGAAATGTCACTATTTTTATTGCAATATGATATATTAGTAAACTGTGTGTGAACTGGCGGAAATGGGATTATTTAAACGTAGGAAACTAAGCTCTGAAACTGGGTTCTTCTCACTGGTCACCGTTAAGTACAGCGCTCATTTTCAGTTTTGCTTGCAGTATGTAGGTCAAACGCTGTGCCCATTTTAAAGTAAAGCTGAGGCCAGTGTGCGCATTAAAATCTGACAGACAGTCGTACCAAGGCGCCATCCCAGTTCTGCATTCTGCACAAGAATATCTCTGACGATCGAAAATACATTTACATTTTCTAGCAGCCTAGCTTCTGTTTTTTATATACGGCGGTAGTAAAGTGTGACTGGTATAAAAATATTACAGTCAACGTGTCACTAGGATGGAAATAAATAATTACCCACAACAACACATGATGAAGACACAAAGTAATGTAACAGCCATATAAGCGCTATATATAAGGAACACCAATGGTAAGAAATGCTGCATATTTCGTTTTCCAGGTTTGACAGTCGGCTTTATGCCCAGTGTTAAAACACTAGATGACAATAACTGGTGTACCACTAAAACCTTTTTCCATATAATTTCCAATCGACGACCAAAAACAAGGGCGTAAGAAAATTCCTTTGTTATTCGAAAGTATTCATTCGCGTCTCTTTAGGTCAATCAACACTAACCTAGGGCCCAGCCTTTATTCTTAGGCGTCTATTGGCCACCGGAGCTGTTTGTCGAGCGTAGACCATTTCCGTGATTTATTTATTTATCTATGAGAAATTGCTCATTTGCGCATATACTTGTCAATCAATATTAAGCGTACGCCCACCCCACCCCAGCTGTTCTACCATTGGCTATCTTTGCCGCCTGTCGCTGACATCAGCCGGAGGGGCGTACGACTTTTTTATTGCGCAGCGGCCGGTAGGGGCGCAGCAGACTTGGCCAGCCGTCGGTAGTCGGCGCTTGGCGAGGTCGGGCGCGATGTTTCTCCCGCAGATTGACAGTGGTGCGCACTACAAGCCGAGTCGCAGCCGCTTTTATTCGACACGATGCTGCGGCTGCTGCCACGTTCGGACCGGGACCATCATTCTTGGCACTTGGTACATGGTACGTGCGCAGCCGAGGGGCGGGCGGCTTCGGAGCCGTTGGCGGCTTGGGCGAATGTGCTGGAAGCCGCCCGCAGCGTAACGCTAAACTAAACATAGTAATGCTAAAGTTGCCCTTTTTAATACGATAAAGGCGACACTGCGGGGTGGATAGATGCTTTTTAGTGAGCCGTGTGACATCTTATGCGTTTACAGAAATACAAACCTGTTTCTGCCTGCGGCCGGATGTCCCTGTCAGCGCCCCGACCCTGTGCTGTATGCCTGTCTATTATCTTGGTTAATGTTGCTGTAATTTACGCAGCGCCGGTCACTGTCCGCTCCCGCTGTGTCCCGCGTTTCTAGGCGTTTCTCCTGCCATTAGTTACATAACGTTTATCAGTTTCCGTTAAACGTACCGTCTCCTCCCCAGACGCGTGATGCAGCGCGCGGAGCTTGTCCTCCTCTCCGCATCGCAGTCTCTTTCCTTTCGTCTTTCACTGAGCCTGTCCTCCTCTCCGCGTCGCAGTCTTTTTCCTTTCGTCTTTCACTGAGCCTGTCCTCCTCTCCGCGTCGCAGTCTTTTTCCTTTCGTCTTTCACTGAGCCTGTCCTCCTCTCCACATCGCAGTCTCCTTTTTCTTTCCTCT
This sequence comes from Paramormyrops kingsleyae, assembly GCF_048594095.1. NCBI lineage: Eukaryota > Metazoa > Chordata > Actinopteri > Osteoglossiformes > Mormyridae > Paramormyrops > Paramormyrops kingsleyae. Next base: position 15,468,363 of record NC_132810.1, read on the forward strand.
TTCACTGAGCCTGTCCTCCTCTCCACATCGCAGTCTCCTTTTTCTTTCCTCTTTCACTGAGCCTGTCCTCCTCTCCACATCGCAGTCTCCTTTTTCTTTCCTCTTTCACTGAGCCTGTCCTCCTCTCCGCATCAGTCTCTTTCCTTTCGTCTTTCACTAATCCTGTCCTCCTCTCCGCATCGCAGTCTCTTTCCTTTCCTCTTTCACTGAGCCTGTCCTCCTCTCCGCATCGCAGTCTCTTTCCTTTCCTCTTTCACTGAGCCTGTCCTCTCCATATCGCAGTCTCTTTCCTTTCCTCTTTCACTGAGCCTGTCCTCCTCTCCACATCGCAGTCTCCTTTTTCTTTCCTCTTTCTCTGAGCCTGTCCTCCTCTCCGCATCAGTCTCTTTCCTTTCGTCTTTCACTGAGCCTGTCCTCCTCTCCGCATCGCAGTCTCTTTCCTTTCCTCTTTCACTGAGCCTGTCCTCCTCTCCGCATCGCAGTCTCTTTCCTTTCCTCTTTCACTGAGCCTGTCCTCCTCTCCGCATCGCAGTCTCTTTCCTTTCCTCTTTCACTGAGCCTGTCCTCCTCTCCACATCGCAGTCTCTCTTTCCTTTTCATCTTATTACTGTCGTTTTTTATCGAGAGCCTCGATGACCTAGAGGACCCGATCCCCCATGAAAAGGGCAGAGTCAGTCAGTTTGCATTCTGTAGCCTGGATAGGGTGTTGTTCTGCATTAATGACTCCCAGAGAAAGGGACAGCCAGAGGAGCAGGCGCTCGCACTGTGCTGCAGAAGTGTCCTCTGGGCTCTGAGCGCAGGGACCTGGCTATGACTGAGTCCAGCTCTGCACCGTGTCAGCAGTGTGTAATCCAAAGAGCGCCAAGCTGGCACAAGATCTGTGCCCCCCCCCCGTGAAACGAGGTCCCGTTCGTCACGCGGCCCGCGGCTCTGTGATGTAGGCACAGACGGTGCAGATGAGGACTCTGCGATAAATGCATGATGCTGCCAGCTCCTGGGGGTCTGTAATGTGTTGGCAAAATATTAAGCGTGTGCAGCTGAGAGGAAGTGGGCTGAGGAATCCCTCTTCTTGGGCACGCTGGGCCTGAACACTGTGCTTGCTGATGGCACAGTCAGAAACGCCAGAGAGACCCGTTTAGTCACAGTTAGGGTGCAAGTCTGTTGCTGCCTGTTTGTAGTGTGAGCAGACGCTTTGTAAAATTTTGCTTGGGTGTGAGTTATTTCCACTGCCCACCCCCGGGACAGCGGTGTTATGTGTCTGAGACTAAGGGGGGACGTGATCCAGGTATATAAGATTCTAACAGGTCTGGATGCTGTTCAGCCAAATGGCTATTTCAATATTAGTTTAAGTACTAGAACTTGTGGCCATAAGTGGAAATTAGCGGGAGAACAGCATGTAGTTTGAGTATGGAATAGTCTTCCTGCTAGTGTAGCGGAAGCTAAAACCCTGGGTTCCTTTAAGTCAGAGCTAGATGAGATTTTAATAGCTCTGAGCTATTAGTTAAGTTCTCCCCAAACGAGCTTGATGGGCCGAATGGCCTCCTCTCGTTTGTAAGTTTCTTATATTCTTATGATTTGGGGGGTGTAGCCCTGTCATCGATAGTAAAAAGAGGCTCCTTTTCTCAGGGAGATGCATACAGGGTGACTTATACCCAGAGCTCAGGTGCACTTACTGCATCCGTGTCACATTGTCCCTCCGAGGTGGTTGTGTAGTCTGCCTGCTGAGAGTTAACAGCACCGGCTGTGCATTTAGGAACACTACTGTAAGAAATGCGACAGTGTTCGCTCTGCCCTGTGAGCTTAATGAGGGCTTCTGCGTAGTGTGTTCCATTGCAGCTTTAAAATCACTCCAGAGCCATTTTTCAGGCGACTCTCGGCTCAGTCGTTACCAGCTTTGCCGATCCCAAGGGAGGGACCACCCAAATTTAGTCAGAGCCACGGTGGGAATGACACCACCCGGCCGGCTGCACCTGGCAAACTCGTCCCGGCATGTTTGGTCGTCATGGAGATGTGACTCGTGGCTCCGCAGGTTACAGAGCCGATCGTTCCAACGGTGCCGGGTCGCTGTCATCATGGGACATTTGGAGGTGCGGATGCTCGGGTCCAGGAAACATGAACAGCTGTGCTGGGAAGGCACAGGTTATGAGTGGGGTCGCATTCTCTGTGCGCTGACTGAAGGGCGATCACGTAACCGGGTGCGTGTCAGTCGCCACTGAAGCGTGGCCAAGGCACTTCATGGCTTGGGCTCCCAGGCACTCATCTCGTATACCTGATAGGGCTTTGCACTGGAATTGGCTCCAGTTCAGATCTGGACACTCGCAGAGTGAAATCCAGCCATCGTCGGGCAGCCTGTTGGGTCTCGCGTTTCATCCCTGCTCTCTGTCTTGTGCCCCCTGCAGGTGGTGAACCTCCTGATGGGCATCCTGCTGACCGTGGCCGTCACCCACCCTGACAATGTTCCCACCGTGGACCTGCAGTATGAGGTCATCGAGCACTACTTTGCTTCTGACAGAATGGCAGGTATGACATCCCCATCTCCTCCGGCTGGGTTGTTATGGTAACAGTTGCTCTGATGCCTTAGCTTGTGATGTTGGAGGCCCCTGGGTATCCTGAATGCTCTTGGTAGGTTAGAGCAGTGTAGCTGGGTGTCATGTTGATCTTTTCACTGAGATACAGTTGCAGGGGGCAGTGCCTGCTGCAGTGGGTTACGATGCTGTTTCTGTACTTAGGTCGCAGGTTCTAATCCTAGAGTCCGGAGAGCTTTGTTTGTAAGACGTTCTGTAGCTCCTGCTCTGATGCCGTTTCACTGGCAGCTCAGCCTGGCTGCACTTATGCCCAGTTAACACATTGGCTGTGTTATGTGCTGTTCTCCTCACTTGTACGTTGCTTCGGATGAAAGATAAATAACATAAATTTTTCTGACTCGGCGTTCTCCAAAATGTACACCGCTTAGGATAAATACCATTAAGCAGGATCGGGAAATCAGGTTCCCAGATTTTCAGACAGAATCTTTTGCATCCCAGGAAAATAGCCACGCCTCCCTGTGAAATCTGAGGACTCTGCAAGCTGTGGGTGTCAGACCCCCCCCCCCCCCCGCCTCAGTTCTGTGTGTGGAGTCTGCATCTTCCCCCAGTGTTATGCAGTTAGCCTAGTTGGTATCTCTGAATTGTCTGCGTGGTATGATTGTGTGTGTGCCCTGTGACGGCCTGGCATCTTGTCCTGGTTGTACCACAGCCTCGTGCCCTATGCTGACTGGGGTAAGCTACAGCCCCCCACCCTGACCAGGATAAATGGTTGGTAGGTAGATGGGTAGTTGTGTGATCCATCGTGTTTTATTCTAGCCCTGAGAATTGGGGATTAAGCCGACCTGTATGTACTGAAACTCATGTACTAGTATCTGCCCGAGGTCATAAAATATATTGGCTTTTCCAGCAAATCCTCTTTGCAGGCCCCCCGCCCCTCCCCAGCCCCCTGCACATTTGGCAGAAATGCGGCCCCATCGCTGACAGGACTGGGTGCGGAGAGCGGCTGGTGTTCGATTGAGGGCGCGTGTTGGCGGGAGCCGCAGCAGGTCGTTAGTGTCGCCGATAAGTGGAGGAGAGTCCTGGGAGCCCGTTAGACAGCAAATCGATGCGGCCCGTGGCCACTTAATTACGCCCTGCTAGTGCCTACACGCCCCCCAACCCCCCCCCCCCCCCGAGCTCCGGCCGAGCACGCAGACAGAGGCCGCCCGCTGCCAGAGCTGTGAGCAGCCTGGAAGCCGTCCAGCTGTGGACAAAAGCATCTCCCGCTGGAGCCAGCAGACTTGTGCGAGGTGCTTGATGGACTCTGGTCGATTGATCGGCTTCTTGAGTGACTCCCAGCTGACCGCGGCTGCCTCACGGCGTATGAATAGGAACAGATGAGGATCGTTCATGAAGCCTGAAGCGCTTGTGGTGTGTAGTGTGGCTATTTCTGGAGACGTCCGCGTTTGTTGTTCTATTTAATATACAGATTTTAGGGTAGTAACCTTGTGTTATAAATTGCGTGTGTGTGTGTGCGCACATGCATGTGTGTGAGTGCTGTCCTCTAAAGCAGCTTCTCTCCTCTCTCCCCTGTTTAGAAAACGCCTGCGTGGGCTTCACCATCTCGCTGCTGATGTTCACCATCAGTGCCATGATGGTGTACGGGGCCATCACGGTAAGTGGCCCTGCTGCCCTGTTCAGGGGGCAGTGCGAAGCCAGCAGATCACAGGTTGATCATGTGACCTCGCAGCTTGTCAGTGTGTTTACGCGCGTCTCTGTTGAGCAGAAGAACGTTGCTCTCAGCCAGTGTTGCAGGGCCGGTGAGATGATTGCCCCGCTTGCCTTGTACGTGACTGTGGGCCGGGTCAGCGTCGGCCATACTGGCCGTGCCACGGCAGCCGATTTTACTGGTCCCTGTCATGCCTTCCCAGTGCGATGCTGCTGCCGTTTAGATGATCCTGTCGCCCTTATGCCATGATTCCCTGGATGTCAGCTGCTCTCACTTTGGTGGCTGACTGCTCTGCCTGTGGGTGTGTGTCTAGCCTCGAATGAAGGCTACCGTGTCCTGTGACCTGGCAGATTATTACCCAGCCCCCCCCCCCAGCCCTTTACTGCCTCTGCTTCCTGTGCGATTATCAGGCCTCGGGCCCCTGCCTGCTAACCCTCAGCTTCAGTCCATTGACTGTGTGTTCATAAAGCAGGCAGCCATGTTTATCTCTATGGCAACACCTGTCCACATGAACCCCTTCTCTCTCTTCCATTTATTTGCCGGATGTTTTTCTCCGAAGATGCACAGGTCAGTATGCCAAGTATCCCTGGGTTACAGTGGATTTATGTTACGAGAGACTGTAAGGTGGAAATATCGTAATTAATACAGCACACCTAACCTAACAAATAGTTGGGCAAAATCATTAACACAAAGTCTAATTTAATTTTTTTTTTAAAAGTGTTGAATATCTCATGTAATTTATTGAATAGTGTATCGAAAGTTAAACATTTATCCAAGTCAAAATATCGTAACACGGGCCATCGTAACCCGGGGAGTGTCTGTATTTTGTTTGGTTACTTATGGTTAAGGTTGTCATTGTCGGGATTAGGGTTACGCCCATAAAAATGAATGGACAGTCCCCAAATCGACAGGAATATAAGTGTGTGTGTGTGTGTGTGTGTGTGCGTGCCGTGTGTAATTATCATTCATAACCGCATCATCTGCTGCTCCAGGCCCAGCGTAGCGTTTCTTTAAGGCATTAGCTGGCGTGTGTTTGGTGGAGGGCCCGGCCCATGGCTAGGAAGGGCGTCTGTCCCCGGGGGCCGGTGCGGAGCCTGACGTGCTGCCCTTCTCGCCCCGCAGCACCGCGATGGATGGCTGATTCCCTTCTTCTGCTACCAGCTGTTTGACTTTGCGCTGAGCTGCTTGGTGGCCATCAGCTCTCTCACCTACCTGCCCCGGATCAAGGACTACCTGGAGCAGCTGGTACGTCTTCTTTTTCTCTCTCTCTTCCTGCCTGAGCGCCGGTCCTCGGCTCTCTAGGCCTGTGCCTGCTGGCTCTCTCTCCCTTCGGTTGGCCTGGTGTTGCTGACCCATCCACATCCTCCCGCAGCCTGACTTCCCGTACAAAGACAGCTTGATGTCCCTGGAGTCCAGCTGCCTGCTGCTCATCGTCCTCATCTTCTTCGCTTTCCTCATCTTCCTCAAGGTGACCCACGCGCCCACCAGCACAGACACACAGACCCAGTATCTAAACGGCCTCCGAGCTGATGTCACACTCGCTGACTCGAGGCTGCAGTTCACCCGGCTGCCCATGGCAGAGGCTGACTGCGCAGTGGTTAAGCCCTGTTACCTCCCGGGTGTTAAAACGAGATTAAACTGTGAATCCTCCGTCAGCCTGCCCGCTGCCCGCTGAGTTTCCCCTCTCACTCGCCTCCAGCGTGAGTCACGGGATGGCGTGTGACTCTGAGATGTGAGGTATTTATCTTTATGTGTGCTGGGGGGGTCTGCTGTCTGCCCACAGGCCTATCTGATCAGCTGTGTGTGGAACTGCTACAAATACATCAATAACCGGAACCTTCCGGAGATCGCGGTGTACCCCGCCTTTGAAGCTCCACCCCAGGTATTGTGACCTTCCTGTGGAATCCTCTGGAGCCTCCACCGAGCGTGTGATCACACCTCCCCCTCCTTGTCGTCCTCTCTCTCCACAGTACGTCCTGCCCACCTATGAGATGGCAGTGAAGATGCCCGAGAAAGAGCCGCCGCCCCCCTACGTACCAGCCTGAGGCTCCGCCCACTCAGAAGCCTGTAAATAGTCAGAAACAAGCTTATCCCTCTAACTCCGCTGCTCTTTCCTAGAGATGAGGGTGCAAAGTGACATCCTGTGATCGCAGGGGCTTGTGTTGGGTTGGGGGGGGGGCTTCAGCTTTCTTCTCTCTCTTCCTTCATTCTTCTCCTGATAGGATCTCTGTGCCATAAAATGCTAATTATTAATCTGTTTTTAGGACCACTCTTCTTGTGAAGTGAATATTTATAGGTATTTAAGACAAACTCTTTAGACGATCTGCTCTCATCAATACTGTCACCAGTTTCCTGCTTTTAAATGCAGCTTAATCATTGTGAAGGTGTGATGCCATGAGGAGCCCTTTTTAGTTTCTGAAGGTTGTTTTTGCACTTCTTTCCTCCTCCCTGCCGGGGTGTCTGTCTCTGAGGGTGGGGGTGCGGTGGGGGTGGGGAGTGAGCCAGGGCCGCAGCAGACAGCAAGGATTTTGATGTTGGAGGCTCTGCTGCAGACTGTGATATGTTCCTTTTGGACACAGCTTCAATAAACATTTAGAGAAGTTTGTAATCGACCAGAAATTGTGTGACCTTTTTGTGTGTGTGTGTGTGTGTGTGTGTCTGTGTGTGTGCGTGAGCGCGCCTGTGCCTGGGTTAACCTGTCATGACCAAAATACTGGCCGACATGGGTGGTGAGACCTGTGAACCTGGGTGACAGAATGGGAGATGTTCTGGAGATGTTTCATGTCACACCCTGCAGAGGTCTTCTTTGAGCAGAGTCCTCTTCTGCCCCTTAGCCGTTCTCATCTTATGTTTCTACATTTGACTATTGGGGTTTGGCTTTTTTTGGGTGAGTGTTTGAAATCATCCCTGAATATTAAATCCCCCAAAATCCCAAGTGGCATGTGAGGTGACACAGAGACAGTAAATCTGTGGCCCTTTGACGCTTGTCAGTGATCGTTCCCGCCTGGGATTACCTGCTGTGTAGGAGGAGCCCCAGTTTCCGCCGACCTCAGTGCCTTGAATCCTGCTCCTCTGCTCCTGGGTTCCGTGCACCAGAATAGGTGTCTAAATGGACCTTGTTAACGTCAGGCTGGCTTTACACCCACTCTGTCAGCAGCCCAGCTACTGACAGTCTCACGGAGAAGTTCTTAGAGGGGCTGTCAGTGGTCTCACTAAGGGTTTGGCTCCCCTCCCTCCCAGGAGATGTGACTAAGTGAGTTATTCTTAATTCCTGCTTTTTTCCCTGTCTCATATTCTGATGCTGATCCTGCCTCAGAGTCAGTCCACCTTCCTCCGCCATGTGGTATTTGTGTGTGGGTTTAACTCGCTCTGTGAGCGGCCCGTGATGTGAATGCGATAGGGGCTGTGGGTACAGACCTTGCAGTGTCGCGTGCGTTTCTGCAGTGCGTTTCTGCAGTGCGTTTCTGCAGTGCGTTTCTCCAGTGCGCTTCTCCAGTGCGCTTACAACTGGAGGGGAAGCCTCGCGGGGTCCTGGGGGTGTGGTGGTTCTGTGCGGCTTTTTAGGTCTTGATCAAGGCTTGATTGAACTAGTCTTGCTCCAAAATTACAATCTTAGCTGGAGGGGCTCATACACATTTTGGCCCCCCAGAAAGAAGACAGGATGGCCTGTGCACAAACATTACATCTGTCCAGTTTAACAGATGCATTTTGCTGGAGCTACTGGTGTTTGTTTTACACTAAAACATTTTGAAACACTGATGCTCTAGAAGCATTTAAAGGTTCATTATACATATGAATGCATATGGATTTATGAGGTTTTATCCTTATTAGGCCATTACTGGGTTAAGGGGCTTTTGCACTGTGGTTATAAGAAATTCTGCGTTCAGTTAGCTTGAAATTGAAGCAGATGTGTTTTGGTTGGAAATGAGAGCTGCTGGTCCCCAGCGGAGGGGGGCAGCGGGAGCCTTGCTGTCTGCTCCTCGAACGGGACCGGCTGCCCTTCATCGTGACAAACGGGAAACGGGGCATTAAATCACGGGCAGTGTATCGTTGGCTCTCTGCTTACTCAGCAGTTCAGTTTGCCGACAGAGGTACGTATACGCATAAACTCCTTCCTCCGAAAGGGCTGAGCGTGTGTGATTCGCCGGTTTTCCTTTAAACAAACCATGTGACTGCCAAACACTCACACAAAAGCCGGTGTTGTCCTCTACACTGCCCCCCTCCCGCCAATCCGCTGCGGGGCATGTTACTGCCAGCGCTATCCAGCAGGTATGGAACGTGATGGGATGGGATGCGAAGGGACGTGAATTGGTAGCGATGACATTAATTTAAGTGGCTAACTAAAGAGCATGGTTAGCATACTGTAGATGTTTAACAGGTGATCTTCCAGTAACGGCCTTGACCACAATATGCGTCTGGAATTTGCGCAAATAACTTCAAACTTAATTGAACTGCTTAAGTTTGCTTTTTCATCTTAGGTCCCAGGAGATGCCAATTTCGTACACGCTGTTTGGTGAGTTCCCTGATAGAAACTGATATGAATACAGTGGCTGATTCATAGTCCGGTGACTACTGTCGGGGGCTTTTTAAACACCCCTAATTTCAAGTGGTGCCTACAGTGGACTGGTGAGTATCCTGGGACAGGAGGCACAAGATGCGAAAAGTCTTAGCTTTTCGCACCAGTAATACAAAGGCAGTTCCCAGGACGGGCCATGCTATAGTCTTCTGTTTTAAATAAATTATACAGCTTTAAAAATATCACAATTACAAATGTCGCTGGATAGAACATTCAGCCATGCCGCCATTTGTAATGTACTGCAGACTTGGGCGTTTCTTTTAATTGCTTTCTTACGTAACAGATAATTCAGAAGTTTTTACAGACGTGCGGAAATCTAACGCAGATGCTTTAGTGCCCGCTTACCCATATGCATCACCTCGATGTTAATTACCACCCCTTTTTCTCTATCCGTGCACATACATGCATTAGTCTGCAGTCTTGAGGTCTGCGGTTGAGAAATATGCGAGTCACTGATGTCTTTCAGCTAAAAAAAACTGCCCACATGACGGACTAATGGCATTCTTGTTTTCAGAAAATATTTTTGAAAATGCTGGAGGTACTTTTAACATGTGTGCGCCGGCTGCGGCTTTTGCCTAAAGAAAGAGCGCCATCTAGTGCAGAAATAGTGAATGGGCCGTATAATCCGAGTTTCCTGTCATTTCCACTATTTTTTTTTAACAATTTACAATATTTTTAATGTCCGAAATTTCAGGAAGCACTTCTTTACACAGCATGTAGTTTGACTTTGAGTATGGAATAGTCTTCCTGCTAGTGTAGCGGAAGCTAAAACCCTGGGTTCCTTTAAATCAGAGCTAGATAAGATTTTAACAACTATGAGCTATTAGTTAAGTTCTCCCCAAACGAGCTTGATGGGCCGAATGGCCCCCTCTCGTTTGTAAATTTCTTATGTTCTTAAGATATTCTTTCTTAAACCGAACCTGCAAAGCCGTCGATTTTTGTAGGTTTTTAATCATTCTTAATAATTAACCTACGAATAAATCTAAAGACGTCACAATTTACCCCTGAAATCAGCTCTGAAAAGGGCTGTTGTTGCTGTAATCGTTGTATGGATTAGACCTGCGACCGAGGTACTGAACTAAAAGGGTACCTTATTCAAAATAGACAAACGCCAATCGTTTCTGCTTTGCAAGCATTTGCTTTGAAATAAAAACCCAAATGATTATCTTGTTTTATTTTCTGTCAATGGACTTTAGGCCACATATTGCTTACAAAAGTCGTATTCAATTAATGAAACAGCTTTTGGTAATAGTTTTGTCTAACTTCCCTGCCATTTATTTATATAAAAGCAACTGTATGCTGCTTTTATCATATGAATCTGTTTCGTGGCTCGTGTAGTTGCGACTGGCACTGCAGACCTGCGCGGTCTTCTTGAATAGACGGTATTTCTTCCCAGATTCTTTCTTTGGATTGGATCAGATCGTCACATGTGGCCCCTTCGCTGGTCTTTAAATCTGACCCCTCCGTTTCCTTCAGGCCGTATTTTTCACCCATCGAGAGAGGGCAGGGACGAAGGACCATCTGTAGCGAAAGCATGAACGCCGTAGGCAGATGTCTGGCACTGTACCTCTCTGCCCTGGTGCTGGAGGTGCAGGGAACCTACCGGTTTTACGGGTATCATCCGGGACGCTACGCCGATCGACCTGCGGCAAGGTCCAGTTACCTGCAAAACATCCAGCCCGCGCAAAATGGCCTCAGTGCAGGGGGTAGGTGACAATTTTCTTTAGCCGCCACTCTTCCACCTAATTCATAATGATGATTATCATAATCGGAAGAATTAAAACACGAATCGTGAGGATTAAGGCATTGATTTGTAGTGTTATATATATATATATATATATATATATATATATATATATATATATATATATATATATATATATATATATATATATATATATACTTTCAAAACTAGTTGATGAGGCTTCAGAAATGTGGCTACGCAACAGATCTGAAATACACACACATACACACAATTAGCCTAATTAAGATTTAATCTATACATCTTTCAGCGCAATTTATCAAATTTCAATCAATATCACATTTGCATGGACCCATGAACAGCGCAGGTTCATTGCAGCCTTACAGCAGAGTGTGATTTTTGCGCACTTTTTTACTTGTGAAAGTCCGCAGTGCCGTGCCATCCTCACCTCTGCAGCCGTGTCCTCCCCTCACACTTTAAGCGAAATGCCTTTTGCTCGCTTTACAGTCCATACAGGGTATATTATTATACTGTCATATATTTATGGAAAAATGTGCTATGACAATCGGTAATTTTTCTGTCGCTTTGTGCTTGTTTCGTACATTCTGTTTGTATATTATGAGAACTTTGGTGATATTATTAGTAGGATTTACAGATGTCTGTTAGCATTTTTGTATTTGTTTATTTGTTTAGATGACATGCTTTAAGCTTCTACTAGCTCTTTCATACTTTATTAAATACATTTCGTGATTTTTATCATGTAGGCTAATATTTGCCGAAACTGAGAAATTATCTGAAATGCTAGATTGACCGGCATTTACACCGAGAGACGCCGTAGCCTCGGGCGAGCTTCTGTACTGACGCATCTCCATCCGAAATGACCGTTCCGCTGGCCCATTAATCACTGCTCTACCGCTTCTCCCCTCTGGTGGCCCAAAGTACACGGCAATAATCACAGGTTGTATGGCTATCACTACTATCACCAACCACCAAGGATCGCTCCGCCTGTCACGTACCGCTGGCCTCCGGCCCCCGTTGTACCGGCGCCGCCGGTCAAGTACTACCGGCCCGCCGCACCCCCTCCTGCGGCGCCGCCGGTCATTTACCGTCACCCCATCGCATTCCCTCTACCAACGCTGCCGGTCAGGTACCACCGGCCCACCGCGGCCCCTCCGACAACGGAGCCGGTCAGGTACCACCCGTCCACCGCGGCCCCTCCGACAAAGGAGCCGGTCAGGTACCACCCGTCCACCGCGGCCCCTCCGACAACGGAGCCGGTCAGGTACCACCGGTCCACCGCGGCCACTCCTACAACGCAGCCGGTCAGTACCCAAAGTGTCATCACCACCACCATCATTGCTGATTCAGGTAGTAGATGTTTCGATGAAACAAAAGGTTTTTCTTGCCCGAAACATATCAAACATGCCGGTACAGCAGTTATTTATAGATGTTGTTTACAGTCTTTTATTACATTGAAACAGAAGGAAATATTCAGCGGTAATACAGAATTTGCTGTATAATCGGGTTGGCAGGTCTTGGTGGGGTTTGAACGCATGTCATCTCTGCACTGTAGAATGAAAACGGTGCACTGCATGTGTTCTTTGTGTCCAGAGTCAGTCAATGTAGATCTGTTCGTCAATATTCTAACCATATATCTTGGTAATTGTGGCTGGGAGTGCATGCACATTTAAGATACATTTTACATGTGATCTAGATTTAAACTGACAGCATTCCTGTGTCTGTTCCACTGTGGTCAAACCCACTGCGTCCTCTGTGTGATCCACTGCGGTCAAACCCACTGCGTCCTCTGTGTGATCCACTGCGGTCAAACCCACTGCGTCCTCTGTGTGATCCATGGTCAAACCCTCTGTCTTTTGTGCGATCCACGGGGAAACCCACTGTGTCCTCTCTGTGATCCACTGTGGTCAAACCCACTGTGCCTTCTGTGTGATCCACTGTGGTGAAACCCACTGTGTCCTCTCTGTGATCCACTGTGGTCAAACCCACTGTGCCTTCTGTGTGATCCACTGTGGTGAAACCCACTGTGGTGAAACCCACTGTGTCTTCTGTGTGATCCACTGTGGTCAAACCCACTGTGTCCTCTGTGTGATCCACTGTGGTCAAACCCACTGTGTCTTCTGTGTGATCCACTGTGGTGAAACCCACTGTGTCTTCTGTGTGATCCACTGTGGTGAAACCCACTGCGTCCTCTGTGTGATCCACTGTGGTGAAACCCACTGCGTCCTCTGTGTGATCCACTGTGGTGAAACCCACTGCGTCCTCTGTGTGATCCACTGTGGTCAAACCCACTGTGTCCTCTGTGTGATCCATGGTCAAACCCTCTGTGTCTTCTGTGTGATCCACTGTGGTCAAACCCACTGTGTGATCCACTGTGGTCAAACCCACTGTGTGATCCACTGTGGTCAAACCCACTGTGTCCTCTGTGTGATCCACTGTGGTCAAACCCACTGTGCTTTCTGTGTTGTCCAAATCAGTCTTACTTGTGTGTACTCTGGAGTGAAACTAATCATGTCTTGTCTGTCTTTCTATTATCTTCATGGATTCCTTGACTGGATGGCTTGAGCCCATCCATATGTCTTTTGAAGTTTTACATGTAAGAAGACCCAGCTGGACTTTTCCAACTTTTTCTTGGTTTTTCCGACACTTACACTTCTAAGAAGACCATTGTTCTGCCTCATTAATTTCATACGTTTGATTTGTCAGAGTAGCAAAAAGTGAACCTTAGGGACATGGCCGGTTCGGAAATGTGTTTAGTTTGTTTAGGATTTTCATACTCCTGTTTACTCACCAGGAGGATCTCACTGTAAAAGTCGGCCTTTGGACTTGGTCTTCATCATCGACAGCTCCCGGAGTGTGCGCCCTGCTGAATTTGAGAAAGTCAAGACCTTCATAAGTGACATGGTAGATACGCTGGAGATAGGCCGAGATGCCACCCGGGTGGCTGTAGTCAACTATGCCAGCACGGTCCAGATCGAGTTCCTTTTGAAGAGCCACTTCAACAAGGCGGACCTGAAGCGGGCCATGTCCCAGATCGAGCCACTCTCCACAGGCACCATGACTGGCCTGGCCATCAAGACGGCCATGGAGAAAGTCTTTACTGAAGAGTCGGGCGCCCGGCCTCGCTCCACCAACATCTCCAAGGTGGCTATCATCGTGACGGATGGGCGGCCGCAAGATGGGGTGGAGGAGGTGTCCGCTACAGCCCGCGCTGCACAGATTGAGATCTATGCCATCGGGGTGGATCGCGCGGACCTGCAGTCCCTGCGGCTCATGGCCAGTCAGCCCCTAGACGACCACGTCTTCTACGTGGAGACATACGGTGTCATCGAGAAGCTCACCTCTAAGTTCCGGGAGACACTTTGCGGTAAATACACAGGCATGTGGTGTGACTGTACACGTAAGCGCACAGGCGTGTGGTGTGACTGTACACACAGGCGTGTGGTGTGACTGTACCGGTAAGCGCACAGGCGTGTGGTGTGACTGTACACGTAAGCGCACAGGCGTGTGGTGTGACTGTACACATAAGCGCACAGGCGTGTGCCGAGACTGTACCAATGAACGCGAAGGTATATGCTGTGACCTGCCGTGCAGATATATTAGCATTCTGACCCAAACTGAACTACAGTCTGTTACCACATTTTCAGGTACAATTGGTGATGGCTTGGTGCTGAACACCAGCCACGGTAAATGAGATGGTGCGCTCTCTCTCTCTCTCTCTCTCTCTTTCTCTTTCTCTTTCTCTTTCTCTTTCTCTTTCTCTTTCTCTTTCTCTCTCTTTCTCTTTCTCTCTCTTTCTCTCGATGCCTTGTCTTCTGATTCACTGGCCCCATTTTTCTTGTTCCTCCTGTCTGTTCCAGGTCTAGACTCCTGTACACTTGGACACGACTGCGAGCAAATTTGTGTCAACAGCAACACCTCCTATTACTGCAGGTGTCACGAAGGGTACACCCTGAATGAGGACAGGAGAACCTGTTTGCGTAAGAGGTTCCATGTCAAACGATGGGCGTAGCTGTGAACCCGTTGGTGTGAAACTACTCGCAGGTTTTAACAGGGAGGAGGAGATTTGACAGGAGGCTGTCAATCTCTTCTAGAAAGCAAGGATTTGAGGGCAGACACTGAATTTTCAAACGTATATTAACAGACCTGTGTGGTGCAATCCGGGCCATACAGCGCGAATATGCATTTCAGTCCAGATCAGTCAAGATGTAGTGATTTTGTCCCTGTGTAAGCAGACCTGCACTGAGGCTGTATGCAGTAGCACTTGCTAACTACACATGATAACATGCATACACCTCATTTACTGCTGGAATTTGTACAGCACAACTGGAATGTCTGCTGCCCAGAGTATATACTGTGGCACTGAAACAAAAGTAACAATGGGCATCAGAAAGACCAAATTGCGGAGTTACTGATCCCTTTGATGCCACGGCGTAACGCACCGTGCCGTCCTCTGAACATGCTCCCTCCAGGTGTGGATGGCTGCGCTCCCGGACAAGACTGCGAGCCGGTTTGCACGGAGCGCGAAGGCTTGCAGGTCTGCTCGTGTCCAGTGGGGTATGTCTTAAACGAGGACAGGAGGACATGTTCACGTAAGAGCCTGTGGATCTGCCATGCTCGTGCATGCTGGATTGGCTGAATTTTTGGATAATTTACAGATATATAAACTTTCAGCGGGCTTCTGCATCACAGCGATGATGCGGTGTTAAATGGTGATCTGCACCGTGTATAGAACATGACAGCAAATGCCATCGCAGCCCATTTAACTTCTCCGCTTAAAAATGGTGCTTTTCGAATCCCTACAGATTATTGCTGCAGGTTTCCCTGTTATAGTAGTTCTCCACACAAACCCAAATTCACTGTTCCTCCCCAATCAGGAAGGATCCATGAAACCGCACTAACGCTACCATATTGGTTGTTTCGTCACATGACCAGGTCTGGACGGATGTGCCCTCGGACACGACTGCGAGCACATTTGCATCGACAGCCGCGGCTCACAACGCTGCAGGTGTCGGAATGGGTATTTCCTGAATGAAGACAAGAAAACGTGTTCGCGTAAGAGCCCCTGGGGCCTGCCGTGGATGCTGGGGGCTGACGGACTCTTTTCTTGGTGCCAAATGTGTCCATATGGGAGCAAAAGTTTTCCAGTGGGAATGGGGAGACCCTGCAGACGCATACATGTGGCCTGCACCATGCATGTGGCAGGGGTCCCAGTTTCACCTCCCTTCAGACCATCCGCAAAGTCATTTCATAACCTTAAGCTGAGCACAAAAGACCTTTAAGAGTTCTGCATAACTCACAATGGCACATTTTAAGGTGATCAGACATTAACAGTTAGGGTGGGGCTCCGGTGTCACGGTAATGGCTATGGGTTAGCGTGGCTGTGGTTTAGCCAGGCTGTGCCATTGCCTGACTGGGATAGAGTGGCTGTGGGTTAGGGCGTTTTTCCACTGCCCCATTTCTTCCAAGCGACTTAATTGGTATTACGGTGTTCCGGGCTATTCAGTTTCCCTATGTTTCTCCTGTCTATCAGGAAATAATGTTTCCCCTAATATTAAAGCAAAGAGGTATGTCAAATGTCTGAAAATCACTCATGTATATTATTACATGTGAATACAGTAGATCGTCACGCATAATATAGTCTAATAAGCAATACTATACCGTTTTCATCAAGAAATATCTCTATCCAGCAAATTAAGTAATTTCATTTATTATCTGTAAAAACATAGTAAAGGCATGTGATGTTTTAAAATTAATATATGGCTTGTTTACCTCAAGAGCTTCGTAAAAAGACATGAAAACAGCGAAACTGTGTACAAATCAGCGCGCGACAGGGGAAACATAGGGAAACTTGATTGCCCGGAACGGCAAAAATTTTTTTATTTCCAGTCGTGCCATCCAAATCCCACTGGATCTGTTCATCCGACCATATAGCGATTAAAGCCTGTGTTTCCTCGTTTGTCCATCCTTCCATTTTACTTTTTTATATTTTTGTTTCTACTGCTTTTTATTTTGTTTCTCACTGTGATCGCTCTGTTCGCTGTGTGTTTCAAAAGATGGCGGTTGTATTTTGTGTTTCAGCGGCAGGCTATTTGCATAACCAATCGACAGCAAATACGTTTGCAAGTCCCACCCCAAAGTACCGAAGTACCAAAGAAGTACCCCAACTGGTTTGGCACTTTCGGTACTCGAGATCTCGGTACTGGTACTCAACCGGAAGTCAATGGAAAAGCGAAAGTACCGTACCTGAAGTACCGTACTTTGTGCGGTGGAAAGGCGCCCTAAATAGTGTAGTTGCAACATTCGGTTGGATAAATAAATAAGAAAAAGCTAACATGTCATTATTTCTGGCTCCTTTCATTGAATATGTAGCAACTGTCGTGTATGAATGAGCCATTGACACCTGGCCCTTAGTGTGGCTGTGGGATAGCGCTGCGGTGGGTTAGCGTGGCTATGGGATAGCGCTGCGGTGGGTTAGCGTGGCTATGGGATAGCACTGTGGTGGGTTAGCCTGGCTATGGGATAGCGTTGAGGTGGGTTAACGTGGCTATGGGATAGCGCTGCGGTGGGTTAGCGTGGCTATGGGATAGCGCTGCGGTGGGTTAGCGTGGCTATGGGATAGCGCTGCGGTGGGTTTGCGTGGCTATGGGATAGCGCTGTGGTGGGTTAGCGTGGCTATGGATTAGTGTGGCTGTGCAGTAACATGGCTGTGGGATAGCATTTTGGTAACAGTGCTGCAGGAATGCAGTACCCTGGCACCAGGGGCGGATTAACGCACAGGCTAGATATGGCTTAAGCCTAGGGGCCCCACGTGTGCCAGCCTGCAAGGGGGCCCCCATTGGCGCGGAGCGGGGCTGGGTTGGGGGGCCCACAGACTACTGTAGCCTAGGGGCCTCCGTACACCTTAATCCGCCCCTGCCTGGCACGCTAATGGCAATGTCCTTCTTGCAGAGGAAGCCAGGGCAACAGTGTTGCAAGACCCATGCAAGTGTGAGGCACAGGTGGCCTTCCAGCGGAAGATGCAGACAGTGCTGCAGGACCTCAACAGCAAGCATATCCTTCCACTTAAGGGCGCATTTTGCCAACATTTCCCTTTTCTATTTTGTAGGCTGTTATTTACCTCATTAGACACAGGTTTGTTCGGTAAAATGTCTTTAACAAAAGAATGGTCTGTTACATGTGTGTGGCTTGAAGGGATTAGTAATGTCCTTAACTGTCTCTCGTACTGGATGAGGTAACGAGGAAGCTTCAGCGGTTGGAGGCTGTGCCACGTCGTTTCTGATGAAGCAGCCTATCACGTGATGCCCCGCCTCTCCGGCTGGGTACACCTATCCAATCCGCCGATGCTTATGCACTCATCGCCCTGATCAGCCGGACCCCTCTTTGTCAGTCTCTAGGAGAGAGCCTCCATTCACCCTGGCATTTTCATGCTTATACCATTTAATGAATTTTGGTTGAAGAAACGTTTTTTTGTGCTTTGTTGTATAAGTTATATTTGCCCTTTTTTAAGTAAATGTTGCGCTGTTAAAATGCTTAATGTTATTTAAAGGAGATTGAAGTTAGCTGTGTATACATGGATATAATGCTACATTTTATTTTGGGTACAGATAAAAATGTACATGTGACACTTAAATCACTCATATCCCAGTTTATTCTTTTAACTAAGGATGCGATTCTGTGCGTATGCCAGCACCTGGCACTGAGTGACACTTATGCTACAGTTACAGTGTATGTATATGTGCATATGCCTCAAATAAACTGTCCCCAGACCTGAAAACACCCGCTTCTTCTGTCCGTAATTAACAAAATTCAGAGTGGTATGTTTAATACTGCTTGTAACTAGAGACGCATCGATACCGATATTCGGATCGGTATCGGCGCCGATCCAGATCTATTTGACGGATCGGGTATCGGCCATGCGTGACCGATCCACGTCCTATACTTACTTATTTAGTTTTTGGCAATAAATCGCAGGACAGCTCTTTCCCATTTTACATGTGTTTTTGCAGCATTCAAATCGAACGCTAACGCTGTCTTTTTTGCTACTCAGTGGGTGCTTCCGCCTGCTCTGACGTCATGCGCATACCCTTCGCAGTACGAGGAGCGTAAGATAAGACGCGACGATCTGGGAGTATTATACGCTTTTAACTGAAACCAGTAGCACAGCGATTTGTAGTCTATGTACAATTAAGTTTTGAGGTGCTAATAACGTTTAATGGACAATCCCATTTAACAAAGCGCACGCAACTGCGAGACAAAACAAAGCAATGGATTATTTGGGAGTCGCTAACTTAATTGGACTAATTAACTCGCTGCAGCTTTTGATACAAGACGGGCTGCCATCGCGACAAAGTGTAGGTATGTTACAAAAAAATCCAAACCCCGCATATAACAGAAAATCTAACTGAATTTGATAGAGAACTAGATAACAAACAGAATGACACCAAAATCATTGAAATATCTTGAAAAATAAGGAAGTTATAGCAATTATAGAGGCGGAAATAAGTGATCATTTTTTCCTTTTGTTCTTAATGTATTTTAAACAAAGGCTGTGATCGTAAGTTGAAGAGAATTTTAAAGAAATTGAGTAAATTATGTGATCTTCAAAAAAATTAATTTGTTTTATAAGCTGTTTTAGTGAAAAAAGCCCTGCAAGAATGCACAAAATATCAGTGAAAGATCTCTCATAACAAACACACTTGGTCATCTACATTGTAAACAAACGCGCTTGACGAATCAGGTTGCAGTATAGCAGTCACGTGACCTCTGGGGCACCTCATTACCGTGACCGCTCAGTTGGGAATGCTTTCGTTCGCAAGCAAAACCATTGACTTCGCAACTAACAATTGTCACGAAATTTCACACAGACATGGTTGAATAAATGATATATCAAATCTATAGGATTTTATTAAAAATCTATTTACCTCTAGTGATTTTGAAGCGATGCCTTTGAGAAGTAATTTATCGGTAATTTTGCAACGGGAAAACGAAACACTTCCGACCGGTCAAAAACAAAAATTCGAAAACGAGGTTGTGACGAAAAATGTGAACTATGTCATCTATAAGCGTGTGCTCCTGGAACTTTAAAGATAAACCCACCGTTCAACTTTTTCCGCGGCTATGCTATTCCCCGCATCCACCAAACTCGTGATGACGTAAACACACCTGCGCGGAAGAGCGGCGCAGCGGGAATCGGGAGATTGTAACATACCTACGCCAATGGGAGAAAAACTGTTAAAATTTTAAGCATTCGCCACTTGTGTATACTTCCTTTGAAGATATTCCTATTGAACTGCAAATGCCTCAAAAACGCTTAAAACAAACGAGGTAGAATAGTAAATTATGTATGTTTGTAGTAGCCTAATTAAATATTATTTGTCATACATTTTTTTCCCATCTGTATTTACTAGCTTAATATATATATATATATATATATATATATATATATATATATATATAGATATATATATATATATATAGATAGATAGATAGATAGATAGATACAAGATATATATATCTTGTATCGGAATCTGTATCGGTATCGGCAGTTGTGTATCGGAATCGGATCGGAACTGAAAAAATGTGGATCGCCCATCTCAAGTTGTAACCAGTGGACTAATACCAGGAAAAAAATCCTTGTGCATTTCAGGTAATGTGCTGGTTCAGTAAAAGTGATTCTGAGGCTCTGATTTTGTGTCTCGGGTCAGGGTACGTAGTCTGCTTTACTAATGTAAGCTTATAGCTATTACAAGGTTTTCTATTGTCTCTGGCTAAAAGGGCTCTGGTACTCGAATGTGTGCATTAATCATGATATATAAATGATGATTACATGGTATCATCGCACATACAATGAAGAGTAACGCTGACTGAACTGTAGTTTTAAAATGAATGTTGTTATGAAAAGTGTTCCCCATCCTCTTCAGACTCGCGTTAAGGTAAACATGCTGCGTTAAGCAGAACTCCATAAGCCGCAGTATTCCTACCGGAAGTGTGGGATTGTGTACTTCCGGTTTTCGGTTACCAGGAAACCGAGAAAAGCTTTCAGGAAACCCTGCGTACGTCCGAAGCGGCTAGCTAGTGCAAGGCTAATGAATGGTGCCTTTTAATGCATAGAAGAGCAATTTTACAGAAAGCAAAATGATTTTTCAGGAGAATGTTTAAATTAAAACTATGACTACATACAACCATTAGTAAATTTTGCCCGTTAGGTACCCCAGGGGGTAACTAGTTGAGCCTGCTAACTTCTCCAAACGTGTTCGTTCGGTGTGAAGCAGCAGCGATGTTTATTTACCTGAGTAAAAAGGTAAGATTTTAAAAAACGCGAAAGCCTATACGAATAATTTATAACGCGTTTCTAAACATCCTGTCGCAGACAGGCTCTTGCATGTGCACGAAGTTGCGAATCTCATAAACCCCTTTCTTTCCAACAGTTGTATATTTGCGTTTTCTGGTGATGGGTCTTTTGAAACATTTCAGTGTCTTTGATTCACCGTGTTTGTACTCGTTATTCATTCCGTTTGCAGATCGCCATCCCGAACAACGTCCGACTTAAATGCGTGTCCTGGAACAAGGAGCAGGGCTTCATCGCCTGCGGGGGGGAGGACGGTTTGCTCAAGGTGCTCAGGCTGGACTCACAGACAGGTGATGGCTGTTACAGGCCAAGCCACGCAGCAGGAATTAACACATCCTGCATCTTTTCTGTGTGCACCTCCCATAGTCCAGCCACTGTGGCCATTCGCTCTGTCTAAATAAACTTGAGCTGCTGGTATAGTATACGCAAAAAGGAAGATCTGTGCCGCTCATAGTATAATGCTCGTGTGTGTGATATAATGTAAATGTTTTAAGCATTTGAAGAGTTTCACTTGCACCAGAGACATCTATCCATCCGTATTCTCCTTGGAAGGGTGCAGGTGATTCCCCTCATTAATGGCATTTCCCTGTGCTTTTGTGCAGATGATGCCAAACTCAAAGGACTCGCAGCGCCTAGTAACCTGTCCATGAACCAGACTCTGGAGGGTCACAGTGGTGAGTCATTGTGCTGTTTGCGTCCCCTTAAATCCGGCATGCTTTGCTACATGAAGCTTTCAGGGTGCTCTCACTCCCCCGTCACATAGGTGCGGTTCAGGTGGTGACATGGAACGAGCAATACCAGAAGCTGACCACAAGCGACCAGAACGGCCTCATCATCGTCTGGATGCTGTACAAAGGTGTGGAGGGATTGGGTGTGTGGTGTAGAAGTGAACAATATTAACCACGGTTCAATAACATATAGTGGCACAAAATAATATTACCTCGTGACAACGGTGTGACATACAGACAGCGAGTGACAAGACGGTTTTCACAGGACTTGCAGTGCAAAACACAGGACAGTGCTTTGTGCTTTAAATAATGTGAAACCCTCCCCTGTCCCTTGCTGAAATGACAGCTGTGAAGCACGTGCATCGCGGAACTCCTTAGCCATCGTGTGATCCTCACTTCTGTTTACGATATGTCACGCTAATGCTACAAGTGTTTCCGTGATTTTTCGTGCTAGACCTCTCTGATGGAAAATCAGATCGATTTCTTACTCCCCCGCCTCCCGGTATCAGATCCAACATTTTTTGCTGGTATGGGGCCGGATTTCTAATTTTAAGGATATGCAAACTACCAATGGAATGTTCAATAACCCATCTGACCAAAAAGTGAATTATAACCAAAGTTTCAGTCCTGCACCCACCTAAGTGATTAACCCCCTGCTCGGCTTGCCAGGCTCCTGGTATGAAGAGATGATCAACAACAGGAACAAGTCAGTGGTGAGGAGTATGAGCTGGAATGCAGATGGGCAGAAGATCTGCATCGTGTACGAGGACGGGGCCGTCATCGTGGGGTCGGTCGATGGTAAGCTTGCTAGGGCGCCCCCTTTAGGCGAAAGAAGCAGAGAATAGCTGTTGTGAGCTCATGGGAGTTTTACTTGCACAAAAATTTTCTGAGGGCAGAATGAAAAATGATTGGTTCGGAGAGATAACCAATCAGATTGTAGAGGAGGTACATCCAAGCAACTAGAGGAGGCAAGACCAACCAATCAGATGCTGGTTGCCAGTTGATTGGCGGAGCCAGTTGATTGCTGGTTTGCATTACAGGTAACCGGATTTGGGGGAAGGAACTGAAAGGTATTCAGCTGGCGCATGTGGCCTGGTCACCTGACAGCAAGATCCTCCTGTTTGGGATGGCCAATGGCGAGATCCACATCTATGACAACCAGGGCAACTTCATCGTAAGGGGCCTGACTCCCGCACCAGCATCCCCGGTCCCTGAGGGGGAGCACTCTCTCACTGGCCCATTGCGTTTCGTGTCACAGGTGAAAATGACCGTCAGCTGCCTGGCCAATGTCACGGGTGCCGTCAGCATCGCCGGGATCCACTGGTATCCGGGGACGGAGGGCTATGTGGAGCCCGATTGCCCCTGCCTCGCCATCTGCTTCGACAACGGCCGCGTGCAGATCATGCGCTATGAGAATGATGAGAGTGAGTGTGCCCTGGGCTTGCCTCTCGTCCGTAATGTTAGCACTGCTGTTATTGTGGCTGGTTGTTTTCATATATATGCTCCTGGATTGTGATTGGCTGGTTTGAAAGTGAATAAATGGGAAATTACATCGCGGGTGATGCTGGCCCAATCAGAATATGCCTGTGGTGCTGTGCTCTTCGCCCTGGCTCAGACCCTGTGCTGATTGACACCGGCATGACCGTGGCCAGCATCCAGTGGAACCAGTGTGGTAGCGTACTGGCTGTCTCCGGCTGCCAGAGGGCTGCATCCCTGGATAAGGACGTCAATGTGGTGCAGTTCTACACTGCGTTTGGGGAGGTGAGGCCCGATGCGTCTCTGCTAACGGCGTCCGGGGAATACTAGGCTGGAGTACTAGTGCATTTTGGGATACAGGCCAGCACTGACAGTAACGGTGATGCAGGGTGGTGGTTTAGCAGTGGGGCTGCCTGGAGGCTCAGTCTGTAGCATGTCACCTCAGTCCTCCAGGGCTGGCTTTGTGTTTGTGGAGCTTGCATGCTCCCTCTTTCTCCTCAGCCTGTCCCCTGTAATGGACTGGCATCCCGTCCCCCCCCCCAGCCTCGTGCCCCGTTATGCCAGTGATAGGCTGCAGTCTCCCTTCCTCACCCTCATTTACTTCCTGTGCAGCATCTCCGGACCCTGAAGGTCCCTGGGAAACAGATCACAGCGGTATCCTGGGAAGGCGGAGGACTGAGGATTGCCCTGGCGGTGGACTCCTTCATTTACTTTGCCAACATCAGGCCGGATTACAAGGTCATTCAAAGTGATCAGTGTTGCTCTGGTCACTTAACATTCAGGTTATGTGTAAATATGCAGTTGCAAGTATGAACTTTTTGAGTCCTGAAATGCAGCCCTGGGCTCCCAGCTTCAGACCCTAAGGTCGCTTTTCCTGTAGGGGTCACGCGGCTTGCTGAAACACGTCAAAACAGAAGGAAATGAAATCTTATCCCGACGGCCAATTGTCACTCGTCCAAACCCGCCAGTCAGCGTATCAGTCCCGGGGCGGGGGGCTTTGGGGGACGGGTTGTGGGTGTGGCTGCGTGTCCCCATTTAGATGACGCCCTCAGAATTTTCTGCTCTCCTGGCCAGTTTGATCCTTGACTCCCCGTGATGCTGACACTGAGGGCTCTTCAGTTCAGCCTGGCCAACATCTCGCTTGCTGACCATGCGACGTCCGGCTTGCTAATGGCCCAGCATGCTGACACAGAGCAGCCGACACGCTGCAGAAAATAACCGTTTACCTTTCAGGATTCATGTTTCGCTGGCTTGGCTAATCAGGTGCAGTGGACAGGGGGGCCACACTGCGCCCCTGTGCGCCCCCTTGCAGGGCCCTGATTAGGACGCCCCTGAGTTGATCACATGACCATGCAGTACCGGTTCTAGCCAAGGTGGCGCCCTCAGTATTTGAGCATCGCTACCGGTGCCCCCATTAACGGCAAAGTGAAATCGACTGCTGAGTCAGTGGCCGCCTCAGAAGTTGATGCCCTAGGCGGCTGCCTATGTCGCCCATAGGATTGACCAGCACTGTGACCAGACATGGTTCTGCAAACCCTTTTTGGGCCTCTGAACGTTAGCACCTCGTAGAAGGTTTCACTCGGGAAGACGGTTTCAGGTGCACTCATGCCTTCCTGCTGTAATCTGTACCCTCTAATCTGTCTCCTGTCACTAAGAAGAAAGTGCTGCTTCATCACGTTTGAGGAGCTCTCTTGGGCTGTATGTTGTCTGCCTTCTAAAGCTTCCTGTTTCTCCTTCTCCCCTCCCACGATCTGGTGGACAGTGGGGTTACTGCTCCAACACAGTGGTCTATGCCTACACCCGGCCTGACCGCATGGAGTACTGCGTGGTCTTCTGGGACACCAAGAACAACGAGAAGTATGTCAAGTATGTCAAGAGCCTGCTGTCCATCAGCACTTGTGGGGACTTCTGCATCCTGGCCACCAAGGCAGACGACTCTCACCCTCAGGTATGCGCCCCCCCCATCAGCCCCCAGCCTCAGTCGTGTTTCTGAACCGAGAGAGAGAGTTAAACGAATGTCCTGATGCCCGAGGGGGTTTAGGTGAGGGTGCTGTGTCTCTCAGCGGGTGAAGGTTCTGTGTTCAAATCACAGTGTCAGCATGTGATTTGAGCAAGACCCTTAACCCCCCATTGGCTGTGTGACCCCGCCTTCTGAATGATGTATGTCTGCTAAATATAAATGCAAAAAATGCCCCCCCCCCTCTGACCCGTGTCTCTGTCTGCCACGCTCGCGGCGGCCAGGAGGATGCTGAGCCGGAATCGGCGAGCGCCATGGTACGCCCCCCGGCCTCGCGTTGTCCGCTGTGCCGGCTCGTGTTTGGTGTGATCCCGTTCCTGGAGGGTCGCGATGCTGGGGGGCGTCTTTCCTCTGCCCTCGCGTTCAGTCTTTGTTTGGCGGAGCGATGTTAGCTAACGCGGTTGCCAGTTTTGGGCCTCCAGGACCGGGCTGGTGTGAGGCATGCTGTCTGTCTGTGCCGGTGGTGATGTCATCTGTACCCTCTAATCTGTCTCCTGTCACTAAGAGGAAAGTGCTGCTTCATCACGTTGAGGAGCTCTCTTGGGCTGTATGCTCTCTACCTTCTAAAGCTTCCTGTTACAGCCCCTGCTACGCTCTGTCTGCTTTTCCAGTTCGTGCTGGTCCTGTGTAACTCGATTGGGACCCCACTGGACTCCAAATACATCGACATCGGTGAGTAGTGACCCCTGCTCCGTGCTCTCTGTCGGGGTGCTCTCAGTCTGGTGTGACGTGTTTGCTGCTTGGCCCCATCATCCCCGGGGGCCTCTCTGACATGCCAGAAGGGCCCCACCGCGGCGTCGCCGTCTGCGCTCACCAGCCTCAAAGGGCCGGCGGAGTTTGGCGGAGTCTAACCCCGTCACAGCCGGCCCTTCACAGCTTCTCGGCAAAGGCTCCCGCCTCTCCAGGCATGCCGCAAAATTCCTCTCCCTCTTGGGAAGCTGTGCCAGTGGCCGCGGTCAGGCGCCAGTGCGGTGGAAAGTACCAGAAGGTGTGGAAGTCCGAAGGCACAAAAAAGGCAGCGTTTAGTCGTATTATTAACGTTCTGTGTGCCTTCCGAGAATGTCCGTGCTACGTACACATTAGCTTATTCAATTCAGTTCAGTTCACTTTATTTTCATGTCGCTTCTTTCACAACAAAATCACTTTACATGGGTGTGTTGTGATACATTACAAGATCATTAAGACAGAATAATACGAAAACATGGAAAAGGGAGGACAAAGAAATGAAATAAAGAAAGATGACAACGGAGGAGAGGTTATGAATGAATGTTCAGCCTCGTGTTTCCAGCTGAGGCAGAAGCAGACACAGATGCTGGGGCACCTGTGAGGCCCTTCCATGGGAACTGCGCTGGGCGCTGCACTGGGAACTGCGCTGGGCACTGCACTGGGTCGTGAATCTTTCTCAGACTAAACATACACCATGTCTGACTCCTGCGGAGTTAACCGTCCCTGACGGGCTTCCTCAGAGCCGCTGTTTGTAACCATGACGAAGACCCACGTCATCGCCGCCTCCAGAGAAGCCTTCTACATCTGGCAGTACCGTGTGGCGAAGAAGCTGACCGCCCTGGAGATTAACCAGGTCACCCGGACCAGGAAGGAGGGCAGGGAGAGGTGAGGCTAGGGGGCGCCGCTGCCCGGAAGGTTCTGTTACCCTGTGGTGTCACGTTGGGGTCTCTCACCCCCTGTCATCCATTCAGGGTGTATCACATCGACGATAACGTGGCTGACGGCTCGCTGGACTTCTCTAAGGCGGCCGCTGTGAGTGCCCCTCTCCTCCCCCTGCTCTTATTTCCCCAAGTGTCTGCTGACGACAATAAACACTGGGTGCTGTCTCTGAGTCAGCGAGTGCGAGACCACCCCCCCCCCGCTTTGCACATAGTTATTAGAGCCGGTCGCTCTTTCCTGGGTGGTTGCTTTTAATCACGGGTGGAGGAAAATTCTGATGTGACTCTGAAAACCCTGTTGAGATGCTCTCTTTTCTTCGTTCACTGCAGTTTATAGGTGTATGTTTCTTTTTTCTTAGACGACCAGAGATCCCATCTGCTGCATGACAGCGACAGATAAGACTCTTATTTTGGTATGTACCCCAGCTGACTCTTATTGTGATACGTCCCTGCCCCTTAATTCCCCCACTAACTGCCAATAGCAACAGTTGTCACCTACAGCCTTAATATGACACCAATTATAAACTGCATGTCCCTAAATGAGCTTAATGTGACGTTCCCTGCTGATGAGAGTGTTTGTGATCAGGCCCGGGAGTCCGGCACCATCCAGAGGTACAGCCTGCCTGGCGTGAGCCTGGTGCAGAGGTACACGCCCAGTTACCGTGCCTACCAGGTCTCCCTCAACTGCAACTCCAGGTGAAATCTTACCCTGGCACTGGCCATGTCTGTCACTGCGACCTGTGATTGTCTGCTTTATCATGAGGGGATGCAGCTCTACCGATCATGTGGTGCTTATGTCCTGCAGCCGGCTGGCCATCATCGACATTGCGGGGGTGCTGACGTTCTTTGACCTGGAGCCTCGGGGGGCTGGGGGGGATGGCGGCCCCGGGGGAGCACAGGCGGCGGGGGACCAGCTGAAGTTCGAGCGGAAGGACGTGTGGGACATGCAGTGGGCGAGCGACAACCCCGACCTGTTCGCCATGATGGAGAAGACCAGGATGTACGTCTTCCGGAACTTGGACCCTGAGGTGAGGCGGTGGGCACGTGCCATGTAGGCCCCCCCTCCCCCCTCCGTGTGTTTTCCCCAGGGCCCCACGGTCTTTGGGCAGGCAGAGCTCTCACTGCACTATGAAAATAAACCCCCAGAGCCATGTGGGAGGCCCTCGCGTCCCGGTGAAACGCCGGCACTGTCCCCTGGGGCCGCCTCGGGGTGAGAAACCGGGCTGGAGATCCGCTCGGCTAGTGGGGAAGCACACGCCCTCCCCGTGTGCGCTGACACGCTACTGGAACGCACACGCTTCACACCATGCTCTTAAATGTAGCATGACGCCTCTGAGTCGCTGACATTCATCATATTACACGCTTCTACGAAACGGCATGTCGTTTCAGGGAGATGAAACTTTAACGGCGTGTTTGATCACGCATTCAGGAGCCGATCCAGACGTCTGGCTACATCTGCAGCTTTGAGGACCTGGAGATAAAGTCAGTCCTGTTGGATGAGATCCTGAAGGTAAAGGAGCTTCTGCTGACTGGGTGTTATTCGCTGTTAAAGAGCGGCTGCTGTTATGGTGTCCACACATCCCTCTCTACACACACACATGCACCCACACTGATATACGCACACAGACACACACTCATGCACCGCATGTGACTCTGTTTAGGACCCTGAGAGGCCCAACAAGGACTACCTGATCAACTTTGAGATCCGCTCGCTGAGGGACAGTCGGGCGCTGATGGAGAAGGTGGGCATTGAGGATGCCTCGCAGTTCATCGAGGACAACCCACACCCCCGACTCTGGTAACGACCCTGCCAGGCAAGAGCCTTTTCCGAGTGCGCAGCGGGAGACGTGATGTCAGCAAAGCCCGTGATTCGGCCATCGCCGGCGGTCTCGGAGATGAATGGACAATGGGAGCCATTCATCCCTAAGCCTGCCTCTGCACCAGCGATCTGTGGAGGATCCAGACCACCGGGGGGTTATGCTGGGTGCATGCGTGTGTCTGGCTGTCTAACCAGTCCAGTTGAGCTGCCCATGTCACTTCTCACAGCCTATGGTGGAATTTGGAGGTACGGGGAAAAAAGCAGAGCTCGGGGGGGGGCACTGCTGAACCGCTGCATCAGCATGAAGAAGGACGTAGCCCCCGTTAATGCCCCTGAAATGACAGTGTATGTCAGAGTGCGTGTCCCGTGTATACAGAGTGAGGACTGTGTGTAAAGTCTGTGGTCTGTATGCGGCCTGTGCAAGGGCCACTGCTGAACAGCAGTGCAGTCACCCTGGACCCGCTGCACAGACCTGAGGCAGCAGGTCGGTCTACTCAGCAGTGCCCCCCGGTGTCCGTCACACAGGCGCCTGTTGGCCGAGGCGGGCCTGCAGAAGCTGGACCTGGCCACTGCAGAGCAGGCCTTCGTGCGCTGTGGGGACTACCAGGGCATCGAGCTGGTCCAGCGGCTGGCCCACCTGCACAGCGAGGCCATGAAGCGAGCCGAAGTGGCTGCCTACTTTGGCCGCTTTGAGGAGGCCGAGCGCATGTACCTGGACATGGACCGCAGGTGAGGCGACTGCGTCTGCGCTCCTGCACGCAGCCGGGCCCCTGCCAGCGTCCCCTGACCCCGACCCCCGTCCCCCGCCTAGGGACCTGGCCATCGGCCTGCGGAGCAAGCTGGGCGACTGGTTCCGGGTTCTGCAGCTGCTGAAGTCCGGCTCGGGGGACAGCGACGATGCGCTGCTGGAGCAGGCCTACAACGCCATCGGGGATTACTTTGCAGACCGACAGAAATGGTAACAATCTCACGAGGGGGAAGCTTTAAGGAAACTAGGTCTGATGGGACCTCTTGGCTGGCAGTCATTTAATGCGGGTGCCTCACGTGTGGGTGGTCAGGAGTCAGTCTGCACCGATTTTGCAGTCAGTCCCATGAGCCCTGAGCCATGTTCCTCATTCCAGGCTGAACGCCGTGCAGTATTACCTCCAGGGCCGCAACCAGGAGCGGCTGGCCGAGTGCTACTACATGCTGGAGGACTACGAAGGCCTGGAGAGGCTGGCCAGCTCACTGCCAGAGAACCACAAGCTGCTGCCGGTGAGAGCCCGGGGGGCGGAGCCTGGAGCATGATGGGAAGGATCACATGACATCTGAGTGTGTCCTTTGGCCTCAACCGTAGGAGATCGGGCAGATGTTTGTCACGGTGGGCATGTGCGAGCAGGCGGTGGGCGCATACCTGAGGTGCAGTCAGCCCAAGGCCGCAGTGGACACCTGCGTGCACCTGAACCAGGTGAGGCCCGGTGTGCGCATGGGACGGGGTGGGAAGTCTGCAGGACAGGCAGGGATGTGATCGGCCACCTCCCCTCTGCGTTTACTGTGTCACACTGCCTCGTTACAGAAATGAGTGGTAATTATCCTCTCGTTGCTATGGCTGCCCGAGATCCTCGTGGAGATAATGGAGTCTCGCACAGGAAACAGGCGTGTCTGCACCCTAGTGTCTCTGGTTAACGTGTTAATTTGGCCTCTTTTCGCCAGTCCGTGACGTAGCTGCAGATGGTCAGAGGAAGTGGCCCCCGCAGTGCCCGCGGCCTCGCGTCCATAGCGCTCACGTGTCCTCGCTGTGCTCGCAGTGGAACAAGGCCGTGGAGCTGGCCAAGGATCACAACATGAAGGAGATCGGCTCACTCTTGGCCAAGTACGCCTCGCACTTGCTGGAGAAGAACAAGACGCTGGAGGCGGTGGAGCTGTACCGCAAGGCGCGGCACTTCCTGGAGGCGGCCAAGCTCATGTTCAAGGTGACAGGGTGACAGGTGCAGGGGGGGCACCTATCTGTAAACACAGGGGCTCCATTAGGACTGGCAGGTGGTGTGGCGGGTAAGTGAGGGGCCTCGAACGCGTACGCGCTTAACGGGGCCACGTGATCGCGACCCAGATTGCCGACGACGAGGCCAAGAGGAGGACCAAGCCGCTGAGGGTGAAGAAGCTGTACGTGCTGGCGGCCCTGCTCGTGGAGGATTACCACGGCCAGATGAAGGCCTCGCAGCACGACCGCGCCCAGGGCCGGAAGTCCGAGGTGGGCCCCCTTCTGGCCACCGCACGCATGACAAACTTTCACACCCAAATACTGACACTCGCCAGAAACATTTCATCTGGGGACAGAGCTGCACTCTGTGCCCTTCGTCAGAAGTGCCCGTTTCAGCTCCCCGCAGCTCCCCAGGCCTGGTGGTCATGTGGTTTGCACGGTGCCCCCATCAGGCCACGTCCGCTCTGGCCGGTCTGCTGGAGGAGGACGCGTCGTCAGACAGCCGTGTTGTGGACAGCGCCTGGCGTGGTGCTGAGGCCTACCACTTCTTCCTGCTGGCACAGAGGCAGCTGTACGAGGGCTACGTGGATGCGGCCATGAGGACAGGTACAGGCCCCTCTGCCCGGGTGGGTACAGCCCCCCTCTGCCTGAGCGGGAATGCCCCCTTCACCTCACCCCTTTGTCCTCAAGGTTCAGCATGAAGAACATCATGCTCTGAAGGCCCAGAGCCTGCAGATGTTCTTTCCCATCCCGCGGGGGAGCAGAGCGCATAGATGGAGGTCGTCAGGTCAGGCTGAACCAGAGCCCAGAGCGATGACCTGGCCCTCCCGGGGTGACTTCACAGGGCCCCCGTGTGACCTCAGGGGTCGGAGAGGGAGGGCGGTGGGGTCAGCGTTTGATGTGTTTGAAACGGCGTCCACACTGTGAATGTGGCAGTACTAGGACCTTGGGGAAGTGCTGTTGGTCTTTAATTCGAACCATACCAGGACACTGGTTAGTGTGTGCGCTGGAGAAGCAGGGCTATAAAGAGAGCAAAGTGTGGGGCCGTCTGACGGGGGCCTGGGCTTTCTCGACAGATAAACAGTGAGCCATGGATGGCCTGGCAGAGACCTGCCCCCACCCTCGCTCAAATAAGCATCCGCACGTGTTACCACGCTCCATACCCAACCACTCCCGTGAAAAATGTCTTGTGTTTATGGCGGTCTGGCAGTGAATCACCCTGGTCTGGAGGGTAAACAGGATCACGCTGGGGTCTGTCTGCTGGGAGGAGCGGGGGGGGGGGGGGGGGGCATCTCGCTGATGGGCCACCTGTGTACACGCGCTGACATACAGCCCACATCAGGACGCACTAAATCCGATCAGGGGATGGAGTCTGTGTGCTATGCTAAGCTCCCTGCTTGTGGGGTTGTGATGTTACCGTTTATCGCTGCGCCAAACACCGACTTCTCACTGGGGAAACGCACCATGGCCATCTGGTCAGTAGTGACCTCTGCGTTGGAGTTCTCCTCACACACACCTCGCTGAGCTTCACCTCAGCCTTCAAAAGCATCAGAAGACGACTTGTTTGAAAATTTCCTCTTTGGATCCAGAAATCCAGCGATAAGCTCTGGGGCACGACGGCGATATTTCACATGACTTTGTCTGACTAACCAGACCCATAAATGTTCATCAGCTCTGGTTTGTGACTCATAAATCTCACTTTGACAATAGGAAAGCGCATAACACAATGTAATTTACTCAGATACGGAATGATGTGATCTTATGAAAGCAAAGGAGAAGTAACATGTACGGTAACGTCCCTGCAGCTTTGCACCTCCGTGACTACGAGGACATCATCCCTGCCGTGGAGATCTACTCACTCTTGGCCATCTGCTCCTCTGCCAACCGAGCCTTCGGAACCTGCTCACGGGCCTTCATCAGGCTGGAGTCCCTGGAGAGCCTGAGGCCGGAGCAGAGGCAGATGTATGAAGACCTGGCCCTGGAGATCTTCACCAAATACAGCCCCAAGGACAACAGGAAGTCCGAGCTGGACAGCGCGCCTGAGAGGTGAGAGCAGCTCAGACCCGTGGCCTCTTCTACAAGCCAATCAGTAGGCAAGTAACGATGAATCGCCAATCGGTTTAAAATCGACGTAAATGTATGACTATTTAAACCGGCTGATGTGGAAAATGAATCGCTCAGTTAGCCGTCAGATGTCACTGCGTGTTCACGTCGACGTCGTACGTTACTGTTTATTTGAAGATTTTTATTTTGATTTGGGTTTTTTTAATCAGTATTTTATTCAATTTCAGTTGCACTGTTAAGAAGAGGACACGTTTTGCACAGTTTAGAAGGATAAAGGAATATTTTTTAATAAATTTGTCTGCAGCTCATTCTGTTAAAAAATTGTGAGAAAATCGTATCGAATCGTGAGTTGAGTGTATCGTTACATCCCTACCAATCAGCAAAGGGCTCCAGCATTCAGGAGAGTGGGCATCCGTGCCCAGAACAGTAGCACTGTTGGCTCTGGATCTGCATATATAATCAGTTAAGATGAAGATGTAATTCCTCGATCTCGGGAGGAAATTGTCCAACCATAGCTCAGAAGTGGAGATTCTGGGTCCAGAGAGTTCAAATCCAGACTTTTGTTTTAACCAACCAGTTGAGCATAAAGAATCAAAGTCACAGAGTTCTCAGCTGGACCTGAAATCCGCACCTCTGCCACAGCTGCTGATTGTTGAGGGAGAGAGCGTATTTTTGGAAGTGGATAACTGGCAATGTTCTGGCATGACTCGTGCGCTGTGTAGGGGGGACTCTGTTCAGTCCTAATTCCCATAAGTCCTGGGTCTTCTCACGGGGGTCCCGGTGCTCTGCTCCCCGCAGGGCCGAGGGGAAACTGCCCACCTGCATCGTGACGGGCCGGCCCATCTCGGAGTACCAGTTCTGGATGTGCAGTGTTTGCAAGCACTGCGCCCTGGAGCAGGAAGTCAGCCGCCATGCCTTCTGCCCGCTGTGCCACAGTGCCGTGGGATAGCCAGCGATACAGCTCTACCTGTCCAGCAGGTGGCAGTGTAACGTGTCCCGTGAGCACTATGACAGGTGTTGGGGGGGGGGGGGCATTTCTGGGCATTCTCAACACTTACCAGCCACCATATGTCACCAGAGTGCAGAGTGCAGTTCACGTATAAGCATTCACTCCCTCTGCTTGTGATTTCTGTGATCTTGTATAAAACCTTTTATCAGATTAAAAAGCTGAGAGACCAGTGAGTGAAATCTTACATTGAACATATCAGTTGTCATAAAATGTATAAATAAATTGTGCAAGTACATATGTATGTTATGTGAATTACTGTTTATTGAATGTGGGAGACAAGTAGGATAATTTGGGTAAAATGCCCAGACTTGTGTGTGGAAACGGAAACCCTGCAAGAAATGAAGACATCTCCTGTTGGGCCGCTTTGGATGCCGCTGCCTGTATTAGTGTGCCGTCTACTGGTAGGTATGCGATACACAGAGCAATCGAATTAAGCTGATGTATGCTTTCTGCTGTATCGACGCTGGCAATTTAGTACCCATATAATCCATTCCCATTATAAAAGTACACGCTCTCTCAAGACTGCAGTCGATACTAGAGACAAAAGAAAAGTATTATGTATCTTATTTGAAAAATGAATAGACTCATTCGTATAATGAAATGCACCACATGTGTATCGAACCAGGACGAATCGGAGCGCTTTGAATTTTCGTTTGAAATTATGGCACTGTTCCTCTAGATGGCGCTGGTGTTTAAGCCGATCAACGGCCGATATGGAAGTTCACCCGCAGAGGCGCACACTAAACACTGCATCAGTGAATCTGTTTATCTGGATTCATGGTAAATGTTTTTTTTTAATTAACACGTTTTTATCAAAGCAGTTATCTCCCCCAAGAACCCACTAATAATATAAAAAGTTAAATACCCAATTCTGGGAACATAGTCTCGACGTTGGTCTGATAGCGTTGATCTTTGTTCTAGTTTTTAAAAATTATAATAGCAGCCATTCAAAAATTAATACTCTGAATGAAAATGTGGTTTTGTGAGACCTTTTTAACCGGAAAGAGTGTGATAAAATAATTTTATAGGCCTTTAGAAAATTACTCATTTGTAAAAGGTTAATTGCTTTGAAACGATAATCCTAGTATGCCATTAAATTTAGTATTAAACCGATATCAGTCAGAACTTTTATTGCCGAAGTCGGAGATCCGCGGTGGGATGTGCCGTCAATCTACGAGAAACTGTGTGTGACGACTAACGCACTGCAGCAACGACAACAGCATGTGATTCGTCTATGCAGGAGACAAAGTACATTCAGTAGTTTTCCTGTTGGGGGGGGGGGTTTGGAAATCAAAGCAGGTAGATTGATAGTGAGCGTGTCATGCAAGCGATGATTTGCAGCCCTCTTCGCTCTGAATTACGGGAGAGCATCTATAGACGCGCACTAAGTGCAGCACTTGCATCCTGCCTGTAGTGCGTCCAAGTCTGTCATTGCAGAATTTCCAGCGGATCTTGCACATTTGGTTCTTTTGTGTTTTTTCTGAAGTATATTTGTTATTTCTTTTCCCGTTTTCCTTTTTAGTTTTGATATACGAGTCGTGTGCACGGACTCCAATGCTAACTGTATGTGACTTGCCCTAAAATTGGAAAAAAGTTGGAAACCGTGCAGGCCTATCTATGTTGGATGCGGTGTTAGGAGAAATTATACTATAGGTAATGAAACGGGAGAGTGGCGGTCTATACTAAAGTATCGATTGTTTAATTTTGAGAATCGATTCTAACATTAAAATATCGGCGTTTTTCTACCTGGTAATTTATGTTTATATTATTAAAGGAAGCAGGACGGAGAACTACTACCAGTCAGAGCTTCCCATCGGGGGAAAGGGGGCTGTCAAGAATATCGAC
Organism: Paramormyrops kingsleyae; assembly: GCF_048594095.1. Lineage (NCBI taxonomy): Eukaryota > Metazoa > Chordata > Actinopteri > Osteoglossiformes > Mormyridae > Paramormyrops > Paramormyrops kingsleyae. The sequence goes on from NC_132810.1 coordinate 15,503,825, forward strand.
CTTGGGAAGACACGGGTGTCTAACTCCAGGCCCGGGGGACTGGAGCCCTGCAGTTTTTGGGTTTTCCCGCATTTAACACACCTGATTCAACTCCTTGTGCTAATTACCCCACAGCTCTGGAGCTGAATCATTTGTGGTAGAACAGGGAAAGGACTAAGAGACACAGGACTCCGGCCCTCCAGGCACCTCAGTTGGTAAGGGATCGAAAAGAAAATCAGTGTATCGTCCATCCGTACATCTCAAGCATTTGAACTGTGTTGACGTATGTAAACCACCAGATTACCCTTAAAACCATTTTGCATCTAGTCTTCATATTTGCGCAGATAGGCAACTAGTAATTAAGCGAAATTAACAGTATCTCAAAGTTTCGGGGCAAATCTAACTTACAGCATACCTCAGATAGAGCTAACCCAGCCAGAAACATGCCAAGTGCAGTATTTGTACATATAGATAAACTTTTCCAAGAGCGCCTCTTATTTGGACCGACCAACTAGCGGCGCACGCGGGCTCCACATGCCTCGAGCTCCCGTCATCTGCAGCCTGAGTGCACTCTGAGCGCGCACTCTCAGCACGCGCGTTCACTCCGCGGGGGAGGAGCGCGCGAGCCAATGGCCACGGACAGTTGGCGCAGGCGGGCATCCTCGTGAGCGCCGGTGCGGCGCGCGCCCAGCTTGCGGTCGCCAGTTCGCTGCGGGACGCACGGAGAGCGGCACATCTTCCCTGGAAAAGTTAGCGAAGATGCTTGACGGTGAGCTGCGGGGCGACGCCGGGCTTCGCTGGGCTGGTCTGCGTTGGGCTGGTCTGCGGGGTGAGACCCGGGATAATATAACAAAGTTGACGGTGGACTCGATGTTTCCACCTTTTCCTTGCATTTTTCAGCGAAACCTTCAGTCCTCTTGGACTTGTACTGGAAGCGATAAGCCGCTAATTCAGTACGTTGCCTCGCGAATACCGGGACTTATTTGGTATTTTATTCTATCACCTCAGCTGTATATACATGTACTTATGACTGAGAGTGTTCAGTAAAAGTGAAGTGACACTCTGGACAGGTTTTAAGGCAGGTCAACTTTATTGTGCCGGTGATTCCTAATGTAATTTTTGACATTGTAGGGATGCTGGCTCTACTGATACGCACATATCCCGCTTTGACTGACGAGCGTACATTTATGGAGTATCCTGGCTAATGCTCTTTATTCCGGATTTATTTCGAAGTGCAATTTCAGCTGTTTGTTTTCATATAAGTACCATGATGTGCTTGTCGGTGTTTGAAAATGTATCGCAGTTTGCGTTCTCGTGTGGGACCTGCCCTGACAGCGGCGCTTCTGTAGTCTAGCTGCTTTTAATGTTACCCGTGTTTTGTTCTGGGCTTTTGGGAGTTGCATGTTATATTTTAGTCGATAATTTATTTTTAAAAAGTGGGCTGGTTCCTCAACATCCTGACATATCCTGTGTGTATTTGATCACATCCTGTGGATTTTGACCATTACATTACTTCTTTACACAGCATGTAGTTTGAGTATGGAATAGTCTTCCTGCTAGTGTAGCGGAAGCTAAAACCCTGGGTTCCTTTAAATCAGAGCTAGATAAGATTTTATCAGCTCTGAGCTATTAGTTAAGTTCTGCCCAAATGAGCTTGATGGGCCGAATGGCCTCCTCTCGTTTGTAAATTTCTTATGTTCTTATGGTGTCAGCTCGAGTGAAAAAGTTTCTTTTGGTGGAAACTAGACTCAGGTTCTGTTCTGTTGTTGCAGGTGATGGAGCCGAAATCTGTGTCTTAATGTGAGTCCCGCTGCCCCGTGTGACCCACTATGGTGTATGGACAGGTCCTCCACGCTCGTGGTGAGCAGACGGGCTTTGTCAATCTTAACGTGGGGGGCTACAAGCAGCAGGTGGACCCCAGCACTCTGCTCCGCTTCCCCCAAACCCGACTGGGCCGCCTTCTAGCCTGCCACTCTGAGGAGGCCATCCTGGAGCTCTGCGATGACTACAATGTGGCCGAGAAGGAGTACTACTTTGACAGGAACCCACGCTTATTCCTCTATGTGCTCAACTTCTACCACACCGGCAAGATGCATCTGATGGAGGAGCTCTGCGTCCTCTCCTTTAGCCAGGAGATCGAGTACTGGGGCATCAAGGAGCTCCACCTGGACTCCTGCTGCAGCAATCGCTTCCACGAGCAGAAGGAGTATGCCGAGGAGAACGACTGGGAGCGCAGGAGCGATGAGCAGCAGCATAGCCTTGACTCCTCTTTTGAGGAGCTCTCCCTCGTGGATAAAGACCTTGAGAAGTTCGAGGGCTCCTGGTGCTCCGAGGTCCGGAAGAGCATCTGGCTTCGGCTGGAGAACCCCGGCTATTCATGCTCGGCTAAGCTGCTCGCCGTGGCCTCCCTGTGCGTAGTCATCACCTCCATCATAGCCATGTGCGTCCATAGCATGCCTGAGTTCCAGCGGTTCGATGCCAACGAGAAGGCAGTGGAGGACCCTGTGCTGGAGGTCTTTGAGATCGTCTGCGTCCTCTGCTTCTCGGTGGAGTTCCTCGTGCGGCTGCTGGTGACACCTTGTCTGTGTAAGTTCCTGAGCAGTCCCCTCAACATCATCGACTTTGTGTCCGTCGTGCCCTTCTATGCCACGCTGGCGTTCGACTCGGTGGACGAGGATAGCGAGGAGAATGCGGACCTGGAGAACGTTGGCAAGGTGGTGCAGGTGCTGAGGCTCATGCGCATCTTTCGCATCCTCAAGTTGGCCAGGCACTCGGTGGGCCTGCGCTCCCTCGGCGCTACTCTCAGGCACAGCTACCACGAGGTGGGCCTGCTTGTGCTCTTCCTCTCCGTGGGCATCTCTATCTTCTCCGTCCTCATCTACTTCGTAGAGAAGGAGGAGGAGGAGTCGGAGCTGCACAGCATCCCCGTGGGTTGGTGGTGGGCGACCATCAGCATGACTACGGTCGGCTACGGGGACACCTACCCCGTGAGCCTCTGCGGCAAGATTATTGCGACAGTGTGCATCATCTGTGGTCTGCTGGTGGTCGCCCTGCCGATCACCGTCATCTTCAACAAGTTCTCCAAGTACTACCAAAGGCAGAAGTGCATGGGCCAGGGGACCAGCCCGGTCCAGGGGCCGCCTCCCGACCTTCCGTACTTCAACATCCGGGACTCGTTCGGGCAGGAGATGCGCTCATTTCTGAGCAGCGTCTCCTCACGGGGCAGCGGGACCGGCAGTGACGACGACACGGACGCTTCCGAATTCGGAGACCTGGAGACCGTGTGCAGGTTCGAGAATAGATCGGGATTCTCCAGCCACCCCTAAGGACCTCCTCCCAGCTAAAAGTGATTAGCGCTTGCTCAGGGTGATTAGCGTGTCCTCACGGTCTCTTCCAGGGCTCCGTCGACGGCCCGTCGCATCCCGGGAGACCCGCTTTGGTTTGTACTCCTGACTGCTGTGTGTTTCATTTGCTGCTTGAGGCTAAGATGGGGAGTGCGTGTTTCTCCGAGGAGAAGCGGGCGGGCATGAGGGTGAATGGGCCGCACCTGTGCTGGTAACAAGATTCCGATAATAGAGCACTAACATAATGGAGACACTGAGCTGTATGAAGTGGCATGACGTATATCTAAAGATGCCGTCTGTGATAGACGGGACTGCATGTGACTCCCAGGGCTCGGTATGGAAACACTGATCCAATAAAGTGTGACACACTGATTGCGGTGACTGTCTCTTCATTACAACGGCACTGTAACATCATCCTGGCTCCTATGTGGGGGGGATCAAGGTCGGGGTCTGTTGCTCCTGCTTAATGCAACCCGGCTGGTTATGTTCCCGCATTTCTCAGTCGATAATATTGGGATTTTGGATTTTGTAGAGCACTTTGCAGCTGTGATTGTAACAGGAATCCTGGAGTTTCTGATCACGCTGACTAGTGGCCACCAAAGTGGTTGAAACGTGGTTGCAGACAGATTTCCCACGCTCCTTTGCAGAGAGACCTTTTGTCTTTGTTTACGTGCATTTTTCCAACCAAGGCATCTGACAGGTATTTAGTCACATTAAGGGCTGCATGTCTGTGATGGGCCGCCCGCCCCCCCCCCCCCCCCCCCGTCCAGGGTTGTTCCCCACCTCGTGCCTGTAGCTTCCAGTATAAGCTCCGGACCCCCCGCGACCCAGAAGGATAAGCGGTTTGGAAAATGGATGGATGGATGGGCTGCATGTCAGCTGCTCTCTGGACGGCTTGGGGGGGGGGGAGGGTCATAGTCTCATTTATTGCCCTTTTTGCAGAGGAGGGAGTCCCACAGGCGCTGGGGGTTCGACCCCGAGTGCTCTCTCTGGCAGCTTGATCTTGGGCTTCCCAGTCATCTGGCCCATTTTAAACAGCCAGCGTGTAGTTACAGGGTGGGGCCATGCTGTTTTCTCGATCAGAGCATTGGAGTCTGAACGAGTCTGAGAGGATGGGATTGGGACCGTCACTTATGAGCATAGCCTGGGGCCAGGAACAGAGGATTGAAAAGAAAATAAGTGGAGATCGATGGTCGCCGCATGGTCGGCATTGAGTTTGTGTCGGTGGTTTGACCTTTCCGATCGCAGAGCTTCCCGACGCTGCCTCAGGAACCTCTCCCCGTAAGCACTCTGCGCTGGGAATCCTGTAGCGGTTTGCGGGTGGGAGAAATGGGCTGTTCAGTACCTCCGGCTGCCTGGGCTTTGTGTGTACTGTCAGTGTCGCGCTCTGCAGTCTCATTCAAAGGGGAGCTGTATGTACATAGCTTGCCGTAACTGTCTCAGGACCGCAGCCCTTATTTATTGATATTTTAATTGCTCTGGGATGGCCCGCTCGCAATAACGACGGCGCCTTTGAAGCAGAGCAGTTCTGTCGGCGTGGAATCCCTAATGCGTCCGTGGTGCTTGATCAGTCCAGTCACACCGGCTCGCGTCCCGGCCAGATGTGGGATATTTTATTAATGCTCACTGACGGGTCTCTCGGCGTGGGGCTGGTCTAAGCACTTGCCCCTCCCCCAGTGCTCTCACGATCCCCGATCGAAAACACCTGCCGGTATGAACCCCACGGGCCCCCTTCCAAACGGGACAGTCGCTATGCGCCAAATGCTCGTCTTCAAAATGGTACCACCGGCAAATGCGACAAGCCACCAGGATCGTGCTGCTAGAGACGAAGCTTGGGATCGAACCCCAGGCTTCTGTGGGGCTCCTTCCTCTGCAAAAAGGCCAGTCGGTGGAATTATGACCCCCCCATGCCGTCCCGGCAGCGGCTCACATGCGGCCCTTAATGTGAATAAATACCTGTCAGATGCCTTGGCTGGAAAAATGCACGTAAAAGAGGAAAGGTCTCTCTGCAAACTGCATCTGGATGGAGAATCGCATGTGCAAACAGGGTTCCGATGGTAAACCCAGCTCCCCTCATGCACCTCTGGCTCTGATCCAAGACATAACGGGCCCGGATGGCAGATGGGGTCATTACGCATCCCTTTAGAGCTGGGAAACGGCGTAACGAGCATTAAAATCTGTGCTTAATGGGTTTAAAAGTTGGATTGAGTGTTGAATTCATCAGGTGAGTGTTTGTGAAAGGGGGGGGAGGGGGTAGGATTGGAATAAAATTGTCCCCTTCATATAAGGAGCGCTCCGATGTCTGCAGTTCACTGTGGGTGGGGGCAGCTTTGGATAAATGCAGGTTTTATGTCGGTAGGTCTTACTGCTCTGGCGTGTGTTAGATGGCTGAACGCGTGATGTTTCTGCTCGCCTGCCCTGTCGCTGCTGGTAGAAGTGTCGCCTCCACTTTATAAAGGAAGATGACAGGCGTAAAGCAATAATCTCCCCCAACTCCGATTGGGCCGGCATCCCTCACAGAAGCCATCAAGGCCACGGTGTGACGAATGGACGGCCTAATTTGATGGATTAGGTGACAGGATTCAGAGGCGCCAGTCATGCCCGCACAGCAGGAGGGCTCCGGATGACTCCGGAAGGTGAGTCTCCGGACCGGAGCGTAGGATGTCTGTATGGGATCCTTCTTCCTGCCTGGACGCACCTCTTCCTCTTCCATGGGATAGACTTATTTAGAGATCGCAGCCTGCGAGGGTTCATAAGCAGCTGTGCTTCAGCCTGGATTAATGCTCTCGGTAGATGTCACTGTGATCTCTCATGTCCAACATCAGGCCCAGCTGCTCCCGGGACGCATTTACTCGGCCAGTCATGTCCTGGAAGTACAAAGCAAAGCCTGTTTTTATTGTCGGTAAGACGAATCACTTCAGTTTGGCTGCAGCGTCAGCACTGGAAGCAGTGCGGACTCGAGCGGGTCAGCGATTACTGCCTCCCGCTGCCTCCCGTCTCGTAAAGCCGTGACAGTGATCTGAAATTTACTCTCAGTCATCTACTCTCAGGTTTATAGGACCGGCACATCCTTTGTTGGTAGGAAAGATGTGAGTGAATGAAATCTGTTGAGGGTCCCGGTAATGGCTTTGCGGTGGGGGACGATTCCCGTCTCCTTTGAGATCTTTTCCCTCAGATGGGGTGGCTTTGGCCATGAGATTCAGGCTCCAGGGCAGCGGGGCTCCATCAAACGCCCATAGTGTTTTATGGTCCTCTGCCCCCACTTCCGACCTTTTTTTCACAGTCAGCCTGAAGGTGAGGACCTGTGGGGGGGGGCTCGCAGTTCCTCTGTGACTAACATCAGCTGCATCTCACAGTAAGCCTGCTGGGCCAGCGAGCAAAAGTGCTGAGATTGCAGTGTGGAGATGGGGGCTGTGATGCATTTCCTGGGGGACGTGGGGGGGGGGATCAGGCAATGTGGTCAGGTTTCAGTCTGGGGGGGGGGGTTATGCTTTGGGGAGGGGGTGGATCTGATGGCCGTGTGTGTCTGTTTATTTCGGGCCATAGAAAGTGCCAATTTTAACACACCCCTAGTCCCCATGCCTCAAAATCTGACCCTTATGGTCAAGGACAGAAAGGACAGCACCACCTACCTGTGGGTCATCTCTGGTAGAGCTGGAAGTGAGACATCGCTCAAGCTGTGAGCAGACTTCGTTCTGCATGAGAGGTTTCAAATCAAACAGTTTCACTGAATTAACTGGTGCAATTTATGTGTTCATCTGCTTTTATTCCTACCGTGGGGTTGCCTGGTAAGACTTAAATCCCCCCCCTTCTCCCCTCAGCCTCAGCTGTTTTACTGTCCAATTTCCTGTTTGACAGCCGTAACTGCAAGGAGGCCATTCCCCCGGCTCCGCATGTGTCCGACACGGACGGCAGGAGGTTCTGCTTGTGCTACATGGTTAGAGAAGGGCTGCCCAGAGTGTGTGAGCATCCACCGGATCCCGTGATCTGTGATGGAGGAGCCTGTGAGAAACGTAAACATGCGACTGTGAGGATTAGTCTCTGCTTCTGCGGCCACGAGGGGGCTGATGGAAAGTTCTATGGCTGTTGACGTCCGCCCCGATATTGTCCAGCCAGGGGAGCTGAAGCCCATCCGTGTTTTTGCCGCTGAGCTAATGGACCGTGAAATGAAGAGACACAATCCAGAGCCGTGAGGCTCGTGGACCCAGCCGGGTCGGGGGCACCGAAGAGGTTCTGTTTGTCGCCTTGCCGCTCATTTATTACCTGATGTGGCCTGAATTTTCCGGGGCTAGATATTTAACCACAGTATCTCCAGCTCTTGATGGGCCCCTGGGACTCGAACCTGCAGCTGACGGCTCCCCCTCCTGTCTAGCGGTAGCGGTTCCCGGTGCGCATGCTGAACCGTCTGCTTGAGCAGTTAATGGAATATCGATCCCCTGCGTGTGTTTAGTGACAGAGGCGCACGAGGGTCTGAACGTGCCTCCGTAGTGAGAATAATTAACGGTGGTAATTTGGACACGTAATGAAAGGGGAAATAAAACATTTAAATGTTCATTGTTGCTTCACTTAATCGCTGATTCAGGGAAGGGAAAACAAGGACTGAGATTCAGCGCAATTGAAGTGCTGGTAAATGATACGTGGGATGTAGGACTATAATCGTGCTGTCATGCCATCGACGTGTGTAGACGGCCTACTCTGTTACGGGAGCCGTTAGTGAGCCCCTTAGGAGTCAAGGGGGGGGGGGGGGGGTGTATGTAGTTTATCCAGGGCTTCCCCTGGCTATAGGCAGCTACCTGGTGCCCCGAATTACCTGTGTTGCAGAGGAAGTGAAATGACCATCAATTATTTAGCAGGGGGGGGGCCTTGCCTGATAACCCACTGGAGTGAATGGAAATCCAGGATTATCTGTCCATGGTTCTGTAACACGGGCAGCCTGCGTCACTGACCGCTAACACTGGAAGTAGCGTGTTCTTATGTGGGGGCGTGGGCCCCCCAACGGGAACCTGAGATGGAGTTCTTTTGCATCTGACCCGCTCCACTGTCCCGCATCATGCAAAGTCATCAGTGGCAGCAGGGAGCTAGAATATTTTTATGCAGGTGATCCCAAGAGGACAGGAAGTGACGGCGAGGAAGAGGGCGAGGGCACGTAGTGAGCAGCCAGTCGTGATGCGTCACTGTGGGGGGGGCGTGAGAGTCAGGCAGTGTCCGGTGATCTGGTTGGGGGAAAATAAAAGCGTTGAGTCATGCGTGACATGCGAGAAATGCAACAAGGGCGTCACAATTAAGAGCGGCGCTTTTTCGCGGATAGGAATGGTCAGCAGTGCCTGTATGGTGGCATGGAGACCACACTGTGTGCCCACAGGGCGCCTCGCGCCCACAGGATATGTATCCTCCTCTAATAGCAGCGTCTCTGCAGTCAGCTGCCCCCTACTGGTGGTGTCCTCCCATGTAGCGATGACCTGCTGCTTACATACCAGTTGAGCAGTGTGAGACAGATGTGGGGTTTTGAAGTTCTCAGGAGCACTGCTGACTTCCTGTGAACTGGTTTAGGGGAACAGAGGAGAGTCCCCTGACCTGAGGCGACGCTCTGAGCCGACAGCCTCCTGGTTAAGTGGCCAGAGGGTGGTCTGTGTTGCCCCCTCCCCAAGGTAAGAAGTCAGAAAGGCAAGCTTAAGGCTGGTGAAGATGTGAAAGTTGAGTATGTGTTGAGAACGTGAAGCTGGGCAGCCCCCCCCCCCCCCCCCCCCCCCGAAACAATTCACCCATCGATTTGTGGAGAGCAGTGTTCCAAGCCAAGAGGCTTTTAAAGCGTACTGCATTTCTGTGTGTTCCCGCGCAGACCTGCGTGCCTGCAGATAATGGAACAGAATGGTGGAATGTTTACAACCTTCTGAAACCTTAATGTGGTTTAAAGTGACGGGTTGGCGTGGTCTGGACACTGGCTGGGAGGATGGGGGACTCGCTGTGTCACCTGCGAGATGTGCTGGGGGCGGGGGGGGTTGAGAAATGGGGTCTATTAGGAAATTTAAGAAATGAGAATTGTACTGCTCACAGGCAAAAATGGAAATGTGTTAGTAAATGATTCCATAAGTCAGTCTTCAGCACTGTAATGTCTGTTCTGTCAGGAATGTAGGACTGAGTTCAGGAAGAACATTATTTCACTTCTGTGTACTGTGTACATGGGTGAGATGACAGTAAAGCTTTACTTATGAGAATGCTCTCAGGCATGGCTGACAGGCTGTGGGTGTGGCTGACAGATTGTGGGTGTGGCTGACAGATTGTGGGTGTGGCTGACAGGCTGTGGGTGTGGCTGACAGGCTGAGCCTGGGCTATGGCTTTTTTGGTATAATGCTACAGTCAAGGTAATGTCATTGAAGGGTTTGTGGTGATTTTTGTGGTGCAGGATGTACAGTTGTGTTCAAAATAATAGCAGTCTGACATCACTAACCAGATCAATCACCGTTCTTGATAGAAATTATATTTCTACATGGCAAATAATTGACTAGCAGGTGTAGTAGAGTAATGGAAAACCAACAGTCATGACATGCATGCTGCTGATTCTGTGTAACAGAATCATTACTTGAAAGGGGTGTGTTCAAAATAATAGCAGTGTGAAGTTCAATTAGTGAGGTCATTCAAAAAAGTAGGTACCAATTATGGGTCTTATTTAAGGAAGGAAGGCAGCAAATGTTGTACATGCTGGTTATAGTGCATTTCTCTCTGAAATTCTGAGTAAAATGGATCATTCCAGACATTGTTCAGAAGAACAGCGTACCTTGATTAAAAAGTTGATTGGAGAGGGGAAAACGTATAAGGAAGTGGCAGTGGTGGCTTAATGGTTAGGGAAGCGCACTCGTAATCGGAAGATTGCAGGTTCAAATCCCCGACCAGAAAGACACCACTGAGGTACCCTGAGCAAGGTACCGCCCCCCAGCACTGCTCCCCGGGCGCTGAATTAGCTGCCCCCCTGCTATGTCACGAAAGTCACATATGGGTTAAATGCAGAGGGCACATTTCGTTGTTGTGCACTGTGTGCTGTGGTGTGTCAACAATGACAAATAATCACAACTAAATAAATAAATAGGCTGCTCAGCTAAAATGATCGCAAATTACGAAAGACGTGGAAAAAAATGAAAAACTACCATTCGAATGGATCGAAGAATAGCCAAGATGGCAAAGACTCAGCCAATGATCATCTCCAGGAAGATCAAAGAAGGTCTAAAGTTACCTGTGAGTCCTGTTACAATCAGAAGATGCCTATATGAAGCCAAGCTATCTGCAAAAAGCCCCCACAAAGTCACATTGCTGAAAAAAAGATACGTGCTGAAGAGGTTACAGTTTGCCAAAGAACACATTGACTGGCCTAACGTCACAACATTTTGTGGCTGGCTGGCTATCCGGCCGTCTGGCTGTCCGTCCGCGAGACCAGCTCCCACTGCTGAATACTCCAGTGCTTCTGTTGTTTAGCCTGTAATAGTCTCTACTTCTTCTTAACACCACAAAGTGCTGCGAAGGTTTTCTGGCAGCAGCTTGGCCACGCAGTCCAGCTGCTCTCAGCCTTTGCTTGACTGTAAGAGATACCAGTTACCCTCTGTTCACATTAATCACAGCCCTCAGACATCTGCAGTTATCTTCCGATTTTTATTGCACATCACGACTAAGTGCTGATCTTCAGCCTTTCATATCACTTTCTGCTCACTGTTGCTTCCTGTCAGCCTTTTTCTCTGTAAACTGTCACTCCATGTTTAGAGACATTTAACTTTCCGGCTATATGACGATGAGAGAAAGCTTAGTTGCTCAAAATTATGATTTGGTCCCTCTGGTCAATTGTTAGCTGTGTCTTTCTAGCCATTACAAACATAAAAATAAGAAAAATTTATCAAAAAATCTGACTTATCAATTGTGATACAGAAGAAGATCCACCAGGAGACTGAAGCAAGGAGCAGACAGGACATTCAACCTCCCACAAAGTGATCTGGGACAAGGCAGACGAGTGTTTAGTTTAAGACACACCAAGAGAAGCCAAGTGCAAATCAAGTTCTGACATTAGTAAATAGAATTCCAGCACAAAGTGAATGTCAATGCACTAAATACATCTTTTTCAAAACCAATAGTTTTAACCCTTGTGGCTAAATAATGTCTTACTACAAGTTATAAAATACTGAAAAGGGGGTGGTGAGGCCTGGCGAGTGTGGGGGGGCACCGAGTAAGGGTACAGGAGCAGGACGCGGTGAGGTGGGGGGGCACCGAGTAAGGGTACAGGAGCAGGACGCGGTGAGGTGGGGGGGGCACCCAGTAAGGGTACAGGAGCAGGATGCGGTGAGGCGGGGGGGCACCGAGTAAGGGTACAGGAGCAGGACGCGGTGAGGTGGGGGGCACAGAGTAAGGGTACAGGAGCAGGACGTGGTGAGGTGGGGGGGCACCGAGTAAGAGTACAGGAGCAGGACGCGGTGAGGTGGGGGGGCACCGAGTAAGGGTACGGGAGCAGGACGCGGTGAGGTGGGGGGACACCGAGTAAGGGTACGGGAGCAGGACGCGGTGAGGTGGGGGGACACCGAGTAAGGGTACGGGAGCAGGACGCGGTGAGGTGGGGGGACAGCGAGTAAGGGTACGGGAGCAGGACGCGGTGAGGTGGGGGGGCACCGAGTAAGGGTACGGGAGCAGGACGCGGTGAGGTGGGGGGGCACCGAGTAAGGGTACGGGAGCAGGACGCGGTGAGGTGGGGGGGCACCGAGTAAGGGTACGGGAGCAGGACGCGGTGAGGTGGGGGGACACCGAGTAAGGCTACGGGAGCAGGACGCGGTGAGGTGGGGGACACCGAGTAAGGGTACGGGAGCAGGACGCGGTGAGGTGGGGGGGCACCGAGTAAGGGTACCGGAGCAGGACGCGGTGAGGTGGGGGGACACCGAGTAAGGGTACGGGAGCAGGACGCGGTGAGGTGGGGGGACAGCGAGTAAGGGTACGGGAGCAGGACGCGGTGAGGTGGGGGGGCACCGAGTAAGGGTACGGGAGCAGGACGCGGTGAGGTGGGGGGCACCGAGTAAGGGTACGGGAGCAGGACGCGGTGAGGTGGGGGGGGCACCGAGTAAGGGTACAGGAGCAGGACGCGGTGAGGTGGGGGGGCACCGAGTAAGGGGACTTAAGTCTACTTGTTCTCTTTGTCAGACTGAAGCTGATTGTAGGGTACGCGCTCCTTCCGGGAGGGGCGTGCAGGCTACGCGCTCCTTCCGGGAGGGGCGTGCAGGCTACGAGCTCTTTCCGGGAGGGGCATGCAGGCTACGAGCTCTTTCCGGGAGGGGCCTGCAGGGTACGCGCTCCTTCCGGGAGGGGCATTCAGGGTTTTTGCAGCCGGGTTCTTCCTTGTTTCTCATGAAGGATTAAACCAGGATTTAAAAATGCAGATATGTTTCCTGCGGTTGTGTGTTCTAAAGCACTTCATGATGCGCTACATTTGTTATGTGATCACAGCAAAGCCCCAGCCCATAGTTAGAACCTGTAGCCTGTACGGTCCCCCTCCCAACCACTACACCCCCTGCTGGTGAGCCTGCAGTCTGCGGGTTTGGGGACTGTGAGGGTGCAGTTCCACTGGGTTGTTACTGGAAATCAGGCTGGGTTTTCCAGAGCTGACGGCACAGATGGTGTCTCTATTCCTGTCTTTCGCTTTCTCTTTTGTTCATTAGGGGATTTTGTTCATTTTAAGGGAATTTCTTCAACTCTGTTGGCACTGTCTACACAAGCACCCAGGAAGCCTCTCTGCCAGCGGGGATGATGAGTCCTCTGCCGCAGCTGGCTGGTTTCTCCCCCAGTCAGCAGCAGCTCTGGGGCTGACCCTACCCATCCCAGAAAGAGCGGAAGGCTGCTGCAGTCGAGTCGGCATGCATAGCCCAATCATCGCACATATGCTGACACACGTGCGGCACACAAACAAACAGGTGAATTCCTTTCATGTGTCAGGTGACTTTAAGTAAACTTTTGTCATGGTACAGGGTGACTGAATTGCTGGGAATTAACGAGTAGGGAGTGCGAATGTGTCACTCTGCTGCACCTTTGCTCATAGCACTGAATTTGTGGTTAATTCTCCCACAGGAAATTTTCTGCCAGTGACAAAAAAAGACTTAAGAGCTGTCGGTACGATGTCACGGCGACGCTTGTAAACCTGGTAGTGGAGGCCCAGTGACCAAGTTAAAACAGCACAAATAATCAAACTTTTAACGTTTACACTGTAGAGAAAAATTGATGAAGAAGGTGTGGTCTGGTCATCATGTGACCCTGGAGGAGGCGGAGCTTCACACAGACACACTCAAGTGGCTATGATGTACACTATATGGTCAAAAGTATATAGACACTCATTACTTTTTGTGTGAATGATGTAGTGATCGCTTTTGTAAAGTACCTTTGAGGCGATTGTGTTATGAAAGGCACTACATAAAAATCAATTGTATTACATTAGAGGACTTGCCTGATTAAGCCAAATCTATTGCTGACACCGATGTATAATTAAGCAGAGAGTCATGCAGACTTCAGGAGCAGAATATGTGGCTGCATGGCAGAGGTCTGTGACTATCCACCTGGCACCATCACGGGACGCCATCTTTACAATTCAGTTCACCACAGTTCTGTCCTGCTCAGTTGCAAGTGAAGTGATTCCGAAGGTCAAATAGTCTGAGAGCACATACAATGGCAAAGTGTCTGACCGCGCAAGCTCCCAGAAAGGGACCTGATCACCCAGCAGCAATACCCAGCCTGAATGACAGCAGATCCCAGCAGCCCTGTCCCAGCACCTAATGGGAGGGCCTTCCCAGAGGAGCAGAGCTATTACAGCATCATGATAATGCCTGTGATTCAGGAATATGTGGATAAACATGAGTGGAAGCACTGAGGACCAAGCTCTGCCGTAGCCTGTCTGTGTGTTGTTGGCCAGAAAGCAGCCCCTCCAGCATGGACTGCGTGCAACCCCCCCGGCCACCGGGAATCCCCCGCCTGTCGTAGTCCGTGTGGTCTGGGGGCCGCAGAGCCATTGGGGTGGGAGGTCTTGCCCCCCTGCTGGTGGTGCATTCACACACAGGTTACGAGGGTCCTCTCAAACTGGGGGCCGCTCTGGCAGGGTGTTGGGGGGCCAAGACACTGTGGGCTTCTGTATGACGCCCACACTAAAGGGAGGAGATCCTCAGAAATTCCACCATGAGCAGGTAGAGCAGGTCAGGCAGCGCGTACTTCATGACCCGCTCTATCCCAAGCGGGTCACACATTTTAAGCCAGACAGGAGTCATGTGATGGCTTTGCAGAATTCCCCTCCCATGCTGTGAATTTGGGGGAAAGCCTGTGGTGCAGGAGCCCAGGTCAGGTGACGCTGACAGCCCGCAGTGATCAAGATGTCAGCAGGCCAGCGTGGTATATGACTCACACATTGGGTTACAGCAGGAAGCCCTGCGATAGGAGCAGGGTGGTAACCTGCCAGAGAGCGGAACCCCAGCAGAGCAGCCGTGGCTGTTTAGTGTTCAAAGGCAACATTTCTGCAGGCAGCCTCGCTTATCTCGTTAAGGGGAGAAGCCCTTGTCTCCGACACCAGTGTGCCCATAACGTGCTGTAGCTGTGCCAGGGGCAGTGTGCCAGGGGCAGTGTGCCAGGGGCAGTGTGCCAGGGGCAGTGTGCCAGGGGCAGTGTGCCAGGGGCGTGGCTGTGGGCAAAGCCACCCAAACACATAGTCTAGGCCTCAGTCAACAAGTTTTGCCACCGGTAAAAATCATTAAATCTTTAAATATTTATTTATTTTTAATGTTATTTAGATTAATGTTTTTAATCTATTGTCAATCGTAATCTTAAAATGTCGTTTTTGTTTATTGTATTTACCATCCCACTTTTCACTTATAACCTGACTGGGTAAAAGGTCCCATATGGGCATTCATGTTATAATAAGAACAAAAACTAAATTAATGAAATTTTAAAAAGCCGCAAAGCCGCAGGAGGGGCAGTGTCAGTACGTTCAGCCAGCGGGGACGTCCGAAGCCGGCGGACATGCGAACCCGGCAGCAGTCAATCCGGCTTTAGAGGCGCGAGCGCCTGAGCGTGCTGTTGTAGTCGGTGGTGCGCTGGAGAAGCGGAGAAAGAAAAGAAGCGAGAGGCCGGAATTCGGCTCAGGCCGCCGTCACTCGGACTGTTTTGGGGGGCACCTGACGAATATCCGCTCCTCCGCTAGTGCGGGATCTGACGGGTCTCTGTGCTGCGGCTCAGTGCTGTCACCGCGGTTCTCTGTCGATCGATCAGGATGGCAACGGTTTCACCCGGGTTTGACATGAGGAAACGGTTTGAGGCGGGCGGCGGCAGGTCGGTGCCCGAACCGGACCCGGGACTGTGGGAAGTGATTTTTTTGTTCGTGGGGCTCATCGCTTCTGCTTCGTGGACCGGATTGCCGCCTGCTGGCCGAATCGGGTACCGCAAGGCGTGACCGCGCGGGCGCCGCGATGTGATCCGACCCGGTGTTGCTCCTGGCCAACGTGGGTCTCGGAGCCCCTATCCGTGCGGATTAGGCAGATTACTTACCACGTGGGACATTACAGTGCACAGGATGTTGGTGGTAGGTTTTCATTTTCAGTTTTCAAATTTTTTACAGTCACTCACTGTTTTTCTCCATAGGAAAACGGTCATGTGAAAAGCAATGGTGATGTCGCAGCTGAACCAGTCCCTGCAGCCAATGGTGACAGCCCTGCAGAGGAGGCGGCGGCGACCCCTGGGGATGCCATCAAGCTGGCCCAATCTGCAGAGGGGGACACTGCGAAGCCCCAGGCCAGCGGCACCTCAAAGAAGAAGAAGAAGAAGTTTACCTTGAAGACACATTCAAGTTCACCCTGACCAAGAAGAGCAAAGAGTCAACTGCCGCATCAGAGGAGCACGTGGCCCCAGGGCCCGAGGCCCCCACAGATTCCTCTCCAGAGTCCAAGACCCCCGCAGACCCCACCCCAGAGTCCGAGACCACAGCAGACCCGACCCCGGGGCCCAAGGCCCCCGCAGACCCCACCCCAGAGTCTGAGACCACAACAGACCTGGCCCCGGGGCCCAAGACCCCCGCAGACCCCACCCCAGAGTCCGAGACCACAGCAGACCCGACCCCGGGGCCCAAGAACCCCACAGACCCCACCCCAGAGTCCGAGACCACAGCAGACCCAACCCTGGAGCCTGAGACCCCTGCAGACCCCGCCCTTTTACATCTTAAAACACTTTTACATCTTAATCTGCATTCCCTCTTTTGAGGAGGTTTGTGCTTTGTGCCAAGCAACATTTTATAGATATTGGCCATAATATTTCTTTACATGCATTGCTTTCTTTATTGATAGCACATCTAAGTTGCGAGTCTGTTGAGGCAGATGCCATTTATGAAATGTAAACCTCGGTCAGCGTTTTGTTTGTATATTCATGTTGCTGGTTTCAGCTTCATTTCACCAATAATGAGTTTGCTGTAATGATGCAGAGTGGTAATAAATGTCAGATCTCCAGTCTACAGCGTGAGCTGTCTGTCTTCCTGTGGGGGGCATGGCCATGGGCTGTGGGGGCGGCCGAGGGCTGGTCTCCTTCACCCCTCCCTCTCTCCCTCCCAGTTCTGCGGCACCCCACCCATTCTTTTAACCCATTTGCACCTCCCGTGTGATGTTCCTAGTGGCTTGTCTCGCCGCTGGGCCGCTCAGTCTTACCCAGCCTGAGCTCTATAACCAAGGTGAATGTGCTAAGGCCCACCAGCTGGTGTCGCTGTTCACACCTGCAGCTGTTCACAGTGACTTTATCATGTCTTCATGTAGGTGTGCAATCAAAGTTCCACCTTACAAATGTATTATGCGTGAAACAAAAAAAATCACATACTGCCATTAAAAATGTTCTATTGTCGTTAATTTAATGAAAGTACTAATTTCAAAGAGATGTTATACAGACTTCACCAGCATGGGGGCGCTGTTGCCTCATATCTGCTGTGAGGCATTTTCATGTTCCTCCAGTGTTCCTCCTGACGGCCAGCAGGTAACTACGAGTGTTTGGCGGGTGGCTGATGCAGGTGTCTGTACTGGCTTGTGTGGCTTAGTGGGCTAAGTGTCTGTACTTGTGATCAGAAGGTTATTATAATTTAAGTTAAATGTTATTATTATTATAATGCTGCTGTCACACTTCTTTAATAGTTGGCTAAGTGTCTGTGGCTTAGTTGGCTAAGTGTCTGTGCTTGTGATCAGAAGGGCATGGGTTCAAGCCCAGCCTTGGCCTGCCTGTTGGTTTATAGGAAAAGAAGGGTTAAGGGTTGTGTATCATTATTATTATAAGTCTTGCTGCTCTCACACTTGTTTAATAATAAGGTGGGGGCCCTAAGTGTGGCAATTGATTTTTTCCTAACTGTATATTCTGGGGGGGGAAGGGGGCCTGAGGGTGGTGGTCATCTGTCTTGGCCTCCACATGTTGTTGGGCTGGTGGTTGTGCATGGGGAGGAGAGGCTTGAACCCTGGTCCTGGGAGTGTGAGACACTGTTGCTAACCACTAGCCTACCAAGCCACCCCCCTCCTTTATTTTGATTTTGCCTGGATGTTCCTTCCTCACCATTAGTTAGGCACTGGTGCCGTTTCAGGTAAAGTAGGAGACCGAGTTGTCAGGTTTTTGTACTGGTCTGTGTGGCTTAGTTGGCTAAGTGTCTGTGCTTGTGATCAGAAGGTCATGGGTTCAAGCCCAGCCTTGGCCTGCCTGTTGGTTTATAGGAAAAGAAGGGTTAAGGGTTGTGTATCATTATTATTATTATAAGTCTTGCTGCTCTCACACTTGTTTAATAATAATGTGGGGGCCCTAAGTGTGGCAATTGATTTTTTCCTAACTGTATATTTGGGGGGGGGAGGGGGCCTGAGGGTGGTGGTCATCTGTCTTGGCCTCCACATGTTGTTGGGCTGGTGGTTGTGCATGGGGAGGAGAGGCTTGAACCCTGGTCCTGGGAGAGTGAGACACTGTTGCTAACCACTACCCTACCAAGCCACCCCCCTCCTTTATTTTGATTTTGCCTGGATGTTCCTTCCTCACCATTAGTTAGGCACTGGTGCCGTTTCAGGTAAAGTAGGAGACCGAGTTGTCAGGTTTTTGTACTGGTCTGTGTGGCTTAGTTGGCTAAGTGTCTGTGCTTGTGATCAGAAGGTCATGGGTTCAAGCCCAGCCTTGGCCTGCCTGTTGGTTTATAGGGAAAGAAGGGTTAAGGGTTGTGTATCATTATTATTATTATAAGTCTTGCTGCTCTCACACTTGTTTAATAATAAGGTGGGGGCCCTAAGTGTGGCAATTGATTTTTTCCTAACTGTATATTCTGGGGGGGGAGGGGGCCTGAGGGTGGTGGTCATCTGTCTTGGCCTCCACATGTTGTTGGGCTGGTGGTTGTGCATGGGGAGGAGAGGCTTGAACCCTGGTCCTGGGAGTGTGAGACACTGTTGCTAACCACTAGCCTACCAAGCCACCCCCCTCCTTTATTTTGATTTTGCCTGGATGTTCCTTCCTCACCATTAGTTAGGCACTGGTGCCGTTTCAGGTACAGTAGGAGACCGAGTTGTCAGGTTTTTGTACTGGTCTGTGTGGCTTAGTTGGCTAAGTGTCTGTGCTTGTGATCAGAAGGTCATGGGTTCAAGCCCAGCCTTGGCCTGCCTGTTGGTTTATAGGAAAAGAAGGGTTAAGGGTTGTGTATCATTATTATTATAAGTCTTGCTGCTCTCACACTTGTTTAATAATAAGGTGGGGGCCATAAGTGTGGCAATTGATTTTTTCCTAACTGTATATTCTGGGGGTGGAGGGGGCCTGAGGGTGGTGGTCATCTGTCTTGGCCTCCACATGTTGTTGGGCTGGTGGTTGTGCATGGGGAGGAGAGGCTTGAACCCTAGTCCTGGGAGTGTGAGACACTGTTGCTAACCACTAGCCTACCAAGCCACCCCCCTCCTTTATTTTGATTTTGCCTGGATGTTCCTTCCTCACCATTAGTTAGGCACTGGTGCCGTTTCAGGTAAAGTAGGAGACCGAGTTGTCAGGTTATTGTACTGGTCTGTGTGGCTTAGTTGGCTAAGTGTCTGTGCTTGTGATCAGAAGGTCATGGGTTCAAGCCCAGCCTTGGCCTGCCTGTTGGTTTATAGGAAAAGAAGGGTTAAGGGTTGTGTATCATTATTATTATAAGTCTTGCTGCTCTCACACTTGTTTAATAATGTTAATAGGTAAAGTAGGAGACCGAGTTGTCAAGTTTTTGTACTGGTCTGTGTGGCTTAGTTGGCTAAGTGTCTGTGCTTGTGATCAGAAGGTCATGGGTTCAAGCCCAGCCTTGGCCTGCCTGTTGGTTTATAGGAAAAGAAGGGTTAAGGGTTGTGTGTTATTATTATAAGTCTTGCTGCTCTCACACTTGTTTAATAATAAGGTGGGGGCCCTAAGTGTGGCAATTGATTTTTTCCTAACTGTATATTCTGGGGGGGGAGGGGGCCTGAGGGTGGTGGTCATCTGTCTTGGCCTCCACATGTTGTTGGGCTGGTGGTTGTGCATGGGGAGGAGAGGCTTGAACCCTGGTCCTGGGAGTGTGAGACACTGTTGCTAACCACTAGCCTACCAAGCCACCCCCCTCCTTTACTTTGATTTTGCCTGGATGTTCCTTCCTCACCATTAGTTAGGCACTGGTGCCGTTTGAGGTAAAGTAGGAGACCGAGTTGTCAAGTTTTTGTACTGGTCTGTGTGGCTTAGTTGGCTAAGTGTCTGTGCTTGTGATCAGAAGGTCATGGGTTCAAGCCCAGCCTTGGCCTGCCTGTTGGTTTATAGGAAAAGAAGGGTTGTGTATTATTATTATAAGTCTTGCTGCTCTCACACTAACTGTATATTCTGGGGGGGGAGGGGGCCTGAGGGTGGTGGTCATCTGTCTTGGCCTCCACATGTTGTTGGGCTGGTGGTTGTGCATGGGGAGGAGAGGCTTGAACCCTAGTCCTGGGAGTGTGAGACACTGTTGCTAACCACTAGCCTACCAAGCCACCCCCCTCCTTTATTTTGATTTTGCCTGGATGTTCCTTCCTCACCATTAGTTAGGCACTGGTGCCGTTTCAGGTAAAGTAGGAGACCGAGTTGTCAGGTTTTTGTACTGGTCTGTGTGGCTTAGTTGGCTAAGTGTCTGTGCTTGTGATCAGAAGGTCATGGGTTCAAGCCCAGCCTTAGCCTGCCTGTTGGTTTATAGGAAAAGAAGGGTTAAGGGTTGTGTATCATTATTATTATAAGTCTTGCTGCTCTCACACTTGTTTAATAATGTTAATAGGTAAAGTAGGAGACCGAGTTGTCAAGTTTTTGTACTGGTCTGTGTGGCTTAGTTGGCTAAGTGTCTGTGCTTGTGATCAGAAGGTCATGGGTTCAAGCCCAGCCTTGGCCTGCCTGTTGGTTTATAGGAAAATAAGGGTTGTGTGTTATTATTATAAGTCTTGCTGCTCTCACACTTGTTTAATAATAAGGTGGGGGCCCTAAGTGCGGCAATTGATTTTTTCCTAACTGTATATTCTGGGGGGGGAGGGGGCCTGAGGGTGGTGGTCATCTGTCTTGGCCTCCACATGTTGTTGGGCTGGTGGTTGTGCATGGGGAGGAGAGGCTTGAACCCTGGTCCTGGGAGTGTGAGACACTGTTGCTAACCACTAGCCTACCAAGCCACCCCCTTCCTTTATTTTGATTTTGCCTGGATGTTCCTTCCTCACCATTAGTTAGGCACTGGTGCCGTTTCAGGTAAAGTAGGAGACCGAGTTGTCAGGTTTTTGTACTGGTCTGTGTGGCTTAGTTGGCTAAGTGTCTGTGCTTGTGATTAGAAGGTCATGGGTTCAAGCCCAGCCTTGGCCTGCCTGTTGGTTTATAGGAAAAGAAGGGTTAAGGGTTGTGTATCATTATTATTATAAGTCTTGCTGCTCTCACACTTGTTTAATAATAAGGTGGGGGCCCTAAGTGTGGCAATTGATTTTTTCCTAACTGTATATTCTGGGGGTGGAGGGGGCCTGAGGGTGGTGGTCATCTGTCTTGGCCTCCACATGTTGTTGGGCTGGTGGTTGTGCATGGGGAGGAGAGGCTTGAACCCTAGTCCTGGGAGTGTGAGACACTGTTGCTAACCACTAGCCTACCAAGCCACCCCCCTCCTTTATTTTGATTTTGCCTGGATGTTCCTTCCTCACCATTAGTTAGGCACTGGTGCCGTTTGAGGTAAAGTAGGAGACCGAGTTGTCAAGTTTTTGTACTGGTCTGTGTGGCTTAGTTGGCTAAGTGTCTGTGCTTGTGATCAGAAGGTCATGGGTTCAAGCCCAGCCTTGGCCTGCCTGTTGGTTTATAGGAAAATAAGGGTTGTGTGTTATTATTATAAGTCTTGCTGCTCTCACACTTGTTTAATAATAAGGTGGGGGCCCTAAGTGCGGCAATTGATTTTTTCCTAACTGTATATTCTGGGGGGGGAGGGGGCCTGAGGGTGGTGGTCATCTGTCTTGGCCTCCACATGTTGTTGGGCTGGTGGTTGTGCATGGGGAGGAGAGGCTTGAACCCTAGTCCTGGGAGTGTGAGACACTGTTGCTAACCACTAGCCTACCAAGCCACCCCCCTCCTTTATTTTGATTTTGCCTGGATGTTCCTTCCTCACCATTAGTTAGGCACTGGTGCCGTTTGAGGTAAAGTAGGAGACCGAGTTGTCAAGTTTTTGTACTGGTCTGTGTGGCTTAGTTGGCTAAGTGTCTGTGCTTGTGATCAGAAGGTCATGGGTTCAAGCCCAGCCTTGGCCTGCCTGTTGGTTTATAGGAAAATAAGGGTTGTGTGTTATTATTATAAGTCTTGCTGCTCTCACACTTGTTTAATAATAAGGTGGGGGCCCTAAGTGTGGCAATTGATTTTTTCCTAACTGTATATTCTGGGGGGGGAGGGGGCCTGAGGGTGGTGGTCATCTGTCTTGGCCTCCACATGTTGTTGGGCTGGTGGTTGTGCATGGGGAGGAGAGGCTTGAACCCTAGTCCTGGGAGTGTGAGACACTGTTGCTAACCACTAGCCTACCAAGCCACCCCCCTCCTTTATTTTGATTTTGCCTGGATGTTCCTTCCTCACCATTAGTTAGGCACTGGTGCCGTTTGAGGTAAAGTAGGAGACCGAGTTGTCAAGTTTTTGTACTGGTCTGTGTGGCTTAGTTGGCTAAGTGTCTGTGCTTGTGATCAGAAGGTCATGGGTTCAAGCCCAGCCTTGGCCTGCCTGTTGGTTTATAGGAAAATAAGGGTTGTGTGTTATTATTATAAGTCTTGCTGCTCTCACACTTGTTTAATAATAAGGTGGGGGCCCTAAGTGCGGCAATTGATTTTTTATATTCTGGGGGGGGAGGGGGCCTGAGGGTGGTGGTCATCTGTCTTGGCCTCCACATGTTGTTGGGCTGGTGGTTGTGCATGGGGAGGAGAGGCTTGAACCCTAGTCCTGGGAGTGTGAGACACTGTTGCTAACCACTAGCCTACCAAGCCACCCCCCTCCTTTATTTTGATTTTGCCTGGATGTTCCTTCCTCACCATTAGTTAGGCACTGGTGCCGTTTGAGGTAAAGTAGGAGACCGAGTTGTCAAGTTTTTGTACTGGTCTGTGTGGCTTAGTTGGCTAAGTGTCTGTGCTTGTGATCAGAAGGTCATGGGTTCAAGCCCAGCCTTGGCCTGCCTGTTGGTTTATAGGAAAATAAGGGTTGTGTGTTATTATTATAAGTCTTGCTGCTCTCACACTTGTTTAATAATAAGGTGGGGGCCCTAAGTGCGGCAATTGATTTTTTCCTAACTGTATATTCTGGGGGGGGAGGGGGCCTGAGGGTGGTGGTCATCTGTCTTGGCCTCCACATGTTGTTGGGCTGGTGGTTGTGCATGGGGAGGAGAGGCTTGAACCCTAGTCCTGGGAGTGTGAGACACTGTTGCTAACCACTAGCCTACCAAGCCACCCCCCTCCTTTATTTTGATTTTGCCTGGATGTTCCTTCCTCACCATTAGTTAGGCACTGGTGCCGTTTGAGGTAAAGTAGGAGACCGAGTTGTCAAGTTTTTGTACTGGTCTGTGTGGCTTAGTTGGCTAAGTGTCTGTGCTTGTGATCAGAAGGTCATGGGTTCAAGCCCAGCCTTGGCCTGCCTGTTGGTTTATAGGAAAATAAGGGTTGTGTGTTATTATTATAAGTCTTGCTGCTCTCACACTTGTTTAATAATAAGGTGGGGGCCCTAAGTGCGGCAATTGATTTTTTCCTAACTGTATATTCTGGGGGGGGAGGGGGCCTGAGGGTGGTGGTCATCTGTCTTGGCCTCCACATGTTGTTGGGCTGGTGGTTGTGCATGGGGAGGAGAGGCTTGAACCCTGGTCCTGGGAGTGTGAGACACTGTTGCTAACCACTAGCCTACCAAGCCACCCCCTTCCTTTATTTTGATTTTGCCTGGATGTTCCTTCCTCACCATTAGTTAGGCACTGGTGCCGTTTCAGGTAAAGTAGGAGACCGAGTTGTCAGGTTTTTGTACTGGTCTGTGTGGCTTAGTTGGCTAAGTGTCTGTGCTTGTGATCAGAAGGTCATGGGTTCAAGCCCAGCCTTGGCCTGCCTGTTGGTTTATAGGAAAAGAAGGGTTAAGGGTTGTGTATCATTATTATTATAAGTCTTGCTGCTCTCACACTTGTTTAATAATAAGGTGGGGGCCCTAAGTGTGGCAATTGATTTTTTCCTAACTGTATATTCTGGGGGTGGAGGGGGCCTGAGGGTGGTGGTCATCTGTCTTGGCCTCCACATGTTGTTGGGCTGGTGGTTGTGCATGGGGAGGAGAGGCTTGAACCCTAGTCCTGGGAGTGTGAGACACTGTTGCTAACCACTAGCCTACCAAGCCACCCCCCTCCTTTATTTTGATTTTGCCTGGATGTTCCTTCCTCACCATTAGTTAGGCACTGGTGCCGTTTGAGGTAAAGTAGGAGACCGAGTTGTCAAGTTTTTGTACTGGTCTGTGTGGCTTAGTTGGCTAAGTGTCTGTGCTTGTGATCAGAAGGTCATGGGTTCAAGCCCAGCCTTGGCCTGCCTGTTGGTTTATAGGAAAATAAGGGTTGTGTGTTATTATTATAAGTCTTGCTGCTCTCACACTTGTTTAATAATAAGGTGGGGGCCCTAAGTGCGGCAATTGATTTTTTCCTAACTGTATATTCTGGGGGGGGAGGGGGCCTGAGGGTGGTGGTCATCTGTCTTGGCCTCCACATGTTGTTGGGCTGGTGGTTGTGCATGGGGAGGAGAGGCTTGAACCCTAGTCCTGGGAGTGTGAGACACTGTTGCTAACCACTAGCCTACCAAGCCACCCCCCTCCTTTATTTTGATTTTGCCTGGATGTTCCTTCCTCACCATTAGTTAGGCACTGGTGCCGTTTGAGGTAAAGTAGGAGACCGAGTTGTCAAGTTTTTGTACTGGTCTGTGTGGCTTAGTTGGCTAAGTGTCTGTGCTTGTGATCAGAAGGTCATGGGTTCAAGCCCAGCCTTGGCCTGCCTGTTGGTTTATAGGAAAATAAGGGTTGTGTGTTATTATTATAAGTCTTGCTGCTCTCACACTTGTTTAATAATAAGGTGGGGGCCCTAAGTGCGGCAATTGATTTTTTCCTAACTGTATATTCTGGGGGGGGAGGGGGCCTGAGGGTGGTGGTCATCTGTCTTGGCCTCCACATGTTGTTGGGCTGGTGGTTGTGCATGGGGAGGAGAGGCTTGAACCCTAGTCCTGGGAGTGTGAGACACTGTTGCTAACCACTAGCCTACCAAGCCACCCCCCTCCTTTATTTTGATTTTGCCTGGATGTTCCTTCCTCACCATTAGTTAGGCACTGGTGCCGTTTGAGGTAAAGTAGGAGACCGAGTTGTCAAGTTTTTGTACTGGTCTGTGTGGCTTAGTTGGCTAAGTGTCTGTGCTTGTGATCAGAAGGTCATGGGTTCAAGCCCAGCCTTGGCCTGCCTGTTGGTTTATAGGAAAATAAGGGTTGTGTGTTATTATTATAAGTCTTGCTGCTCTCACACTTGTTTAATAATAAGGTGGGGGCCCTAAGTGCGGCAATTGATTTTTTCCTAACTGTATATTCTGGGGGGGGAGGGGGCCTGAGGGTGGTGGTCATCTGTCTTGGCCTCCACATGTTGTTGGGCTGGTGGTTGTGCATGGGGAGGAGAGGCTTGAACCCTGGTCCTGGGAGTGTGAGACACTGTTGCTAACCACTAGCCTACCAAGCCACCCCCTTCCTTTATTTTGATTTTGCCTGGATGTTCCTTCCTCACCATTAGTTAGGCACTGGTGCCGTTTCAGGTAAAGTAGGAGACCGAGTTGTCAGGTTTTTGTACTGGTCTGTGTGGCTTAGTTGGCTAAGTGTCTGTGCTTGTGATCAGAAGGTCATGGGTTCAAGCCCAGCCTTGGCCTGCCTGTTGGTTTATAGGAAAAGAAGGGTTAAGGGTTGTGTATCATTATTATTATAAGTCTTGCTGCTCTCACACTTGTTTAATAATAAGGTGGGGGCCCTAAGTGTGGCAATTGATTTTTTCCTAACTGTATATTCTGGGGGTGGAGGGGGCCTGAGGGTGGTGGTCATCTGTCTTGGCCTCCACATGTTGTTGGGCTGGTGGTTGTGCATGGGGAGGAGAGGCTTGAACCCTAGTCCTGGGAGTGTGAGACACTGTTGCTAACCACTAGCCTACCAAGCCACCCCCCTCCTTTATTTTGATTTTGCCTGGATGTTCCTTCCTCACCATTAGTTAGGCACTGGTGCCGTTTGAGGTAAAGTAGGAGACCGAGTTGTCAAGTTTTTGTACTGGTCTGTGTGGCTTAGTTGGCTAAGTGTCTGTGCTTGTGATCAGAAGGTCATGGGTTCAAGCCCAGCCTTGGCCTGCCTGTTGGTTTATAGGAAAATAAGGGTTGTGTGTTATTATTATAAGTCTTGCTGCTCTCACACTTGTTTAATAATAAGGTGGGGGCCCTAAGTGCGGCAATTGATTTTTTCCTAACTGTATATTCTGGGGGGGGAGGGGGCCTGAGGGTGGTGGTCATCTGTCTTGGCCTCCACATGTTGTTGGGCTGGTGGTTGTGCATGGGGAGGAGAGGCTTGAACCCTAGTCCTGGGAGTGTGAGACACTGTTGCTAACCACTAGCCTACCAAGCCACCCCCCTCCTTTATTTTGATTTTGCCTGGATGTTCCTTCCTCACCATTAGTTAGGCACTGGTGCCGTTTGAGGTAAAGTAGGAGACCGAGTTGTCAAGTTTTTGTACTGGTCTGTGTGGCTTAGTTGGCTAAGTGTCTGTGCTTGTGATCAGAAGGTCATGGGTTCAAGCCCAGCCTTGGCCTGCCTGTTGGTTTATAGGAAAATAAGGGTTGTGTGTTATTATTATAAGTCTTGCTGCTCTCACACTTGTTTAATAATAAGGTGGGGGCCCTAAGTGCGGCAATTGATTTTTTCCTAACTGTATATTCTGGGGGGGGAGGGGGCCTGAGGGTGGTGGTCATCTGTCTTGGCCTCCACATGTTGTTGGGCTGGTGGTTGTGCATGGGGAGGAGAGGCTTGAACCCTAGTCCTGGGAGTGTGAGACACTGTTGCTAACCACTAGCCTACCAAGCCACCCCCCTCCTTTATTTTGATTTTGCCTGGATGTTCCTTCCTCACCATTAGTTAGGCACTGGTGCCGTTTGAGGTAAAGTAGGAGACCGAGTTGTCAAGTTTTTGTACTGGTCTGTGTGGCTTAGTTGGCTAAGTGTCTGTGCTTGTGATCAGAAGGTCATGGGTTCAAGCCCAGCCTTGGCCTGCCTGTTGGTTTATAGGAAAATAAGGGTTGTGTGTTATTATTATAAGTCTTGCTGCTCTCACACTTGTTTAATAATAAGGTGGGGGCCCTAAGTGCGGCAATTGATTTTTTCCTAACTGTATATTCTGGGGGGGGAGGGGGCCTGAGGGTGGTGGTCATCTGTCTTGGCCTCCACATGTTGTTGGGCTGGTGGTTGTGCATGGGGAGGAGAGGCTTGAACCCTAGTCCTGGGAGTGTGAGACACTGTTGCTAACCACTAGCCTACCAAGCCACCCCCCTCCTTTATTTTGATTTTGCCTGGATGTTCCTTCCTCACCATTAGTTAGGCACTGGTGCCGTTTGAGGTAAAGTAGGAGACCGAGTTGTCAAGTTTTTGTACTGGTCTGTGTGGCTTAGTTGGCTAAGTGTCTGTGCTTGTGATCAGAAGTTCATGGGTTCAAGCCCAGCCTTGGCCTGCCTGTTGGTTTATAGGAAAGGAAGGGTTAAGGGTTGTGTGTTATTATTATAAGTCTTGCTGCTCTCACACTTGTTTAATAATAAGGTGGGGGCCCTAAGTGCGGCAATTGATTTTTTCCCAACTGTATATTCTGGGGGGGGGAGGCTTGAACCCTGGTCCTGGGAGTGTGAGACACTGTTGCTAACCACTAGCCTACCAAGCCACCCCCCTCCTTTATTTTGATTTTGCCTGGAAGTTCCTTCCTCACCATTAGTTAGGCACTGGTGCCGTTTCAGGTAAAGTAGGAGACCGAGTTGTCAGGTTTTTGTACTGGTCTGTGTGGCTTAGTTGGCTAAGTGTCTGTGCTTGTGATCAGAAGGTCATGGGTTCAAGCCCAGCCTTGGCCTGCCTGTTGGTTTATAGGAAAAGAAGGGTTAAGGGTTGTGTATCATTATTATTATAAGTCTTGCTGCTCTCACACTTGTTTAATAATAAGGTGGGGGCCCTAAGTGTGGCAATTGATTTTTTCCTAACTGTATATTCTGGGGTGGAGGGGGCCTGAGGGTGGTGGTCATCTGTCTTGGCCTCCACATGTTGTTGGGCTGGTGGTTGTGCATGGGGAGGAGAGGCTTGAACCCTAGTCCTGGGAGTGTGAGACACTGTTGCTAACCACTAGCCTACCAAGCCACCCCCCTCCTTTATTTTGATTTTGCCTGGATGTTCCTTCCTCACCATTAGTTAGGCACTGGTGCCGTTTGAGGTAAAGTAGGAGACCGAGTTGTCAAGTTTTTGTACTGGTCTGTGTGGCTTAGTTGGCTAAGTGTCTGTGCTTGTGATCAGAAGGTCATGGGTTCAAGCCCAGCCTTGGCCTGCCTGTTGGTTTATAGGAAAATAAGGGTTGTGTGTTATTATTATAAGTCTTGCTGCTCTCACACTTGTTTAATAATAAGGTGGGGGCCCTAAGTGTGGCAATTGATTTTTTCCTAACTGTATATTCTGGGGGGGGAGGGGGCCTGAGGGTGGTGGTCATCTGTCTTGGCCTCCACATGTTGTTGGGCTGGTGGTTGTGCATGGGGAGGAGAGGCTTGAACCCTAGTCCTGGGAGTGTGAGACACTGTTGCTAACCACTAGCCTACCAAGCCACCCCCCTCCTTTATTTTGATTTTGCCTGGATGTTCCTTCCTCACCATTAGTTAGGCACTGGTGCCGTTTGAGGTAAAGTAGGAGACCGAGTTGTCAAGTTTTTGTACTGGTCTGTGTGGCTTAGTTGGCTAAGTGTCTGTGCTTGTGATCAGAAGGTCATGGGTTCAAGCCCAGCCTTGGCCTGCCTGTTGGTTTATAGGAAAATAAGGGTTGTGTGTTATTATTATAAGTCTTGCTGCTCTCACACTTGTTTAATAATAAGGTGGGGGCCCTAAGTGTGGCAATTGATTTTTTCCTAACTGTATATTCTGGGGGGGGAGGGGGCCTGAGGGTGGTGGTCATCTGTCTTGGCCTCCACATGTTGTTGGGCTGGTGGTTGTGCATGGGGAGGAGAGGCTTGAACCCTAGTCCTGGGAGTGTGAGACACTGTTGCTAACCACTAGCCTACCAAGCCACCCCCCTCCTTTATTTTGATTTTGCCTGGATGTTCCTTCCTCACCATTAGTTAGGCACTGGTGCCGTTTGAGGTAAAGTAGGAGACCGAGTTGTCAAGTTTTTGTACTGGTCTGTGTGGCTTAGTTGGCTAAGTGTCTGTGCTTGTGATCAGAAGGTCATGGGTTCAAGCCCAGCCTTGGCCTGCCTGTTGGTTTATAGGAAAATAAGGGTTGTGTGTTATTATTATAAGTCTTGCTGCTCTCACACTTGTTTAATAATAAGGTGGGGGCCCTAAGTGCGGCAATTGATTTTTTCCTAACTGTATATTCTGGGGGGGGAGGGGGCCTGAGGGTGGTGGTCATCTGTCTTGGCCTCCACATGTTGTTGGGCTGGTGGTTGTGCATGGGGAGGAGAGGCTTGAACCCTAGTCCTGGGAGTGTGAGACACTGTTGCTAACCACTAGCCTACCAAGCCACCCCCCTCCTTTATTTTGATTTTGCCTGGATGTTCCTTCCTCACCATTAGTTAGGCACTGGTGCCGTTTGAGGTAAAGTAGGAGACCGAGTTGTCAAGTTTTTGTACTGGTCTGTGTGGCTTAGTTGGCTAAGTGTCTGTGCTTGTGATCAGAAGGTCATGGGTTCAAGCCCAGCCTTGGCCTGCCTGTTGGTTTATAGGAAAATAAGGGTTGTGTGTTATTATTATAAGTCTTGCTGCTCTCACACTTGTTTAATAATAAGGTGGGGGCCCTAAGTGCGGCAATTGATTTTTTCCTAACTGTATATTCTGGGGGGGGAGGGGGCCTGAGGGTGGTGGTCATCTGTCTTGGCCTCCACATGTTGTTGGGCTGGTGGTTGTGCATGGGGAGGAGAGGCTTGAACCCTAGTCCTGGGAGTGTGAGACACTGTTGCTAACCACTAGCCTACCAAGCCACCCCCCTCCTTTATTTTGATTTTGCCTGGATGTTCCTTCCTCACCATTAGTTAGGCACTGGTGCCGTTTGAGGTAAAGTAGGAGACCGAGTTGTCAAGTTTTTGTACTGGTCTGTGTGGCTTAGTTGGCTAAGTGTCTGTGCTTGTGATCAGAAGGTCATGGGTTCAAGCCCAGCCTTGGCCTGCCTGTTGGTTTATAGGAAAATAAGGGTTGTGTGTTATTATTATAAGTCTTGCTGCTCTCACACTTGTTTAATAATAAGGTGGGGGCCCTAAGTGCGGCAATTGATTTTTTCCTAACTGTATATTCTGGGGGGGGAGGGGGCCTGAGGGTGGTGGTCATCTGTCTTGGCCTCCACATGTTGTTGGGCTGGTGGTTGTGCATGGGGAGGAGAGGCTTGAACCCTGGTCCTGGGAGTGTGAGACACTGTTGCTAACCACTAGCCTACCAAGCCACCCCCTTCCTTTATTTTGATTTTGCCTGGATGTTCCTTCCTCACCATTAGTTAGGCACTGGTGCCGTTTCAGGTAAAGTAGGAGACCGAGTTGTCAGGTTTTTGTACTGGTCTGTGTGGCTTAGTTGGCTAAGTGTCTGTGCTTGTGATCAGAAGGTCATGGGTTCAAGCCCAGCCTTGGCCTGCCTGTTGGTTTATAGGAAAAGAAGGGTTAAGGGTTGTGTATCATTATTATTATAAGTCTTGCTGCTCTCACACTTGTTTAATAATAAGGTGGGGGCCCTAAGTGTGGCAATTGATTTTTTCCTAACTGTATATTCTGGGGGTGGAGGGGGCCTGAGGGTGGTGGTCATCTGTCTTGGCCTCCACATGTTGTTGGGCTGGTGGTTGTGCATGGGGAGGAGAGGCTTGAACCCTAGTCCTGGGAGTGTGAGACACTGTTGCTAACCACTAGCCTACCAAGCCACCCCCCTCCTTTATTTTGATTTTGCCTGGATGTTCCTTCCTCACCATTAGTTAGGCACTGGTGCCGTTTGAGGTAAAGTAGGAGACCGAGTTGTCAAGTTTTTGTACTGGTCTGTGTGGCTTAGTTGGCTAAGTGTCTGTGCTTGTGATCAGAAGGTCATGGGTTCAAGCCCAGCCTTGGCCTGCCTGTTGGTTTATAGGAAAATAAGGGTTGTGTGTTATTATTATAAGTCTTGCTGCTCTCACACTTGTTTAATAATAAGGTGGGGGCCCTAAGTGCGGCAATTGATTTTTTCCTAACTGTATATTCTGGGGGGGGAGGGGGCCTGAGGGTGGTGGTCATCTGTCTTGGCCTCCACATGTTGTTGGGCTGGTGGTTGTGCATGGGGAGGAGAGGCTTGAACCCTAGTCCTGGGAGTGTGAGACACTGTTGCTAACCACTAGCCTACCAAGCCACCCCCCTCCTTTATTTTGATTTTGCCTGGATGTTCCTTCCTCACCATTAGTTAGGCACTGGTGCCGTTTGAGGTAAAGTAGGAGACCGAGTTGTCAAGTTTTTGTACTGGTCTGTGTGGCTTAGTTGGCTAAGTGTCTGTGCTTGTGATCAGAAGGTCATGGGTTCAAGCCCAGCCTTGGCCTGCCTGTTGGTTTATAGGAAAATAAGGGTTGTGTGTTATTATTATAAGTCTTGCTGCTCTCACACTTGTTTAATAATAAGGTGGGGGCCCTAAGTGCGGCAATTGATTTTTTCCTAACTGTATATTCTGGGGGGGGAGGGGGCCTGAGGGTGGTGGTCATCTGTCTTGGCCTCCACATGTTGTTGGGCTGGTGGTTGTGCATGGGGAGGAGAGGCTTGAACCCTAGTCCTGGGAGTGTGAGACACTGTTGCTAACCACTAGCCTACCAAGCCACCCCCCTCCTTTATTTTGATTTTGCCTGGATGTTCCTTCCTCACCATTAGTTAGGCACTGGTGCCGTTTGAGGTAAAGTAGGAGACCGAGTTGTCAAGTTTTTGTACTGGTCTGTGTGGCTTAGTTGGCTAAGTGTCTGTGCTTGTGATCAGAAGGTCATGGGTTCAAGCCCAGCCTTGGCCTGCCTGTTGGTTTATAGGAAAATAAGGGTTGTGTGTTATTATTATAAGTCTTGCTGCTCTCACACTTGTTTAATAATAAGGTGGGGGCCCTAAGTGCGGCAATTGATTTTTTCCTAACTGTATATTCTGGGGGGGGAGGGGGCCTGAGGGTGGTGGTCATCTGTCTTGGCCTCCACATGTTGTTGGGCTGGTGGTTGTGCATGGGGAGGAGAGGCTTGAACCCTAGTCCTGGGAGTGTGAGACACTGTTGCTAACCACTAGCCTACCAAGCCACCCCCCTCCTTTATTTTGATTTTGCCTGGATGTTCCTTCCTCACCATTAGTTAGGCACTGGTGCCGTTTGAGGTAAAGTAGGAGACCGAGTTGTCAAGTTTTTGTACTGGTCTGTGTGGCTTAGTTGGCTAAGTGTCTGTGCTTGTGATCAGAAGTTCATGGGTTCAAGCCCAGCCTTGGCCTGCCTGTTGGTTTATAGGAAAGGAAGGGTTAAGGGTTGTGTGTTATTATTATAAGTCTTGCTGCTCTCACACTTGTTTAATAATAAGGTGGGGGCCCTAAGTGCGGCAATTGATTTTTTCCCAACTGTATATTCTGGGGGGGGGAGGCTTGAACCCTGGTCCTGGGAGTGTGAGACACTGTTGCTAACCACTAGCCTACCAAGCCACCCCCCTCCTTTATTTTGATTTTGCCTGGAAGTTCCTTCCTCACCATTAGTTAGGCACTGGTGCCGTTTCAGGTAAAGTAGGAGACCGAGTTGTCAGGTTTTTGTACTGGTCTGTGTGGCTTAGTTGGCTAAGTGTCTGTGCTTGTGATCAGAAGGTCATGGGTTCAAGCCCAGCCTTGGCCTGCCTGTTGGTTTATAGGAAAAGAAGGGTTAAGGGTTGTGTATCATTATTATTATAAGTCTTGCTGCTCTCACACTTGTTTAATAATAAGGTGGGGGCCCTAAGTGTGGCAATTGATTTTTTCCTAACTGTATATTCTGGGGTGGAGGGGGCCTGAGGGTGGTGGTCATCTGTCTTGGCCTCCACATGTTGTTGGGCTGGTGGTTGTGCATGGGGAGGAGAGGCTTGAACCCTAGTCCTGGGAGTGTGAGACACTGTTGCTAACCACTAGCCTACCAAGCCACCCCCCTCCTTTATTTTGATTTTGCCTGGATGTTCCTTCCTCACCATTAGTTAGGCACTGGTGCCGTTTGAGGTAAAGTAGGAGACCGAGTTGTCAAGTTTTTGTACTGGTCTGTGTGGCTTAGTTGGCTAAGTGTCTGTGCTTGTGATCAGAAGGTCATGGGTTCAAGCCCAGCCTTGGCCTGCCTGTTGGTTTATAGGAAAATAAGGGTTGTGTGTTATTATTATAAGTCTTGCTGCTCTCACACTTGTTTAATAATAAGGTGGGGGCCCTAAGTGTGGCAATTGATTTTTTCCTAACTGTATATTCTGGGGGGGGAGGGGGCCTGAGGGTGGTGGTCATCTGTCTTGGCCTCCACATGTTGTTGGGCTGGTGGTTGTGCATGGGGAGGAGAGGCTTGAACCCTAGTCCTGGGAGTGTGAGACACTGTTGCTAACCACTAGCCTACCAAGCCACCCCCCTCCTTTATTTTGATTTTGCCTGGATGTTCCTTCCTCACCATTAGTTAGGCACTGGTGCCGTTTGAGGTAAAGTAGGAGACCGAGTTGTCAAGTTTTTGTACTGGTCTGTGTGGCTTAGTTGGCTAAGTGTCTGTGCTTGTGATCAGAAGGTCATGGGTTCAAGCCCAGCCTTGGCCTGCCTGTTGGTTTATAGGAAAATAAGGGTTGTGTGTTATTATTATAAGTCTTGCTGCTCTCACACTTGTTTAATAATAAGGTGGGGGCCCTAAGTGTGGCAATTGATTTTTTCCTAACTGTATATTCTGGGGGGGGAGGGGGCCTGAGGGTGGTGGTCATCTGTCTTGGCCTCCACATGTTGTTGGGCTGGTGGTTGTGCATGGGGAGGAGAGGCTTGAACCCTAGTCCTGGGAGTGTGAGACACTGTTGCTAACCACTAGCCTACCAAGCCACCCCCCTCCTTTATTTTGATTTTGCCTGGATGTTCCTTCCTCACCATTAGTTAGGCACTGGTGCCGTTTGAGGTAAAGTAGGAGACCGAGTTGTCAAGTTTTTGTACTGGTCTGTGTGGCTTAGTTGGCTAAGTGTCTGTGCTTGTGATCAGAAGGTCATGGGTTCAAGCCCAGCCTTGGCCTGCCTGTTGGTTTATAGGAAAATAAGGGTTGTGTGTTATTATTATAAGTCTTGCTGCTCTCACACTTGTTTAATAATAAGGTGGGGGCCCTAAGTGTGGCAATTGATTTTTTCCTAACTGTATATTCTGGGGGGGGAGGGGGCCTGAGGGTGGTGGTCATCTGTCTTGGCCTCCACATGTTGTTGGGCTGGTGGTTGTGCATGGGGAGGAGAGGCTTGAACCCTAGTCCTGGGAGTGTGAGACACTGTTGCTAACCACTAGCCTACCAAGCCACCCCCCTCCTTTATTTTGATTTTGCCTGGATGTTCCTTCCTCACCATTAGTTAGGCACTGGTGCCGTTTGAGGTAAAGTAGGAGACCGAGTTGTCAAGTTTTTGTACTGGTCTGTGTGGCTTAGTTGGCTAAGTGTCTGTGCTTGTGATCAGAAGGTCATGGGTTCAAGCCCAGCCTTGGCCTGCCTGTTGGTTTATAGGAAAAGAAGGGTTAAGGGTTGTGTGTTATTATTATAAGTCTTGCTGCTCTCACACTTGTTTAATAATAAGGTGGGGGCCCTAAGTGTGGCAATTGATTTTTTCCTAACTGTATATTCTGGGGGGGGAGGGGGCCTGAGGGTGGTGGTCATCTGTCTTGGCCTCCACATGTTGTTGGGCTGGTGGTTGTGCATGGGGAGGAGAGGCTTGAACCCTAGTCCTGGGAGTGTGAGACACTGTTGCTAACCACTAGCCTACCAAGCCACCCCCCTCCTTTATTTTGATTTTGCCTGGATGTTCCTTCCTCACCATTAGTTAGGCACTGGTGCCGTTTGAGGTAAAGTAGGAGACCGAGTTGTCAAGTTTTTGTACTGGTCTGTGTGGCTTAGTTGGCTAAGTGTCTGTGCTTGTGATCAGAAGGTCATGGGTTCAAGCCCAGCCTTGGCCTGCCTGTTGGTTTATAGGAAAATAAGGGTTGTGTGTTGTTATTATAAGTCTTGCTGCTCTCACACTTGTTTAATAATAAGGTGGGGGCCCTAAGTGTGGCAATTGATTTTTTCCTAACTGTATATTCTGGGGGGGGAGGGGGCCTGAGGGTGGTGGTCATCTGTCTTGGCCTCCACATGTTGTTGGGCTGGTGGTTGTGCATGGGGAGGAGAGGCTTGAACCCTAGTCCTGGGAGTGTGAGACACTGTTGCTAACCACTAGCCTACCAAGCCACCCCCCTCCTTTATT
Source organism: Paramormyrops kingsleyae (assembly GCF_048594095.1). Taxonomy (NCBI): domain Eukaryota; kingdom Metazoa; phylum Chordata; class Actinopteri; order Osteoglossiformes; family Mormyridae; genus Paramormyrops; species Paramormyrops kingsleyae. Next base: position 15,539,303 of record NC_132810.1, read on the forward strand.
TTGATTTTGCCTGGATGTTCCTTCCTCACCATTAGTTAGGCACTGGTGCCGTTTGAGGTAAAGTAGGAGACCGAGTTGTCAAGTTTTTGTACTGGTCTGTGTGGCTTAGTTGGCTAAGTGTCTGTGCTTGTGATCAGAAGGTCATGGGTTCAAGCCCAGCCTTGGCCTGCCTGTTGGTTTATAGGAAAATAAGGGTTGTGTGTTATTATTATAAGTCTTGCTGCTCTCACACTTGTTTAATAATAAGGTGGGGGCCCTAAGTGTGGCAATTGATTTTTTCCTAACTGTATATTCTGGGGGGGGAGGGGGCCTGAGGGTGGTGGTCATCTGTCTTGGCCTCCACATGTTGTTGGGCTGGTGGTTGTGCATGGGGAGGAGAGGCTTGAACCCTAGTCCTGGGAGTGTGAGACACTGTTGCTAACCACTAGCCTACCAAGCCACCCCCCTCCTTTATTTTGATTTTGCCTGGATGTTCCTTCCTCACCATTAGTTAGGCACTGGTGCCGTTTGAGGTAAAGTAGGAGACCGAGTTGTCAAGTTTTTGTACTGGTCTGTGTGGCTTAGTTGGCTAAGTGTCTGTGCTTGTGATCAGAAGGTCATGGGTTCAAGCCCAGCCTTGGCCTGCCTGTTGGTTTATAGGAAAAGAAGGGTTAAGGGTTGTGTGTTATTATTATAAGTCTTGCTGCTCTCACACTTGTTTAATAATAAGGTGGGGGCCCTAAGTGTGGCAATTGATTTTTTCCTAACTGTATATTCTGGGGGGGGGAGGCTTGAACCCTGGTCCTGGGAGTGTGAGACACTGTTGCTAACCACTAGCCTACCAAGCCACCCCCCTCCTTTATTTTGATTTTGCCTGGATGTTCCTTCCTCACCATTAGTTAGGCACTGGTGCCGTTTGAGGTAAAGTAGGAGACCGAGTTGTCAAGTTTTTGTACTGGTCTGTGTGGCTTAGTTGGCTAAGTGTCTGTGCTTGTGATCAGAAGGTCATGGGTTCAAGCCCAGCCTTGGCCTGCCTGTTGGTTTATAGGAAAATAAGGGTTGTGTGTTATTATTATAAGTCTTGCTGCTCTCACACTTGTTTAATAATAAGGTGGGGGCCCTAAGTGCGGCAATTGATTTTTTCCTAACTGTATATTCTGGGGGGGGAGGGGGCCTGAGGGTGGTGGTCATCTGTCTTGGCCTCCACATGTTGTTGGGCTGGTGGTTGTGCATGGGGAGGAGAGGCTTGAACCCTAGTCCTGGGAGTGTGAGACACTGTTGCTAACCACTAGCCTACCAAGCCACCCCCCTCCTTTATTTTGATTTTGCCTGGATGTTCCTTCCTCACCATTAGTTAGGCACTGGTGCCGTTTGAGGTAAAGTAGGAGACCGAGTTGTCAAGTTTTTGTACTGGTCTGTGTGGCTTAGTTGGCTAAGTGTCTGTGCTTGTGATCAGAAGGTCATGGGTTCAAGCCCAGCCTTGGCCTGCCTGTTGGTTTATAGGAAAATAAGGGTTGTGTGTTATTATTATAAGTCTTGCTGCTCTCACACTTGTTTAATAATAAGGTGGGGGCCCTAAGTGTGGCAATTGATTTTTTCCTAACTGTATATTCTGGGGGGGGAGGGGGCCTGAGGGTGGTGGTCATCTGTCTTGGCCTCCACATGTTGTTGGGCTGGTGGTTGTGCATGGGGAGGAGAGGCTTGAACCCTAGTCCTGGGAGTGTGAGACACTGTTGCTAACCACTAGCCTACCAAGCCACCCCCCTCCTTTATTTTGATTTTGCCTGGATGTTCCTTCCTCACCATTAGTTAGGCACTGGTGCCGTTTGAGGTAAAGTAGGAGACCGAGTTGTCAAGTTTTTGTACTGGTCTGTGTGGCTTAGTTGGCTAAGTGTCTGTGCTTGTGATCAGAAGGTCATGGGTTCAAGCCCAGCCTTGGCCTGCCTGTTGGTTTATAGGAAAATAAGGGTTGTGTGTTATTATTATAAGTCTTGCTGCTCTCACACTTGTTTAATAATAAGGTGGGGGCCCTAAGTGTGGCAATTGATTTTTTCCTAACTGTATATTCTGGGGGGGGAGGGGGCCTGAGGGTGGTGGTCATCTGTCTTGGCCTCCACATGTTGTTGGGCTGGTGGTTGTGCATGGGGAGGAGAGGCTTGAACCCTAGTCCTGGGAGTGTGAGACACTGTTGCTAACCACTAGCCTACCAAGCCACCGCCCTCCTTTATTTTGATTTTGCCTGGATGTTCCTTCCTCACCATTAGTTAGGCACTGGTGCCGTTTGAGGTAAAGTAGGAGACCGAGTTGTCAAGTTTTTGTACTGGTCTGTGTGGCTTAGTTGGCTAAGTGTCTGTGCTTGTGATCAGAAGGTCATGGGTTCAAGCCCAGCCTTGGCCTGCCTGTTGGTTTATAGGAAAATAAGGGTTGTGTGTTATTATTATAAGTCTTGCTGCTCTCACACTTGTTTAATAATAAGGTGGGGGCCCTAAGTGTGGCAATTGATTTTTTCCTAACTGTATATTCTGGGGGGGGAGGGGGCCTGAGGGTGGTGGTCATCTGTCTTGGCCTCCACATGTTGTTGGGCTGGTGGTTGTGCATGGGGAGGAGAGGCTTGAACCCTAGTCCTGGGAGTGTGAGACACTGTTGCTAACCACTAGCCTACCAAGCCACCCCCCTCCTTTATTTTGATTTTGCCTGGATGTTCCTTCCTCACCATTAGTTAGGCACTGGTGCCGTTTGAGGTAAAGTAGGAGACCGAGTTGTCAAGTTTTTGTACTGGTCTGTGTGGCTTAGTTGGCTAAGTGTCTGTGCTTGTGATCAGAAGGTCATGGGTTCAAGCCCAGCCTTGGCCTGCCTGTTGGTTTATAGGAAAATAAGGGTTGTGTGTTATTATTATAAGTCTTGCTGCTCTCACACTTGTTTAATAATAAGGTGGGGGCCCTAAGTGCGGCAATTGATTTTTTCCTAACTGTATATTCTGGGGGGGGAGGGGGCCTGAGGGTGGTGGTCATCTGTCTTGGCCTCCACATGTTGTTGGGCTGGTGGTTGTGCATGGGGAGGAGAGGCTTGAACCCTAGTCCTGGGAGTGTGAGACACTGTTGCTAACCACTAGCCTACCAAGCCACCCCCCTCCTTTATTTTGATTTTGCCTGGATGTTCCTTCCTCACCATTAGTTAGGCACTGGTGCCGTTTGAGGTAAAGTAGGAGACCGAGTTGTCAAGTTTTTGTACTGGTCTGTGTGGCTTAGTTGGCTAAGTGTCTGTGCTTGTGATCAGAAGGTCATGGGTTCAAGCCCAGCCTTGGCCTGCCTGTTGGTTTATAGGAAAAGAAGGGTTAAGGGTTGTGTGTTATTATTATAAGTCTTGCTGCTCTCACACTTGTTTAATAATAAGGTGGGGGCCCTAAGTGTGGCAATTGATTTTTTCCTAACTGTATATTCTGGGGGGGGGAGGCTTGAACCCTGGTCCTGGGAGTGTGAGACACTGTTGCTAACCACTAGCCTACCAAGCCACCCCCCTCCTTTATTTTGATTTTGCCTGGATGTTCCTTCCTCACCATTAGTTAGGCACTGGTGCCGTTTGAGGTAAAGTAGGAGACCGAGTTGTCAAGTTTTTGTACTGGTCTGTGTGGCTTAGTTGGCTAAGTGTCTGTGCTTGTGATCAGAAGTTCATGGGTTCAAGCCCAGCCTTGGCCTGCCTGTTGGTTTATAGGAAAAGAAGGGTTAAGGGTTGTGTGTTATTATTATAAGTCTTGCTGCTCTCACACTTGTTTAATAATAAGGTGGGGGCCCTAAGTGTGGCAATTGATTTTTTCCTAACTGTATATTCTGGGGGGGAGGCTTGAACCCTGGTCCTGGGAGTGTGAGACACTGTTGCTAACCACTAGCCTACCAAGCCACCCCCCTCCTTTATTTTGATTTTGCCTGGAAGTTCCTTCCTCACCATTAGTTAGGCACTGGTGCCGTTTCAGGTAAAGTAGGAGACCGAGTTGTCAGGTTTTTGTACTGGTCTGTGTGGCTTAGTTGGCTAAGTGTCTGTGCTTGTGATCAGAAGGTCATGGGTTCAAGCCCAGCCTTGGCCTGCCTGTTGGTTTATAGGAAAAGAAGGGTTAAGGGTTGTGTATCATTATTATTATAAGTCTTGCTGCTCTCACACTTGTTTAATAATAAGGTGGGGGCCCTAAGTGTGGCAATTGATTTTTTCCTAACTGTATATTCTGGGGTGGAGGGGGCCTGAGGGTGGTGGTCATCTGTCTTGGCCTCCACATGTTGTTGGGCTGGTGGTTGTGCATGGGGAGGAGAGGCTTGAACCCTAGTCCTGGGAGTGTGAGACACTGTTGCTAACCACTAGCCTACCAAGCCACCCCCCTCCTTTATTTTGATTTTGCCTGGATGTTCCTTCCTCACCATTAGTTAGGCACTGGTGCCGTTTGAGGTAAAGTAGGAGACCGAGTTGTCAAGTTTTTGTACTGGTCTGTGTGGCTTAGTTGGCTAAGTGTCTGTGCTTGTGATCAGAAGGTCATGGGTTCAAGCCCAGCCTTGGCCTGCCTGTTGGTTTATAGGAAAAGAAGGGTTAAGGGTTGTGTGTTATTATTATAAGTCTTGCTGCTCTCACACTTGTTTAATAATAAGGTGGGGGCCCTAAGTGCGGCAATTGATTTTTTCCTAACTGTATATTCTGGGGGGGGAGGGGGCCTGAGGGTGGTGGTCATCTGTCTTGGCCTCCACATGTTGTTGGGCTGGTGGTTGTGCATGGGGAGGAGAGGCTTGAACCCTGGTCCTGGGAGTGTGAGACACTGTTGCTAACCACTAGCCTACCAAGCCACCCCCTCCTTTATTTTGATTTTGCCTGGATGTTCCTTCCTCACCATTAGTTAGGCACTGGTGCTGTTTCAGGTAAAGTAGGAGACCGAGTTGTCAGGTTTTTGTACTGGTCTGTGTGGCTTAGTTGGCTAAGTGTCTGTGCTTGTGATCAGAAGGTCATGGGTTCAAGCCCAGCCTTGGCCTGCCTGTTGGTTTATAGGAAAAGAAGGGTTAAGGGTTGTGTATTATTATTATAAGTCTTGCTGCTCTCACACTAACTGTATATTCTGGGGGGGGAGGGGGCCTGAGGGTGGTGGTCATCTGTCTTGGCCTCCACATGTTGTTGGGCTGGTGGTTGTGCATGGGGAGGAGAGGCTTGAACCCTGGTCCTGGGAGTGTGAGACACTGTTGCTAACCACTAGCCTACCAAGCCACCCCCCTCCTTTATTTTGATTTTGCCTGGATGTTCCTTCCTCACCATTAGTTAGGCACTGGTGCCGTTTCAGGTACAGTAGGAGACCGAGTTGTCAGGTTTTTGTACTGGTCTGTGTGGCTTAGTTGGCTAAGTGTCTGTGCTTGTGATCAGAAGGTCATGGGTTCAAGCCCAGCCTTGGCCTGCCTGTTGGTTTATAGGAAAAGAAGGGTTAAGGGTTGTGTATCATTATTATTATAAGTCTTGCTGCTCTCACACTTGTTTAATAATAAGGTGGGGGCCCTAAGTGTGGCAATTGATTTTTTCCTAACTGTATATTCTGGGGGGGGGAGGGGGCCTGAGGGTGGTGGTCATCTGTCTTGGCCTCCACATGTTGTTGGGCTGGTGGTTGTGCATGGGGAGGAGAGGCTTGAACCCTGGTCCTGGGAGTGTGAGACACTGTTGCTAACCACTAGCCTACCAAGCCACCCCCCTCCTTTATTTTGATTTTGCCTGGATGTTCCTTCCTCACCATTAGTTAGGCACTGGTGCCGTTTGAGGTAAAGTAGGAGACCGAGTTGTCAAGTTTTTGTACTGGTCTGTGTGGCTTAGTTGGCTAAGTGTCTGTGCTTGTGATCAGAAGGTCATGGGTTCAAGCCCAGCCTTGGCCTGCCTGTTGGTTTATAGGAAAAGAAGGGTTAAGGGTTGTGTGTTATTATTATAAGTCTTGCTGCTCTCACACTTGTTTAATAATAAGGTGGGGGCCCTAAGTGTGGCAATTGATTTTTTCCTAACTGTATATTCTGGGGGGGGAGGGGGCCTGAGGGTGGTGGTCATCTGTCTTGGCCTCCACATGTTGTTGGGCTGGTGGTTGTGCATGGGGAGGAGAGGCTTGAACCCTAGTCCTGGGAGTGTGAGACACTGTTGCTAACCACTAGCCTACCAAGCCACCCCCCTCCTTTATTTTGATTTTGCCTGGATGTTCCTTCCTCACCATTAGTTAGGCACTGGTGCCGTTTGAGGTAAAGTAGGAGACCGAGTTGTCAAGTTTTTGTACTGGTCTGTGTGGCTTAGTTGGCTAAGTGTCTGTGCTTGTGATCAGAAGGTCATGGGTTCAAGCCCAGCCTTGGCCTGCCTGTTGGTTTATAGGAAAATAAGGGTTGTGTGTTATTATTATAAGTCTTGCTGCTCTCACACTTGTTTAATAATAAGGTGGGGGCCCTAAGTGCGGCAATTGATTTTTTCCTAACTGTATATTCTGGGGGGGGAGGGGGCCTGAGGGTGGTGGTCATCTGTCTTGGCCTCCACATGTTGTTGGGCTGGTGGTTGTGCATGGGGAGGAGAGGCTTGAACCCTAGTCCTGGGAGTGTGAGACACTGTTGCTAACCACTAGCCTACCAAGCCACCCCCCTCCTTTATTTTGATTTTGCCTGGATGTTCCTTCCTCACCATTAGTTAGGCACTGGTGCCGTTTGAGGTAAAGTAGGAGACCGAGTTGTCAAGTTTTTGTACTGGTCTGTGTGGCTTAGTTGGCTAAGTGTCTGTGCTTGTGATCAGAAGGTCATGGGTTCAAGCCCAGCCTTGGCCTGCCTGTTGGTTTATAGGAAAAGAAGGGTTAAGGGTTGTGTGTTATTATTATAAGTCTTGCTGCTCTCACACTTGTTTAATAATAAGGTGGGGGCCCTAAGTGTGGCAATTGATTTTTTCCTAACTGTATATTCTGGGGGGGGGAGGCTTGAACCCTGGTCCTGGGAGTGTGAGACACTGTTGCTAACCACTAGCCTACCAAGCCACCCCCCTCCTTTATTTTGATTTTGCCTGGATGTTCCTTCCTCACCATTAGTTAGGCACTGGTGCCGTTTGAGGTAAAGTAGGAGACCGAGTTGTCAAGTTTTTGTACTGGTCTGTGTGGCTTAGTTGGCTAAGTGTCTGTGCTTGTGATCAGAAGGTCATGGGTTCAAGCCCAGCCTTGGCCTGCCTGTTGGTTTATAGGAAAAGAAGGGTTAAGGGTTGTGTGTTATTATTATAAGTCTTGCTGCTCTCACACTTGTTTAATAATAAGGTGGGGGCCCTAAGTGCGGCAATTGATTTTTTCCTAACTGTATATTCTGGGGGGGGAGGGGGCCTGAGGGTGGTGGTCATCTGTCTTGGCCTCCACATGTTGTTGGGCTGGTGGTTGTGCATGGGGAGGAGAGGCTTGAACCCTGGTCCTGGGAGTGTGAGACACTGTTGCTAACCACTAGCCTACCAAGCCACCCCCCTCCTTTATTTTGATTTTGCCTGGATGTTCCTTCCTCACCATTAGTTAGGCACTGGTGCCGTTTCAGGTACAGTAGGAGACCGAGTTGTCAGGTTTTTGTACTGGTCTGTGTGGCTTAGTTGGCTAAGTGTCTGTGCTTGTGATCAGAAGGTCATGGGTTCAAGCCCAGCCTTGGCCTGCCTGTTGGTTTATAGGAAAAGAAGGGTTAAGGGTTGTGTATCATTATTATTATAAGTCTTGCTGCTCTCACACTTGTTTAATAATAAGGTGGGGGCCCTAAGTGTGGCAATTGATTTTTTCCTAACTGTATATTCTGGGGGGGGGAGGGGGCCTGAGGGTGGTGGTCATCTGTCTTGGCCTCCACATGTTGTTGGGCTGGTGGTTGTGCATGGGGAGGAGAGGCTTGAACCCTGGTCCTGGGAGACACTGTTGCTAACCACTAGCCTACCAAGCCACCCCCCTCCTTTATTTTGATTTTGCCTGGATGTTCCTTCCTCACCATTAGTTAGGCACTGGTGCCGTTTCAGGTAAAGTAGGAGACCGAGTTGTCAAGTTTTTGTACTGGTCTGTGTGGCTTAGTTGGCTAAGTGTCTTTGCTTGTGATCAGAAGGTCATGGGTTCAAGCCCAGCCTTGGCCTGCCTGTTGGTTTATAGGGAAAGAAGGGTTAAGGGTTGTGTATTATTATTATTATAAGTCTTGCTGCTCTCACACTTGTTTAATAATAAGGTGGGGGCCCTAAGTGTGGCAATTGATTTTTTCTTAACTGTATATTCAGGGGGGGGGGGGGGGGGCCTGAGGGTGGTGGTCATCTGTCTTGGCCTCCACATGTTGTTGGGGTGGTGGTTGTGCATGGGGAGGAGAGGCTCAAACCCTGGTCCCTGAGGTGTGAGGCCAGAGTGCTACCACTGCACCACTGCACCACCAAGACACTCAGGCTTTCCTACTTTAGGCTTAAAAAATTCAGGTAGACATCATGCGATAAGAACTTTCATTGTCATAAAATTCAGTTTCACAACAGGTAGACCAAGGCTGGGCTTGAACCCACGACCTTCTGGTCACAAGCACAGACACTTAGCCCACTAAGCCACACAAGCCAGTACAGACACTCAACAACTCGGTCTCCTACTTTAGCTGAAACGGCACCTGTGCATAACTAATGGTGAGGAAAGGATGTGCAGGCAAAATCAAAATAAAGGACAGGCAGGCCAAGGCTGGGCTTGAACCCATAACCTTCAAATCACAAGCACAGGCACTTAGCCCACTAAGCCACACAAGACAGTACAGACACACAACAACTCGTTCTCCTACTTTAGCTGAAACGGCACCGGTGCATAACTAATGGTGAGGAAAGGATGTCCAGGCAAAATCAAAATGAAGGACAGGCAGGCCAAGGTTGGGCTTGAACCCATAAGCTTCAAATCACAAGCACAGACACTTAGCCCACTAAGCCACACAAGACAGTACCGACATGCAACAACTCGTTCTCCTACTTTAGCTGAAACGGCACCGGTGCATAACTAATGGTGAGGAAAGGACTTATAATAATAAATAAATATAATATAGTCTTATAATAATAATACACAAGACTTATCCCCATCTCTTCCTCTAAACCCACAGGCAAGCCAAAGCTGGGCTTGATCCCATGACCTTCTGATCACAAGCACAGACACTTAGCCCACTAAGCCACACAAACCAGTACAGACACTTCCATCAGCCACCCGCCAAACACTCGTATACAGTTACCTGCTGGCCGTCAGGAGGAACACTGGAGGAACATGAAAATGCCTCACAGCAGATATGAGGCAACAGCGCCCCCATGCTGGTGAAGTCTGTATAGCACCTCTTTGAAATTAGTACTTTGATTAAATTAACGACAACAGAACATTTTTAATGGCAGTATGTGATTTTTTTTTTGTTTCACGCATAATACATTTGTAAGGTGGAACTTTGATTGCACACCTACATGAAGACTTGATAAAGTCACTTTGATCAGCTGCAGGTGTGAACAGCGACACCAGCTGGTGGGCCTTAGCACATTCACCTTGGTTATAGAGCTCAGGCTGGGTAAGACTTAGCGGCCCAGCGGCAAGACAAGCCACTAGGAACATCACACGGGAGGTGCAAATGGGTTAAAAGAAAGGGTTGAGTGCCGCCGAACTGGGAGGGAGAGAGAGAGTGGTGAAGGAGACCAGCCCTCGGCCACCCCCACAGCCCATGGACATGCCCCCCACAGGAAGACAGACAGCTCACGCTGTAGACTGATGACACTCATGCTTTAGGCTTAAAAAATCCTGGTAGACATCATGCGATAAGAACTTTCGTTGTTATTGCCTTTTGTCATAAAATCCAGTTTCACATACTTCCAAATTTATACACAGTGTTTCAACAGCCAGCACAAACCCCATTACATCACAGGGAACACGAACACGAACACATACACACACACACAACCTTAGCAGAGACTTGAACCCTGGCCCCCAGGGTGGAAGGCAGTAATGCTCACCACATCACCACCATGACACACACTTAGCCCAATAAGCCACACAAGCCAGTATAGATACTCAACATCTTGGTCTCCTAGTTTACCTGAAATGGTGCATAACTGATAGAAAAAAATCAGCTTGGTAGGATAGTGGTTAGCAGCATTGCCTCACACTCCCAGGACCAGGGTTCAAGTCCCTGTCATGGCACCATGTGTGGAGTTTGCAGGCTCTGCCTTTATCATCTTGGGGTTTCCTCTTTCTCTGGGTAAAAAAAATCAAGAATTTTGACCAAATTAAACATCATGTAAAGATCTGAAAATGTGTGAACCTTAAATTTTGTGACAAAAGTTAAGATCAAAGGGCTCTATATATATATATTTTTAAAAAATTATTGCATGCTTGCTACCTGTTTCTTTTAACGATGGTATTTATCATGACATATTTTTAGTTCAAATGAGCCCAGTGTGGGTGGCATGGTGGTGTAGTGGTTAGTGCTAACTGCTATTGCCTCCCACCCCTGAGACCAGCGTTCAAGTTTCCACCAGTAATCTGTGTGTGGAGTTTGTGTGTTCTCCCTGTGTTTGAGGGGGGGGGGGTGCTGGTGTAGCAGAGCCTATAAGACAGGAAACAACCTAGGCTGGCAGGGAGGGGACTGAGTCCCTCCCTGCTGTGTGTGTGTCTGCCTCTAAACCCCTCCCTGCTGTGTGTGTGTGTCTGCCTCTAAGTCCCTCCCTGCTGTGTGTGTGTCTGCCTCTAAGCCCCTCCCTGCTGTGTGTGTGTGTGTGTGTGTGTGTGTGTGTCTGCCTCTAAGCCCCTCCCTGGGATGTGTGAGTCTGCCTCTAAGCCCCTCCCTGCTGTGTGTGTTTGCCTCTAAACCCCTCCCTGGCATTTGTGAGTCCATCTCTGAGTCCCTCCCAGTGTGTGTGAAGATCACACTCATTCCCATGTGCTTCTGCTAATTCAGAGGAACTGCCCAATAGGCCCTGCTTCCTGATAGGCTGATAGGCCCTGCTTCCTGATAGGCTGACTTGGAAGTTTTTCATCTGTATAATCCACAGCTCTGGTGCAATCAGCAAACTTCAGACTGTGCTGCGCTGTGACACAGGGAGGAAGCAGCCCACAAGTGTGACACATGATGACTCTTTCCCCCTTGCAGTAACAGCCTTCAAGCTGGGAAAAGAAAGTCCTTTCTGAAAATCATACATCCATATCATTCAGAAAAACATCTTACATTGAGCCATGAACACTTCCCATTTCTCAAATAAGGACTTCCTTTATTCTGAGCCTTGACAAACATGGCAACCCTTGCTCCTTAAAGTCCTCTAGAAAATTATACTGACCCTGAGAGGACAGGAGTATAATTACAAACATCTGGTAACAAACCAGTGTTTGTTACTACCTGACATCTGCAGAACTTTGAGTGTGCCTTTCCATTAGATTCTTTTGGACCAAGAAGGAGCTATAAGATAAAAGGGTGAACAGCTTCCTCATTAAACCAGAACCAAAAGGCAACTTCAACCCATATCATAAGGGTCAAAAGGAACTTGTTGTTATAAATTTTCTACGCCGTACCACTAATAGAGGTGAGGAGGCACTGCCATGGACCTGAGCTAAGGAGCCATTAGGGATGATGGGAAATGAAATGCAGGTGTGTCATCATACCGGGTCACAGGGCCCCGCCAGAGGAGCCAGGATAGTGGGGTTGGTCAGCGAGACCACAGCTTGCCTCACCGGTTCAGTGTGAAACACAGTGATGCCTCAGATAGACCCCAAGCTGACCTCTGGGCCCCCCATGTGAAGTAAAAACAGAGCGTGTTTGTCACCTGCTAGCGTGGAGCACGGGCAGTTTCAACACAACATGACCCACAACCTGCGTCCCCCCCCCTCAAAACACATCTACCTACGCCCCAAATCAAGGCCTCTCTGCACCAACGAGACTGACGCAGACAGACAGGAATCTCCGCGGCTGCTTTACCAGGCTTACTGGCCATGTGATTAAGCTCAACCTTCAAAAGGAGCGCCTTCAAGCCAGCCCCCAGGAGACCCCAGCGTCCCTCCCGAAACACACGGAGCATGCCTCAGCACCTACACACACCAGTCCGGAGAGCCTCGGGCCCCTCTCAGCCTTGTTTGGTCACTGGGGGTGGGGGTATCAGGTATGGCTGGTTTATGTCACCATCACAGCAGACGGGGGACACGATAAAGCCCCCCGCAACACACGTTCACTTAGTGGAGAGCGTTTCTCATGAGGCCTTTCATCTTCTCGAAATCCACGTCACGGTGACATAAACAAGCAGACGGCTGTTTGCAGAGAGCAGCACAGTGGCGAGGGGCAGCTTTTAATGCTGTGAAGCTACGTGCTAAATGGAGGCACGCTTCCAAGCACGGCCCCCAGTCACTCAGTTGCGGTCCACAGGTCACCTCAGCAGACGCACCTTAACACATGGCCAATGTGCACACCCCACCACGTGAGACTGAGAACAATCTGCCAATGGGAAATGGCCGAGTGCACAGCAGCAAACTGGGGGCAAGTTGGGCCAGCCAATCACATCAGGGGTTCAGAGGATGGATTATTATTTTTTTAATTTTTTTTTTTTTTTTTATGTGTCCTGTCCGGCAGCTTTCACAAGCAGAATAATGGTCTGAATGCACTGCTGTGTCAGACATATTTGCTTTACCATGAGGGGCTCTATAAACTCTGTATAGGCCCTTCATGTTAGTCAATTTCTTTTTATTCGTATATTCATTGTATTTTATTTAATACATGTAAAATATTCCAGTTGCCGTGCTGCCCAGAAGGGAGTGATAGATTAGGAAAATGAGTGAAGAAAAGGGGTAGGGAGAGAGATTAAAGAGAAGGAAGGAAAGAGAGAGATAGCGAGAGAGAGAGAGAAAAAAATAAAAAATGAACAAAGGCAGAGACAACAGTGGGACAGAGAGGCTAAGAAAGACAGGAGTAACGTAAAAAGCACATAAGGCAAGAAAAGAAAAAAAAACGCATTTGAAATACAACCAAAAAAGGATAACTACAAAGACACAACCAGAAATAAAGAAAATGGTTTATAACCGGGCCGGCAGACAGGAGCTCATGATGCGCTGGTGCTCGCCGGGCCTCCATAGAGGCAGACAGCCTCCAGCGATGCGCTGGTGCTCGCCGGGCCTCCATAGAGGCAGACAGCCTCCCGCGATGCGCTGGTGCTCGCCGGGCCTCCATAGAGGCAGACAGCCTCCCGCGATGCGCTGGTGCTCGCCGGGCCTCCATAGAGGCAGACAGCCTCCCGCGATGCGCTGGTGCTCGCCGGGCCTCCATAGAGGCAGACAGCCTCCCGCGATGCGCTGGTGCTCGCCGGGCCTCCATAGTGGCAGACAGCCTCCCGCGATGCGCTGGTGCTCGCCGGGCCTCCATAGAGGCAGACAGCCTCCCGCGATGCGCTGGTGCTCGCCGGGCCTCCATAGAGGCAGACAGCCTCCCGCGATGCGCTGGTGCTCGCCGGGCCTCCATAGTGGCAGACAGCCTCCCGCGATGCGCTGGTGCTCGCCGGGCCTCCGTAGAGGCAGACAGCCTCCCGCGATGCGCTGGTGCTCGCCGGGCCTCCATAGACCCCTCTTTTGTGCCGCCAGCTAGACGGGATCCCAGCATCACACTTTCCGCAATCGCCGCCATCTCTGGATCCTGCGGATTTATCCACAGGTGTTCTTAGTTCATGTCTGCCCCCCCCCTGCTGTCTGAGTGTCCAGCCTGAAAGGATTAACAGGAAACACCCCCACCAGCATCAGTTAGTAACTGACAGTAATTCTGTGAGGGTCATTCAACTTCCATTGTGATCATTGGAGATTCGACTTTGGAGAAAGAAACAGGAAAAAAAAAAATATATATATCAGCTTGGGCTCCATACTGGACTCCGCTGCCACATCTCCATTCAGCTCCATCCTGCGATACTGGGGATGGTGGGGGGGGGGCGCACAGACCCACGAGGATTCGGCTCACAGAACACACTCTCGCAAAACCTTACAAACACTCTCAGTGTGGAATGGCGGCACCGTTCCGGGTCATTTCCTGGCTCGTTCGCGCCGATCTGGGTGGGGTCCTGTTATCCGTGGTGAATCTGAGGCTGCGCGACATCGGGGGCTTTGCCACGGAGACACCCGGAAAGTGAAGGCGTAGCGTTCACGGCCCGCGGCAGCCTATTAAACACAGCTGGGGTCCCAGCAGCAGCCGTGTGACCTAATGAACAACAGAGCCAAGGGCAAGAGGCTTTTATTGGCTCATCACGAGTCACCTGCTGAAAGCCGCAGATTGATGGGGGGGGGGGGGGGGGGGCACTGGGCAGATGTGAGCCTGGCTATCAAAAGGACATCCTGTGCTTAAACTGCAAGGCTTTAAAATTACAAATTAACATGGGGAGAGCTCCATTACTGGGGGAGGATTTGCACATTCCTCCCAAAGGTAAGAAGGGATGAATTGTCAGCCAACATTTAGATGATGGATGTACCAAAGGCCCGTAAAGCGGCCCGCTGGATGCAGGGAAGGTGCCGGAGGAGCCAGCAGGACCACGGCCAAGTAAAAGGTCGCTGGGACTCAGAAGGTGAACCGGCGCTGAGGGAATAATTAATAAAATAAAGGGAATGATTCTATAAGGCTGTAACTAATCAAAACAAGAACTGACTGGCGCGCCGGCAAGTCAAGGCTACCTAATCGGAACAGATAGGGGGGGGCGACAGAGAACATCAGCGGCCCCTACTTATCTTTTAGCCTTCCAGAAGGCCAAGAACAGTACGAGCCGGCTGGAACCACACATGTGGTTGTCACGTACACGGAAGGTACCGAGAAAGGGGGGGGGGATGCCCAAAGGGCTTTAAAAGGGATACAACTGATGCATATGGCAGAGCCTCCTCCTGTACATGCTGAATGTATGTCAGACGGCCGCTCCCGGATTGCAATCTGTCAGACAATAAACCGGTGATTTGCAACTTCTCCCCGTGTCAGCTGTGAATCTCTTCTCATCCACGGACCCGGTGGAGACGCCGTGCTCCAACAGCGCCTAATGGTATCGAACCCAGTGGCCATGGAGGAATGACAGCCATAACGCCCTGGCCATTTCTTACTGGGATTGCAGCTCAAACAGGAATCCTCAGACTGACAGAGGCAATGGCACATGCTAGGAGTCCACAGCGTCTCCTGGGGTGGGACTGACAGAACCACAACGCCGTGACACGTTTGCTTATGGTGCTTAGCTCACGGCATCCTCTCCCCCATCCTGGTTTCTACTCAGATCACATGTAGAGAAAAACTTTGATTGATCACTAAGAAACAGAAAACATGCAGCACCTCTGGGACTCAGACAGATCCACTGATTTAACAAAGTCCCAGTAGGAACACAAACACGCAAAGATAAACCAGAAGACCTAAATTAGCTCTTAAAAATGACACATCCTTCTCATAAACAAAGCTTTATGGTCTGTCATAACCGACACAAACGGGATGAGCGATGCTGAACTACAGGCTGTGATTGGGATGGCGATTCTTCACTTATGAAAGCAGGCATCAAGCTGGGCATTTGATAAAAGCAGGAATGTGGCTGGATCTGAGGACAGAAATAGCCCCGTACACAGTGAACATCTGGGCACTAATTGGAGGAGACATGGTCACCTGACAAGTTGCTGCCCAAAGGGATGGATCACTGTCACACAGGACCTCTGGACAGAAAGGCTGCCTGGTCTGAACCGCCGGTTCACGAAAGCCTTGTCCCATCTGTCATTGAGCTGTGCAGGGGGGGGGCGGCGCTCCTCACCATGTGCTGGGGGGGGGGGGGGCGCTCCTCACCATGTGCTGGGGGACGCGGAGATATTCACTCACCTCCAGGGGGAGACATGCTTAGGGGTCACCGCTGTGCTCGACAGACACAGGTGCGCCACAGAGGGAAAGCCAACCGCGGAAATCAACCAGGTCGCGGTCGACTCCGAGTCCAGCAGGGAGGCTAAGGTGCCCGCTGGAGTGACCCTGAGAGGCTAAAACACTTAAGTCTATCAAACTCTCTGCCCCTAATTCTGCCCAACATGCAAAATCTGAGCACCGCATTTGCTAAAAATAAAGGCACTCCCCGCAATCCTGAGATTAGTCACTAGAGGGCGAATATCATGCATGACGTCTGGCTCTTTCCAGTACAGAAAAAGCAGCACCAAGGCGACCTGCTGTAAACCACAACACAAACCACAAACCACAATACAACTGCTTAACACAACAACATAGGGGCTGTGATTGGCTGGCACGTTGAGTTATTATGGTCAATGAACGAACCGGCCTCAGCTTTCCGGACTCTTCCGCTAGCAAGGCTTGCCCTATAAGGTGTCGGTCAGCGTGGTTTGAGGGCCTCGAGTCCTGACCTTCACACGCTCAGATTTCACCATGAAAACGTACGTGCTCACATGGGCCCCGGCTTCCAGGATTTCGTTTCACAAAGGAAAGAGACGCTTACCCCATAAAGCTTGAATGCTTTATATTTAGCAGAGGCTTTAGTCCACAGAGACGCATACGGCAGGTGATACATCACAGGCGCACAGCTGACAAGGAGCCAGCTTAAGTACAAACGCAGCAAGACAGAGCTTCCAATGATGGACTGTTAGCAAGTGACAGTTAGCATAGGCGCTGCGCGACACAGCCATCGGAAAGCAAGGGCAAGCTGGGCACCTACAGAATTATCCAGCGCCGTTAAGGGAACGTGCCCCGCACAGGCAAACAGCCCATCAGCATGGAAAACGACACGTCTCAGAGCAGACTGATCCAGCCCCAGCTGGGTGGAAAGTTGGTGACTATGCAAGAACGAGGGGCGTCAGATATTGTGAGAAATGGCAGGAGGGAGCAAAGCAATAATTCAGATAGGATGTCTACATAAGAAAAGGAGACAATTTTACAGCCCGGAGCGGAAAATATATCCGCAGCTTCTGTCAATATGGACTCCCATTCTAATTTACGCCGGAAAGTCAGTTTGGACCGGGGTGGTGATTTAGCTGCTCGGCGCTTAAAGTGCGTTTCTGTGTATCACCTAACGCTCGTAAACATGGAGCGCAAAGACCTTAATGATGTACCGCCATCACGCTGACTCAGCACGGGACGCGGGGAGGACATTACTACACCAGAACGGGGACTTTCACAGATGGAGGCTTCACGGTCATTTGGGGGGAATTTGGATGTCCAGGACAAAAATGAGAGATATTAAAAGCAATTAAAAGAACATTTTTTTTTTTTAAAGTAAAGAGTGTGTTCTGCGTTGTTGGAGTCACATATTTGACTTTAGGAATAAGCAACGGACCAAAGCTCCATACAGACAACACAGAGAATTAGTACTATACCTACTGTGTAATTCGTGATTAATTAGTGATTAAGAAGGAAACACAAACACCATTCAGGCCTCGCATAATAAACCGATCAATAGCCGTAATGTCCTGCTCCTTTCTCTGTGCTGGGAGAGATTTAAGGACTACACTGAAACACCGGGGTGCAGCGATGCACCCTGGGTAAAAACAAACAACTCGGACGGGTGATTAAGCCTTGTCCGCAGAGCAAGGATGAGCCAAGCGCAGGGTAAACAAGTGTATGCTTCAGGGGAGGGTCTAAAAGAGGAGGGGGATTAGCTAATCGATACATCACCTGTGTTACCCAAACAGACCAGTGGGACTCAAGAGAGTTTTAGGGAGAAAATGTCATAATATCACGAGTCTCTCTTCAAGACGAGAAATCTGTAGTGATGTGGGATCAAGCCCGCAGTGCATGCTGGGATGGGTAGCGAGGACAGAGCCACTGTAAAACAAAAACAAGTTAGCGTATGAATTAGCAGACAGACAGCACACTGACCTCTCTCGCTACCCTGCTTTGAGATTAACTTCTCGCTGCTTGACTGTTATCGGTGTCAGGACTGTCACCAGGAGCCCCCCCGCTTAACCTCTGAGGTGGACCAGGCCACAGAACGCAGGAGAGGCTCATGAGAAGGCGCCACACATGCCACAAGATGGTCAAAACAGTGAACATACCAGAGTCTCAGAGAGCTTCTCTGTAAGCGGTCTGCGACTGTCTCCCGTAAAACGCTGTAGCGCTCTCTGGTGTTCGGCTGGTAAATCTACAGCCGCTGGGAGATTCACAGTACAGGAAACGCGTATGTGTGTGTGTGTACCAGGACAGAGAGAGATGTCCACCTTGCCCTTTATGCAGATTTCCCGCTGGGATCGCCCGCCTGTTAGGTTTGTGGAGCAGAGTCCCACCCCCGCGTCAATTTTCACACTTTGGTGTCTTTCTGCTGCACCCGCCTGTCAGCCACACCACTAGCCATACGCTTCAACTTCCGACTGCTGCTGGAGGAGGTTGCCATGGTACCCAGGAGGGCCCGCCACCTTCCAGAGCCAGGCGGCCTGCAGTGTGCTTTAGCCCCGCCCACATCACACCTCCCGGGGGACCCACATGGTCACTTTGTCCTCACCTTCAAATGTTCTGTCCCACTCCTGCTTTTCTTTCCTGATCTAATATTTGTCTTAAGGACTGTCTAAAGGAAATCAGTGGGGATTCCTCCAGACCCAGAACTTCTTAACAGGCAGACACTTGGACCTCACGGGCCTGTTTGAGGGTGGCATCCTGTTAAGCCACAGGATATTTTGTTATTTTTCTACGTACTTACGTAAAATAGCGTGAAGATGTCAGCTGGGGACTCTGGGACAGCTACAGCTCTTCTGTATTCCTGACAGCATCCAGCATCGTCGTCTTCCTTGATCACAGGAGAATTAATCGCAGAAAACACCCCCCACACGCCTGTCAAGAGTGCCCCCCCCCCACAGAGGCCCACTGCACAGCACAGCACACACGTAAAAAAAAAATCAATACACAATCCTGCTCGTTTGTGGGAGAATCTTAAAGAAATTCATGCCTGCAGAAGCACATTTATATACACATCTCCACCACAGAGGCGATGCCATATCCATCTCCACGCTTTGCCAACGATCCGATACATTAAAGATAAAGCAATTACCATTGCAATATGATACAATTCACCCCTATCGCGGCGGTGTGATTCGCCATGATACGACGCATGACCAGACACGACTTCAACTCGCGAGATACTTGGCCGACAGACAGGCAGGCAGAGAAGCCGCGACTGACCGCAGTGGCGAAATGGAGCTGCGGCAGGAAACGGCGTGCTTATGAAAGCGTAGAGAGGGAAATTAAATTAAAATGGTCAGAAATTATTGGTCACATTTCTAAATAATAAAGGCGTAGTGTCACGCCCAGCTCCGTCCGATCCTAATGTGTGCCACGCCCACCTCGTTACCTCATGTTCATCCCTGATTGTTCTCACCTGTTGCCTGTTCCGTTTGCCTAGTCTTGGGTATTTAGTCCTTGTCTGAGTCAGTCTTCCCGAGACTTGTCATTAATGTTTGTTGATGTTTGCTGTCGTGCTTCCCCGGT
Source organism: Paramormyrops kingsleyae (assembly GCF_048594095.1). Lineage (NCBI taxonomy): Eukaryota > Metazoa > Chordata > Actinopteri > Osteoglossiformes > Mormyridae > Paramormyrops > Paramormyrops kingsleyae. The sequence continues at coordinate 15,558,691 of NC_132810.1, forward strand.
CCTGTTCCTTGAATAAATCCCCGTTTGACCCGACTTCCGGCTCCTCTCGCCTGCTTCCCGGCTCACCTAAAGCCCACGACCTGACAGAATGACAAGTCTCTCGGAAAGCACAAAGCGGCAGTCCGAGCATCACCGGCTCGGGCTGCTGCAGGAGTTTGTGTACTGGCGTTCCCAACCAGAAGTCGAGGAGGACCCCGTAGCCCTGGAGTTGGCTAACCGGGGCACGGACCTCCTCGGCAAGGAACGCCCGCCAGGTCAAGATTACCCTCTCAGGAGGGCAAGGAAATCTCTTCAGCGGCTGACAAAGAGGATTTCGGAGCGACGGGACGTGTGCGTTGCCAGGAGCCTGGGCAACGTGTCCGAGCCGGCTCCGCCCTCTCCCCCCAGCGGCAGGAAAGATCGGCAAAAGCAGCACCCAGCGCAGCACGAGGAAGAGACTGCGCTCTTCCTAGGAGCCTGCTCCATTGTGCCCGCTTGGGGAGACGCCGCTGTTACCAGTAAGCCTCACGTTGAGGAGAAGCCACCTCCATTAGAGGCGTATCAATATCGGCCGGAGCGTCTGGGGCACGGAGGGATACGTGCCGTGAGAGACTGCATTTCCCGGCTCCCTAAAGCCCTTAAAGGGGCAGTCCCAGGCTTACCTGCTCCGGACTTGCCTGCTCTGGACCTGCCAGCAGCACCGGCTGCTGCTGCCGCCGCACTGCCCACGGCAACGGCTACGGCTGCTGCTGCTGCTGCTGCATTGCCCGCGGCAACGCCTGTCCAGCCTGACCTGCCTGTCAAGCCTGACCCGCATGTCCAGCCGGACCCGCCCATCCTATCTGCAGTCCCTGCAGCTACTGCTGCTGCCGCACTGCCCGCGGCACTGCCTGCTGCAGCTGCCGCCGCTCTGCCTGCGGTGCCTGCAGCTGCCGCCGCTCTGCCTGCTGTGCCTGCAGCGCCGCTCTGCCTGCAGTGCCTGCAGCTGTCGCCGCCCTGCCTGAGGTGCCTACTGCAGCGCCCCCTGCTGGCCATGTGACGGAGGTGCCCACCGAGGCACCCCCTGCTGGCTGCACGCCCGAGGTGCCCGCCGAGGCGCCCCCTGCTGGCCGCGTGACTGCGGCGCCCGCTGAGGCACCCCCTGCTGGCCACACGCCCGCGGCCTTGCCTGAGGCCGCCGCTCTGCCCGTCCAGCCCGGCTCTCCTGACCTGCCCGTCCAGCCCGGCTCTCCTGTCCTGCCTGTCCAGTCCGGCTCGCCTATCCTGATTGCCCCTCCAGTGGCACCGCCCGCGGCTCTGGCTGCTCCGCCTGTTGCCTCTTTAGAGGCCCAGACTACTCTCTTCCCAGCACTAGTCCAAGTCCCCGAGGAGGTCTCGGACAAGAGAACCCCCACTCCTTTCTCCTCTGAGGAGGAGGAGCTGGAGTGGGATCCCTCGGAGACCTCCCTCATGACTCCCTCGCCCTTGCCCCGACAAGGCTGACACCCCCCAGGACCCCACCTTTCGGTATCCCGGAAGGGACGGGGACATAGGCGCAGGGCTCGGGTCCTGCCCGCCCTGCCCCCTGGCTCGTCCGTTCGGCCCCTGGTTGTGGCTCGGTGGCTGTCTGCGGGTCCTGTGCCGTCAGGTCGGCGGTCAACTCCGGGTCCTCCCCCGGTTCCTCGGTCCCGGTCCTCGGCGTCGCCTCCGGCGCCATGTCGGTCGCCTCCGGGCCCCCCTGCTCCGGCTACGCCGTCACCTGCCGCGGCTTCCCCCTCCTGCTCCCTCCTGCTCCCTCCATGTCCCCTCTGTCTCTCCCTCGTCCCGTTCCCTTGGCCCCTGTGTGGTTCCCTCCTGCTCCCTTCTCCCCTTCACCTGTGGCCCCTCCGGCCACTGCCCGTCGCCCGCCTGGGCTCCCTCTGGCTCCCTTTTGTCCCCCTTCCGTTCCTGCCTGGTCTCCCCTGTCTGCCCCTCCTCCTTTCGTCCCGCCTGTGTCTGCTCCTCGTCCCTCTGTTCCTCCTCCGTTCACTCCTGGCCCCTTCGTGTCGCCTGTGGGTGTTCCCTTCGTTTCGCCCTTTTCCGTCTGCTTGTCCGTGTTTCCTGTGCTTTGTTGGGTCCTGTCTTTCTTTTGGTCCTTCTTCCTGTTTTGTGTCTCTGTCCTGTTTCCGGTGTCTCCTTGATGTTTTGCTTTTGTCTTCCAGGTCCTGTTCCCCAGTCTCGTTTCATCCGTCGCCTCCTCTGGGGCGCGCCCGGTGTGCGTGCCTTTGGGGGGGGGTTATGTCACACCCAGCTCCGTCCGATCCTAATGTGTGCCACGCCCACCTCGTTACCTCGTGTTCATTCCTGATTGTTCTCACCTGTTGCCTGTTCCGTTTGCCTAGTCTTGGGTATTTAGTCCTTGTCTGAGTCAATCTTCCCGAGACTTGTCATTAATGTTTGTTGATGTTTGCTGTCGTGCTTCCCCAGTCCTGTTCCTTGAATAAATCCCCGTTTGACCCGACTTCCGGCTCCTCTCGCCTGCTTCCCGGCTCACCTACAGCCCAAGACCTGACACGTAGGGCCACCATTAATAATTTAATATTAACGTAACCCTGGCAGTGTGCTGCGTCCCATTCGATAACTCCAGTGGCTGAGACTGGTGCGGTGAGGGAGGCTCAGCCCAGGCCCGGCACCCTCCCGTCGGGACACCTTGCGATACGATGGCAGAGGTGGGTGATGCTGAAAACAGTCTGGAGGTGAATGTGACAAACGGACTCTTAATACTACATCTTAATAGAATGTTTTTAAAAAAATAACAAAGCAAAAAACAAACTTTGGACTGTATTAAAGATCTCATTTTCTCCGATTAAACTTTTCAACGTGCATAAAAGATACCAAGTTACCGGCTTCGTTAACTTTCCCATAGCGGATTAAGTCCTAGACATGTTACATTTTATCAAAATCTTTTAAATGAACCAAATGAACTTCCTCCCGGCTCAGTGCCAAATACGCTTCAACAGTTATACAAACAGATGGCTCCGTTTATTGAGCCCGATCTTACCTTCTCAAACAGACACAAATCTACATAAAGGGCAGCTTACAAACACAAGCAGGTTCGCCATGTTGGACATTCCCTCCTGTGATCTGAAAGCATGATGACCCAGAAAACATTAATAACGGCAGTCGTGAGCTAAATAAATAAAACGAAATCAACAAAGCATAATGATTTAACTTGCTGTTTTAAATCGGATTTTGCCGATGCAAATATGTTAGAAATGTTGCATCCCGAGGTCATCCCAAATTGCAACAGGTGCACACTTATTTAATTGGGACAGTCGCCCTGTGAACTTTCACGTGAATCGGTGTATCTTACCATCCCTAATATTTATACCCGGGTGAGGAAACTGACCCATCTGACTGCAAGCTTTTGCTCCAGGTAACAAAGGGAGCCCTGTAAGGTAACCCTTCACGAATAAGTGAGCAGTTTGATAGACCTTAAACCAGGGGTGTCAAACTGGAGGGCCGCAGCCCTGTGTAGCTTAGTTCTTTATCTGTTCCGCCACAAATGATTCAGCTCAACATCTATATGGTAATTAGCACAATAAGTTGAATCAGGTGTGTTAAGGGGAAACCCAAAAATGTGCAGGACTCCGGCCCTCCAGGACTGGAGTCTGACACCTGTGCCTTAAACGCTCCACGTCTCAGCTGACTAGACTGTAGGACAGGATTCTTCAAATCTGGACCTCGATTCCAAATCCAGGCCTTGTTTTCAGGTAGTTAGTTTAATACTTACTGATTCTGATTGGTCAGAGGCTTCAGACCTGACTGACAGGTAAAGGAAGGCTGGAAAACCAGCAGTGCTCGGACCTCGAGGACCGTGATTTGAATAACCCTGCTGTAGGACATCGACTGTGGGCCTAACACTACAGAACAGCCACTAGATGGCAGCAGCTCCCAATATAAGCCCAGGTTCTTGCGGCCTCCAAAGCAGAGCAGCCAGAGAGCTGCGGCCGCGTGCCCGGAGCTCGCGGGGACCTGCTTGCAGCTTTAACAGGCTTAGGTCCGGAGCCAGTTCTCCATTGTGTCAGACCATTAACTGTACTAGTGGGAGCGGCTAGAAACATCCCAGTCAAGGAAGACGCCTTGATCTAATATGTCATAGGCTGCCATCGTTTGGTTGATGTACTCAGGATGGAGTGTTGGCCAAAGGTGAAGTGGGATAGTCCTGCTCTTATTCCTGCATTTAGGAGTGATGAGGCATCTCTGAATTAGAATCAGTCTCAATGAACCCCTCCCCCCTCCTAAATGTTCATTTCTGTACCAAAAACAAGACAGGCAGCTCACACCAAAATTCCTGAGGGTTGCTGAAGGCTGAAAGTTCCCCTGAAGTGGGGACGTTGACAGTGAAGACGTAGGAGACATGACTCTCCCCCCTGGCCAACTTTTTAATCTGAGCATTTCCATGGCTCCTGCATGAACCCTGAATGATCTGATCACCTTTTGCTCAGAGATCAGGACAGACGGCAGTCACTGCGCTAAATAACCAGAAGCCTCATTAAAATGGGTTACAGTGTCATCTGCACAGAGATCCATCCATCCACACACTCCCTGCCTGAAGGAGTGACTGGATCAGAACCAGGCAGAATGCTGTGGTGCAGGCAGTGATGAGGACGCACACAGATACATGGACCCAAGCTGACAGCCTGTTATGCCCCCCCCCGCCACAATCACATGCAGAGGACACCCAAGTGCACAACGGTGCCTTCCAGCAGTGCATTACGTGCAGGTGCCTGGGGGGGGGGGGGGGCACTGAACTGTGTAAATATTTGGTTACTGCAGGCTCCATAGTAACCGTGGGCCTGGTGAGCCACTGCGCTGCCATACCGCCAGATGGATGGATGGATGGATGGATGGCACTCGTTCCGGACACACTCACTTTACTATTCCATTCTCTCAAATGTGCTATAGGATCAAAGCGTTTCCAAACGGTCCCTCACATTTACACTAGAAACTGACTCTAATTGACAGCAAATGCCTAATTTGCACACCATTCACTGGCTACAAACTCCCCAGAAATGAAACCAGATTATAGCATGTTTCAGATATTTCCCCCTGGGCACCTGCCCCCCTCCCTCTCCCATTGGGATTTGAACCGGCAACCTTCCGATCACACGCCCAGGATCACTGAGCTTCAGCACCCCCTCTGACTGTCTTCAGAAGACACTGTTTAACTTGCTTGATTAAGGCAATGAATTACAGCTCCAGGGATTTTAAATGTAAAGATTTAAATTTTAAATTCCACGTCAAGGCTCCACTTCTAGTTTAAAACTAAACCGAAATACTGCGTCAAGTAGGCATAGCTTATGAAATGCACATATTTAAAGAACAAACACAGTTCACCTTGACCACCTGAATCACAGCTGAGGGACCCAGAGTCAGCCAGGAAGGCCAGCCTCCCCCCCCCCCCAGGGTCACCGTCATGCTCACCAGCTCCTCACTGAGGATGCTAACATGCCCTGAACACCCCCCCGCCCCCCAAGAGTACGGTAGCCCTTGCTAGCCACGCTGGTAATATAATTAGCCCGACTGCAATCCCATTCACACGAGCCCTTCACGGCGAGTGATCGGCTGAAACGCGGAAGACGCAGTGGGACCATGTGGTAGTCATTTACAGCGCTTGGCAGGGACTGGGGGTGCGGGGGGTTCTGTAGCAACTGATGGTCTGGATTTTCTGGTTGGCCGGACAGAAAATAAATCACTCTGTGGAGAGAGGGAAGAAGCCCGGGCTGAGCTCTGGAAAGGGTCAAGAAGTAAATAAGCAGTGATGGAAGCTTCCGGAAGAAGGTTTCACCAGCTCGGACCCATAAGGCACGTCTGCACATTTCACTTTTTTACGGTTCTATAAATAGCAGCTGGAATGCCCCCCCACAGCCCAGATTTCCATCTGGTTATTAAATAAAGCTGGATTTGGCGGGTTCCATTTCACGCCGGCGGGTGTGAGCGCAGAGCGACCCTCTTTCTGGAAACATGGATGGCTGTCACCTACTTCCCAGGCAGGCTGGCGGCCCGCCGGCCCAGAACACGCCGGCGTTACCTGCGAGGCCCGGCAGACAGAGCCCCATATCCGCACTGCGGATCTTAGGGGATGTCAACCTGCTGTAAGAACTGCAGTGAGATTTATAAGCATCCATACAGAGATGGAGTTTGTTGCTAGCTGAGCAAAATGCTACTAAGTGTACAGAAAACCCATAACAATCCTGATAAATCATTAGCATACGAACATAAGAAATTTACAAAGGAGAGGAGGCCATTCGGGAGAACTTAACTAATAGCTCAGAGATGTTAAAATCTTATCTAGCTCTGATTTAAAGGAACCCAGGGTTTTAGCTTCCGCTACACTAACAGGAAGACTATTCCATACTCTAACTACACGCTGTGTAAAAAAGTGTTTTCTCAAATTCAGTTTAAAATGTTCTCCCGCTAATTTCCACCGATGGCCATGAGTTCTAGTATTTAAGCTAGCAGGAAACCTTCCTGTGACGATTACTCTACACAAACCCTTAGAACTGAGATCTGGCTGTACCTGTATACAGCTCTGTTCTTATTTATGCGATCCTTCAATAAAAAGTTACCCAGCAGAGTCTCATTCCAGCAAACATCCATCTAAACGCGCCTCTCCTAAGATGTCTGAGGAGTCACCGGTAACCAGTGGAAACCTGCCAGGGACCCCTTCCTGACCTGATAGCCCTAAGGGCGCCGCTAAGGGGCCCTGATACCCAGACGGAGCCCGAGAGCCTGTGAAGCAGCAGGGGAGTGGAACAGCACACCTACTGGGTAAGAGAGAGCGCGCCTGGGGCGTGGCAGCTGGGGAGGAGCACCCCCCCATTCGGGGGGGGGGGGGGGGGGTTAGGGTCCACACTCATGACTTAAACCAGATTCCCCTCCCTGGTGGTATCACTAGGGGGGGTATGTTCCCTTTGAGGGTGTAAAGAACAGTTAAGGAATAAATTTGTCATGTTCAACAGGTCCTCTACCCCCCCCCCCCCCAGCAAACCTACATACGGATGGTGGGGCAACAGTGGAGCTGGGCACTGGGGCGCCACCGCGATGGCTGAGCTCCGACCCAATCCTCATGGGCGGAAGACCCGACACCAGGACCACACCAGCGAGGGAAATGGAGCACATTTGCTGGTCCCGCTCCAGAAGGTTCTCATTTGCAGGGAGTCCTCCATGAGATGGGAAAAGTAAAGAAAGCAAAACAGGCAGCTTGCTAGCCTGCTAACACTTCATTTTGTCAGGACCCTCACCTCCCCCCCCCTCCAAATACACACTGCAGAAGCACCATTTTATTCGAACCCTTCTCTTCATTCACCTGGGCTTTAAATGTCTGGTAAATGTGCCCTTGCCACCTGACTGGCTGCTACGATTGCAGCCGCTTCTTAGAATGCCAGAGCCACCTGCAGGATGGCGTCACCCACCGCACCGGCTGCCTGGTGACAGCACACACACACACACACCCACCGCACCGGCTGCCTGGTGACAGCACACACACACACACACACACCGCACCGGCTGCCTGGTGACAGCACACACACACACACACACCCACCGCACCGGCTGCCTGGTGACAGCACACACACACACACACACCGCACCGGCTGCCTGGTGACAGCACACACACACACACCCACCGCACCGGCTGCCTGGTGACAGCACACACACACACCGCACCGGCTGCCTGGTGACAGCACACACACACACACACACACACACACACCGCACCGGCTGCCTGGTGACAGCACACACACACACACCGCACCGGCTGCCTGGTGACAGCACACACACACACACACACACACACACACCGCACCGGCTGCCTGGTGACAGCACACACACACACACCGCACCGGCTGCCTGGTGACAGCACACACACACACACACCCCTCCAGCCTCCATAGCTGACACCATCACAGGCATGATGCCTCAGGGGATGATCTGCAGAGCACACAAAGTCCAACGTGTGCAAGTGATCGATGGCAAGGCTGTAAGTGCAGAGCTGCAGCCCATCTGGTGGCTCTTCATTTAGACCTACACCCCCAAACCCACCAGCATTTGCTCTGGAGATACAGGTCTCGCTACTGAAGGTGAGATTGAGCGGCACCAGAGGATGGGCTGGATCAGCGGCTCGGCCCTGTTCCCCAAACGCAGCCAGGGATCCTGACCTGGCACCTACATACAGAGCCCTGCTATTGGCGTACAGAGCAATGGCTGCTCTGGAAACCCTTCGCCTTCCAGGGAATGGGGAGGCCGCCACTGCGGGGGTGTGCAGCATCCATGATGGATGGATTACTGTTTCCGTCGGGTCCTCCGGGGGCCGAGGACAACCCTGAACGCCGGCTTTTCCGCGGACACGCGGCGCCAAGTCAGCCTGAGTGCGCTTTTGCGGCCCGTCCAGACCCGAATCCGCAAGTTAAACACGGGAGTGTGGGGGGGTGTATCAGGAGATCCACTTTCCACAAGCGGAGAACCCAGTGGGTTGGCAGCGTGGTTTGGGGTTTGAGGCTCAGAGTAGCTCTGGAGGGGATCGGCCAAGAATGATCTGGGTTTGGGGAAGGCGTGATCACCTAATAAGGCACAAGAAGTTTGGCTCTGATCAAAAGTTTGAAAGGCGGCATGTGGAGCCATCAGAGGCCACTCCGATGTCAGTGGCTGTCCGTGTTCGGCAAGTGGAGGGAGGCCATGTATTCATAACAAGCATTTCTCAACATTGGTTTATGCAGACATTAAGCAACTTAAACAGCCTTTAATTTAATCTGTACCCAGCTTTGCAGCTGGGATTTCTGGCGGCATGAAGGTCTGTGGTAAAGGTTAGGGCAGCATCACTGCGTGTGCACCTCCAACCTGTGACCCTCTGGTCAAAAGCCCAGCTCCTTAAATCACATCAAGGGTCTCCAGACATTCTGGAGGTTCCTCCACTTCCAGGCACGGTGGGAGTTCCCCCCAAACCACATCAACCTGAAAAGGCACTCCGAAGGCGCGGCATTCACACCACAGAAATAGCTAAACATACTTTCCAAACGGCATCCAACTCGCATCTTGGCCCTCGAACAGAAGTGAAATGTGAAATTCACAACAGCTGAAACACTCATTTTACCCAGAACTCTTTACTTTTAAGAGATGATACTAATTCAATTGCCACAGATGCAACCACGGCAACAAGGAGAGGAGTCAAAAAAAAAATGGGATCAGTATTTCCTAAACAGAAACACGTCAGGAAACCCCAAGGGGCCCATCTCGCGGGGAGGGAGGAACACAGAGAGCAGACTGGCTGGGGTCAGGGTGCGGGGCAGTGAGGAGGTGCGGTGGGAAGGCGAGTTTCTGAACAGACACACCACAAGGCAGCGGAAGCTCTGGACGTCAGCCGGGGGGGAATCGCTCAGCCTTGTTTACGGAGCGCGCTGACAGTGTGTGTATATTACATTAACTTCCTCACAGCCCCCGACGCTCAGCTCGGCCGGGCGCGTTTCTGCTTTAAAAACCCGTGTCCCATTACGGGACTGATGGATCGCGGCGCGTCTGTTACGGGAGTGCTGTCAGTGCAGCGGGGACATCCATCTTTCCGTGGATTAAAGGAGGAGGTATGGGGAGCGGGGGGCACAGGTAGCGGAGTGTCATAATAGCAAATGCACAGGGAAAGAGCCGGTGAGACAGAATATGCGTGAGAGGATTTAGGGGGTGACGCAGCGGAGAGTGCACCATTTAAACTGCAGTGTTTTGTTCAAACTTCAGCAGGTTTGATCTCAGCAACGTGACCGTCAGAGCCTCTGAAGGATATAAGCAACACCGACACACTCTGGGACAAAACCGGGAAACTCCTGCAGATTCACAGTCTCCACTAGAGGGAGCCAAAGCTCTAGGACTCACTTGTTGCTTCTTAAAACCGGGACCAATTGTTGTAATCCAGCCGTACAATTCTAAAATAGCCAGCATTACATTTAACATTCAGAAGAATCAAATGTTTTAGTGCCAATTTCAACACAAAATACAGAGATGTTACCACACTGCCTGTGATCTACACACCCAACACTCTAGGATTTCATAGAAATCGGATCACAGACTATCCCAGAATACTGGCAGCATGAACCCTGAGAACCAATGAGGCGTCTCATGGGCCGAAGGGCAAGGCAGCCTACAGAAATGTAACAAATCACACTCCCGGTTACAAAGTTTAGCACATCGCCCTTAATGACCCACCGACTGCACAGCTCTGCCCCCCCAGGGATCCGTTTCTGCCCCCTGCAGCAATGTACATTACCCACAATCCCCCACTGTGAGCCGTGCATGGCCCCGAAGATCAGATCACCGATCCAGGATTTTCCATTGTTAAAAGTGTCGGAAAAGGGAATCCATGCACCACCCTCTACCCAAAAAGCAGAGTTCCACAGAAACCTTCACGCCACGACAGCTTCTCCTGCCCACATCTCAAACCGTACACAGAGCAGCATGCTGACACATCAAAGCCACGTTACAACCAGTATTCATGTAAAAAGCCACTTTATTGCACGTATCAGCAAAGCCCTGACATGCACACGGAATTCTCTCAGAAAGGCAGCATGTTAAACACATCACTACTTATAGCCTTGGGACTTGCGAGGCACTAGGAGGAAAAGACCAGCTTCCTGCAGATGTCCCATGAGCCTCTGGGGCCAGCCGGTCCTGACAGCACCTAGAGTGGTGACGTGTTACAGGGCACCAGGCAGGCCGGCCGGGCGTGACAGCAAGCATCTAGGTGATATTAACAATAAATAAATGTCCCCGGCCGACACCCCGGGGACCAGCCCCCCTCCCCCGACATAGGCGTGCTGAGAGGGGGCCTCGCCACCAGCTCCACTCCCCAGGCAGAGAGCTCAAAGGGCCGTCCCGCTATGAGCTCCATCGTGGAGGACAAGGCTAAGGGCTACGCTAAGGAGGGCTGGCAGGCACCTCCGGGGCAGCCTTGTAGAGCACTGCAGGGGCGACGCCCAGCTCACTGGCTGGGAGAACTGGGAGGGGGTCTTACTTTAAGAGCAAACTGGAACAGCAGCACATGGGCTATTGGGATCAGTTAAAGCAAACAAATCCCTCTGGTGGGGGTGGGGGGTACACTGGCAAGGACTTCCTCTGGCACTTTACAATAAACCATTCCAGATGAATTACGGACACTTTCTGAACTGCAGGCCCTCTCTGCCCCCCCCCCCAAGGCTTTGGAACACCACGCTCCCATGGAATAAGACCATCAGGGCTTTCCCACAAACGCACGATGCCTTACGGTCCCACACCACGACACTGCGGCAGCTCAGAGCGTGTGCATCACAGCCGGGAAAGCCCTCGGTATCCAAGGCGATGACGGGATGTCACCAACGCTCTGACACCAGCCTGCTTGCAGCCAAGGCCGCGGACATCACCGCCGCGCCACTGCTCACTGAAGCAGGCCAGACTTCAAAAGGTGTTCATCTTAACACACAGCTGGAGATCCTACAAATTTCAGATTTCAAATAAAAAATCCAACAACAGCAACAACAACAACACAGCAGGATTTCTTGCTTAACCAGATAACTTGGTGGATTTAAGGTAGTCATGGACATTATCATCATTCACTTAAATTTAGCCCAGACCACCTTAAATCTGACAAGTGATCCAGCTAAGTAAAAAAATGCTTTGTGTAATGGCCAGACTGACTGACTGCTCATCAATCACGAAAATTGTACCATATTAATACTCAGACACAAATAACAAGGGATGAGTTTAATTAGTCATGAGGACAATCCTCAGCAACAGTGGCTAGATTAAATGGGATGACGTGAAACATAATGGAACAGGAGGCAGTTTGTGCGATAAGGTGCAGAAAGTGGTCTGACGCGGGGTGGCAGTGTGCTTCATCAGTCACGCGCCTGGTACGCAGCACAGGACTTACCTGGGAGATGGATGGATGGATGACACTGTTCACTGATGCTGCTGGTGGGTGGAGCTTTAGTTCAAACAGGTGTCATTAACTACAATGGCTCTCAGTAATTAAGTCCTCATTAGTTACAGTCATACCCACAACTGGTCAACCAGGTAATATTTCTGATGCTGGAGCACAATATGGACAGCAGATACAGGTCAGGAGCTTCAGTTAATGTTCACATCAAACACCAGTACAGGGAAGAAAGGTGAGTTTAGTGGCTTTGAACGTGGCATGGTTTTTGGTGCCAGATGGGCTGGTGTGAGTATCTCAGAAACTGCTAATCCGCTGGGATTTTCACACACAAAAATCATCCAGTGAGAGGCGGTTCTCTGAGAGAAAATGCCTCGTTGATGGCAGAGGTCCGAGAAGAATGGCCAGACTGGTTCATGCTGATAGAAAGGCAACAGTAGCTCAACCAAGGTTTGCAGAAGAGCATGTCGAACCCTGAAGCAGATGGGCTACAGCGGCAGACCAGAGCGGGAGCCTCTCCTGTCAGCTAAGAACAGGAACCTGACTGGTTCCTTGAACATGACAGTGAGTTCACTGTAATCAAACAGCCTCCACAGTCACCAGATCTCAATCCGACAGAACAACTGTGGAATGTAGAGGAACATCATGAAGGTGAAGCCGACAAATCTGCAGCACCTGCGAGATGCTGTCATGTCAACATGGACCTGAGTCTCTGAGGAATGGCTGAATCTATGTCATGAAGAATTAAGGCAGTTCTGAAGGTAAAAGTGGGTCAAACCTGGCACTAGCAAGGTACCTAATAAAGTGTATATGTGTGTATATCAAAAATAATAAAATCTGGAAGAGGCATCAGCATGGACCCTGGGTTTTAGGGTTACTCTATTACCAGGCAGGCAATAAGCCCTTTATTTCTGCCCATTTTGTCATGACATTGTTAACAGTTTATGAAATAAGGCATTTCAAGCTGGACTTCCTGCTGCGCACCCCCCCGATCATTAAGCAGCCCCGTAACACCCCGACGGGACACACTCTGCCGCAAGTTCCCTCCTGACGGTCATACTTGCTTTGGTCCATAACGGTAATGACATCGCTTTCAAACAAGCACGTCTCAAGAGGAGAGCCCATGTTGGGAGTCTTTTCTTTCATTTGTGTCATGTCCACCTTTTTAGCGGTTACTGCTCGTTATAGAAATGTTTTAAAGACAGCATTGTGAGATCTAAAATAATCATGTCTACCATCAAATGTTTCGAGCAGGACCTGCTTCGTGTCTGGCAAGGCAATGGCTTGTGAAATAGTTTTGTAAATTGGAGTGCTGTGGCATTTATTGTTGCCAGACCAGATGCCTTAAGAAACATGTCATTGACCACTGTGACCCTGGACATTACATTGATTGCAGCGGATCAGCAAAGCGGTTTGAAAGCAAACTAAACTTCATACCCCGGAGCTGAACAGTGAACGCAAAATGAGGAGAATGTCTCTGAGGAAAAACCTGCAATGTTCAAGCCCCCCCTCTCCCCCACCGGCCGCCTAAACACAAATGCTCATTAATCGCCGCAGAGTCTAATATTTTCACTAAGCTCCGGGGTACAAGACGGAAAACGGTACAATAAAAGGGGGGCCGGGGTGACTGCAGGCTGATTTGCGGGATAATGGTGCCCTATGAACACGGTGTAGGTGGGAGATGCTCTACAGCCTTCAACATTGTAGGGGTGCGGGAAGAGAAAGGGGTCATGGGCGCAGTCTGGCGGTCCCTGGCGGTCCGGGGTCACGTTACCCTGCATGTGGAGACATCAAGCCCTCCACTGACGACACGGTCATGTTCTCCAATGGCCACGACCCGTTACGGGGGGCTCACTCAGCGAGGGGTAACACTTTGACTTCAGTATTTTAAAAATCCTGGCTCTGCAATACATTACATATTATGACATAAAAGGAGCTTTTTTCTCCACACAGTAACGCAGACTGCTTTCACCACTGCCGCAACTCAGTTTATGTGTTTTCTGAAAAATAAACACAGAAATAATTACAACACGGTAAGGCAGGCGACGATCCACATCATTACACAATGCGACGGCACTCCCGTGAACACGAGTGACAACAAAATAATACTGTATTCGCGAGTCTTCTCCGAAAATCACGAGACGCAAAGAGTTAAACGCTCAGGGGAGTTCATGAACTGAACCGAGCTGAGAGATAATTTGAGAAAATCTCATTAAATGCAAATAGCATTTTACAAGAAATGCCTATTGCTACAACAATTAGGGAAGCCCTGCTCTGTGATTGTTTTACAAATTCTATAAAGACTACCAGCACTGGAGGGTTGATCTGAAAACAGGCTGCAGAGATTGGAGAGCTGGTGCCCCAAGCCTCCTCTGACAGCATCACCACTAAGGAGATATGACATCATCAAAAACCCAACGCCAAAGAGGCCATTTTCTGGGAACGATATCTGTAGATGATCTGAATAATGCTACACAAGAACATCTTACAGAAGTTTTACTTTACCCAAAGAAGCTGGGAGCGTCAGTGTTTTTGTTGAGAAGGTTTCTGTATAAATTAAGCTAAATAAAACCAAGTGGTTATGTTTCTTTTGAAATGTGGATTCATGCCTGAAGAATTTCAGTGGGAATTTCGCTGTTCTTATCTCCATCAGTGTGGCTGCTCTTTGTCTTCAGCTCGTGGACTGATTCACTCAGGCCCGCTTCTACAGATAGATGCTTCCTTAGGAACTACACACGTTATGTTTACCTGTACAAGCTGAAACACAGAGAGCTTTAAAAGAAAACTTACATTTTGTGTCCTGCCTGAGCAGTGCAGTATTTACCAGTTCTGCTGGAGGGGGCCACACTGGGTACTTTGCTACGGAGTATTACAGCAGAGGGTCCAGGGCACTGAACCCACCAACCTACAGGTTACAAACCCAAGCCCTTAAACACTAGACTAACTGGTGCTGCCATATGGAACCCAAGAATGAAAACACAAATGTTAGAAAAGAAAATGCATTCTGATACGGTTAAAAAAATAATAGCAAATCAAAACAGTATCAAATCATGCACATCGGCCCGACGTCTAGGCAGGAGATGCATTTGTCGGCCATCATCCGAGTCGGGCTCCTCGCTGCCCTGCCTGGAGAGTAATGCCCTTGATTTCAGGAAAACGCACACGTTTACCATGAAAAGATTTATATTCGCCTAACCGGTACCATGTGTGAATACTGGATACCACTGAAAAACAGCAGGAAAAAAGAATCCATTTTCTGCTGAAATGTTTCTGCAAGTCCTGGGAAAAGGCTGCTGGAGTTTCGGGTCACGTGACCACATGGGTTCGCCACCCCCAGGGACAGCCTCGTAAATTTCTCCCTCTCCTGGAAGCCGCTACCTCGCTGCCCCCCCCCTCCCCACTTTGGACGATCATCCTGGACAAACAGACCACCCCTGGCCCGAGTCCCCCGGACAGGGGGCTGCTGTTCTTGCTTCTTGTTTGTGCAAACAGGGCATGGGATCAAATCCCGGCGACTCTCTTCCTTGCGGACGCTAAGAGCTGGCGGGCAGATAAACGGTCTGTGCTGTTTCTCATCCATTCGGAGGAAAACAAACCACCGAGTTTAATGTGATTAAACGCTGCTAACGGCTAATGGCAAGCGGCTGGCTGCACGGGGAGGTCCCACCCCCCCACCCCAAATAAGAAACCAGAAGAAAACAGTCAAATCAATAAGCGTGGAGGGATTAATGTTTCTGGGGGCCCTAGGCGGACTTCAGCATGAACACCCCGGTGCTGCCGGTTTAGTGGGACGGGGGCAGGGCCGGTGTTTGCCGGGATCCTGGCCTATAGGGACCCAGCATGGCCTGTGTATTAATCTGCTCCTGACGATAAGCTGAGTCTGAATCTGAGCTCCTTGTGCTGGGGGGGGGGGGGGAATCCTCTTCATCCCAGGATAACTTCTGGCTTCTGGTCCCCCTAATTAGGTGAACTGGAAAACATCTCGAGGTGTAGCTTGTATGGCCCAGGTACACTGACCTGCCCTCTGGTGCCCCCTGTCACATCTAGAAGAAACTACAAAAAAAAAACGTCTAACATCTAAAAGAGCTACTGAAATCATACCAGAACCAAAGGTCACACACGTTAGCTCTGTGCAGAGTCTGTGAAAACATAAAAATCATACGTTTATTTATGCAAATAAAATCAACGCATATTGACATTTAAACGTGATTCACCGACCACTCACCTCAAACAAGTGACATCAGCGTGCAAGTTCCTATTTCAAGAGCACATTTGACAACCGCCATCAATTCAAGCTGTTTCAACGGCTAACACTGAAAGGCAGCCTCCTTCCTAAAGGGCAAAGCGACGGCCTCTTCCCTGCCTGCCACGCTGGGCTGTGTCGGGCCCTTTGGAGAGGTGACCACGCTGTTAGAGTGTAAAGGGGGACAGCAGGAGCTGTCAAAGCACAGATTTCAGAGCACAATTACCAGCAAGCTTTCGCTTCATAACACAAGCAGCGAGTGTGACCTCCTGTGATAAAAGGCAGTGCTTCACTCGCGAGCCAGTGAACGCCTCCAGCACAGAGGGACCTCACTGAGTCAGGCCAACCATAACCTCACTGATGTCCCACAGCTTGCCAGCCAGATCCTCGTCGGTCGCCTTGGGCAGCAGGTCCTGCTCCCTGCAGTCAGCGAAACACTTGCCCTGGACGCCCTCCACGTCGGGGGAGCAGGCCAGGAAGATGGAGGTCTGTGCGCCTTCCAGTGGAGACTTGAAGCAGACCTGGGAAGCTAGCTTGAGCAGGGGCCGGGCCAGCAGCGGCACGGTGACGTGCCTGCCCAGGTTGGTGCGGACGATGCCCGGCGTCAGGGCGTTGACGGTCACCCCGGTATCCTCCAGCCTCTTGGCCAGCTCCACCGTGAAGAGCAGGTTGGCCAGCTTGCTGCGGCTGTAGGCGAAGGCCCGATCGTACCTGCCCTCGCTGTTCAGGTCCTCGAAGTTGATCTCACCGCCCTTGTACAGCTTGGAGGAGACGACGACGACGCGGCTGGGGGCCGACTTCTTCAGCAGGTCCAGCAGGAGCACCGTGAGTAGGAAGTGGCCCAGGTGGTTGACGCCGAACTGCATCTCGAAGCCGTCCTCGGTCTTGGCGTAGGGACATTGGTAGACCCCGGCGTTGTTGATCAGCACGTCGACCCGGACCTCCTCCTGCGAGAAAATGGCGACACAGGCGTGGTTACCAAGCTGTCAAGCGAGTTCAAGGGAATTCAAAATAAAGCGAACTGAAAAATCCCACAACGATCAAAAATTCCACTACGCAGTGTATGTGGGAGGGGCCCCAAATCCTGCAGATAAGGGGGACTTGCTTGGCGAATCAGATTATTTCGAAACATCCCGAATAAAATAAAAAACAGACCGTGGATTCGCGACGCAGCCTGTTCAGCCCCCAGTGGGCGAGGCGTGCTCCAGCGGGTTAAGCACTTTGGATAGAGGCTCGTCGAAACCACACACAAGCCACTCAACACCTCGGGCCGTTTTGGCTGTGACGTGGCCCGTTTGAGGACCCGCCTGGCCCAGAAAAGCTGTGGGAACGGCTCTGTCTCCAAGCACAACAGCGGAGCTGTGCATATCAGCCCGTACAGATTTCGATCTCCCCCCTTTTTTTGATTAATAGTGGCGAATGGTGAGGCCGCCATGTTTCACTGGCTTGTGGGGACTCCAGAGAGTAAAAGCCCCCCCCCCCAAACCCACACAACACTAACCGACATTTTACGAGTCCCTGGAAACCGGCGTCAGGCTTGTGGGCTTCCAGTCTGACATTATGCTGGGCCCAACTTGAAAAGGGCAGAAAAATAATGACTGGGGGATTTATATGTGTAATAAATTACTAATAAAACAACCTTTTATGCATTATGGAATGAATGTGTGGTTTCCGGGCGATGTTAAGTGCACGGGGGACACCGCAGGTGAGAGCGATGGAGTCTCTCCTTCTGACCCCAACCGTTTTTTCCAGAATACAACATATCCATCCACCAGGCATCTTCCTTTATCACAGGTAGCGGCGACCATAAAATGCGGCGCAGAAACCGCAGGTAAAACATTACAAACACAAGGCACTCGTGAATGCCAGCGTTCAGTGGGCGTTATGATCGAGAGGTTTCACTAAATGCTTCACATGATCGGCATTGTAGCTGGAATAATGCACGTTGGGGCGCTTCGCCGGCATTTACGCTCCATTACATACGCCGTATGAAACGATCGCGGGTCACACGTAAGTGTTAAAAGTGCAGACGTGCAGGAATCGTTGCATCTGCGCATACGCATACGCAGGACCAGCTACAAACGCCTGCATCCCGCTTCCTGCACGAGTGCTGCGCCGCACCTTAATGATCTCCGCGCAGAAACGTCGCACCGACTCAAGAGAGGCCAGATCGAGCTGTTTGACCACCAGCTGCCCCCCATCTGGCCCGGCCTCCCTTTGCATGTCCCGCGCCGCCTCCTCGGCCCTCTGCCGGTCCCGGCAGGCCATGATCACTCGGGCCTGCATTCTGAGCAGCTCGGTCGCCGTCGCCCGACCGATGCCGCTGTTGGCTCCGGTGATTATTACGGTTTTTCCGCGCATCATCTCCATGTGAGAGCTGCCGGAGAGTGTCCGTCAACAAATAGCAGCCTGCTGCCCGGCTCGGTGGCCACAAATACCGCTGCGTACATCAAAGCGAAACAGCTACGTCTTTGGCAATAAAACGCCGTGGGGGGCTTGCAAAAAAAAAAAGACTTCAAAACCCAGAAAGCCTTTCGAAGTCGCGATGCATCTATTGCACATGCGCATATGCGTACGACAGCTTGTGTATTTGGCATTAAATACTGTGTGTGCCCTCGGGGAGCCGGGAAGTCAGATTCCTCGTCTTAATGAGAGACCCAAGGAAACAGAATTACCTATAAAACAATTCGGTAACATATTATGATACATCTGCCCCACGAAGGTTTTCTGGCAGTTAGATCAAATGAATAGTTATTGTTATAATATAAATTAATAATTAAGTTGTCGACACATTCAGGACGTGTGCGGATAAACACATAAAGAAACGGAAAGAGGAGTTAAATATATTAAAATGTATTTTTAAATCCATGTACGTCAGGCAGTTCACAGATATGAAACAAAAACATTACACACCAACTCCAGACAGTTCATACAGATTACAGATATATGTAAACAGACAAATCAAAGGGAATAGATCCAGTGAGTTAAAACAGTCCAGCTTGCACCCGTGTCAAATGAACCTGATTTTAAATACTTAACGCATATTTTGATTATTGAAAATATTCTCTGTACTGGATAGCAATAAAGCCGGCGAGAAACACAACAGTAAAGTATATCGCGATCAGGCGGTTACAGTATTACAGTGTGTATGCCCTAAGTGTAAGATTACCATGCAACTGAAGTATTACACGTAGCCTAGATATATACAACAGAACAGTTTTATAAACATGTTGCCTAAAAGGTATGCCAATATTTTATTTCATTTACTGTATTAGCAGTGACTAACTGGTTAACCACAGTGTTCCCAGATAAATATTGCTTAAAAGTGCATATAAGCTAATACAACCAGAAATTCACATTCTTACTCTTCCAAAGGAAATACCTGAGCAACATTTTTTTTCTCTCTGCATGTATTTCCCTAAAAATACAGTGGAACGGTATAAAATGTTATTCTTTTGTAAACAGCTACATCAGAGGTAATCTTTGTGCGTTCGATTTTCTCTCAAAGTCGGAACTCGGATGAAAACGTCACTTCCCGTCGGAAACACGCCTCTTTTATGACGTTGAAGTCGGACAAGATTGTCCGAGTTGCCCCTGTGACATAATTTCAACATGGCGATTTGGTTTGTTTGTAGTTTGTTTGCCGTTCGAAAAAAGAATATCGCTATGAATGTACTAAGATATTTTATAAAGCTTTTAATGTGGTTTGACTAGTTCGTGTTTCTTGTTTGTCTCTCGGAAAAATCTCCATTTGGAAAACTCAAAATCTGCTAAAATATAAAGCAACAACACACAGCAACGTGTTCATGGAGGCAGCCATGTTTGTTCCGAGATGTGGGTAGCTCGAACGGGAGATTGTCGGACGTGATGTCACTCAACTCGGAATTTCCGAGTTCCGAGAGAAAAACTAAACGCACCAAATGTGTCGGAATGATTAAGCGAACACGTCACTGTCCTCGAGGTGCGCCAGTCGCAGCTCAAGCGCTGTCCCGCGTACTCATTCACATCATTACTTACGTCATACTATTTAGCTCATGCATAATTTGATTTTAGTTAATGCCTCAATTAAACTGCACCATTTAACAGATACTAACAATCAGCAGGATATTGGTCATTAATAATAATAATAATAATAAAAAAATACTCTTTCAAACAGGAGAGGTAATTTTTCACTCTTATACACTAATTTGGTTTTTAAACAACTGATTTAAGTCACAGAAAAATCCTCAGATCAAAAGAACAGGAAACAATAACATGTGTGTCCAAACTCCTAAACGCTAGTGATGACTGTTGCCTTTACTGGACGCATGGCTGAAAGGCTGCATCTGGGTCCCTAGTGACCAGGGGGGCTTGGCTGTAGGGCTATCCCCCTATGGTATTTCTGTCCTATCCCATAGGGCACGTGGGCGGCGATGGTGCCCAGCTTCTGAGCTCCCTCGATGTGGAACATCTGATCGTCAAAGAAGATGTGTGGCCGGATCTTCTGAAGGAGTGGGCCCTTGGGGGCCCCAGCCAAGAAGAGGGCCTCGTCCACCTCCAGGCCCCAGCTGCGCATGGTCTTCAGGACCCGGGCCCCTGCGCTGGCCGCGCTGCGCGCCGTCACCAGATAGGTGCGGATGGGACAGTCCATGCGCTCGTCCTTGCTATAGAACTTCCTCTGGAGCTTTCCCAAGGCCTCCAAGAAGCACTTCAGTGGACCCTGAGGAGACAGGACAGGGCTTGAACTGCGCTGAGGTCTGGGGCCTGTTTCACCACAGCTCCCAGCATTCTGAGTGATTAAACATCATCAACAGTTCAGGGTAAAACATTGTTCACAGCACGCTTGCTCAAAGTGTGGAAGTTCTTTAGAAGTTCACCCAGTAGGTGCAGGATGTGAGAGCAGGTCTGTCTAAACTGGTTACTTTCAAAGTGGAAACGATTTGAGTGAAAGGAAAGTCAGGAAGGAGAAAAACTATGTATCTAAAGATAGGTTAGGAGGACTCAGGAGTGTAACAGGTAACACGTTCAAGTAGGCCTCCCCCCGCGTAGCAAAGCTGACCTGCGCCAGAGGTTTGTTCGCAAACTGCTTCTCGTGCTCAAAGAAGCTGTCGAGTCCCTGCGTCTTCATGATGATCTCGGATTCGTCGGAGAACAGGACAGCGTCTCCGTCGAAGGCCACACGCAGCTGGCTGTCACTCAGATCGTTCTCCCTCTCCAGTGTGAACATGGTGGCTGCTGCGATCCCTTGGGGGGGTGGGACACCTCGTTACCCATATATGATCACCTGTCGGCCAGCTCGAACACGTCAGCATCCTTAGATTCTGACACCTGTAACTCATCTCATACATACAGCATCAGGAGAACCAGCCACACCAACTAAAGGTACAGCAGCAGAAAGTGAAGATGTGAAAGCACCTGGGGGGGGGGGGGGGGCTTCTGCACAGTCACAGGTGGTACATAAAGCTTTAAAGGGCCGCCTCCCCACATGCGTTAGCCACTACCTGCCTCAATCGCCTCCTGAACTTTTTTGGAATCCTTGGACAGGTAGAGATCCGTCATATATGCCGTCAGGTATCCGATTGGACTCTTCCCACCAGTCATGCAGAACCTCTCAATGGTCAGATCTGATGAGAGAATTAAGGGAGTGAAATTTCCAAGATTACTGACTAAGCTGAGCTCTTAAACCACTATGCTATTGAAGTGTCACACCATCTGTCAAATAGAGATATACTACCCCCTTATAACCGGCCCTACAACGAGTCTGCATAACGCTTCAGTGCACCATATTTTTAATTATTTTCAGTTTATTTTACAGTGTTTACTCAAAATGAAGTGGTGTAGTGTCCATGTGTGACTATCCAAGACTGGAAATTAAACAGAGATTGTATTACAAATTAGATTACGGACTGGATGGGATGAAATGTAATTTAATGACACTGTCCCTCAATGCCTCCTTGACTTGTTGAGTATTTTTCTCCGCTGTACTTTGTCTTACCATAGTAGTTGATGCTGTTGATAAGGCGAACTCCGACCTGGGCGTGATTGTTTGTCACCAGGACAATATCGAACATCTCGTCACTTTCTGGGTAGAGGTCACGGAGGCGGGCGTTTACCGTCATCAGAGCCTGCCAGCCACACACACACACACACACACACACACACACACACACACACACACACACACAAATACAAGTCAGTTAAACACCTGGCCAGTATGAGCACTGAAATACCAGTACGTGCACTGGGTACCTCCAAGCTCAGGTAGCACTGCTGGTGACACTGAGATGTCACGTGCAGCGATACTGAAATGATTATAAGCGCGTTACAGATCATGGTGACACCTTGACGAAGGGAAAAGCTGCCCCGGGCGTCAGGGGCTCCTCTTCATGCTCCTGCTGGTAGGAGACGTACTTCTCCAGCCCCTCCTGCTCGTATATGCGATTCTCCTGCGCCATGTTAAACAGCGTCCGAGAGGAAACCGCGATGGTCACCGCGTCTCGGGGTTTGGGCTGCGGGCACATCGCCGTGTTAGTCGGTAAAGCCCATATGCTGACAGTTCTGCAAGTATATAGCCTAGTTTGCGACTAATGCACATAGATGCGCGTCTGTTTACTGTACCAACGCTATAACAACAGAAATAAAGAGCAACGCTCACCGGTCGCGGCTTCTTGGTGGTTTTGAAGTTGTCATATAATCCCTTGTCGCTGTCTCCCTTTTCATCAGGCACCTCCGCCTGGTTTGCTACCGTTTCACACATATTGCTACTCATACCGTGACCTTAAGGAAAAGCCGCAAAACGCAGGCAGGACCGAAGGCGCAGCGTGACGTGGGTCCGGTGGCGGAGGGTGACGACATGCGCGGAGTGACAGCGCCCTGCATGACCCATCACACTCCAGTTTTTCCAAAAAAAAAAAAACAAAAAACATTTAAAATACATTATCATAAATAAATAAAATTTGAATTAAAATAAGTTTACTTTTGCTCATTTCCTAGAACTGGTGTTGTGCAATTGCAATTCCTTGCAGTAATAGCGACACAGAGTGTGTGTTTTAGCCCTTTTCGAAATGTCCAAGTTCTTTTTTGTTACCTGGCACATACAGAGTCAATGCTTTATACCCCGTTAAGATCCCGCTAGGACTGTCTATGAAATATTTCAGCTGATTTAAGATGTTTTTTGGACAGCAGAGGTACTGTACCGGCAGATCTACTGGCGAATAATGGGGCCAGTCCTCCTGAAACCAGCGGATAAGGTCCTGCCGCAATTTGTTCCATGGCATCTTCTGATGGTTTAAATCCTGCACACTGCGTCTTGAGGAAGGTCGCCAAGGGAAACCTCAGTGTACAATAGATGAGTATCAGCGGTGTTTTCAGCTTCCCATTGTGTTGATTTGGCTGGAACCCCCCAGCTCTTCCCTTCCTATGGACACAGTGGCCACGGGGAGCTCGGGCAGATTCAGCCTGCCATGCCTACAGAGTCAGGAGGCCTGAGCCCAGGACCGCGAACAGGCTGGATGCTGGGAGCACGCCGGCCCTCCTCCAGAAAATCACTCTGCTTTGGAGGAGCCCTGCGCGATGACTGGGACTAAGGGGCTCAAACGTGAACCAAATAAAACAGTACAGGGCCAAGTCAAAAAGAGAGCATACCTGCCCGTTTCAGTGTTACTGTTTGAGTTTTTTTAATTACTGAGACGGTATGTTAACAAACGGCCCTCCAGCCCCAGATTCTTAACTAAATAAATTGTAATTTTTATTTGAACAATCTGCCGTGTCTAGCATATCAGAAATTGAGTTTTAATGTCAACACTTTTGATTTGGCGAATTAGCGCAAAACTAAAATAAAAACACTATGCAGACATTAGCTCCCATAGGCTATGCCGTGAATTATTTCCGAATTTACTCCTTGGTGTTTTAATATACTTAACTGCCGCAACTGTACAGGATGTAAACGATTTAATCGGTACATTTTCCCATGCGCTGGCAGCCTGAGGTGCTGCACACTGAATGGGGCTAAGCTCAGGCGAGGTGCTTTTAATTAAGCCCTGAATCAGACCCGTTTCGGCGCGGTTTATTTGCACAGTCCGCGGGGTGGTATTCCTTCGTAACCGTAGCTGCCGAAGCCCCCACTGCCCCCCACCCGGCCTACTTTACTCCCCACTCTCCTTCTTTTACCTATCGCTTCCAAGCTCTAAGAAAAATAAACGGAACACTTAGAGACCCCCGGTGGCCAAGTTAAATATATAGCGCTTCACCGGTCACGCTGTCGTTTGCACAGTTCGGTACCCAGGGCATATCTGACATGTCGTTTCCCATAAGGCCGTGCTCCCGTGATGAGGTCTAGCTTAGAGTCACACCCTAAGGGATAGGTCCAGGGTTTCCTTTTCTACAGCTCCCTAATTGTGACCACAGACTCACACGTCTGGCTTATGTCATTGCAATGGAAGGGAAGGTGTTTTTCAGCGATGCCTCTTCATCGGCACACACGCACGCTCCCTCCATCCAGACCTTAAAGCTCCTGTCCATTCTCAGGCTCCTCGTCAACGGTGACATAATCGCCCCGGTCACCTGGGGATGGTTCACACGAAAACAGAGGCTGAGGATTTCTTTCAGCACGTTGTGATTTACGTGATTTAATGTAAGAGCGCTGGCTCCCTCACATGCAGAAATAGCCCCCACCGTTTATTTTACTTCGCATGAAGAATAGAGCGGCTCATCACTGTGGCCGGGCCGCTGCCCTGCCAGAGAAACAGCATCAGAACCCGTGTCACACGCATCGACGGTCAGAGCTGGGTGATGTTTGGTGGTTTGGACCCAGCAAATGCCTCAGATGTCGTGTTCATCGGTGAGCAGGCTCACGGTCTGTAAGTCCAGGGTGTGAAAACGGACACGTTTACAAAATGCAAGCAAAACAAACAAACAAAATCACCAGTTAGCAAGTTCCAAGGCCGTTTAAGGCCCATCTAGCTGGTGAATAGTTCATGGTGGGAGCCCGGCTGACCTTTGACCCAGTGCGGTTTGCTGTGCTGATAAATCACCGCACCGCAACCCCCCCCGGCCCAATTTCCCGGTTTATTTCTCACAAAGCATCAGTCGATCGATTCCCCACCTTCACCCGTGACTTGTTTGCATCCATTAACAAGCTGACACCAGTATTTGATACTTTCTAAAACACATGGCTAATTATGGGGCACAAATTCTGCCATTAACCCCCGGTGATAGCCTCCCCCCCCCCCCCGCCCACATTAAAAAAAGCAATTAAACAGTGATCTGTCATCCTGCTAATCAAACACACATTTTCTAGGTCCTTAATGTACGAGCTGGATGACAAGGCCCATTCCAAGCTGCCGTTGTTCGCTGCCGCATTCGCTGCCGTTGTGATTAATGTTGGGGGGGGGGGGGGGGGGGTGGATTCAAGCAGTGTGAGTGCAGCAATGCAGCTGGCCATGACTTAGAGGGGACCCCCAACCACTACCCCATCCCCCCACTGGACCGCCAAGCCCCATCTACTGGGCTCCTCGGGCGTCCAACTGGGGCCCTAATCTTCCACTGGGGGGCTGATGGCCCTGAACGGCTTGCAGGTCGCTCTCAATCAACGGCTCCTAGTGTTACGGACCCTGGGCCGAGAAACATCGCCCATCCCCCAGAAGCTGAAGGGTCACCATGGTAACGGTCCTCTGCATGACTTTGGTCACTTGTGGCCAGATTCATATTTTTTAGCTTTTTTTTTCAATGAAAGTTACGAAACCTCTGGCAAGTCCCTGGGGCCCGAGGTGTGTGTAGTGGGGGCCACTGATCCGCCAGCCAAGGGCTGTTATGGTGTGAAGGGGGGGGAGCGATGACAGCAGGGAAGGCTGGATGTGGGGGGTGGGATGAAGTAATCCTCTGAAGAGCGGCTCCTTGGGAAACTTAAAGCCTGGTGACCTCAGCCTCACGTCTGCAGCCAGGGGGCGCTGTGCTCCGTATGTGGTATGAGCTCACCTTTACACCATGTCGGCTGGGATGCACATGTCATAAATTGGCCAAAATCTCTAACAGAGTGGGAGGGGGTGACTGCCTGTTACAGCTCGCACCCTGCACCTTCCCCAGACCCAGTGTCGTGCTCTTGATCAGGCGCTGGTCAGTGATTTTTGGTCCGAAGGGGCTATTCCTGATGTCGACCGGTGTTCTAATACCAAACCTGTTATAGAAACAAATCATCTGAGAGCAGCAGTGGGCATTTACAGACTGTGGCTGGATTTACTTGCCTTACTGAGAAAGAAGCGCTCCATAAATGCTCTGCAAATGCTCCACAGGAATGCTCCGTAAACGATCCGCACGAACGCTCCATAAATGCTCCACACAAACGGTCGGTAAACGCTCCACACTAACGCGCCGTAAACGCTCCATACGAACGCGCCGTAAACGCTCCACATAAACATTCCATAAACGCTCCACACAAACACTCCACAAACGCTCCAAACAAACATTCCGTAAACGCTCCAAACGAGCGCGCCGTAAATGCTCCACACAAACGGTCGGTAAACGCTCCACACTAACGCGCCGTAAACGCTCCACATGAACGCGCCGTAAACGCTCCACACAAACATTCCGTAAACGCTCCACACAAACACTCCACAAAAGCTCCACAATCGCTCCACAGACAAACTAAACAGCCTTTTGTAAATGCTCTTGGTGGTTTTTCAGAAATCTGCTCATGGGGAGACAAGGAGCGGGACTTAAAAGAACTTTCATCAAGACTTTGAGATCTTTCACCCAGCTCTTCACTGGGGAGGGACATCACATTAAGGCAAGCACTGCTGTGCTGCAGGCCACAGGGTGGAGAGACGCCACACTGCATCACGGTGGGGAGGGTGGGGGTGTTGCTGCAGTGCAGGCCGCAGGGTGGAAAGATGCCGCACTGCATCATTGTGTGGGCACTGCTGTGCTGCAGGCCACAGGGTGGAAAGCTACCACACTGCATCATGGTTAGGGGGTGGGGACACTGCTGTGCTGCAGGCCGCAGGGTGGAGAGCCGTTGCACTGCATCATGGTGAGCAGTAATTAGGAGCATAATTGTCGAAGTGGGATAATCCATCAGGAGGTGGAGGCAGCATGCAGACCTCACCGCACCGCCCCTTATGCCCCCCCCCCCCCCATCTACCACTCCGTAATTATTCCAGGGATATGTAAACAACCCAGCAGTGGCCAGCTCCGCCACTGTGGGGTGACAGATCACGGCCCCCTGTGTCCCCCCCCCACCCCCACCCCCACCCCCACCTGAAACGCCTTTTTTGAGCGAAGTTTTAAGAACAGGCTTTGGAGTGAAACACAGCTGCTGTGTCTAGCGGTCTGGAATTCCGACCTCTGTGCTTACGGTCGATTCCGATGTAAATCCGGATTCCAGCAAAAGAGGTCCAAACCACTTAGGGCCTTTGAAAGGTTTCCAGTGCCCGACAAAAACCCCCTCTCCCCATTTTGAACCAGAGGGGGGCGCTCTCTGACAGTCAGCATATCTCATCACTATGTGCAGTGTCTCCAGTAAAGCGGGGCTGGTTTTTGCTGGGACCGAGTGTGACCCAGTAGAGGTGTCTATCTCTTTGTGTGTGTGTGGGTGTGTGTGTGTGTCAGTCTGTATGTATGTGTGTGTGTGTCCTTGCTCCTGAACAGCGCAGCGCCTCCACTTGACGTAACATTACACCTGCGATTTTGCTGCGCTTCTCCGCTCCAAGGTCAACATGGCTGTGTTTTTTCAGCTTTGGCGAGCTTGAGCGCCTACATAACATGAGCAGAACAGGTTCACTTTGCACAGAAAGAGGGGGGGCTTCTTAAAAATGTTTATTTATTTACCTTTTCTTAGCATGGCTTATATTGTACTCGCTGTGGCAATGACCTGCTGTATTACTTAATTGTTTATGTGTTAATGAATGATAGAGCAAGGTCTGAACCCACAGAGCATGTTTAACTGCATTTTAAAAGGTTCCCAGGGCACCGCAGTGTAGCAGCAGCAGCCAAACCAGTGATCTAACCTACGCTTGCTGCCATCGGAGTGAGAGGGAAGGCAGCCCATCTTGCCGGCTGAGATCCCGTGTTTTCTCATGATTGCAATCTCGGCCGCAGTTCAGACAGTAATGTGAGTAGCTTCACATCCAGCATGGGGACCCAGCGGGGGGAGGTCAGCCAAAGGGAGCACATAGAGTAACATGGGAAGAACATAGTGAGCACACGGAGATACAAGAGAAGTCCACAGAGGGACACGGGGAGCACACGGCGGGACAGGAAGAACACGGAGGGACACGGGGAGCACACGGCGGGACAGGAAGAACACGGAGGGACACGGGGAGCACACGGCGGGACA
Source organism: Paramormyrops kingsleyae (assembly GCF_048594095.1). NCBI lineage: Eukaryota > Metazoa > Chordata > Actinopteri > Osteoglossiformes > Mormyridae > Paramormyrops > Paramormyrops kingsleyae. The sequence goes on from NC_132810.1 coordinate 15,587,137, forward strand.
GGAAGAACACGGAGGGACACGGGGAGCACACGGCGGGACAGGAAGAACACGGAGGGACACGGGGAGCACACGGAGGGACAGGAAGAACACGGAGGGACACGGGGAGCACACGGAGGGACACGGGGATCAACATGTGGGAGAACACAGATTCATGGGAAACACACAAATGGACATGGGGAGCACACAGAGCAACATGGGGAGAGAACATGGAGTGACACCGGGGAGTGCATGGAGGTACACAAGGGGAGGATACAGAGTGACACGGGAGTGCATGGAAGTACACAATGGGAGGATACGGAGTGACACAGGGGAGTGCATGGAGGTACACAATGGGAGGATACAGAGTGACACAGGGGAGTGCATGGAGGTACACAAGGGGAGGATACAGAGTGACACAGGGGAGTGCATGGAAGTACACAATGGGAGGATACGGAGTGACACAGGGGAGTGCATGGAGGTACACAATGGGAGGATACAGAGTGACACAGGGGAGTGCATGGAGGTACACAAGGGGAGGATACAGAGTGACACAGGGGAGTGCATGGAGGTACACAAGGGGAGGATACAGAGTGACACAGGGGAGTGCATGGAGGTACACAAGGGGAGGATACAGAGTGACACAGGGGAGTGCATGGAGGTACACAAGGGGAGGTTACAGAGTGACACAAGGGAGTGCATGGAGGTACACAAGGGGAGGATACAGAGTGACACAGGGAAGTGCATGGAGGTACAAAATGGGAGGATACGGAGTGACACAGGGGAGTGCATGGAGGTACACAAGGGGAGGATACAGAGTGACACAGTGGAGTGCATGGAGGTACACAAGCGGAGGATACGGAGTGACACAGGGGAGTGCATGGAGGTACACAAGGGGAGGATACGGAGTGACACAGGGGAGTGCATGGAGGTACACAAGGGGAGGATACAGAGTGACACAGGGGAGTGCATGGAGGTACACAAGCGGAGGATACGGAGTGACACAGGGGAGTGCATGGAGGTACACAATGGGAGGATACAGAGTGACACAGGGGAGTGCATTGAGGTACACAAGCGGAGGATACGGAGTGACATAGGGTAACAGCTGCAATACAAAGCTGAGAAACGGAGCTACTGCTTCGACTCCCATAACTGAGGGAGAGTTGTCTGAATCCTCCTGGAATTCAAACCCACAACCTCTAGACTGCAAAGCCTGCATCCTTAACCACCACACTGCCTGCGACAGGCGCTACTGATTTAGCAAAGTAGAAGCTGGAACAGCACAGTAATCACTTTATAGATGGAGAACATGTCAGCGTTTTCCAATACGTGCCACCTACCACACTGAAGAGACCCAGGAAATCAGGTTCAGGTTCAGGGCACTTTATTTGTATCCATAGGTAGATTTGATTCACGTTACTTTAGCATGCAATTCCCCGACATGGCCACCTGGTGGCGACAACTGCTCTTCTTTGAGTTTTCTTTTGGGAGGGTGAGTGGGGGATGCACACAAAAAAGACTGAGCATCCCAGAGGAAAGAAAGACATTACACATTCTTCAGGAAGATAATCAGCTTGCCGCTGCAGATGTGGGGCTCGGTGCCTCAGCTTTGGCGCGCTTTCCCAGCCCGAGGTAGGGGCCAGCTCTGGGGCGCGGCCCCTATTCTCCTCCTGCCGGAATGAAGCGCTGTCCTGCTACTGGCTTTGATATGTTGGTCCCATTTTTCCATGCTATTTTGTTGTCAGTGGCTGCTTCAGAAACAGGGCGCAGGCACGGCGAAGCGTGTCTGTCAGGTGACACTCTTCTGAGGCTCTCCATCTGCGCTTCTCACTGGCTTCCTGACGTTTGTGCCATCTTCCCCCTACCTATGCTCAGGGTGTAAAGGGAAGCGGGCAGTGCTGGGCTTGGCCCCGGCCAGGGCTCAGGCACACCAGCCCTCCCCCAGCACCCCCGCATCCTGTCCCATGGCCCTTCTCTCCCCGCTCCCCCTCCGCCACATCTGCACGTACCACCTGCTCCGGACGGCCCCCACGAGCCCAAGCTCCCGCCCCCCTGCTCCCCATCTTATAATAAACACTGGCCGTTTTATCTGCCGCGTGTTTGGATGACAGAGTCTTCTGAGCGCTGCAGCTGGGGATTGGTGTGTGGGGGGGGGGGGGCTCTGACCCATGTAGATGGACGCCTGGTCACCCGCCATCCACTCCACACTAGATCCCCATCCCACAGCCAGTGCCCACAGCAGGCGGAGGAGGACCCTTATGGGGCACTGGGGTCAGAAACAGGCTGGGGGGGGCACACTCCCCGACTTTGTTTATAGGAGCCGCATCTGCTGTGGACTTGTCTCACCAGGCTTGGGGGGGTAGGGGAGTGGAAATGAATCCGTACTTCTTCAGAAAGCGGTGAGGGGTGTTTAAAGTGTCGTCCCTCCCCCTGGTAGCTCCCTCCCAATAACAAACAGGATGCAGACCTGTCCTTGCTCCCATCAGGTCCACCAGGCACCCCCTGCTGGCCACCGACAGCTAAAATGTCCCTCTCATTGCTGTAGGTTTGCTCTGTAAGTCTTGGTCCTCAGCCTGATCTTCATACAGGTCCTCAGCCTGATCTTCATACAGGTCCTCAGCCTGATCTTCATACAGGTCCTCAGCCTGATCTTCAGTTTAGTCTTCAGCCTGGTCCTCTGTCCTTAAGTCTTCACATGCTGTCCTTTCTCACTCTGGTTCGGCTTGTCTGCTTGTTTCGCTCCTCCCCCCAATTTCCTGCATTTTTCAGCCATGGAGAAAATGCACAGGGAACCTGAAGAGACCATCAGAGGAGTGGAATCATTACAGATGCCTCTGACAAATTTACCAGACACTTTTGTCCAAAGTGAAGTAGCAGTGGGGAACGCTTGGGCTCTGACAGCATCCAGCCCCTCTGCAGCAGTTGGGTTGAGGGCCACAGGATTCAAACCCACAACCAAGCACTGGCACAGATCCCTGTCCTGACCCTGACCGCAGGATTGTAAATGAGAGCGGCTGGATCAGGAGCCACAGGATTGTAAATGAGAGCGGCTGGATCAGGAGCCACAGGATTGTAAATGAGAGCGGCTGGATCAGGAGCCACAGGATTGGAAATGAGAGCGGCTGGATCAGGAGTCTCAGGATTGGGATTGGCAGTTTTGAGATCAGGAGCTTTGGGATTGGGGGCAGTGGGATTGGGAGCTGTGGGATTGGAAGCTTTGGGATTGGGAGCCGTGGGATTGGGGTCTTTGGAATTGGGGGCAGTGGGATCGGGGGCTTTGGGATTGGGATCTTTGGGATTGGGGGCTGTGGGATTGGGATCTTTGGGATTGGGGGCTGTGGGATCGGGGGCTTTGGGATTAGGGGCCGTGGGATTGGGATCTTTGGGATTGGGGGTCGTGGGATTGGGAGCTTTGGGATTGGGAGCTGTGGGATTGGGATCTTTGGGATTGGGAGCTTTGGGATTGGGGAGCTTTGAGATTGTGGGCTGTGGGATTTTTGGTATTGGGGAACTTTGGGATTGGGGAGCTTTGAGATTGTGGGCTGTGGGATGTCTGGGATTGGGGAGTTTTGGGATTGGGGAGTTTTGGGATTGGGGAGCTTTGAGATTGTGGGATGTGGGACGTTTGGGATTGGGGAACTTTGGGATTGGGAGCTTTGGGATTGGGGAGCTTTGGGATTGGGGAGCTTTGGGATCTGGAGCTGCACAGGGACATTTGGAAAGCTCCCCATGACTCCTGTGGTAAAAATACCTCCACCTCAAATCCAGGCGATTACAGAGGCGGGTCTGAGAAAGGAGCACATTAGCCATGACTCTCATAACAAGAAGCAGAATGCCCACATGAGCAGTATTCCCTAATTTCAGAATATCGCCATTAATCATTCCAAGGGCTTATGCTCGGAATAACAGCAGACTTCATCGGTGTGCAATGCGGCCATTCGTTTCAGCAGACCCAAGCGGGACATGTAACGGGCCCTCGCTGGGGCTGGCCTGCCCAGTGAGATTGCCTGCGTGTAAATATGACCTTGTCTTTCCTTCTGTTTACCCACGATGCTTCACTTCCCAGGCTTTTAAATGCACGTATGCCTGAGCCTTTGCAGAATTTAAATGGCTAACTGACTAAATGACTATGAAACACTCATAAGAAAATAATGTAATAAATACAAACAGATCTGGAGTGTAAACTATTTCGATATTAGAGAGATATACATCTGGCTAATTCTGTCCTTCCTGGCCAGTCAGTTGGGCTCCTGTAAGGCATATGAACAATAAACAAATGTTTATGAGTTTAACGCATGGCTGTCAGAGGATAATGAATCTGGAATGGGTCTGATCCAGTTTACTGCTGATTTATTTCAGAAAGTCAGACTTAAAACAGTCTATGGAGGGGTGGGAACGGTGACACTGAGTTTGAGCGGCTGGAAGAGAAATGAAACTGGTCTCTAATCTTCTATGAATGAAAATGTACCATGATCACCCTGGGCGAGAGCCATTGTACCACAGTACCCTGTGAAATGGTTTTATTTTTCCAAATTCGAGAGTAATTTTTTACAGTTGCAGCTCTGAAAATGTAGCCAATTAGTCACAGTTTCTTGGTATGTCGTTTTGGATGAGCGGTGAGCAGGAAATATCCCTTAGCTGCATGTGAAATGAATATGGACGTGTTATTAAGCGATAGCTATCTGTTTCTCATTCTTCATTTGCCACCCGTGAATTATCTGCCTCAATCTCACTTTCTGCATTTCCTACGCCGTCCCCAGCCAGTCAGAGTGGAACGCCAGCAGCCATCCCCAGGCTGTTAGCGGCTCCCGCGGAGCCACCCTGTTACGCTGGGAAGGACAGGCAGCAAATACGTTTGTTTTTGCTCAAGTGTGATCTGATACCCTTGCTCGGACCGGAGGGGAGATTTGACTATGGCGGGTCCCAGAAACGCGGTGTAGGAAAGTTTTCTGGCTCTGATCTTCAGGTGTGCCTCATCAGGTGTGGTGCCTGTCTTTCTGGAAAATACCCGGGGGGGGGGGGGCATCCTTCTTCTCAGGGAAGGGTGGAGGAAGCGGGAGGGCGACTGGACCCCTCTGGTGCCCACTGCAGACGCAGAGAGTAAACGGTCCTGGAGGAAACACAAAAAGGCAGCTACTATGTTCAAGAACGCAACTCGCACTTGGCTGTAAATAACAAAACATTAAATCATTTAATATTTAACATAATGTGCTTTGGAAAATTTGGAAATTGGAAGGTCTGCTAATGACACCTCTGCTGCTTAACGGGCCGTGCGTTTCACTCGGGATTCGGAGCCCGTCTTTCTGCTCACGGCTCAGGATAGCCGGGAATCTTACACTCACTCTACTGGTGCTTCTGGTTCTGCTATGTACAAAACCATATGAGAGATCATCAGAGAGTGATACACAGAGAGTGATACAGGCTCAAAACAGTCAAACGGCTTGCAGAGTCTATCTTCCTGGCATAAAAGCATCACTTAAGGAGATGGATTTGCTCATATCCTGTCTTCCAGTGGCATTTTTCCTACTCCAAACCTCTGGACTAATAATATTTATTTGTGGAGCTGGCAGGCTGATCCCGAATCAGATTACATTTTCCTTCAGCACAGCTGGGTATTCCATAAGCCTGCTCAGGTTAAGGATTCAGCTCAAGGTTGCAACCGCTGGCCTCAAATCTGAAGTCTTCCGGAGAGTCCCAGAAGAAGGCGCTAACGCCAGCCCCCCCCACCCCCCAGTGGTGGACTGCTAAGCAGAGGCGCTCCTATTTTAACTGCTCAACTCATAAAATGCTTTGGATGGGAACAACAGCTTCGGAGTGAAAAACCTTCACCATCTCGGTGAGACATGATTTAAAGACATGGGAGGGATGACCCGCCCCCCCCCCCCCAAACCTGACCTGAGACGCTTTCGGCTGATGACCGCACCTGTGCCATCCTGCAGAGCATGCGATGTTTGGTAGTTTTGCCAGGAAATAGTCTCAGCTATGGCTCCATCTATGTGGAGTTTGAATGTCCTCCCCATGTCACCATGAGGTTTCCTCTGGGTACTCTGGTACCCCTCCCCCCCCCCCACAGGCATAAAATATGCTGAGGTTATTTGGAGTAATTGCCCCTAGGTGTGCCTGTGTGAGACTGTGCCCTGTGATGGGCTGGCACCCCATCCCTGCTTGTGCCCTGCCTTACAGCTGTGGCCTCTGAGATAGGCTCTGGACCCCTCACAACCTTGAATAGCACAAGCAGTTACAGAAAATGGATGGATGGATTCCTTCATGTCCATCTTGTATTCATCAAAACCAAACTCGACTGAATGCGAAACCACCGACTCTATACATACACGTATGTACACACAAAAACACATTTTTCAGAGGCAACAAAACAGTCAGATTTTCCAGTTTTTCTGGGGAAGCCCAGCTTTGATCTATCGCAGATGTTCCCTGGACCACTTCAAGCAACAGACACTTACTGAATGTACCCCAAAGTTCCTGCTCCTCCCGGCCCCTCATGCTCCAGTCCTCATGCGGCTCGCTGGGACTCTCCGCCAATCGAACACTGCTAAGCCAGCCAGCATCCTTTCAGCCAGCCTATCAGCCGCACCCGAGGTTCAGCGTTGCTATACAACCTCAATCGCTCACTTAATACGGAGAAAAGATCAGCCGCAATGCGAGAGGGGTTCGGATAAATACCTGGGCAGGATTTCCAGCACTGGAAACTCCTTGAAACACATTTTGACTTTTATGACAGCAGACCAACGCAGATACACTAAATTCTGTTGGTTCTGGTTATTAGCTGATCTTACGGTCCAGATCAAACCAGACCTTGTCACAAGCTGGCTCCAAAGAACGTGTTATGGTTCTGAACGTTTACATTTCAGACACGGGGGTTTGACAAAATGACAAAATGCCGGCGAAATGCGGTGAGCTTGTGTTTCACATGCCGGAGGACCAACCCAGAGCCGCCCCCGTGTCGCCTGGACCATCTCTGTGGAGCGTGTTCGCGGAGCACCTGGCCCAAGCACATGCCAAACACACATAACTGCATGTGTCACTGGCGGCCCTGTATTGAAAAAATTGCTTTTGTTTTGCAATCTTTACCGGGTCAGAGAAAGAAAACACAACACAAATCAGAAATTCCTCACCCAGTGTTAATGATGATGAGGATTAGCATGATCCAGTGTCGGGGGTCCAGTGTCGGGTTAGGCTTAATGTTGTAATACTCGAGACCGGTCTTGGTCTCGTCTCGGAATCGACTTTATTTTGACCCAGACTTGTCTCAGTCTCAGACGTAGAGGACTTGAGGTTTTATTTCAAGACCAGTCAAGACCACTCATCAAAACACTTCAGCATTTATCACAACGGCTTAATATTCATGTTTGTTAACTCTTAGAACCCGACAACTAATCTCAGGCTTGTATCTTTGGATAGGTATAACGCACAGATATGAATCACATCTTTGCAACTCAATCCGGTCGTTGCAGCATTTTGTGCTAAAATAATCCTAGAGTAATCCTGTGCACAATGAGGCATATATTTTAAACATTTTCCATGAAAAAAGCACCCTAATAATCCACAAAACATGGATAATCATATTAGACGGAAAACAAAAGCGCATATTGTCTTCCGCAATGATCCACGCAATACCCTTCTGGGGGAAAAAAATAAAGGGATGAAAGAGACTCAAAAATGGCTGGAGTTCTATTAGAAATAACAACAAAATGCAGCATTCTATTTATTAGGAAGAAAATTACTTGATATTTTTGCAAGAGTTATTCACAAAAGTTTGTATATGTATGCTTTAGAATGCACCCATTGTGTAATTGGAACCCCCTCTACATGTAAACCCAATGACATGCTGCAGCATTGGTTTGTTATTTGAGGCTAAAATGCCGACTAAAAGTTTCATTCTCAAATTTCACTTTACTAATCATAGTGTACTAGGCGAAAAAAACAACAGCGATAAATATTCAGCATTAGAAAGTCAGTAAATGTCTGTGCTTACCCAGTGGATCATAAACTAAACAATACTTTTCTATTTCAATTTCTTTCAGGTGTCATAAAGTAATAAATAAAAGATATAAAAATATAAAACCATGTATTGCTGGCTGTCAGATATCAACAAGTTACCAAATGGATGCAAAATCAAAGATATTCATTTCCGTCTGTCATTAACCATGTATTCCTTTACAATGCTGAGCCATTAAAGGTCCCCAATGAATCCCCAGCATTCCTACATCACAGTCACTCTCATCTCAACATTTATAAGATTATATTTGTAGTGCCCGCAAATTTTTATATTAGATGCGATAAAAAAACTGAGAAATTTCAATAGGTCCAAGCAGTTTTTGATGATATCAAGACTGTCAGCATTTGCACATCAAATTATGACATATCTGAGTAGCCCAGAATGTCCTGAAAACAAACCCATGAAGCATATGTGGCTCATGTACATACAATGTAATAAGCCTAAAATCAAAGGGACAGAAAAATGCTCAAAAAATGGACAGGGTTCAAAGGGTTAACACAGTTCTGTGATCGGGTGTAAAACGTCCTGCTTCAAAGTTCAAATGCAATCAATACAACGCATCTTAATCGAAAATTTATAAAAAGGTTACATTTGAGCATAAGCATTTATATAGAAATTTTAAGAAATAACATCCATGATTCAAATTATACTGTGACACAAATTTTAGGCCATACTGCCCAGCCCCAAGATGGTGCCTATGCTCCACATTTTATAGTGCGTTGTGTTATGTAGACTCAAACATTAGTTTGTTTCTGATCTTGATCTGGTCTAGCCCTGCCTTGGTATTTGTCTTGTCTATGTCTCACCCTGCCTTGGTCTTTGTCTTGTCTATGTCTCACCCTGCCTTGGTCTTTGTCTTGTCTCGGTCTCAATACACTCTGGTCTTGGTAATGTCTTGGTCTCGGTTTAGGTGGTCTTGACTACATCACTAGTTAGGGGGTCTGGAAGGGACACAGAGGGCAGCACTGAGTCTCGTATCTGCTTCTAACAAAGAGAGAACATCCTGGACCATACAATGAAAGGGGGGAATTCTGAGGTGGGGGGTTGTGTGCTTAAATGTGGGACAAACTTGGGTTGGGAGGTGTGATGAATGTGATTTCCAAACACGGTCGCTGATTAGATAATCCTCATGCTGAAAAAAAAAAATCAGTGAAACAAATTCTTTCTGGAAGGCCACCGATTTGTCCTGGTGAGGTGCGTGTTGGGGGGGGTGTAGCCAACCGCCAGCAGTGGCTGATCGCCATCCTTTACGTGTAATCATTCTCGCTCTAATCGCCCTTCGAGGGAAATGAGTGACTCACAATGACAAATGACGAAAGCAATCAGGTTTATGTACTCGCCGCGTCCCTTCCAGTAAATCTCACTCAGGAACTAATGAGCAGGACAGGCAGACGGTTTCTATAATCTGCGGCTTTCCTAGAAGTCTTGGCAAGGCAGAAGCGGCAAGGCTTTCTGTGGTGAGCCCAGATGATTGCAAAAGAGAAACTGCTGTGTCTCAGCTGCACCCGTTTGCTCCCGATCCCCAATGCCGGTGTGAAAGGTAGCGGGAGAGCGGAGGATGATGGGAGATGATTAGTGGAACAGGCCCACAAAGCGGGTTGAAGTGGCCAGAGAGCTGCTGAGGTCTCCATCCTATAGATGTGTCAGTTGCCAGAGGAACCCCAGAGGATCATTAGAGAAACATCAGAGGAATATCAGAGGACCAGACCTATGACTCAGCCTCATGTCCTAAAGGATTCGGCTCAGCTGGGAGTGGACGGAGGAAGACGGGATCCTCCTGAAAGGTCGCCTGCATAAATTCCATGGCCGTGCATTTGAGAGGTGCTGGAAAGAGCAGGGGTTTGATGGGGCCTGTGCAACGTTACCGAAAATCCAGAGTGAAGTGAAACGCTGTGTTCATCATGTTACTGGCTCCAAGCGAAGCAAGAGTGGAAACACAGCACAAAAGATTTATTCGGGGTCGTCACCGTTCCGCAGATCATCAGAGGGTGAACCGTTCGCCACCTGGAGGGTCATGCTGTGGGTAATGTATGTATGGGCAGGCCGTGCTTAGGGGGCTATTTGTTGTTTTTTGGGCCCCCACTCAAAAAGTCACTTTGGGGTCCCCCATAGTGCAGTGACTGTTTGTGGTCCCCTGCAAATGCATGGTTTGAATGGTGGTAAACACCGCAGCTGGCCCTGCTCCCTGGCCCCCCTGGGGCTCGGCGCTGAGGCCCTTGGCCCAGACCCATGGGTGCGGCCGATTGATGGGGACCCAGGTTGGCAGCGGCATGTGTGCTTTCAATTGGATCTCTTGCCGTCTTGCAGGAGAGCTGAACCGCAGCGGTATTCCCATCACCAGGCCTCGTCATCCCCAGCCAAAGCCGCTCCGAGTCCCAGATTGGATTTCGAGCCAGAAGTGACTCAGATATCTTTCCTGACAGCCGTAATATTTCGACACAGATTATCTGTGTGAACGCATGGGCCCTTAATTCAGGTGCAGCTGCCCGAATGGAACCTCGCACGTGGGAATGCCCCCACCCCCTCCCGAAATGGAGCAGGACCCTCAGAGGAGGCGTCGGGATAGGCGCCGGATGGGTTGAGTATGGCTGTCAGACCCACGATGGGGGAATGTCAGGCTGCAGTTCGGGTCTCCCTGGTCTGTGCGGGCCCTTCTGCAGATTTCGGGGACAAAGGCAGGCGACCTACAGGCCTCAGGCTGGCTCAGCGGTGCCTGAAATTAAGGAGACAGAAAGTCCTTCCTGTCAGCAGAGGATCCGAGGAGGAGGTTTCTCCACACGTCTGGCATGTCATGGTGATGGCCCGAGCATGCTGTTCAGCGCTGCGGAATGACCACCCGCACCAATGTCTGATAAGTTGTGAAAAACTGAAGCAGCTGCGGATGGCGTTCCCATGCATCGTCGCATTCGGCTTTGCTCCACCAGACCTTAGTGCTTCACAGAGGTCACTGCGAGGTAGGTTTACGTTTTTGGCGTTGTATCTGAGATCTCGCTGGGGGGTGGTGAGTGGCTCAGTGGCCCAAGTCTCTGGGCCTGCGATCAGAAGATTGCCAGTTCTAGCCCTGGCCTCAGCAGAACAGCCCCACATGTCCGTGGGCCCTTGAGTAAGGCCCTTAACCCCCCAGCTGCAGTGGAACTGTGTGCTGGCTGACCATGTGCTGTGACCCCCCACCCAAGCTATGGAGAGCAAGATGGGGTCGATGTACCTGTAATGTACCTGTAATTGTACTTGTGCAAATGGCAAATAAAAGATTTATCAGATCTGGCCTTCAGACAGGCCGCGTGACTAATGCTACAGTGTGTCTGCGGGGGGTGGTGGCAATTCACTCTCCCCCCGCTGGGGCTCTGTGACCTTCTCACTCACTCATTCGAAGCCCTGAAGTGTGGGCGAGCTCCAACATTTGCCAGCAGGGCCCAGACGTTGCCGTGGGGATGCCAGAACCCCTGTGTGACCCAAACCTGGCCCCACGCCTCCCTTCAGGTCAGATGACTTCCTCTACATTTACGTCATGTCATTTCCTGTGACTCCTGGCTTAACGTGCCTAAGTATGTAACATGGATCAGCCAGTGTGAGAGTTTGCTGCTGCAGGTCTTGCCTCTAATTGCCAGGATTTATGTCAGCATGGAGGACAGATCAGTCACTCTTAACGGTGCCTTAAAACGGAGCAAGCAGGATGTGTTGGGCACCACGGGGTCAAAAGGTGCATTGTCGGATAGGGTTAGGGGTAGGGTGACCTTGGTAGGACCTTCTAAAGCTCTGAATGACACCTGTAGGGACAAGGAGCAGTAAGGAGGAGTGTCATTTGGAGCTGAAATGCTATTGGGCTAAACAGGTAGCATGGAAAGGCAGATGAAGGAACCTGGCTTGGGAGAGGGCCTCCTGAGTGCCGGGGCCTGTGCTGCCTCAGCAAGCCTGTAGTCTGCGCATCCTCTGGCAGGAACAACAGATGACCCTGAGGGCGGCTCTGCAGCGTTTAACACATTTTGTTTCTGGGAAAACAACATTTTCAACACAGTTCTGCTGAAAACAGTGGTGTGGCAGCCAGACAACAACGCTTGGGGAACGTTTGTTTTCGTCAGGGGAATGCCTCGATCCTCGGCCGTACAGAAACTGGCTGTGCGAGGACGATAAGTGAACCGCTCATGGAGGGAATCAATGAACAGCCCAGGGCTAACCTGCTGACAGGATTAACCCCCCTCCCCCCATTAATGGTATGGTCCAGTGGTCCAAACTGCTCCTACTGGACAACACTGGATCAGTTTTGCCCAGGATTGGTCCTGGTGTTTGCCAGCTAACATGTGTATACAATATGGGGTGGGGGGACTGCGAGGGGGTCAAAGGTGATGTTTTAGGGGTTACCTGGAAGAGTCTGGGTATGCCGAATCTTCCATATCCCAGAACCACCATTAACCTGCGTTTCTTTCATTAATACGGTCAGCATGAATCACCCTGGGCTCAAAAGTACTTACTGAAAACACAAATAAATAATTAAGCACCCTTCGGCCAGGCTCACTCTTCCCGGGCTTGGCTGCCGTCGGAGACCACAATCAGATCTCAATTTCACGTAAGCACTTTTTACCCTAGATATAATAAATCATTGTTATCCTGTCTGAATCACGTCCAGGCTAAATTTTTCACCGTGTTCGCCGCTCCGTCGAGCCCCGATGCCCGTGCAGCTTAAGCGTGCGACGTGACGGGCTTACACAAATAAATGCTTCAGACGCACAATGTTTTGGAGCGAGAGAAACCCCCTCTCCTGTTTCTTGGGGCAGAAAGGCTAAGTCAATATTTCCAGAAAGCCGTAATCAGATCTTTGAAGGACAGAACCTGCAACGGACCCAAATAATTGTTTTGTTTAGATAATTTAATTTCTGGTGCCCCACACCCCATTCCGTGTCACGCTCCTGTTCGAACCCGGGGGAGTTGCACAAGCAGTAATAGTGTCCCTGCACTGTGCCAACCCCTTGTGTGGCTTACTGTGGAGACACGCAAAGTGGCACTGTGAAAATTTCCCGTCTGTGAGGGTGGCTCCCCCATGCCTTGCCGCTCGGCACACTGGAGGAATTTTTTTACTCTCCTCCTGGCATCCACAGGTGGACAGTCCCTCAAACTGGGGTATTAGCTGCGTCTTTGTAGCCCATTAATAATTATAACAGTGCAAATGAGCAGCGGCACATCCTACAGTCGTATCCCTCAGTGTGAACGCCCCCCTCACCCCCCATCCCCTACTCCCTCCATGGGATGATCAATCACCCTACTCTGCGATGGATTTTGTTCTGGATGGGATGTCTTCCCGTCTGACATCGCTTTTCGTGTGCCTGCAGGGCTCATTCGCCTGATTTATATGTACAGCATATGAAACACTGAGCTGGGGGCGGGGTGGGGGGGTTGGGGCTCTCTCTGTGTCTGGCGGAGCTGGCCATCTGTGACGGCGTCCCTGATAACTTAATCGCGGGCCGCCACGGACTTGAATAAACACCAATAAACTGCCCTCGCGCTGAACCCTGAAAGAAAGTGTCAGGGACAATCCCCCCCCCCCGGCGAAAGGTAAACACCGTGCTCAGGTCCGGCTGCGGAATCCGAGCGAGACAGCGAGCAGGATCCCAGAGGGAGCGGCGCTACGTTTGTAATGGCTTTCACTAGATCCGCCATTAATCGTGATGTCGTCTTACTGCTGCTACCGCATAGACGTGGGGGTGGTTGAGGAGGCATCCCAATTTTAGGTGTTGGGGAGACGGGGTCCACCTGGCTGGCTGCGCTGAGTCTGCAGCGGGGGCAACATCACCCTTCGTGTCACGGAGGTCCGATACGCAGGCAAAATCTGCTGTGCGTCACATGACCACTCAGCCCGCCTGAGTCTGGACGATCTATGTCCCGGTTGGATCTGGTCAGGCCTGGTGACTCACCCTGCTCTCGTCTGAACGATCCAAGGTTCTGGAAGATTCCAGAGAATTGACATCAGTAGATTCCGATGGTTGTTTATGCTTGACTGCTACAGCTCTGGCCCGCTGGGCCTCTCTGGGGCCTCGCCATGTGCTGGGTCGGGCTTGGCGTGTACTCTGGACCCAGTACCCAGGGGGAAACAGGATGTCGGTAGGTTAATGTGCATTCAGGCCGCTCCTCCCCAGGGAAGGACGAATCACCAGCTGAATTAAATTCCCAACCCCGGTACCCTGCTGCTGAAGCCGGTCCAAACCCAGCTCCTCCAGACTGAGACTGTCTGGTGCTCAAAGTGGGCTCACATCAGAAGGCTCTTTGTAGGCCACCTTGGCTTCTTCACGACGTTTAGCATGAAATGCTGGGTTCAGCCTCCACCGAGGCCTTGAAGCTCTCTCTTTATCCAGCTTTCAAAGTCAAGCATCCGCAGAACACCAAGAGTGGCATGAACGTCCTTCCTGGAGAGCAGGCCGTGAGGAGCAAGGCATCCAACTGGTGACGAGCAGATCAGCTTGAACGGGACCACCAATCACGCTGCTCCGTGCCACCGCCAGGGGCCTAATCTTGCCAATTTGTGAAATGACGTGTAGCGACTTAAACACCGAATCTGCACGGTGCGAGGCGGCAGCTCCAGTAATAAACGTCCATGGGGATCCGGCTGCAAACTGTGCTGTTTTCCTACGTGGCACCTATAGGTGGAGAACCATGCTCTCCCCACCCCCACTATGTGGCTCCCACTCCGTGTTCCTCCCACCCTGCGGCTCCCCACATCTCACCCACGGGTGGCCAGCGTGCTTTTCATTCCCCCCAAACATTCGGTAAGACATGGGCCGGATCCATCACGCCCTCCTTGCATCCCCGCCTCCTTTATGGCTACTTTACTCCTCAGTGCTAATGTTCCTCACTTCCTCGGCAGCGTGTGAGGAAAGCGCCCACCGAGTAGCGTGGAAATAAGCGTGCCGCACCAATGGTGTTTTTGCACATAATTGCAATTTCAAGGCTTGCAAAAATAAAATTAGCATAATTGCTAAATTAAAAAATGGCCACCTTCAATTGCTTGCAGGAGTTCAGATGTGCCGATACCACGGCTGCTTGTCTGTTTCTGCCCAAAACGCCGGAACCGGCCCCCAATTACGGCGCCCGGGCCACTGCCGGCTGCATGTCGAGGCAAACGTCGCATGGAGAAAGCGTGTATTGTGAAACTTAATTCACGCATGCGATCAATTTACAGATAGCCGCTATCTGATTCTCCGGTGGAGGTCCTCGGAAAACACTCTGCGGCAGCCGGAGAGGTGGTACGTTTCTGCGGAATTCCACCTCACAGTCGGGAAATGGAAGCACGCAAATGCCACCTCCCTTAGCGAACTTGAGTGTGGAGGGCAAAGGTCTTGGGAGAAAAGGATGGAAAAAAAGAGGCTTGCTCCGGCTGCAGACGTGTCTGAATGCATATGAGGGAAACTCTGACTGCAGACGTGTCTGACTGCGTATGAGGCTCGCTCCGGCTGCAGATGTGTCTGACTGCGTATGAGGGAAACTCCGACTGCATACGTGTCTGAATGCCTATGAGGGAAACTCCGACTGCATACATGTCTGAATGCCTATGAGGGAAACTCCGACTGCATACATGTCTGACGGCATATGAGGCTTGCTCCGGCTGCATACGTCTGACGGCATATGAGGCTTGCTCCGGCTGCATACATGTCTGAGGCTCGTTCCAGCTCCAGATGTGACTAACTATATATGAGGCTTGCTCCAGTTGCAGATATGTCTGTCTCATATACGGTTCATTCCAGCTGTGGATGTGTCTGACTGCGTATGAGGCTCGCTCTGGCTGTGGATGTGTCTGACTGCGTATGAGGCTCGCTCTGGCTGCGGATGTGTCTGACTGCGTATGAGGCTCGCTCTGGCTGCGGATTTGTCTGACTGCGTATGAGGCTCGCTCTGGCTGCGGATGTGTCTGACTGCAGACATATGCACATCCGGCTTGTTCTGGCCAGGAGGGGGGGTGACCTCTGAACTACTGTGCCCGGGGCAGCAGCTTTGGTGTGTAATTGCACATCCACACTCAATTCTCATTTCTACCTTGGGCACTGAAGAGGCCTCTTCTATACTGCTGTCCATTTGATGGTAAATATAAACATGTCAGATACTGAAGACCAGCTTGGAGAATGAGTCCCCCCCCCAACCTCCAGAATCTGGAGGAGCGTGGAAACGTGGAGATACTGCTGTGACAATAAATTTCTCTCCTAATACAGTGCAATAAAATTAATTTGATCTGCTCTAGGAGTAAAAATGGCTGGCTGGAAAGTCAGAAGTCACTCCAGTCTCTCTGGTTCCTGAAAGTTCAGGGGGGTGGTATTTACATTTTGAGGTCCAAGCAGGCAGGAAGTGGCAAGCTTACATTGGCACTCTGTGTCTTACTGGGTCAGATGACTGGGGCCTCTGTTTATCCCATAATGCTTAGTGGTCATGCCATGCTGAGTCCCCTGAGTCACTCTTCTGCCCAGCTGGCAGGTGAGAATCAAGGTGCTGGGAGGGGGCCTCTGCAAGGATCCCTAAAGCACCCCAAACGTCTTCATAGTGTCCCCAAAGGGTCCCCATGTGGCTCAAAACCATCACCAAACGGTCCTCAAAGCCCTCCATCCATAGCAATCCCATTTTTCAGAGGGGTTTGGGTGATATTAGCCTTCACATCTTCACCAGGCACATCTTCGCAGCAGATTTGTATGTGTATCTGCACACCGGCAGGTATGTGTGGGGGGGTGGGGGGGTGGTGCTCCCGCTATGATGTGCTGAGGTCAGCCTACATGTTACACCAAGACATTTCTCGAGGGGGAAAACGATTTGTTCGGCAGTATATGTCTGAAGCGAGCGAACCTCCACGTCATCTGACGAGGGGCACATCTGACCCGAATTTGGGACATATGAAAAACTATAAAAAATGTTAAAATATGTATAATCAGTGAGTAATAATTTTGCTCACAGTGTCTATGTAACCATATATGCGCATTATTTGAATGGATCAATGTAGGATGATGGGATATTAAAAGCAGGTGCTGAAGGGCCGAGGTCGATGCTCACCCTCATCCTTGTCTTCATCTTCATCCTCGTGCTTGCTGTGGTGCGTCATGGCCTGGGGCTTGGCTGCCATTCCAAGCTGCACAGACAGGCCCCATTTCCCCCGCAGGGCTTCTGAATCGCAGGCATTACAGCGCATTGTTCTGCGGGGAGGGGGGGGGGGGGATGCAGCTTGATGCACAAATCAGGATTCTCCCTGTCGCCCCCCACAAATTTTCTCTGATGTAGCCTTTCCACATCCTACGCATGATCCGTCTCTCCATGGCGCCATTTACTCTCATGGAGAAGCTTAGGGGGGAGGGCATCGTGTAACCCAGCCCCCACTATTATACATATACTCCGTCTCTCCCTGCAGAGCCATCACCAGCCTGCAGGAGGCACTCATGCAGCAGTGTCTGACAGACCTCCGCTGACTAACACCCGGAGGCGTTTTAAGAGCAGCTGTGAGACGTCAGATTTCTGTAACAAGTATGTACACACAGTATAAGAAAGGCCCACCCAGGTTTAAACAGAAGTTGGAACAAAACCGCCTTCTTGAACAGGAGCGAGTGTGTGTGTTTACGTGTGCGTGCAGCATAATGTAATATTCTGAGGTAATTACCACAGTGACGTGGCCTTGACGCTTCCTAGCTGTTCAAATTTGGTGTCTATGAGTGCCTGCTTAAACTCCCTGTGTGAAGTGCAGGCTGTTCTGTGGCGTTAACCAGCACGGTGAGGTGGAAAGGCAGCTCAGTCGAAAGCACTCCACCCTCACACTCACACTCACCTCTCCCCAGTGTCTGCATGGGCTGTTATCTCGCTGCGGTGCTTGTAATCTCACTTGCTTAAGCATCCTCGTTAAGATGTGACTGAAGATCATAATGCCAAATGACTTAAGCCCAGCGCCATGCCAACTGTGCTGTTTGGCAATTACCGTGTGAGGAAAGGACAAGGCCAAACCAGGACAAACCAAACAAACCAGGACTAGCACAACCGAACCAGGCCAAACCAAGCCGAACCAGGACTTGCCAGGCTGAACCAGGCCAAACCAGGACTAGCCAGGCTGAACCAGGCCAAATCAGGACTAGCAAGGCTGAACCAGGCCAAACCAAGCCAAACCAGCACTAACCAAGCCAAACCCAGTCTAAACCATGCCGAACCAGGACTAGCAAGGCCATACCACGACTAATCAGGACTAAGTAGGTTAAAGCAGTTTTGTGCTCTTAGTCAATAAACCAATCTTTATTTATATACCACTGCTTTAACTACTGGGTTTACAAAGTGTTTTACAGACAATTTAAAAGAAGAAATTAAAATAAGCACACAAGAAATAACAATTACCACTGCCTCCACTGGGGACATTAACCCCTACCACACCGGGAAGTCTAGCGCCTGCCTCATCTGGCACCGGTGACATGGAGCAAGGTGAGTTTGAGGTGGCACTGTACTAGAAAACATGTCTCCAGAATATTCCAATTAAAATAATTTATTGTTATATTGTGAGACATGGACACTAGCCAGTGACATGAGACAAAGACTGGACTCCCATAGGACTGTACAGTGATCCCCTGCCTATCGCGGAAAATGCGTTCCAGACCCATCAGTGATAGGTGAAAATATGTGATATAGAAAGACCATACAAATTTTTTTTTTTTTTATAGTTTAAGCCTTAAAATACCCCTCCCACACACTTTAAACACATGTAAACTTATTAAAACAACACATATGATATGGGGATGTGTAGCTAAGGATATGAGTAACATAATAATAATAATAATAATAATAATAATAATAATAATAATACAGTGGTACCTCGGTTCTCGAACTCACTAGAACTCGAATTTCTTGAAAGTCGAACAAACCAGTTTGACCTAGAACTCGATCTGAATATTAGAAGTCGAACCGTGAATGCTGACCTAATATAAATTGTACGCGCCAGGAAATGAGTCATACTACAATGCAATTCTTACGTGAATGCCTTCTTCACAGAAGAAAAATAAAGCAGCACAACATTACAGTAACAAACAATAAATAAACCACTAACTTATGTGTACTATTAGAGCATTTATGTCATTTATTTAAACTTTATTTTACCAGGTAAATTAACTGTAAACCAGTTCTCACTGCTTTACGTGATATTCGGGGGAAATAGCAGATTACGCATTGGAACTGCCTGAGATACAAACGTCATGCGTGTAACTAAACTCTTCAGCCAATTAGGGCAAAGGTGTGTCGTCACGGAGGCGTTTCCAGTTTGTGCAGCCGGGTGAGAGGTCGCAATGCATCTTGCTCCGGCTGCAGACGTGTCTGAATGCATATGACGGAAACTCTGACTGCAGACGTGTCTGACTGCGTTTGAGGCTCGCTCCGGCTGCAGATGTGTCTGACTGCGTATGAGGCTCGCTCCGGCTGCAGACGTGTCTGACAACATATGAGGGAAACTCTGACTGCAGACGTGTCTGACTGCGTTTGAGGCTCGCTCCGGCTGCAGATGTGTCTGACTGCGTATGAGGCTCGCTCCGGCTGCAGACGTGTCTGACTGCATATGAGGGAAACTCCGGCTGCAGATGTGTCTGAATGCCTATGAGGGAAACTCCGACTGCATACATGTCTGACGGCATATGAGGCTTGCTCCGGCTGCATACATGTCTGAGGCTCGTTCCAGCTCCAGACGTGACTAACTATATATGAGGCTTGCTCCAGTTGCAGATATGTCCGTCTCATATACGGTTCATTCCAGCTGCGGATGTGTCTGACTGCGCATGAGGCTCGCTCTGGCTGGTATCCCACAGAAGCCCCCCCAAGTGGGAATTCTCCCGCTATGATGTGCTGAGGTCAGCCTACATGTTACACCAAGACATTTCTCGAGGGGGAAAACGATTTGTTCGGCAGTATATGTCTGAAGCGAGCGAACCTCCACGTCATCTGACGAGGGGCACATCTGACCCGAATTTGGGACATATGAAAAACTATAAAAAAAATTTAAATATGTATAATCAGTGAGTAATAATTTTGCTCACAGTGTCTATGTAACCATATATGCGCATTATTTGAATGGATCAATGTAGGATGATGGGATATTAAAAGCAGGTGCTGAAGGACCGAGGTCGATGCTCACCCTCATCCTTGTCTTCATCTTCATCCTCGTGCTTGCCGTGGTGCGTCATGGCATAACCGTAATGCATTGCGTCAGGATCAGAATGCGTTGCTTTAAGCCAGCGCAGTAAGCAAGTTGAACGCACCCAATGACCAGACTGGGGAGACAAACTGAAACGCGGACTTAATACAGAGGACTAATGACATCAACCAGAAACAACTGATCACATGGGGATCTCACACGAGGTTAACGAGGGGGCGTGGCACACGGAAGGAGCGGACGATCGGGGCAGGACAGGGGTAATGTTGGGACAAGATCTTTATCGTTTTGGAAGCCATTAAGAAAAAAATTTTCTTCTTTTATCCTGTTCATTTTGTGTTTAAATGCTAAAAAACAAAAAAAAAACATATTTAGGTGTAATTTTGAGGGGCCGGGAACCAATTAATTGGTTTTCCATTATTTCTTATGGGAAAAATTCGATCAGAACTCGAACTTGTTAGGATTCGATCCGGAGTCCGGAACGGATTAAGTTCGAGAACCGAGGTACCACTGTAATAATAATAATATGTAATGTATACGTATGCGATTCCATTTTAACGATGGTTTTATTCTGAGGACGTGCCACCCTCTTAGTTCCCGTTTGACTAAAGGAAAGTGGTGCCTCATGTTCTTTTCATCCTTCTTGATGTATCGTACCGTCGATTCATTCAAGCCATGATGGTGAGCGACGTCGGCGTAACACTTTCCTTACCGAAGTATGTCCAGGAGTTTTACCTTCTCCTGAATGGTCAAGGTCTTCCTCTGGCGATTAGGCTCACTACTGCCAGAAGGCTTAGAAGATGCAGGACACTTGGGAGCCATCGTAGGGCTTAAAAGAAAAGGAAAACAATCAGACCACAAGCAAGGTACGCGATACGCAGAGAACTGTGACGTGTCGGAGAATAATCCACGATATAGCGGAGGCGCGATAGCCGAACGCATTGTACCAGTGCACGCTCTCCAACTTGGCCTGACCTGAATGTTATATATGCTATATGGACAAAAGTATTGGGACACCTGGTCATTACACCCACAGGAACTTTTATGACATCCCATTCTAAATCTCTAGGCATCAATATGGAATTGCTCCCCTCTTTGCAGCTATAACAGCTGCCACTCTTAAGGGAAGGCTTTTCACAGTGTGTCTGTGGAAATTTTGGCCCATTCATCCATAAGAGCATTAGTGAGGTCAGGCACTGATGTTGGATATGAAGGCCAGGCTTGCAATCTCCATTCTAGTTCATCCCAAAGAGTTGATGGGGTTGAGGTCAAGGCAAAGCTGCAGGCCAGTCAAGTTCATCCACACCAAACTCACCAAACTATGTCATTATGGACCTTGCTTTGTGCACTGGGGCACAGTCATACTGCAACAGAAAAGGGCTTTCCCCAAACTGTTCCCACAAAGTTGGAAGCATTTTAGTGTCCAAAATGTCTTGCTTTGCTGAAGCATTAAGGGTTCTCTTCACTGGAACTAAGGGGCCCAGCCCAACCCCCGAAAAACAACCCCATACCATTACAGTTGACACAATGCAGTCAGTCAGGTAACATTCTCCTGGCATCTGCCAAACCCAGTCATCAGACTCACACAGAGAAGCATGATTCGTCACTCCACAGAACATGTTTCCATTGCTCCAGAGTCCAGTGGCAGTGTGCTTTATACCACTCCATCTGACGTTTGGCATTGTGTTTGGTGATGTGAGGCTTGCATGCAGCTGCTCAGCCACGGAAGCCCATTCCATGACGCTCCCAGTGCACAGTTTTTGTGCATGAGTTAATGTCAGAGAAAGTCTGGAACTTTTCAGTTACTGAGTCAACAGTGCATTGGTGACTTTTACGCACTATACACCTGAGCACTCGGCGACCCTGTTCTGTTATTTTACATGGTCTGCCAGTTTGTGGCTGAATTTCAGTTGTCCCTAAATGCTTGCACTTACAGTTGACTGTGGAATAACTAGCTGCGAGGAAATTTCACACCCTGACACATTGTAAAGGTGGTATCCCATGACAGTACTATGCTTGAATTCACTGAACTCTTCAGAACAACCCATTCTTTCACAAATGTTTGTAAACCTGACTGCATAATAGGGGCTTGATTTTATACACCTGTGGCAATGGGTCTGAATGAAACACCTGAATTCAATGATTAAGAAGTGTGTCCATATAGGGTAGTTAATTAACCTCATAACATCAAAAACTCAACTGCATTATTATAAAAGCCACTTTAACACGACCTGGGAGATCATGCAGACTTCACCTGAAGCAGCAGTGTCTCTTAGAATGTCCTTAGCGTCTCCTTAACATGTCAATGTCTCCTTAGCATGTTCTTAGTGTCTCCTTAGCATGTCTTTAGCGTCTCCTTAGCATGTTCTTAGCGTCTCCTTAGCATGTTCTTAGCGTCTCCTTAGCATGTTCTTAGCGTCTCGTTAGCATGTTCTTAGCGTCTCCTTAGCGTGTCGTTAGTGTCTCCTTAGCGTGTCTTTAGCGTCTCCTTAGCGTGTCCTTAGCATGTCCTTAGCATGTTTTTAGCGTCTCCTTGCATTGTTCTTAGCGTCTCCTTGCATTGTTCTTAGCGTCTCCTTAGCGTGTCTTTAGCGTCTCCTTAGCATGTCCTTAATGTCTCCTTAGCGTGTTCTTAGCATCTCCTTAGCATGTCTTTAGCGTTTCCATAGCCTGTACTTAGAGTCTCCGTAGCATGTCCTTGGTGTCTCCTTAGCATGTGCTTCATCATGGTTCTGCTCAGACTGGTACACCCTGAGGCCTATAGAACAGAACGGCATAAAATCTACACTCTTCACAGTTTAACCCATGTTGTCAACAGAGGGCCAGTGTCTGTCAGTCAAGTGTGCTTGTGAGGGGTGTGGGTGACGTTAAGGTAAGTGTCTTAAACAGTTTTTCTTGCCATAACTCACAGGGATATAAATGAGTATGGATGGTCTGTGTATGGGCTGCAGTCCAGCTGTTTACCATTTTCTAACTGAAAACAATTAAAAACCAGCCACTCGAGAAGCCCCTTCAACCAGACGTATAGGAAAACAAGGGCACTGGGGGCCTGAGCTCCACCATCCAAAACACAAATTGTTCCCATTAAAGAGACGTATTTACTTTGAAAACAAAAACGTAACAAACATATCCGTGTAAGGTGAACTCGACACAGATGTTGTACAAATTGTACTGAACTAGAAGCAGCTGCATAGCAAAAAAACTTGCGACATCCACCGCTCTTAAGCTTTAATAAAAATCTAACCCAGTGTTAAACAAAAATGTCAATGAGCTCTGTAAACAGCGAAGGCTTCGTAACACACTGTAAATGATTATCGTCCTTGTGTCGAAAGGCCTATATTAGAAATGACCTGCTTTTTAAAGCAAAACGAGTCACCGCCAAACCGTGTTAAAATGTGAGCAGTCTCCCTGCTGTAACACTGAAGAAGAGCCTCCTCAGGCAGCCCAGGCTGGACCTCCACCAGGCCTGCTGGACCCAGAACCCAGTCGCTGTGGAAGTGACCATGTTCTGACCCAGACATTGATATGTAACAGTGTATAGGTCAGACTGACTGCTGTCGCTCTAATTCCCTCCATCTGGGGACATAATACTGACTTTCAGAATGATAATGTGATGCGACAGAGTGGATGGCAACAGTACAATATGTTACTCAGGTGTACTTTCAGTATTTCAGTATTCAAAGCTGATAACATTTAAGCTTTTGTTCAATGCTGTAACTACGGCCAAGTTCTGTCATCAGGAGGCTGTACTTCCTGTCATAGTCCTGCTGTGTACACACACACACACACACACACAGACACAAATGGTACTTTCCCAGAACCCCCGTAGAAATGACACATGTCGGCAGAGGTCGAAAGCCCCCCTAAAAGGACCCCCAAGACGTCCAGTGCGGGGAAGCTGAACAAACAAGAGCAGCATGTCACCGAACATTACCCCCCCCTCCAGGGGACACACAGGGGCAGTTGGCTTAGCTTAGGCCTGTACCCCCCGTTTCCCATGGGGGGGACCAGGCTCAGGAGTGGCTGCGTTTTAACATGCCTCCCACCCCCCAAACCAGTGGGGGTGTATTAGTGCATAGTTTTTTGGGAAAAACAGGCCGATGACACTGTGATTAAACAAAGGGACGGAAGCCCAGAGGCTTTACTCCCAGTCACCTGGCCAGCTACTCCCACCCTAAGCCGTCTAGCGACTCTGAGTGACTCCTCATTGGCACCGCAAATGACTCCCGTGGTCGAACGTGGCCCAAGGCACTCGCATCTGTTTCTGTTGGCCCTGAAGTCCGGATCGGGGGTCGGGATCAGTATGCTGGACCGGTTCTTTGGCTACGCCATTGGGAGTAAAGATTCAGGCCAAGAATGAACTGGGCCAGGGGATCCATGTCACATCTTAATAAAGAAACCTATTACAGCATGTGTCACATAAATTATACAAGCAAGCATGTGACTGACGGTAGAAGGTTCTAGAAAATCAATAATGAATGCAGTACAAGAGCCGGCTGTCATCTTCCAGAGACACCTGTCCTGGAACAAACCCACAGCAAAGGCGTGCTGGAGAGGAGCAGGGCTCGGACTTAATCAGCGGCCTCTCCTCCGAGACAGAGCTCTCAGATGTGGTTTCCGTTTCCTGTTCCCGCCAGCTGGCCCTCAGCAGCCCAGACGGGGCCCGTCAGGCCTCCACGCCCCGTGGCTGGGGCCCACCTTAACCGCACAATCACACGCGCGGATATATTCCACGGCACATCCGGGTTGGGCCTTCCTCGCTGTATTATCCACAATATTTATGTACAGAAGCCTCCCACAACACTGCTAATACGTGGCTGTTGGCCCATCCGCCAGGAGGTTCTCTTTCTGGATAAGTCTCAGGCTTCTGTAATGGCTCTTTAACGAGTATCTCTTTTTAATACATCCCTGTGCGCACAGACTCACAAACCTCCCGCAATTAACGGAATGACTTCCAAATGTACCGTGTAATGATTAACAAGCGGACTTCACGTGGCCCCTGGGGAGCCCCAGAGGGAAGGCCGTCTTATCTGTGCCTGCAGAAAAAGCGAGGGGTTTTCAGAGCCCCTGAAATGCCGTTGGCAGCTCAGGGTCGCCCCTAAGATGGGGTGGAAAGTTTTAATGATGCGAAGTGAAACTCCATGAGTTCCAGCTCGCGGCTGAGGGACTGAGAACCGCAGGTAGCGCACCAGAGAAGCAGCCGCTGGTGGCTGACTCCGCGACCCAGCTCTGAGCCCCATCTAATCTCCTTGAAGCTTCTACAGGAATCTCCATGCTCATCCGGTTCTTTCCAGGGAGCCTCCTGGATAAGATACAAGCCAGTATTTTCTTAGCAATCATTTAGACTTGAAATTATTTGTTTTAGTTTTTCCTTATTTTAATTGTGTTTGTAAATGTAGATTCACAATAATGTACATTTCTTTGTCCCTCAGAAAATTAAAAACATTGACAGCTATTGATCATCGTCACAGTCATCTTCATCGTCCTCATCGTCATCTCCATTGTTATCTCCATCTTCATCATCATCATTGTCATCATCTCCATCTTCATCATTGGTATCATCATCTTCATCATCATCACTGTCATCATTATCTTCACCATGCCTCTCCTCTTGTTTCATCGGGGAGACCCCAAAAGATATCCCTAAGCCCGCTGGGAGTTATCATCCTCTACCCCCCTGCCAGAGCGTCCTGGGTCTGCCCCAGGCCTCTTCCCAGCAGGACATTCTAGGTACAGCTGACCATGCCGCCCACCTCGGAAGCCCACTCCAGAGCTCCAAACATCCCCCTCATTTTGGCTGCTTGTGCCTCTGGTCCTGGTCTTTTGGCCATTAGCTCCTCACCACCGGTGAGAATACAAGCGTAGGTTCACTGGCAAACCTAGAGCCACATTTACTGACTTATCTTCCAATTCATCACCACTGAGCTCATCTCCTCATCAGTCCCACGTTGCCTCCTTCCATCACTCCATACAATCCAAAAGTGCTTCAAGTCCTTCACTAAGGGTAGAATCTCCCCTTCTCTTGAGAGGAACCATCAACTGTTTTTCCAGAATGCACCGGGGCCTCGAATTCCAAGCTGCTGATTCTCATTCCTGCAGCTTCAAACTCAGCATAAAGCTGTTGAGGTATGTGCTGCAGGTCCTGGATGGAGTCATTTATTAGTGAGGTGTCAGTAAGGTGACAGTTCAGGGTTATCCTATGAGGAAGGAGAGTGCTAGAGGAAGAGGAAGGTGGAGATTCCAGCAGAAGATATGGAGGTTGCCCTCCATGTCCAGGGCTGTGCGTGTGTGCCTGAATGTGGAGGATCTCTTCTGGACAGAAATCTGTACTAACTCCCCCTCCCCACCCAGCTAGCTGGCTCGAAAGGACCCCCGTGTGATGAAAACTATGAAGAAATTCCCCATGAAGGACAACTTCATGAAATCCCTGGCTTATAAATTTCTCTTAGTGTGTCCTTAAAATGCAGCTGTTTAGCATGCATATCGTGCATTCGATTTAAGAGTGGACGTGGTTTCGAGGTGAGGCAGGGAGTGCCGCCCATCGGCTCCTGCCAGGGAGCTGATATGTCTCAGATGGGATGGTTCCCCTGGTTGCCATGCCAGCAGCAGTCGGGGACGCCTGGAGAATATTAAATGACTGTTGTTGTTCAGAGTGATACCCCCTCAGCTGAGCCCGCCCCAGAGCGGAGCAGACTCAGAGGATTCCCAAAAGGAACAGCCGGCGGACATGTGCCGAGCGGCTGTGGGCGGCCTGGACAATCCCTGCTGAAATCTGCAGGGATTGTTTAAATAACAACAGAGTAACAAAGTTAGTTAATTTCCAGGAGAGGCGGGTGACGCAGCCGGTGAGCAGCTGACACCCTCAACCCGGACAGAGAGAGAAAGGAGGATGAGTGTGAATTACTGGGCAAGACTACCTCACAGGGGCTGGGAAGCACTGGGAGTGGACCACATTGGCACTGGGAGCAGGCAGCCTCAGCACTGGGAGCGGTGGGAGAGGACAACCTTAGCACTGGGAGCACTGGGAGTGGACAGCCACAGCACTGGAAGCCCTGGGAGCACTTTGCTTGGACCTGGAGCCACAGGGTCTCTCATCATCTCTTGGCCGCCTCACGCTCATTCTTGAAACACGCCTGCATGGACATTTAACATTACACACCACCGAGGGGGGGGGTTCCCGCAAATGCGTTTGTCCCCAGAAGGGATAAGCCCCCCCCGATGATTTTCTGTAATCTGAGTGAGTCATGAAGATGCATCAGTTGCAGGATGCAGCTGGATGACGAATTGGGACACTTTGCTTTTCATCAAGTTAATCTTCGCTTCTGATCCCCCCCACCCACCCCCCTGAGGAAGGTTAAGACAACACGGCTAATGAAAGACAGCCCGCCCCCCCTCCCGACCTGCTGTGCCTGTGGTCGTACGGCCTCCTCCATGGTAGCAGGCTTTGACTTAAACAGACACAGCACCAGTATGAGTTAGGATCCCGTCCCAGGAGACCACAGCATGTGTCATGATAAGCGGAGGCAGGGGGCGAGCGATGGAAGGGGAGAGCGATGGAAGGGGATGGGAGGCGAGGGGGAAAGCAGTGGAAAGGGGTGAGCGATGGAAAGGGGCGAGTGAAGGAAGGTGCAAGCGATGGCTTGGGGAGAGTGATGGCAGAGGGCGAGTGAAGGAAGGGGGAGTGACAGCAGGAGTAGACGGTGTATGATGTGTACACGACTGGCTCTGAAGAGGGCAGAGTGGCAGCCCTTACGAGGGACTTCAGCTCTGTTTATCTGTTGTCGTTTGGATCCTTGGTCGTTGCTTGGAGAATCTTTCAACAATCGCAAACAAGCTGCACTCCCCCTGCGAAGACCGAGTGAAAACACAAAAACAGGAGAAAGTGTCCCCCGGAGACGTCCATTGTGCGGCTGGATACTGGGATGGGGACGCGGTAACGGGGGGGGTGCAGTGGCCCGTCACTCCCAGATGCGTCGTTGTGCATGACGAGTCCGGCCACTACTATCTCACCGCTGAAAGGAGAAAAGGCTGGATAAACAGCTGTTCCCAGCTCCAGCAAGGGGGGGACCGAGCCCCCCCGGGCCTACTGGCTGTTTATTTTCCCTCTCCTGCTCTATTTAGTCTGCTCTTCCTCACTAATGCACTTTTCCATTAACGACGTCCCCAAATCGCATAAATACGCCGTGGATTTATGGGAGGAAACATATTTCCAGGGACTGGAAGGTGGCATGTAACCCATCCTTGGGGGTCCCGACTCAGGCGACCCGTCCATCTCACTGGACAAGCAAATGGAGCCATATTTGTGCAAAAATGAATCACTGCTGTTGCCCATATGCAAAAAATAAATCAATGACTTCCATCCTGCTCTTCCACTTTTACATGAAGGACAAACCCCATCCTCGCCAGATCAATAAAGCATTTGGAAATGCTGTTCCAAATGCCCCCTGGCAGGAAAGCTGTCCGCTTCTTGGACAAACGCGGCAGTAAACAAATCCCGTGTGTCCTGCCTGGCTCGTCATGCCCTGAAATCCAAAGAGGAGGCCTGGGGGAGGGGGGCGGAATCTAAGAAAGTCTCATGGTCTGCAAAGCCTGTCCTGGTTTAGGCTTCAGCAAACATTTGCACGTGAAAAACAGAAAGAATCAGTAAACGAACAACACAGAATGAATGTTAAAAGCAACAGTCTCCCTATGTGATAAATACTGGGAGCCGAAGCCTTTGAGCGTGGCTCAGAGTGCGAGGAGTGTGTGACCACTGCTGTTTACGCCGTCAGAAAACAGCTGATTTTGTAGAGCTAAATGGGTTGAGGGCTCACAGATCACAGGAAACATCAGAAAGAGGAGAGGAATGTGATACCAGCTCTAATTATTAGCCAGTCTGTCTGTTGCAACCCCCTCCCCACTTTGAGCCCCAAAGATACTGGACAGAACTTACAGAAATGGAGGAGGCGTGTGATTCTCAGAGCAGCCTGAAGGGGGTGGCGATGAGGCAGCTTCCTCATACATGGGTTAGATGAGCAGTGGCTTGAGGGGACCGGGGTCCCGCCTTGGCGCCTGTCCGGCTCACTGATCAGTGTGGCGACAGTACCCACCTTCGCTCTTCAGGCTTAGACTCTCCAGAGCCTCCTACATCTTCTGCAGGTCGGGGAGGTGCCGGGGGGGTGGGGGTGGGGGGTTCCTCAGACTCAAACCACATCAAAAGAGTGGCTGAAATATAACTACCCTCTAAATGCCTCCAGGTTCTGGTGGGAACCATAAACAGACATCAGATGACTTTCATTCTCGCCACAGAGGCCAGTTTCACGCCCTCATTTGCATAGCCTCTCCAATAAGGTGCTGCATTGGTGCATTACTCCCCCCCCCCTCACACACACAAACACACTTGGGAGCCTTTCCAGCATGGATGCTCCTGACAGTATTTCCCCCGGTGACAGGGACCCCCCAGGCAGAGGACCGTAAAACACACATTTATCACACCCTGGGGGGGGGGGGGGGGGGTTCTTATTTTCCTTTTTTTTGTATTTTCTTTCCATTGTTTATGGTGACTTAGATGGCTAGAAGGCAGAGATACCAATAGTGTATTGCTCTGCCCCTGGAGGTCCTGCCATCCTCTGGCCACGCCCCCTGGTGCGCCTTGACCCGCCCCCTGACCCACCCCTCCCGGGTTTCACCCAGCCTGTGTTTCAAGGGGGGGCAGGGTGTTAATTACCAGGACAAACAAACTGTCACTTCCTGCTAGCAAATCAGGAGTCCTGCTCAGCAGAGGGGGTTCAAAACTTGAGGTCTGGGGTTCCTCGCATCGTCGGACCCCCCCCCCACCTCCCGGGGGCTCAGTTTACGGTCCCCTGGGAGGCTGCTGAGCAGAGGGCAGCTTGAGAGCTTACGCAGATTTATAAGGAGGTTAACATATTAAATCCATCACTCGGCGCTTTCTGCTATATTGGTTTACCTCTGGAGGCAGCCTCTTTGTCCTGGGGGGGGGTGGGGGTCTGTCACAGTATCTCCTCACATCCGTGGGGCAGCTGGCGTCAGGCCTGTGAAATACAACGAAAACTAAGATTCTCTCTCGACCTCCTCAGGACGTGGATTCTCTCCATCCGCTGGAATGCCGTGGGCAGTGAGTGCCGCTCGCTGCCGTCAGTCACACGGAGCGCGGCCCACCTGGGCGGGACCCACCGGGCAGGCGCCCGGTCCCCAGCCAGAGCACTCCCCGACGCCCCATGGCTGTTTGAAGTTGTTTCCTACTGGATTTATTTGTCTTGGTTACATGTTGACTTCTGTTGCTGTTATAATCTGCTTTCGTGTTTTTCAGCTGAGCGCAGAGAGAGTAAAAGGCAACAAGAATAATAATAATAATACAAACCGCTTGGGGGGGAAATTCGTTCCACATGCCAGGACTTCCTGTCCCTGTGGGGAGGGGGGGGGGGCTTTGCATAGATTTGGAGGACATGTGCTTTGGGCAGTAGAAGCCCCTGCCGACATCCGGCGGGTGGGGGGCTTAGGACCTGGGGGGCCGTGCTGAGAAGCTGGGGTTGGTCGTGAGCTTCAGGTTTGAGCGGTTCCCTGCAGTCTTACCATGGGCTGTTCATTAATAAATACTAAATACTACCCCCCATTCCTGCCCTCCTTTAATCCTTCATCACCCCCCAACTCACAATCAAGGCCTTGTAGAAATGCTTTGTCAGGCTGGGTCATGTGACCTGTCTCACATGCAGCGGACGTGAATCCGAGGCATGTCCCCATGTCACTGGAGGCTCCCCTGTGGATGGGTGCCCTGCCATGCCTCGCACCTCACGCCATCAGCTGGATCTACACATCATCGTTCAGTGTGCCCTTACTTGGGGTCACCCCTGACCGCACATTACCGATGGCCCAATTCACTCAATCTTCACTTTGACCATATATGCCGAGTTCATGGTCACCAGGGCTGCCAATCTGTGATTGCTGGGCTTGCGTTTCCATGCAGAAATGCCCACGTTGGTGTCCCGGCTGCTTGATGCAGGGCTGCAGATATGCTCCAGGTATTTGGGCCTGTTTTATTTCCTTCAGTTCTGCCAAGGGCTGGACGATACACAGGGCTCTAACCGGATTATTTCCCAAAAATGGCCGGGGTGCTATTTATGTCCGGAACACCACACGAGGAAAAGCGGCGCAGCCAGAGCGGATAGGACCCATGTAGCCCATCTGTTGCTACAGAAAAAAAAGGCATCTTTCAGTACCAAACGCTACCCTATGGATCCCAAGGTGCCCTACAGCCCTCGCTTCAGTCTGAGGCTCTCTCCTCAGGAAGGCACTGACTCGCTGCTGCCTTCAGGATCCCCGGCAGTCCTGCCCCACATCAGCCTTCTCCGAGCCTCTGATCTTTCCTGCATTCACACCATGATCCTGTCTGGTCTGATGCTGGAAGCACGTGGGGACACCGGTCTGTGTCAGGGGTATATACATACGAGACCCATTACTTCCATGACACCGTGTCTGAGGAATCCACAGGCCGCTCACCCCGGAAGGATTTCTACAGCACCGGCCCAGGAAAAACCAATATTTTTCCCTCCAGACTGAGGGAATGCTAAATTTAATAAACAACATCTCTCTGCTGCCTACAGCAGGACAGCTCACTGATTTAGAAGGACAAATCTACTCATGACTGAACTTTTCCTAGGAAAACCTGTGCGGCTTGAACGAGCCGTAAAACATGGTATTATTCTTTGCTGGAATTCCTTGGACAGTCAGACAGAAAATGACCTTGTCCGACGAGAGCCGACCCGAGCATGTCTGGAAATAACTGCGCCGTCACAAGGGTCAAATTAATATTTTCAGTCTGAAAGATTTAAAAAAATGAACAGGGGGGGGGAAAAGGCTTGACAGTGTGCAGTGATGGCTGAGTGGAAATGCTTTACGAGCGAGAGTCATTCACTTGGTTCAAGTCTCAGAAATGTTATCTACACGGCTTTCAAAGTAGGTTACTCTCCGCCGGGGAGTCAGGCCCAGCACACAAACACTCAAATTACTGTTTTCTTTCCAGGCAGTTAAACTTCAAACACATTGTAACTGCCAGTAATGAGCTTTTTATGGTAAAATCAGTCTTTTAAAGATGCATATTTTCTTAGGAAGCACAAGAATGTCATTTTTTACATATATAATACACTTAATTGAATTACAGGGAAGTTGAACAAACTGGACCGTGGGCCTTTAACTCCCTGGCATTCCTGCTGTTTGGAGCTGGGTGGTATCCTCTCTCTGACTATTTTGAAATAAAAAATGCAGCTACACACCCCGTGGATGTGAATTCGGTGAAATAAGATGCTGCACGACAGCGACACGATCGACTGGAACACAGAATGGGTTCCTAACAGGAAATGGCCACACACACACTGGTGACAGGTTACAGAGGGATCATGCAGTTAGCCGCGTTCCGGCCTGTCCTTCGTGTCCAAGTGGGTGGAGGTAGTACTCTGAGGGAAGTGCTTCAGACTGCCGACCACTGCAAACCACTGCTTTTTTGGAATAACATGAATTTTGCTTTCTTTCATTTGTAATGCAGATGCATAAAAAAAAAACCACAGAACTTATTTCTGCTCCAGCTATGGATGGCAAACCTGAAAGAACGGCAGTGAAAACTCATGGACACCCACCGCAAGAGTGTCGCACTGAAGCCATGTCCCCAGCTGGCTTTGTAGGGGCTTCACGCCTTCAGCTCACGCAGACTGAGGAACCTCATCCAGCGGCCATGTTTACCACCACTCAAACTATGCATTTGCATGGGGCCCCTGAGGTTATGGAGCCCCCTGTTGGCTACAAACAGTCACTACACCAAGGCAGGGAAAGTGACGTTTTATATGGGGCCCCAGAAACAACACACTGGCCCCTGGCCCCATTAAATGGGTGCATATGCTGGGTAGCCGTTACTCCCTAGGTCCCATCCTGCATCACAGGGGCGTCACTGGGGCATCCCGTTGGCGTCCAGAGGGCTGGCTCTGTCTCTGAGTCCCCCACCCCCAGGCAGCTCTGGGGTGGAGGCTTAGCAGACACATCTGGGGTGGTACTTGAGAATTTTGACATGTGTGACACAGGGGTTTGATGCTGGGGTGGGACACTTTAGTTGTCACTGCATATAAACGAGCTTTGATGTCCATAAACAAGCCCCCCTCTCTCCCGGAATAAAAGAGAAGGCCAGCTCTCGATCCCAGACTATTTAAAGGAAGGGCTCTTCCTCCGGAGCCTTTCAATAAAAGTAACACTGAACTCTGAGAACGTTTCTGTGGGCCCGGTCTGCACCTCTGAGCTCTTTACCTTGAAGCCCCCCAGAAACTGCCAGGTCGCTCCATGGTGACAGCTGCTTCCTGTTCCCAGGGCCTCTTTTTCAGGCTGCTGGACTGGGCTCAGCTGCAGCTCCATGGTTTAACTGGGGATTAATGCCTACAAGTGCCCATCAAGTTTGTCCCGGTTCCTCCGGAGGACTGCTATCCTTAAAGCTGCCTGTCAAAAAGCGGTGACATTTAGGTTAAAAAATACGCAGAGGCGGCCTGTCTTTAGGGCCAAACTTATCGCTGTTTCCATCAATATCATCTTCTCCCATGGCTCCTCACTTTCTGGAAGATTTGCTGCAACAACATGCCAGCATTGTCATGTGTGCTGAATGGAATTCTGGGACACCATGGCCTATTCTCTGAGGCCCGTGATCGGAAACGCCGGGCAGATGTCGGACTCGCCATAACAGAAAGGTGAAGTCACCAAAGAGGAGTTGGATGTTTCCAGAAGGCTCTCTCCCTGTTCAAAAATACTAACTTTTTCATCTGTTTAACTGACATTATTGAGCCATTTTCAATTACGTTTCCTGGGCTGTGTTGTAGCCTAAAATGATTATAAAACCCCTCTGTTGTGGTCTCACCATTGCTTGGGGGTCCTGGGCATCCCAGTGACCTGTGATACTGTTGTCTGGTTTCTGAGATCCTAGAAACTGAGGCTCACCAGAGGTGTGGAAACACTGGCCGCTCACTTTGCCACGAACCCTGCAAACAAGCCACGTTCAGTGGGACCTCATTAAGATCCCTACTGAGCAAACAGCCACACGCAATAAAGGCTCCTCCTTTAATCACAGCTGGAATGCTGGCCCATTATGTTTTTGCTCAATTATGCCATTTTGGAATATAGGCGACTTAAATCGGGCTGCCCACCACTCTGCCGTGAGCCAAAATAAGTGCAACACATCCTAAATACTGCACTTCATGTTTGTAGAATTTCGACAGCAGCTTTCCGTGCGGGAAATCGCGGGAAAGCATCCGTGGTCTGTGGCTGTCGAAATCCCAGCCAAACGTGAGACAGACCTCCATGCGCATTTTCCACACAGGAGCAGGCGTCTCCGGGTGACTGATATGGCAAAATGTGATTTTTATCGACCGGTTAAACTGTGGGGCCGGAAGCTCATACCGACAAACTCTGTGGAGGACGCCATCTTGTCACTTACAAAGGTTCCGTATGTTCCAGATGACGGCCACACTGGAGTTGCCTGTTTCCCGTACTGCACTCATATCTATCACATTTTTATGGCCTTTTCAACACCGCCGACCCACCCCCTGACCTCGCTGCCACCCCCCTGCCGCCCGTGTCCTGTGTCAGAGCATGAAGCGATCGAGCGAGTGAATAAGCGCCCCTCAGGGCCGTGGGACGGGGGGTGGAATGAGGATCGAGGTCCCGCTGAAAGAGGCTCTCCTGGTGAAATTACTCCCAATAAATAAATAAAGGGGGGATTTCAGGATGGGGGAGTCAAACGGGAGCGGGCAGCTGCTTGCAATTGAGCTGAAAGTTCACGTGGAGCAGGAATGTCCCACACGCTTAAAACAATAACAGAAAAACAAAGCAACGTGATGTGATAGAGCAGCGGTTTTGCAAATGGTAAAGGTAAATACCTGTCAGTTCCACCTTCTGCCTCTAGATGGCTCTCCAGACAGCTGATAGGCTCACTGCACGCACTTGTATTGCAGCTAAATTCAGCCTGGGCTCAAGCTGTGACTGGATATGCTAACACTATGCTTACATATGCTAACTGTCTGCTGCAGAAAGTGCTGCTAACATATTTAAAAAGATCAAATATATTAAGGCAGAGGAAATTCAATATGACTGTAAAAATGGAAAGGTTATATTATTGGTTATTGCTTTAACTCGGATTGTTGCTGACATTTTGACGCAGGTCATCTGCACGTAGCCCGTGGCCTCATGCACGCTGCTTAGGAATGCATCGGACCCGAGGTTAAATCATTCACATCTTTTATTACGAACCCTTGTAGCTAATCTAGAGGTGGGAAATTGCACCCTGCGAGCAGGAGTCCTGTTCTCTGATAGTGAACATTAAGGGAGGGGGGCAATTTAAACAAGAGGCTTTCTTGTCGCCCCCTTGGTGGGGCTAAAACAGAGCCCAGGCTCTTAACCTGCCTGCAGGGCCACTCAGCCTAATCATATAATTGTAGGATTTCCTCTGTCGGCGGGGGCTGATGTGTGTGTGTATGTCGGGGGGAGGGGGGGCTCCTGTAATGACCCCTAACCCCTCGTGACCCAGGAACACGGGTCTGGAAAAACAGGTCTGGTGAGTGGCCAGATAGGGAGCCTTAATCCCCCAGACTGCTGTTTAACCCCTTTGCAGGGTGGGTTCAAGTGAGGGGTGATCTCAGGCTGGGGTGGATGTGCGGGGGCACCCGGGGTATAGCTGATCCCCAGAGACGGGGGTACAACTGTAGGTGAGAGTGTGTGTGTGGCTCCCCTCGTTAAAACGTAAACACGGCATACATTCTCCATCTCCATCATGCCCCCCTTCAAGTGGCATTCCCCGCCAATCGTCACGAAAACCCGGGAACTTCCTGTCATGCAGCCTTGTCCAGCCACTGCGGTCCCCGTCATCTCTAGTCATTCCTGCCAAATCCCAGAAGCCGACAGCATCCCCGGGGCCGAGCCGGCCCGACAGTGGCATTCCCACCGAAGCTGTCACCGCAGACGCCTGCGCTCCCTGTATCTCACCGCTCTGAGGGTGTCTGTCTTTACGGCTCCCAGGCTGTCCACATGAAACAAGCCAGCCACTCTCCTCACCGGGACGCAGAGCGGCGGAATTCCACCCCACACCATTAAAACTGTTTAAAGTTATTTAATGACTTGGGCTTTGTCCTTCAGACCCTGGCTGGCCTGATTCATTGTTTTATTGTTCCAGGAGAAGGGTTCGAGGACACACACTGACCTCCATGCTTATCTAGGCAGGGGGGGAAATGCACTTTCCATCAACAAACTGTTTATTAGCACTATATTATACTGCATTTTATGTTTATAAGCCCTACACTGTACTACACTATGTTTATAAGCCCTACACTCTATGTTTATAAATATTACACTGTACTACACTCTATGTTTATAAGTGCTACACTGTGCTTCACTCTATAAACAATTCACTATACTACACTATGTTTCTAAACACTGTACTATGCTACAGTTTATAAACACTAGACTGTACTTGACAGTATAAGCAGTACACTATATGTTTATAAGCACAACAGTATACTACACTATAATTCTGTTTAGGTTTATTGGCTGTCAGAATGTGAGTTTCTCAGGATGAATTCACTGAGTAACACCTGAATGACAGGTGACTTTGTGTTATGGAGCAGGGTTATGGAATTAAAACAGCATGGAGCTAAGATCGATTGAAACTTTATACACATCCGCTCCATTTCCCCTGTACCTTTGGACCCTCGACCCTCGAACACGTATAATGAGAGAATACCCATTTAAATGTACTTGCCTTGCATGGTGTAATCTCAGATGGTTTATCAATCTGGAGCTGAGCTTTGGTTGCCAGCAGTGAAGCAAACCCCGCCCACCTCCCCCCCCCAGGAGCACGATACCTGGAATATCAATACTGAACCCCTTGAAGATGACAGGTACTCGGTGCATCATGTACTTTTAGAAACTGTTAAATATCATGTACTACAACAGCCTGGAACATTCTGAAAGGAGACTCACGCTAATCTAGGATAGCGCTAAACGTACAGGTTTAAATACTCTGTAGTGAGGTTCTTCACCCCCAGCTGGTCCATGTCATTTTATCTCGCCGTCCAAACGCTTCTCCCTCCCTCAGCCTCTCTCTCTCTCGCGCAGAGTCTCGCTCCTCTCTTCCTGAGCCTCCCCCTGGTGAGATACGCCGGCTTTTATCTTGCTCCCTCTCTGAACTCCTCTTCTGCGATGTCATGTTTGTGTTGGCTTTGCTATCTGGAAACACGGTGCTGCCACGGCAATATTTTACAAAATCATTTATCAGGCCTGCGTCGGAGATGCCGCTCGGCCGCAGTGACGTACGCTCACCCTGCCAGACCGCCGGGGACACATCGTTAATTGGAATAATATGACAGAAGTTCAGGAAACGGCCCCCATTTGATAACTGCGGCTCGATCGTGTTTTTCCAGATAATTATATTAAAATAGCGCACCTGAGAACAGGGCCACAGCAACAGCCCAATCTGTAGACATAAATATTTTCTTTCGGTTATGAACAATAGAAATTAGGCCCTGGCAGTCCTCTCGATTGCAATCAGCCCCCTAATTGT
Source organism: Paramormyrops kingsleyae (assembly GCF_048594095.1). Taxonomy (NCBI): domain Eukaryota; kingdom Metazoa; phylum Chordata; class Actinopteri; order Osteoglossiformes; family Mormyridae; genus Paramormyrops; species Paramormyrops kingsleyae. The sequence goes on from NC_132810.1 coordinate 15,624,838, forward strand.
CAGGCATTTTTTTGGGAAGGAGTTCAGAGTATATGAAAATCAGTAAGGCGCTTGAGTCACCCCTAGCCTACCCCCCCACCCCCCCCCACAACCCAGCAAAGCCCATGACTCAGAGCAGGGTCTGGCCCCCGTGTGGGGAGGGGCCCTTTTTTCTTGGTACAGCTTCTGTCATGGAAATTAACTGGGCTAAGTGATGTTTTGAGTGATTTCTGTAATTTTCCCCTCCTCGTATTTGTAATTAAAATTCTTCCAGCGGGGGCTGACAGACCCCAGGAGCGATCAGACTTAGCTGTGGCCTTGGCTTTAGGGGCGAAAGCCCCGATATCACGGCGACCCTGGGAAAGAGCTGCCGATCCGTCAGCGTTTTTTGTTCTATATCGAGTATCTATATCGAATTAACTTTGTGAAAAACACCCGTATCATCCACCCTGTGAAGCAGCTCATGGCTCACACACAGTTACATGTAGCTAATTAGCTGCACTTATTGCTTTAACTGCTTTCAAAACAGCCTCGTCTTCTCTTCTTCTGCACCTCTTGGTCTCCTTGTCTTGTCAAAGCCACCCCCACCCCTTTTACATATTATACTTTTTTTAAAAAAGCATCCATCATTCTTCCGTGCCAGACCCATCGATTCCCACGGAGCTGCTTCAGGAAGTCTGATTTTACATTTATCGGACGTGTGCGATTCCCCAAACGCAGCTTCAGCTGCCAAGGAAGAGCTGGGATTTACTTTAGAAAAAGGGTTTCGATTATCTGATTGCGGGATTCATGTGGAAGGGATTCCAAAACAAAAGGCCGCATCTTGCTGGATCACAGAGCCATGTGGTGCTCAGAGCTGGCGCTCCCGCCGGCGGCTGGCTCCCAGCGTGCCTGAAGGCCCTGCACCTACAGCATGATTAATTATGCGACGTAACAGCACGGCCATTCTTCAGGCTGATTTGTTTTCGTTCATGTTTTCACCCTGAGAGCTGCAGAGATCAAGCATGCAAATGATGACAGGCGTGATTGATGCCTCTGTGTCGGGCAGGGAGAGGCACACTGATATAATTGTAAAGAAAACAGTTATTTGCCACGATTTACAAGGCGCTGTTGCATTGCGGGGGTCTGACGTCGTCTGGAGGGTGGGGGGGGGGCACGTTTTCATCTGGTTGGAAATCCCTCCCCCGGGTCTGACCTCCCCGTTTGCCCGGAGGAAAGGCATCAATAGCGTATCGGTGAATGTCGATGCCGAGGAGCTGGACGGACGCCTGTGATCGGGGCGGTCCGATCAGTGGGGACGCGAAGGGCCTTTCTGAGCCGTGCAAGGCGTGCATGGCGATGAAATCATGTTATTACGTTGTTTATGTGCAAATCCAAAGCTTTTTAACGGGTCTGAGTTAGTCTCCAGCTGGGGATTGACTGAAGTGCACCCGGGGGTAGGTATCCAGCTCAGAGCTCAATCCGAGTCTTTCCGGATGCAGGTACCCAGTACGGGTTTTGACCTGTTTTACACTTTTACCCAGAGCCTGGTACATTAGCTAGCTGTCCTAAAAGCTGCCCTTATACTGACCTGCCCTCCAACTGGCGTTCCTTAAACAGGGGGCGCTGCTGACGCACTTCTCCGTTCAAGTCGCTCAGAATCAGGATGTGAATATATGGGATGCCTGGTATCTGTCATCACAGTCAGTTCCAATAGGGGGCGCTCACGATGGACTCATTTCTGAATGAGGAGCTTTGCACATACGTATTCCTGACCCTGCCTACCCGTGTTCATGACATGTATGACATATTTACACGGCTTTCCTCCCCCCGTCCAGTGATCGGTGGCCCCACCTGTGATCAGAAGCCAGAACCTTTTGTCCAAATATTTTGCAGTCCCACCCCCCCTTACAAACAGGCACACACACACACACACACACACACACACATCGCCCCCATCACCTTCCAGCCATTGCTGGCTGACTTTTTGCCCCAGCGCCTATTTGCACACCCTTTTCACCTGCCAGTGATCCCCCCCCTCTCCACTCCATATCTCACTAATCAACCCCCACCCTGCCCCCCCCCCAACCCGTGCGTGTGTGTGTGCTGTGTCCATGTGTGAGAAAATGTTCAGTGAGGGATGGCAAAATTTTAAGAAATCATTGTGTAAATCGTTTGTTTATTAACAACACATTTTGGGGGTTTCTCTGGAGCGGGGTGAGGGTTAGGAATCACGAGCTGTGTGTCTCTGGTGCGAGCATGCTTGTGTGCGTTCGTGTGTGTGTGTGTGTGCGTGCCTTTAAGTGTGTGTGTGTCTGTGTGTATGCAGACTCCCCCCGTTTGTTTTAATAAGGCTTCTGCTCACATTCCCCCACAAGCAGTAGTCATAGGAGTCCCATTAAGTGATCAAAGTGGTCCCAGGGCCACCCCCCCAAACCCCACCCAAAAGGTCACTACTGGGCCCTCCGTGTACTCTGGGTGGGTGAGCCCCCCTCCCCCCAAACTCAGGGCTGCTTTCAAACCCCCCCCCCCCCCCCACCCCCGCCGAGTGCTCAGATCCATCACCCTTATCTCCAGATGCCTTACACCCTGGATCACGTTAAGGCAATTCGCCCCGGGATAAGAGGGCAGCTGCTCTGTGGCTGCTTTCGGAGTGCCCCCACCAACACCTCTCTGTCCCGGCCCTTGCTTTACCTTGGCCAATCTGTGTGGAGCACAAGTCTCCTGCCATGACTCCTGCTCGCTCCTCTGATTGGATGAATGATCAGGAATGCTGTGTTGTTTGGCCAATCCCGCCTCCATGGACCCTACAGACCAGGAAGGATTTCATTAGTTCCCTGGGGGGTGATAGGCGGCTGTCTGTGCAGGATGCCCCTGTCAACTTCTGCAGGGTCCTTCACATTCTCAAAAGCCAAACTTTGAAGTTGCTTACAGTTTGTAATTAGCTTCAGACCCAGCCAGGGTGGTGTGACCCCCCCGAGCAACACTAAGCTCATCAGGCCCCTTCTTGAAAAGTAACTTCAAACCAGTAGACCAGTTCAGCCTTAGAGTTCAGTACTGGCTTGCTGGATCTTAGACACTGGCCATGAGTATGAGCTTGTGAAAATGAAATTATGCTTAATTTTCTCTCCTTTGACACTTTTAATTACACCAGTCACACTGTTTTTTTGCCCCCTAATCACGGTCTCCCAGAATCCCCTGCTCATGGTTGCACACAAGTAGCATGGCCCATTCATCCGTACATCAGGCCAGTGTCCCGGTGGTCCTTTCCATTGTTATTCCAGCTCTGCAGAAAACAAACATGGCCGCCGGTGACGATGACGGAGCACGCGATGACACGCCAGGTCGGCGGGTGCGGAGATTAAGTGCCAGTAAGTGAGTGGATACTGACCTTCTAATCTAGGCCCACTGCAGGGACTTTGTTTATTCATGATATTAGAAGTACTTCATTACCACAACAGCCACAGCTACCAGAGCTGCTGGGGGTGCAGTGTCGTGACGGCCCACAGGATGCAGTGCACTGGGTATGCAGGGGTTCACAAAAGCCACTGACTGAAGGGAAGGGCTAATCCTACTGATCAGCACGATGCACACAACCTAGCACAAATTTCACGGTGTTATATATTTCCTTAGGCAATCGGCTGTGCCTGTAATCGGAAGGTCGCTGGGTCAAATCCCAAGCTTGGTAGAGTGATTTCACTGTTAGGCCCTTGAGCAAGGTCCTTTACCCCCAATTGTTCCAGTGACTGGCTCGTCCTGCTTTCTCAAAAATATATGTTGCTTTGGATAAAATGTAAATGGACATTCAAGATGACCATACATTCTTCTAATTTGAATAATAATCATTAGCCTCTCGGACAGACGAGGTCTTTAAAAAGATCAATCAGCTTTACGAAAAGCAGAAGGATCTGGAAGTTTTCATCAGGAGTGTGTAGGTGGTGGTGGGGGGGCGGGGTCTCTATCAATATTTGGGGTGTCCTCTGGGATTAGAGCTGGGGGGCAAAGGTCTCGAAGGACTGGTGCAGACCCCCAGTGATTTATCCTGCTGAGGTGTGCTTGTCTCAGAAGCCGGCGGTCGCCATGGCGAGTGTTGACAAAGTCAAGAGCCCTTCAACATAAAGGCTCCTTTGGCTGGTGTCTCGGACTGCGAGGGCTCTGTGTTTGCTGGGGGATGCCAATCCATTACTCAATGGCCAAACTATTTGTTGATAGAGTGAAACCGAGCGTAATTAATTTGTTTTAAGAAGCCCGTGAAAGAGACGTTGAGAAGCCCAAATGGAAAGAACATCGTTATCTAAATGAAATATGTCCAGAGCTTCTGCAGGAATTGGATCAGCCCAAAGGCTTAGAATAAGGGGGAAAAAACCACCATAAAAGAAAAAATAAAACTGAATGCCAGGTAGTCGATTCGAAAATAATGCTTAAGACTGTGGAAGAAGCAGCCAAGAATAAGGGCTTTAATAAATGAAAAATAAACATAAGAAGCTAAAGGCAGCTGAGCTCCCACACAGAGCGCCGGTCGCACCCGGGCGGCCCATCAGTGCTGCCCCCCCATGCTCCCAGGACCGCCCCCTTCCCATCAGGCCGCCTGCCGTGTTTCCCCGTCGTTAAATTCGGGACATAGCGACTCCTCGCCTGCTCTTTGTAGTGCACTGAGAGTGACCCGGGCAGTCAGATAGCCAGTGGGGCGGAGATACACCCATCTGGAGGGGGGGAGCGGGCGTTTACTCAGCTGGCTTCGTCACACCGCCAAGCGTCTTCACCACTCTGAGTCACTCGCCTTCCAAAGAGCTGCTTTTTCCTGTAAACTCCCAGGAAACAACCAGAGCCACCTTCAAGCTATAGTGACAGGGGCCAGTATGTTGTTGCTGGGGCCTCACCGAAAATGCACTTTGGGGCTCCTAGCCCACCCCAGTGTAGTGACTGTTTATGGCCACCAGGGGAACTCCCACACCTCAGGAGCCCCGCAGAAATGCGTGGTTTGTGTGGTGGTATAGTGACTAGTTACTACAGATAGTGGCAGCATAAACGATGGAATTCCACCCCTCCTCAATAACTGTGACTACTAATACTGACCCTCTCTCAGAGCTTTACAGTCGTCCGTCTTCAGCTAGGGCGGCGATAGCGAGGCCTCGGCAAGGTTAATCCTCGCTGTTCACGTACTTTAAACCCAGCATCTCCTCCTCGGGGCCCGTTGATAAATCAGCAGCAAAGGGAGCCTGACCACAAGCAGGCTGCTTACAGGCCGATTCAAGCTGTCAGACATGGGGGGGGGACGGGGGGGGACGGGACTGAGCCCGTCAGATTAGCGGGTGTGAAGTAGTGGGGTGGGAGTTTCCGGTGAGTTCTGAGGACACAAGCGGCCTGCCGCTCAGGTATGCGGATGGATTGTAACGTACGGGAAATATCGGCTGGTGCGAGTGGCAGTAACGGGAGATCCGCGTGGGCCTGGTCTGATGGCTGGCAGCATGTGCAGGGGAGGAGGGCCGTGATGGAGTGGTGGGGGAATCAGGTGGGCGTTTTTACCCCGGAGCTGGCAGCGGACCCACATTTTTCAACTTTGTCTCTATCCTCTATCAGCCCCCCCCTCCTGGATTAAGGTTAACCCCAGCTCATACCTTTCCACAGGTCCCGTTACTGATTAACATTTGAGAAATGGGCCCACAGATCAGACTGAATTGGCCCTTTGCGTAAATTTCCAAAGCAAATAAACTAATTTCAGCTGACAAAACAGACCTAACTGGCTTATTAATGAGTTTCTAATGCATAGTAAAGCAAACACTTACTGAGTTCATTTAGTACTTAATTATCAAGGGGAGAAAATGCGGCTTGTTGGTACAAAACCTATAAAGAGGCATTCAAACGTAAACAGTGTTTAAGTGGGCCATCCCCCCCACCCGAATGAGAAGGTGGGTCTGGAGAAGAGCCCAGAAAAACAGTTTATGACCTGGGTTTTATACGTGTTCGACACAAAGAAAGCTTTTCGGGTTTCCATTAGGCACTGGGAGGCCTCACTATGGCATCTCGGGGGGGGGGGGGGGTACCAAACTCATTTGCTCAATTAAAGGGTCATTTTGCTTTAAAAACATCGGAATTGTAAAAAGATTAAAACGGCAGCGGCTGAGAATCCTAACCAGCCCCGAACTGTTTCTGTAGACTTTGACTGTCAAATTATGATAAACTTATATTATTAAGCTTTTTCGTAACGTTTTACTTGAGGGGACACACATAATACGGCACTATACTCTTACTTAATGTTTCATTAAACAGAATTTACGTGTTATTTACGTACTGATCCCATAATCGTTCATAATTAATCAATCATAACAGTTTCATGTATTTCACGCAGTTACTATATGTGTTCATGACTTGTACTTAATAATAACTGAGTTACTAGGTTACTTACGCCGCTGAAGAAAAGCGTTACCAGCTTTTTTTTTTTAGCTGGAATCGCATACCTTGAATTGCCAGTAAAAGTTAAAGGTCCTAATGCGTTGTTGTGGCTAAGCTGTTCCATCACGTCATCCATGAGTATCCACTTTAGAGCACAAAACATTATTTTATCATTATTTTAGTACTTAGGACAGAAGATGAAAAAATGTCTGCCTAACTTAAAGGGGATAATCAGGACGATGGCCGGGTACGGCATAGCCTCTCCCACTCCGAGCCGTAAACGCGCCTCACGCACGAGCCGGTATGCCTCGAGATGCCGGTGCTGCTGCACAAGTCACTGTTTGAGTCTGTACCAAGATCCAGTCACCTGTTGCTAAGTGACTGCAGGAAAAATATTGCCCCAGTTTTCGTTGTTATAAATACATTTAATTAGATGTCATTTGAGCAGAAATTATAGTTATGATGTAAAAGAGTTGTAGTGAATTTGCCATGTCATTCTTCTGGTATGAGCCGATCGCGCTTTCGTCCTGGATCCCTCTGGGTCACGCGCCTTTGCTCCCGTTAAATCCCCCGCGCGGCTACTTGCGGTCGCGTTTCGCAGCAGTGTGAAGCCCGTAATAAATCTCATGTCACAGCTATCGGTGTAAATGCGTGGCGATTTGCCCTCCCCGAGTACGTGGGGAATTACGCTGCTTAATGACAGGTTTTAAAATGTGCCGCCCCAGGGAGTTTTACAGGTTAAAGTAGTAAACTGTAGAAATTCACCTTTCACTCAAAGACGAAGGATAGAGCAGGATGATGGATTCAGTGAAATGTGCAGTAAAATAAAGTCACATGGTTTATTGGATAATTAGTTTTTGCATTCAGTAACAGTGAAGTGCAACAGCACAGTGCTTGTCTCCGATCCTTTACCTAATTAACGTGTGCCGGGGGGGAACGTATACAGGTCGATTTGCAAAACGTGCCCATCAAATGGTATATTAGCATTAGCAGAAACGCACACCTCACATTCATCCAAAATTATTAATCAGCGCAGTGCCTGATTCAGTTCCTGAGTCTCCTCTGGGATACGGATGTACACGAGATACGAGTTAAGACACTTTATGAGTCTGGCAGTAAATCCTTCGGGCTGACGGAGGAAACTCCTCCCGATGGAGCAGAGGCTGTCATAGCGCACCTCTTCGCTCCTGCTCTCTAGCTGAAAGCGAGGCGATATTACTGGTCTAATTCTGAACCGCACTAAGGTGCCTCTGAAGTTAAATCCGCCGGCAGTCAGTTTAATGCTCTTACCTTAAATCGCTACTGTGGGATTTCCGCTCGCCGAAAGCTGAGGAGGTGTAGGTGAAAATTTGTCCACGGGGGGAGCTGTTTCTCAAAGTTAGGCTAGCTCCGTTTTATTTATTTAGTTGTTAAATTTTCAACGGTGTCCTCACCGACATAATTTCACGACAAATAATAATTGGAGTGGTTAAAGACAGAGGAACAAGAATTGTAGGCATGGAAACAGTATAGGGTAGGATATAGGTGTGTACACAAGCAGGCAGCCTACATATTGTCTTATATCCAACAATACATCAAGCAGCTGTTGTCTTTAAACTAAACAAAATCACTCTCCCTTTCTTCGTCACTTTGTCACCTCCAGGCAAACATGTGATGTCATATCCGAGTGCCTGGCTCCCTCGCTCTTCTGAACGTGTGATGTCATATCCGAGTGCCTGGAAGCCCTCAGCCGCGGGTGTCAGGGCCATCCCTGTAAGATCGCAGCCAGTGCTCTGTTTCTTATTCGCCTGATGGATAGAGGGCCAGCGTCTTGCCATGCTTTGCTCGAATGGGGCGGGGGGGAGGGGCCATCACAGCGCTGTCACTATCGGGGGCCTCGGGGGGCTCCCCGCTTTTACTCGAGCCTGTGGGTCGCGGGTTCGAGCCTGACCGAACCTTTCCCCCACTTTCCTCAAAACACGCAGCTGTGTAAATGGACATAGAGAAAAACGTCAGCGATGTAAGTCATGCAGGATCGGAGAGTTTTCTGCGGAAACTGATATTAATACGACGCAGATGCCAAAGACGCTGGATAATTTCTGTGTGGCAGATGTAGGAGTGAGATCCACCAGGCCGGGCTTTGATGCGGGACACAAGGGAGGTCTGCAAGCGCCCCCCCCCCCCTCCCCCTCCCCCTCCCCCTCCCCCCACTCTGGCATAAATTAGACCCCTTCATGTTGGAAGGAAACAACAGAGGCCTCAGCATAAGAAAAAGCGGCCTGCAAGAGCAGAATAGGAAAGAGCACAGGAGCGGGAATTCTCCGAAGCGTCCAGTGAAGTTCTGAGAGCTGCTGCTGAAACGGGATCATAAATCATGCTGTAAACTCCTGCTGCACGCGATTGTCATCCCGTGTGAGTGGAACAGGGCACCCCGAGAGCATGGTACAGAATCAAATAGAGCATGTTCCGTGTAAGTGGAACAGGGCACTCTGAGAGCATGGTACAGAATCAAATAGAGCACGTTCCGTGTAAGTGGAACAGGGCACTCCGAGAGCGTGGTACAGGATCAAATAGAGCACGTTCCGTGTGAGTGGAACAGGGCACTCCGAGAGCGTGGTACAGAATCAAATAGAGCACATTCCGGCACAATCCGGTTTTCCAGTAAGCATAGTGGTTTTATAAGGAAATTCAGCATTCCTTAATTTGGGGGGGGGGGTTCTCAAAGGTCCGGCTACCGCGCCAAGGTTTGGTCTGTGGTGCTGCTGTGGAGCACTCCTCAGGACATCCCAGCTACTCGCTTAAAAGGTCATGCAGGAGACCCGACCACGGTGCCCCGTGCCACGGGGGAGTCGCGGTACAGTCTAGATGAGCGTGCCACGGGGGAGTCGCGGTACAGTCTAGGTGAGCGTGCCACGGGGGAGTCGCGGTACAGTCTAGGTGAGCGTGCCACGGGGGAGTCGCGGTACAGTCTAGGTGAGCGTGCCACGGGGGAGTCGCGGTACAGTCTAGGTGAGCGTGCCACGGGGGAGTCGCGGTACAGTCTAAGTGAGCGTGCCACGGGGGAGTCGCGGTACAGTCTAGGTGAGCGTGCCACGGGGGAGTCGCGGTACAGTCTAGGTGAGCGTGCAATGGGGGAGTCGCGGTACAGTCTAGATGAGCGTGCAATGGGGGAGTCGCGGTACAGTCTAGATGAGCGTGCAATGGGGGAGTCGCGGTACAGTCTAGGTGAGCGTGCCGAGGTCCCCGGTGGTGTCAGTCAGGCCAGCAACTGCCTGTGCAGCTCTGCGAAGTGTCACTGTCCTGGGGACCCTAAGGGGCCATTATTATGCCTGGGGTTACCTAGCAACTCATAATACCGTGTTGGCATTAAGGTTTCTCCTTATTTTAGCTGACAAGACATGATGGAAGTGCAGAGAAGGCCAGCGTCGGGTAGGATGAGCTGCAAGACCGAGGCTCAGCGCCGGCAGGTAAATGTTACACCTGCAATCCCCGGGAAACAGGGGGCATCCCTGGCTGTGTGTAACACCGTGGACCCCCAGACCACATGTCGGTGATGCGGCTGAGGCCCAAAGCACAGTCAGACCACAACACTGTGACTGGCATCTCAATGATGAATAAAAAGAAAAGAAAAACAGCTGGACCCAGAACCATGAAACGGCGCAGACTGGGGGGGGGGGGGGGGTGGAGGCTGTTAGTGGGACAGAGAGGCAGTTTCAGGTCAGCAGAGATAAACTGCCGATCCAGTAAATGTCACTTTTTATCCTCTCCCTTCAGGTGGATTCAGAGTCACAGTTAAACATGGCATGTCAATATCATCCCGCTGCCGTGAGTGACGGGCTGGACTCATGCTGTTCCAGCGTGGCCTTGTAGGACGATAAAGGCGGCCCAGCGGGAGATTCCGCCACTCGCTTATCTTAATCCGGCCCCAGTTATGACATTTATTTAAACAGACCTCCTTTACGAGTCTGCCAGCAGATTTCTGCTTTTGCTGTGCTTGGACGTGCGGGCACAGCGCTAACGTCGTAGCATTAGTGTCATGGCATTAGCGTCACAGCTGTAGAATCATAGCGTCAGCATCACCGTATTAGCATCCCGATGTCGTGGCGTTAGCGTTGCAGCATTAGCATAAGCATTAGTGCTTAGCACATGACCTAGGCATACCTGGCCTTGGATAACATGGAGCGGATGCAGTTCCGTGTATTAGTCCATGTGACTTTGCATCTACAGTTAACCAGCATCTGTCCAGCTGGCCATTCCTATATTCACTGTTGATTTACAGTCAGTGCATTTCATCTCATGTTTTCCTCCAGAGCAGTGTAATGGCTGACGGGGTTATCCGTTTCCTGAATAGACACGGGGAGTAGAAACATGCTGATTTTCATCTCACGACGGGACGGGAGGTGTGTGTTTGTTTGTTTCAGGTGCTGAGCTGCACCTACACCACCCCCAGATACCAAAACAGAGACACAAACACACCAGCTACGCACTAAAGGGCCAGAACGCAGCACATGTAAGCGGAGACGCGGATCCCCTACCGGAGAATGACATCACGGGAGCAGTGAGCTCTGTGAGATATACGGCCGCTGGATGCGGGAACCACAATATCACTTAGCCTTGTTGCTTTAGGCTTCTGCGGGGCTTTTCTGAGGGGGCACTCTGGCTTGACACACTGCAAATTTTCTGCAAGTAAAAATCTCCCATCTGCAAAGACCCATAACTTAAGAAAAATTTCAGACCCCCCCCCCCTTAAATTTTGGGGGATAATTCAAACAACAGCCTCAATACTGTAAACTCTGCCCTCCCCCTTTCTACCCAGAGGCATGTGGCTTGATTGCGGCCTGCTGGTCTTCTCTCTCTCTCTCTCCCCCCCCATCTCTCTCTTTCTCCGTGTCTCTCTCACCATGTCTCTCCTCTACATGTCTCTGCTCTTCATACCTCTCTCTCCCTCATTTTTTCCACACTCACATGCGTTTCTGTGAGGATATTTATGGAGACGCACGCACTGGAGTTTCGGGGGGAAATCACATTTTTGCCATTTGGAGCCAGTGGGAGATCACCAGTGCTGCTATCATCCATAACTCATCTCCCGCTCTTCACTCCTGATGGATTTGTACTCTTTTTAGAATTCCTCAGCTCTTGATACATCGATCAAGGCCATCAAACAGGGAGAGAGTCCCCCCACTGTAAATTTAAATGTGTGTTTGCTTTAAAAATGTCAGTAGCTGCGCATTTTAGGAGCTGAATAGAGTTCATGTTCAGCTATAAGGTCCTGTAAATGCATTGAAGCTTCACTGGATTCCAGACATTTCCTTTAGCTTAAATTACAAAGGCTATGTGCCCTTAATAAGGGAACTCAACAATAATTGATTTGAAGGGGACACTTGCTCATTTTTTGGGGGGGGGGGGGGGGGGGGATACTGACATACAGAACAAGCCTCATGTTTCTCAGGGTTCGTGAAACAGGTCAAAAACCAAATGGAATAAAAAGTTGTCAAAATGTTGGAAAAACTCAAAAGAAAAATTACAGGTACATTATTTGTTTTAACAGTTGCGAACGGGGACATATGGGAATATTTAAGAGCGTATTTCTCAAGCACTTGGAAGCCGGCCTTCCAGTGGAGAGTAAGCACGGAGATCACAGAAAGGTAAGGGGTTTGTGTTTTACACGGCCCGCCGAACGTGACCTTCCATCAGGAACACTTGTTGAAAACAGACCGATAGCTGATCCCCTCCCTCCGACACGTACCCACCGCGCTTCGGCAGAATGCTTGGACCTCATACTTCTTCTTGGAAATGAAACGCAATTAGCATCTGTTTTGCTAAGCTGGCGGCGATTCCGACGTTCACATCCGTTTGGCGGACTGACGACCCCGATGCCCCTGCGGGTGAGAGGTCAGCCGGAGACGGGAGCTATCGCCCCGGCTGCCCACTGAACATCTCATCTGATGTTTTTACTCGGAATAAGACAGTGGGCTGGTCGGAGCGGAGGGTCACACAGTGTAACGTTTATTTGTTCTCATTAGAGAAGGAACCTTCCACGACAGCACAGGGAATATATATCTTCAGGGCAGAAACTTTAAAAATCTTATAGCAGACGCCCCTTTCCTGTACTTTTGGGACCTTCTGCCTTCCAAATTCCCTGACTGGGACCAGTGAAGTATATCTGTCGCACTCGGAACAGAGACTGCGCTGACGTCTGCGCTATCCCACGATGCACCTTGCTGAGAAGGCCCAAATGGAGCTGTGGGCTTCCATCTCGGGTTGCCTGGGTACAGGGTTTCAGTCCCGTGAACCAGCTGGGCTTGGGGCGGGGGGCACTGTTCCCAGCGCATTCCCCTTCATCCGGTTTGTTATTGATGAGAACAGGATACATGCGAGGACCGACACTTTGGGGGTGTTACTTGATTACAGTATTGCGTTACCTTTTTGGCAAGGGGGGAGTGAGAGAGGGAGAGCGGTTAGGGTGGTGGGGGGGGGGCGACGTGTAGCAGGGGCCATGTGTTTGCTATTAATTTATGTATTATCATTTTTCATTCTGACATAAAGAGTTCTGGGAGGGCGCTGTACATTGTAAACGGTAATGCCGAAAGAGCCTAACCCGTCAGCACCAGAACAGTCGTGACAGTGGGACGATTTTGGGGGGGGGGGGTGAGAAGCGAGGGGGGGCACACACAGAGGAGTTGAGGCACTTACGGGACTCCAGGTTCAAAGGATGTAAGGAACTAACCCTTATGCTGTTATTGCCATGGTAACGCTGCGGCCTGCCATGGTAACGCTGCGGCCTGCCATGGTAACGCTGCGGCCTGCCATGGTAACGCTGCGGCCTGCCATGGTAACGCTGCGGCCTGCCATGGTAACGCAGTGGCCTCATCACCGATGGTGCTGGCCACTCCTATAGGATGCCCTGTGGCGACTGCGTTCCTGCACGTGCTAAACCTTCTCTTGTCCACATTGCTGAGTGGGACAGGCTTCGAGGGCCAGTGGAAGGCGGGTCATGGAGATGCTGGGAAAAGGCTGTGGTACACATGTCTGAGTGTCATAGGCAAGGGCATACCTAGGCATTGTGGGCCACACTGTAGATATAATTTATACATCTCGACAAATTGTAACATTTCGCACTGAGGGGCAGAGGTGGATAGTTCAGGTCCAGAAAGTACAAATCCAGACCAAGGTTTGTTTCAACCAACCAGCTGAGTACTCTGTGTCTGTGACTCTTTAAACTCAACTATTCGGTTGAAACAAAACCGTGGACTGGATGTATATTTTCTGGATCTGAACTTTCCACCTCTGCTCAGGGCCCCTATAAAGTGCTGCCAGGATATCCATGCCCCTCCGACACCCCCGCTAACGGGGCTTAGCTTACCAATACGTTTTACATTTCAAACAGTAGTGCATGGTCTCTGCCTTTAAGGCGTCCATCTTGGGGCTTGGCCCGGCCCAGCCCCCCTGCCTGCCTGCTATGGCCTTTTTTTGATTTAGTCATGGAAAACTGCCCTTCCTACTTTTTTGATGGTTGATTGCAAGCATATGGGAACCCAATGAATTTTTCTGCTTTTTAAATGCCGTACGTCCCAGAAAGAACATGCCATTGTTTTTTTGTTTGTGTCCATATCTCTTGCAAAGCTTGTGTAAAAACACATGAAAAGGTTATTGTGAAAGGGCCAGTCAAAAGACTGGTGTGATATCCATTTACATTTGCTAGTTCGGTAACATTTTATATGAAATATTTAAATATTTATAAATAAAAGGCATAACACATTATAGTCAGTTTAGTTATGAAGGTATAGCGCATTATAGATGAGAGCTTTATAAGGCATTCATAATGCATAATAAACATGGCTATAACGTGTTATACCTTTTGATAAATATTATAACCATGATTATAATGCATTATGAGTGCATTATAATGAATTATGAAAGTGTTTACAAATTGCTAAAAGCATGGCCTTAAGTAAAGTGTTACTGCTAGTTCTTATGTGTTGATAATCTAACGGCTGACTTCTAATACGTCTAATAAATATGAATATGGCTGTAATGCTAACACTGGTGCACCTGTCTGAGGAAATCTAATTATTTGTTGAAGAAACCCTTGAGACAACTGTATTTTTTGCACTGTCTGACACGCCCCCATTCGCCATTTTGAAGGTATTCGCGGACGCAAACACTAGGAAGAACGGAGAAGAAAAAGCAGAACGAGAAAATTCCGTAGAGAAAAACTTACGAAGGACGCCAGGGATCGCTATTTGGCTAAATTGTCAATAATCAACAATATAGATCCGTATGATCTCACATCAAAAAAATGGAATTCCGACGCGACATTGTTGCCTCCAACTTCATCTCTGAATATAACAAATTACCTTGTTTATGGTATCAGCGCTTACACATATGAACAGTTCAAGAACTATACATCTCTTGAAGCCCACGGACATTTCATCAATGGCTGGTTGCAGGATCTGTTCACATTTCGAACGCAGGACTGCGATTACACAATAGTCACTGCAAAGGTACGCTAGCTTTTAATCAAGTTGCAAACAAATCTGTATAGCCTCGAACAAAGGAGACTAAGGGGGGGACATGGTCCAAGTATATTAGATTCTAACAGGTCTGGATGCAGCCAAATGGCTACTTCAATAAATTTCTTGTGTTCAAGTTATTAGTAATTATATGATGAAGTTAACTGCAATCTTGTAGACAGCCTTACAAATGAAGCATAATAATAAATAATAATACATACATAATTACAATAATAATACCTTCTCTACCTGCCGTACATATCCTCTTTTCCAAGTGGGAATCCGAAAAAATCTTATGTTGTGGTCCACCTTTCTGCCTTGTGATTTAGTATGACAGCCTTTCACACAGCAGGAGTATCCCATCTTACGAAGGATAAAGGCGGACGCAAACGCTTGCTCTTAGTCTTGAGTTATATACCTCCAAAATGGCGATTCGACCCACAATACACTGCGACTGTAGCGAGTGTGACATCAACTGTCAAAGACAACTGTCAAAGAATAAATTAATAAATTGTGCTAATAATATTTTAAAAAATGAAATTCATGATTTGGGGAGTGTGTTTAAAGGTTCTGTAGTTAAAGTAAAAACCAAAAATTCAGGTAAGTGATGTTTCGCGATGTCAGCTCTGAATCTGCGTGAGCTCGGCGTGCCTTTGGTGCTTCTAAAATATAAAGCCACGCGGAGAGGGAGCTTAGCTCGGAACGTCTTCATTACGCGGCGGGCAGCCGAGCGCTTCACCCGGCCAGATGCTCCGGGACCTTTCGGGGCGGTGGCTGCGGAGACCCGGCGCTAGCCGAACATAAATCATGCGGGTGCTGCACGCAAACAGCTCAGTGAGGGACAGCCGGCTTAGTGCGCTTCCCCAGCTGCGCGTCCGTGCCGCGGACTGCCGCTCCGCATCCCCCCAAACGCCGCGAACAAGCGGCACGGACACGCTTAAAGTGATAGTGATCGATGAGCTGCAGATCTGGAAAATGTGATCCTATTTGCGGTTCGGTCTGTTTTTCGTTTAAATCCCTGCTTTCTGTCTATTTAGGCAGCGACGCTCTGCTTGGGTCAGTCTGATGCGGGGCTGGGGGCGCATGTCCCCGGGGCTCCAGCATCGTTTCAGTACTGAGGCCGCAGGAAACCCCGCTCCCCCACCATTCCGATATAAACCAATAGAAACGCCTTTGTCTGTTTGTTTCCTTATGCAGTATTCCAAAAGATTTAGCTATCTACAAGGCTGTTTCTGGAACAAAAACGTATCAATCCGTTTCCTCCTTATCGATTCTGAATTGGGGGCCGTAGGATTCACCTGGATCGATTTAGGCTGTCTTTTTTCGTTTAGTTGCATAACGAGTCTGGGCATTTTATTGTAGTTGCTTCATGTTTCTGTAGCAGATGATCTGCCTGTGGTTTATAGTGGTGATTTTAAGATGTAACAGGTGTGTTTGCCAGTTTGTGGGATGATCTTTTGTTCCTGTTGTAAGCACGCACACCAAATAAAAATTCTCCAACACTATCCTCCCATAAAATCCATAACCCCCCCCCCCACCCCCTTATTTACTGTTTAGTTGACTCACAACAGGCCCGTTTACTTCTGAGTTGTTCGTCAGGCTGATTTTTTTGCTTTTAGTGTCTGTCCCTGATGTGGCTTGACTGATGTAGGTGACTCGGTGTCTTCCCCAGGCCACACGGCAAACGACGGGCCACGACGCAGGAGTGTCACAGGCTGCCTGTGCCTTGCTGTGTCCCTATAGCGATGCATATGCCTGCACACCTGTCATCTGTCAACTTTATTTCTTTAATCACAATAAACGCCGATCAGCGGTTGCTACGCACTCTGTCAAACACGGCCGGCTGAATGCAGCCTTTCTGCAGGCTGTCCCCACGCCAGCTTTTCCACACACCTCAGACGTAAACTGAAATCCTCCTCCTGTGAGACATGATCTAAGCCGTAAGGTGACAGTAAGGCAAAACAGCTGGATCTCACCCCTGTGATATTTCTTTCTTGGTAGACAGCAGGACAGACCTTTTGCCAGTGCGACCTTATAGCCAAACCCTGGGTGAGTGCGTTTCTGAGAATGGCGACGTGGTTCCTGCCCTGACCTGATACAGGCTTTGCTATAAACGTCTCTGAGGAAAAGCTCACCATCTTGTCCCTGCCATTATGGTTTACTGAGGCGTGATTCTCCCCGCTGTGTGTTTTTATTTATCTTTAAGTGCAGACAAACTTCACACACTCACTGTCCCGCCAGTAAAATGCCTTCCCAGGGGAGCAGAAATATCTCAGCTGGCCTAAACAAAAGTGATTTTAATGCGATATTACGTTTTTATTTCCTGTGTCGGCCAAATGTTTCGGTGCTCGACAGATCCCTGTGCCGTGTTGTGATTCGGTCGCCTAGGAAACTATCTTCAAAACAGAAGCCCTTGTAAATTCTCCCGAGATGTTTCAGACACGTTTTCCTCGGCACCCTCGCGGCCTGCCTGCGCTCCACACCGGGGGGAGAGGGGCTCCTGCCCCGTGCCAGCATCCTCCTCACGGGGACCTCGATCCAAGCCTAGCCAGCTCAGGAAGGACAGGGGCTCCTGCTCGCCGCTGCGGTTTGGGCACCATACCCATCGCCTCCGTGCCACGTTAGAATTTCTCCCAGCAAGCTATCAGATGGAAAATGACAGGCAATGGCGGCAGCCAGGAACGAGTGAATCGTGTCTCGATTCCTCCCAAGCGACTGACTCTCACCCGGCCAAAAGGCCGTCACAGTGGTGGTGCCTCTCTTAAACGTGTCCTGAATGTCTGAGGCCTCGCCTTGGACCCTGAACATCAGCCTCATTCATTTCCTGCCAAGTCGTCACCTGCTTTCAGAGCCTCCTCTGACGTGGCACGTCTTACAGAGTGTGTCCCATTTCAGGATGAGTACGAGCCCTGAGCAGCAGGACCAACGGGCACCTGGCACAGCGTCTACCCTCGGGCCATAACCCCCACAGACCAGGACCCGCGAGAAGCACACTGGCACCTGTGGGATATTTTCATATCTAATCACCGGCGTTATGAGTTTCAAACTCCTATTAACTCTATAAACTTATTTGCACACATTCCCAACCTTCAGTTATACATCTAATTTCTTTTTCCATCGATTTTACTTTATTCTATATATTGTTTACTAAAGTTTGTCTTAATTGTCTGTTTAACTGTTTCCTTCATGTCACTTGCACCAAAACAAACCCCTCACACTTTGCATACTTGCTGAATAAAAGGATTGAGATTCTCTTTCAGAAAGCACACGCTGGGACGTTTCGGGAATAATTAGGGAATACCATCACACGTACGCGAGTGCCCTAACGGCGAATCCAGGTCTGTTTGTACCCCTGTTTCCGTGTCAGCTGGGAACTGGAGCCTCACACTACGTGATTCAACACGGTTAGTTATGATATGATTGGGTTTACGACTTACTCATATTCGTAAGCTCAGCCTGAAGTGTGACATCACAGCCCTAAGAATTACTCCTGTTTTAGAGTTTAATGCAGCGAACCTTAAAAAGAAGCATGGGACTTAACAGGGTGTGAGGAAAATGGTCCCGTGTCCATGGGAGTTTAATGAAGCCTTTTACATTGTACCGATTGCCTTTCCAAAGCCGTATAACGGAATTATGGGATGTGCAGGATGAGACAGAGCATTCCGACACATGCAGCAAGGGACCGACGATGGATCATGTTTCGCTAGTAAAGTGACATCATTCTCACCGGTAAAAGCGAGAGGAGAAGAGACAGTTTATGACAGGAGTCTCCTGCTTTCCGGTGACATGGGCTTGTTTTTGGGGTCCACCGTCATTAACGAGCGTCTCTCGACCGCGAGCTGGGATGGATTTCACGGCGCCTGAGAAGTTGTGAGTGGGAGGAGATTAAGGTCTTTGCCGCTCAGGATCGGGGACAGAAAGGCAACCTGCGTGGGAGCCGGGGCGGCTGTAGCAAAATCGCTGCATCCTTTTCCGTCTCAGTCATCTCGCCTCCCATCGCCTCCCCCATCCCATGTGTAAGCCCCCCCATCCCCCACCCCAAAGTGAACTTCTGCAGATCAGACCTTCCTCTTTACAGGGAAGTCCTTCTTGTCCAGTCTAGCTCTCCAGACAGCCCTTTGGGCCATTTCCAACCCCCCCCAACCAGGATCCTAAATTCCCATGTGATGCTAACATTGTATCCACCCCCCCCCCCCCCAGAAGTCACAGTCATCAGTTATCCCTGTAGAGTATGACCCCCTTTGGTTTGTCCATAATTTAATTAATTCCTCACTTACCCCCCAGATGACCACACAGACTTCTGGAATCATCTAAGAATCAAAAGCCTTTGACCTCACTAAAAGGTCAAAAATGAGCCATAGTGTAGCTTAAGGGACCTGTGGACCTGTTTTGACCTGGAAGTTCTCATGTTTTTGCATAAATTGTGTGTAACTGACAGCCATCCATCCAGCCATCCATCCATTCATCTAACTGCTTCTCCTGCTCAGGATCAAGGTAATTTTTCTGTTTTGTGGCTTGATTCTGTGTTTAGGTGCTTCTGTGGACAAGCTCCCTGAGCGGAATGTGTGGTGAGGAGTAACTCGTAGAGCCCATGTCAGGACCAATGCAGATCGGCCAGCAGCATCGATGGCACACACTGGTGGACGGCATTCTTTCCAGTCCCTTAAATGGGAATACCCTGAGTTCTCCTTCCCTTGATACTCAGACACGACGTTTGACTCCTCGATGGCGGCACTGCTGTCCCTGGGATTACAGACCCCGTGAAAAGCAACGACTCACTTCCTGACCCTAAGAATGTTTACTTACGGTACACACGTGAGACGTGTAGAACAACAGAGCCCGTTTCCCAGGGAACCAGCAGCGGCGCCGTCCTTCCCGGGCTGTCTTGTTCTGGAAGCGTACCTCTGAGCTACGCTAGCGATTAGCGATTAGCGTAGACTGTCGGTGATAAATTAAGCCGCAGGCGAACATCCCAGAGCACCGTCTTTTCTCTGCACTCAGGGCCGCTTGGTAACCCCTGAGGCGCGATCCAACAGCAACAATGACCTCAAGGGTGGCTGTTTGACTTGGTGTCTGTCTCTGCTCTGGCTTATTCCACCATACGGAGTCTGAAAGCTCCGGCATAGTGCGGCGTGGCATAAATCTGAACGGACATGCGGAAAAAGCCGCTAAACGTGAGCGTCACCGGTAATTTGCTTCCAAGAACCGGTGCCGCGGAGCCCGGGGTGGAGCAGGCTGACGGATCCAGCTGTGTGATTGAAAGGATTTCCTCTCTATCTGGAAGGGGATTGGACGCAAGACACACTCAACTCCTGCCTGTTTTTGTGGACGCTTAATATGCAGGACTGCGCCAACTGCATGCGCCTGCGGTCCAGCGATTACATGGGACACAGATCATGGATGTCTCTGCTTGTCTCCGATTCCCCCCAAAACCCTAACCCCCCCTCCCCGCCGAGCCACCTCAGCCATGCCATAGACCGCAATCCCCCACCTCTGGTCACCCCTGTAGGTCACTGGGCTCTCCCTCTCTCTCTCTCTCTCTCCCTCTCTCTCTCTCTCTCTCCTCCGCCATGAGCCAAACACATCCAGCTAATGATCTCAGTGCTGTTAAACAGAATGAAAGACCGGCAATAAAAAAAAACACAGGTGCGCTGGGAAGATTCCAGAAACATCCTGGGCACATTACTACTGAGGGAGAGGGAGAGGGGGAAAGAGATGGAGAGAGAGAGACAGAGAGAGTGAGAGAGAGAGAGGGGGCCCAGGGCCTCGTAAAAGTCCTCGATCAGCTTTTAGGAACCACGTTCCTTCAGCCAAAGAAAAACCAACGGAATGTGTGTAAAAGTGTCGCAAGTTTGACGGTCACCATGCCTCTGAAATCCAGGGGGCCTTTAAGCAGCACGCTGAAAACAGCAGGGCTTGCCTGGTGGAGCAGAAGGCCTTGTCTACCCCAGCTTCTACTGGCCAGCTACCTGCCACCTGGCATGATCACTCGTCACGGCCCCGATGCAGGAGGGCTGCTATGTGCAGACAAACCAAGCACCCAAAGCAAATTCACATTTTGTTTATATGAAATCTACGTCGTATTGTGATGCCAAGATAATGTGGTTCCTGACTGTAAGGCCAGGGTCACCGTAAGCTTTAAGGAAAGTATTAAGGTGAAATGTGAAATCAGCTTGTAATAACAGGGTTTTACTGTATTGTGCGACTGAAGCAATTTACAGCCGATCTCACGGCGAGATTTAAGTAGCTGCTGTTGCTCTTGGTTCCTCGCCTGGATGATACATTTTTCCATGTCTCACACACTTTTTAAACCTGTCATCGGTGGACTTGATGACATTTTTCCTAATGTCATGCCGTTTATTCTCCCAGCAGTCAGCGCACCATAAATAACGGCTCGGCCGCCTTTGTGTTTCTGGCGCCCTTGGAGATGTCACACTGCCATCACATGCTTCCCCTCCGTCCTGCGCTGTCTTTTCTGGTGGTGTGATCCGCCACAATGCTGCAGGGTTACTTGTACAGTCCAGTAATCTCATATTCATTTGTTGTGATCACATGATTTTCACATGAGTGCAGATTCACTCCTACATACAGCACTCTTGTCTCGCAGTCTATGTAATGGCCAACTATGAAAAACCCAGGAACACCTGTCAATTACGAGAAACACCGTCTTTGATTCCAGAGGCCTTTTCACACCTTTCTACAGTCTGAAAGGCAGCAGGCTAGTTAGATAAGGGTTATCCCACTGAAGTCACCCCCATACAATCGTTTAGAGTTTTATCTCTGAGACAAATTGTGTGTGAGAGTTGTCTTGTGGGCCTCTAAGTCAGCATAGGAGTGAGTGTGTGAGTGCTTGCGTGTGTGTGTGTGGAGGGGGGAGGGGGGATCTCCAGAGGAACACAGGAGGCAAATTTCGAGATAACGCTGATGGAGGAGATCGCATGTCAGATTACCGGCATTAAAAGATCGGGTTTATCTTCCCCGAACTGCCGCGTTGCTGTTATTCTAATGGCTTCTGGCAGCAGTATCTGTTCTGAGGTGGCGCTGCTCTCCCGTCTCTGCATGGGCCAGGAGTGAAACCGGTATCATCTGCTGTCAGACGTAAGATTAAGACCTCAGTCCTGCCATGGGCTGGCGCAAAGCTCAGGTGCAGCAAAATGCGGAGTCTCCGCAAGTCTGCCCACAGCTCTGAACCAGAAATCCGGTGCTCCACCGTCCTGGATGCCATTACTCCCTGCCGAGGACGGCGGGAAGGTCTGAGTCACGGCGGGGATCTTATTTTCAGACGAGCCGACTCCTGGAATCGTCTTCAAGCCCTCGATTGGTTCAAGGTGTGCCTGCTTAGGCCGGCCTGCTTGTATAACGCTGCTCCATTGTTACAGCGCTGAGATTCATGTTCTCACACAATGTTTTATCAATCAGAAGATCCCGCCTGGCTGGTTCTCATGTGCTTCTGCTCTTTTTATTGTTCTTCTTCTCCGGGAGGGACAGCGCTCTGTTCTGCTGCACTTTTTCATGGGAAATGCCCATCAGCCTCAGGCATCCTGCCCGCTGCTGTGTAGCCTCAAATAAAAGCCTTTGGGTCGACCGACACCGCTCCCGTAATTCTCATCTGGTATGCTTTGGACCCCGATGTTATTGTGTTGCTGCCGAAGCTCCTTCGGACCTGTTGTCCTTTGGGGAGGGGGGAGGGGCAGAGTATGAACATTTCTGTCCACTGGGCACCAGGTGGCGTGGAAACAATGTGATATGTGAAAAGTGACCTTAAATTCAAACCCTACATCTCCTGGCGTCATCTTTATTTATACATCTACATCTTTGTTATTTACATGTTTCTTTCTATCTCTACCACAATTTTACTGTTATTCTATTTATGTCCTTTTTTGTACTTTTGTGTCGATTGTTTTTTTAATTGTATTCAATTTAATTTCATGCTACCACCTGCAGCAAAGGAAACTCCTTGTACTTTTTTGCTTGGCCAATAAAAGATTTTGATTCTGGTAAAACCTCAAGGATCTGGATACAAACAAAACAGACAGCAGCCAGCAAGCGGGGCGGGGCGGAGCGGGGCGGGGGGGGGTTTAGGGGGCTCAGCACGGTGCCCGGGATCTCACGTTATTAGCCGCAGATATCTGTGATGAAAAGCAAAGAGCAGCATGATGGGAATGAGACCCCTGACCTGTGGCCCTTGAAAAGCATTTAGAGTTCCAGAGCGATGCTCTAATGCGCGGGCCGTGCCAGAAACGGGCTGTGAGACGCAGCCCCGCTTTTACAGCCATCGAGGCAGGCCTCATTGGAGAAGAAACATCCATGATGGAGAGCAGGAACACGCTTTATCCTGTTAAGCTACTTTAAAGTTTCCAAGGACCTGGACATGCTTAGTACAGATTATATCTCCCATTCATCATACGGGTTTGCAAAATCAGATTCTGATGAGGCCCATAAAAGTGTAAGAGGAAGGAATACATCTTTTTTTAATTCGATGAGGCATTAAGCTTTTAAAAACTGCAGCTTTCTGTCCAGGAAACTGCTTACTAGCTGTGAGCTGGATCATTGTAGAAGCCTTACTGTCCTATGTTTAATTTGCTTAGGATACAACCATAAAGTGTCCTCTTAATCATCCGGTAACCTCTGTGGGGCGCCCCGCTCCATCACGTCCGGTTTGGAGCGTGACATCTCCTTCGTTTCGCCTGTCAACGGCGAGCAGTTAGATCGGCCGTCAGTTCAGAAGCCGAGGAGGACATGGTGCTCTCAGAATCGCGATGGTCGACTACAGATCAGGTGGCCACGACTTGGGGAACCTTCCGGATTTCAGTAGCTTACAGAGGACTCTGGTGCGGCCATTACAGGACGATATTCAGCAGTTACTGCCAAATTCGTTTGGTTACTAACAATACTAAGTGTGATGATTTCCTCAGACTCCACCTTATTTGACCCAACACACCCAAAGTTCCTAGCGTAGCACTTCGCCAAACCACTGTGCCGGGAGATCCTGTAAGTCTTTGTGTCGAAATGTCACTGTTTACTGTTTTTTTGGGTCCATTTGTTTATATTTTTGGCTGGTTAAATAGTGCACAACCAAGAGGAGGTTTGGATCCTGTTCACTAGTGGAAGTTGACGCCCTGTTGGGGTTAGTTTTGGTGATCCGTGAGGTTTGGATGAAGCAGGCTTTCATTTCCGAGCGTTTTATTCCAATGATTGTTTTTCCATGTTCCAGGAACACCCTGACTCAGTCGACAGGGCAGTTGGGGTGTTTCCTCGAATAGCGAAGATCATTCCGGCACCCTGAGGGTGGACCTCCCCTGGTGCTCAGAAAACGTGGCCCAATCCCCCCCAATGTGGTACCGAAGTCGTCATAGCGACCGTGGGAAGGTGCCCCCACTGCGGTGGCAGAGGAGGGCCGGCTGGCCCCTTGCAAGCGACGCCAACGGCAAAACCAGCTGGTCGGGGGGGGGGGGGGAGATGCCTCTGAATTATGGTCTGTATGCAGGTGTTGGGAATTTGTAAGCGTCACCTGTGAACTAAATCACCCACTTTGGACGCTGCTGCGTTACAAATGCATCCCAAGGTTGTGAAAATATTTTCATACGCTTCTCCTTCTGCTTGATGGATTGATGGAAAAACACAACATTATTTTATTTTATTTCTAACCCACATTATGAGCACCATCGAAAGGCCATAAATCTTCTGTGTTGTGTGTTCCATTTAGGATTTAAGAATAATTACATTTGGGCACTTTGCTTTTTTATGAGTTTGTGTAAAAGTCGGTTTTCCTCCCCCCACTTTCATCTCTATTCCTTCTTTTCATTTTCCCACAATGCCAGTACAAAAAAGATGACATTTTTCTCCCTCCTGAGAGGTTCTAGAGATGTTTTTGCAGTCCTTGGTGGAGCTGGACAGACACTGGCTGATACGACAGGCCTCTTCGCTGGACCACACGGACAGATCCTGGGATTCGTGCTTTTGTCACAAAAAGGAACGAAGTTAAGCATTTTTGTTCAAAGCCTGATGAAGAGGGAGCAACAGCAACAGCTCTGATCATCTAATCGCACTTTACCATCGCGGCAGAAATGCTGCATTTTTGAATGGTATCCTAATGAAATCGCACTCCACACAGTGTGAGGTATGGTATCTTTCATCACATCACATTCTTCAGAGCCATGGGAACTCGGTGCTGCGAGCTGGCTGCGGTGGGGGAGATCGCCGATGGGGTCCAGGGGACGAGAAGCAGACCCGCGGGCCGTAAAAACACCGCTCTCCCGGCCAGCAGGGAGCCCGGGCTTCAGCCGTGTGACACAGAGCTCCCCGGCAAATAAACCCAAACTAATAAAAACATCTGATAGGTGAAACGAGGCGATTATTCCACTGTAAACCTCTGCCGGGTCACTGTGCGCTTGCTGACGCGCAGTCGGCAGCAGGGGGATGCTCTGTCTCACACTGTTACGCTCCTCACCGAAAACACAGATGTGCCGCTGCTTATCCAGCTCCATCCGTTTATGGGATTGGATACTGGCGCACATGCTCAGTCAGTGTGCTCTTAACACGACAGAAAAGGGAGTAATAAGGTGACAGCAGAGATGTCATTTCTAGGTGGCTTTTGCTGACATTCTGCTGGGTGATAGGGATCTGGGTGGGATCTGGGAGCATGAGCCTCCCATCAGCATCGGGCTCACGGGGCTCCTCTACCAGTCAGCCCTCGCAGGGTGGCCCAGTCTATAGGCTGGCCTCTTTGCTCCTGCCACGCAGGGCCCTGATTGGCCAGCCGGTGACCAATGGAGGAGGAGCTGAGGTGTGTGGGACGGAGGTTCAAGTCTGCGTGTGGGTTCCTGCCTGCTCCTACGTTTGGCATGTGTGACTCGGTCTCACGTGAAACCCCCACCACTGAACACGTCCCTGGCCGGACGAACACACCCACTTCTAAAAACCTTCTAAAACGAGACTTTTGACCTCATAGTACCTAATCAGACACAAATAATTTCTCCTGCAAGGCCAACAGTAATAATTCTGTGACCATTTCCCAGCCAGCATGATAAAACTTTACTTTACCCTGGTTTCTTTCTTTATGAGGATCTCATGCAGCCATGCAGTGCCGCAGACACGAGGATCTCACGCAGCCATGCAGTGCCGCAGACACGAGGATGTCACGCAGCCAAACAGACACGAGGATCTCACGCAGCCATGCAGTGCCGCAGACACGAGGATGTCACGCAGCCAAACAGACACGAGGATGCCACGCAGCCAAGGAGACACGAGGATCTCACGCAGCCATGCAGTGCCGCAGACACGAGGATCTCACTCAGCCATGCAGTGCCACAGACACGAGGATCTCACTCAGCCATGCAGTGCTGCAGATACGAGGATCTCACGTAGCCATGCAGTGCCGCAGACACGAGGATCTCACGCAGCCATGCAGATACGAGGATTTCACGCAGCCATGCAGTGCCGCAGACACGAGGATCTCAGCTACATGCTAAGAGCCCACTTCCACCCCACTCACACAGAATTGGCTCAGTTCTCCTCAGGCCTTCTTGAACCCCCATCCTGCTTCTGATTACTCCTCCGCCTCCATGTTCATGGGGCTTCTTCTCACCTCACATGTATTTTGCATTTGATTTATTTAGTACATGCAATTTTTCAAGAAAGCAGACTCAGTCAGTCCCTGGAGCAACTGGGGGCTAATGGCGTAATCACTCTGCCAACCCTGGGATTTGAACCAGTGACCTTCCATCCACGCGATGGGCACGCTAACCCGCTGGGCACGCTAACCCGCTGGGCACGCTAACCCGCTGGGCACGCTAACCCGCTGGGCACGCTAACCCGCTGAGCCACACAACACTCCCTCGTTATCAAACAAGGGTTCCATTTAGGTTCCCGGGTGTGACGTCAAAACGCAGACGTTGCAGGAGCATCCCCACTGCGTGATGCGAGTATTATCCGGAGGTCCCACACCTCCCAGGGACCGGCCCGGGAAAACAATGGGAGCCAGTGCTGCTGATGACTCAGTAAGAGGATCTCCTGTGAACCTGGGGATCTGCAGAAGGCTCTGGTACTGCCGGAAACAGCTCCGGGGCGTCTCCCAAGAACAATATACAGCAGCTCTGCCCTCGGGAGCGGCTTCTGACGCCCCCGCCCCCCAGATCCCAAACGATAGGCTCCTCTTCACCAGGGTTTTATTATTTTGCATGCATAAAGTCATAATTTGACATCGCTGACAAATATGCCACCAACCTGGTGGTCTTAACTAACTTGGCAGTGAGATGTCAGGGAGCAGTGCCCCAAGTGGCAGGGAGGACTGTTCATATTTATTTAGCAAATAATTTATTCACTGCAAAATACAAACATAGCAGAAATATATCAGGTCCAATGGCAAACCCTGGAATTAAAGCCCTTTTTTATTCTCAAACTAGCATACTCACAGTAACACTTAGACTACATTTTACTTATTTTATCCAAAGTGATGTACATTTCTTGAGAAAGCAGGGCCAGCCAGTGCTTGGAGCAATTGGGGGTTAAGGGCCTTGCTCAGGGGCTCGATGGTAAGTCACTGGAATTTGGGCTGGTGACCTTCTGACCTCAAGCACTGCATTCTACCCGGCTGAGCTGCACAGCACAGCCAACACTGGTAGCTGTCAGCAACAGGGACATGTCCTTTTGCTTGTGTTTTAAGTTCTACCTGAAGGACACATCTACTGTATTCTTCTGTAAATACTCTACTTTTACGTTGGGGACTATTTTTAGTGTGTCTTTCTTGGATGCCCCCCCCCCCCCCCCTAACTTCAGAGAACCCGGGAGCTCTCTGTTTACTCCTGAAAAGTGATGTCCTGCAGACCGGGACCTTCTGCCTACAGACGCAGCCCGGTTACATGCTTGCTGTTTCCTGCACTCCGCTGGCTTCCAACTGCAGCGAGCCAGCGCAGTGCGAGGGGGCCAACGGTGCCCCCTGGTGGCAGCCAGCGCAAACAGCCACGGGTCCCTAAGCACAGGCAGAACGCGTTAGTGCTTCCTGAGAATGGGCCAATGCAAACTGAGTGCAGCTTCTCCTGGATGTTCTGTTGCAGAGGCCGAAAAAAAGAGCAAAGAAATCTGGTATTCTGGCTTCGGCAGAGGAATTCCAAACATCTGAAAATGTTTCTATATTACCAGATTTAATATAAAACAAACAATCTCGCTTGGCAAAGAGACTAAAAAGTTTTACCCGGTAGCTGTGTGTACTCAGAATAATCTCTAAATTGGTATCTGTCAATCTTTTCGGTCGTATCCAATATCGATCACGCATCCCCCCCTCCACCCCCCCGGCCTGTGCGCCCCCAGTGTGGCCGTGCTGAGATTGATATTAACGTTGAGAGGTGTGTACAGACTGCTGTAGTGCTGAAAGCAGAAACCATTTGTTTTGGGAGGAATTGTCATGGATTTGTAATTAAAGTGCCGCAGAGAGCCTGTCGTAGCACATGAATGCGGCGTAATTGGATCCAGAAGATGCGAGGAACACGAGAGTTAAAAAGACGAATCAAACCAGCAACAAAAGGCAAAAACACAATGGAAAAATGAGAAGGAAATGAGCTAATGGGCAGCCCCCCCCCCCGAACGGTGCTTTAATTAAGCGCAGAGTGCGGCCGCGGGGAGCCGGGGAGCGTGAGCTTAAAAATCCACCCCCTGGCCCCCTCCCAACGGGACCGCGGGGGCTTAGGGAGGCCACGCCTGTGAACAGGCCCGCGGTGTAGTATCACATGTGGCCCCCAGCCCGTACCTCAGCACTGCATGCAAAGCCAGAGCCTCCCCTTGTGCTCCTCACTTCTCCGCAGCAGACTCCTCTCCTGTTTGTCCTTCCCCTCTCCTATTGCTCCTTCTCTCCTTTTGTGCCTGCTCCTCTTTTGTCTGCTCTCCTCCCCTCTCCTATTGGTCCTTCACCTCTCCTGTCTCCCCTCTCCAATTGGTCCTTCACCTCTCCTGTCTCTCCTCCTCCTTTCTTATTGGTCCTTCTCCTTTCCTGCTCCCGACTCATGACCCCATATGCTCCTGCTTTAAACTCCTGCTCCTCACTTGTCCTAATCCCACACTCCTGATCTTTAAACATATTTAAAAGCAGCTGCCGGAGGTTGTTCCCCTCTCTCATGGACAGGCAGGTGCCAACTGTGGGCACCCATACCCGCCTGCGCAAGACCCTCACCATTCCCATCCATCCCAGTATGATCCCAGTAATCAGCTCAGAAAGCTGCCCGGTGACCAGTAACGTAGGAATTTCAGCCCCACATGGTACATTCTTGAGTGCTCGCTGCTTAACCTTCAGGCACTCATGCATCAATATATACAGATACATTCTAAAAGCTGATTACAAAACATCCCTCTGGTCAATTTTTCTCTCACACCAGCTGAGTCATCATGGAGCTGACAGTGGCCTTCATTACCTCCCAGAAGCTTCCCCCTCTCCGCTGACGCTGAGCCATCAGGAGCCTGGCTGGGGCAGCTGGACAGCGAGTGGCCGGGATTCAGAGTTCTGGGGAAGAACTGCCGGAAGGAACGTGGCCCAAACCGTGAGCTGTGTCACGTGTTCTCCGCCCGCAGGTTGGTTTTGGACCACTGGGTAATTCCCAGGGTGAATCACTGTGATGTCAGTGCTTCCCTTCCTCTCCCAGCAGAACCGGCACCCGGCGGCCATGACAGTCTTGCCCCGATGGACTTTCCGGATCGACTGTGGCCCGTTACAGTAAGAGCCCCAGCCACTCTCACACAGATCTCCTTTTCCCTCTGAAGCTCCTTTGTCATTTATTACCATTATTTGTTCAGCAGCGCCGTCACGCTGCTCGCAGGTGACCTGCAGGTTTCAGGATGTCACCATTCCGTGGGCGTGTCCCACAGTGCGCCACATCCCCGCAGCTGATTGGCTGCACGCTCACACAGAGCCGCACACACGCTCACTGCCAGGGACCCGCAGGGGTCTCGTGGTCTGTGGTCCATGCCGCAAACCCTGTAGAGTGTGTGTTTGTATGGGGGGGGCAGTGACAGGCCATGACGGGGGGGTGGGGGGGGGGTGCTTTAGCTGGACCTCTGCTTCCTTCGTGCCGCTGTGTTTGGCAGAGGATCACAAGTGGGAAACCCCCCCCTCCCCCCACTAAAACACACACACACAGAGCAACCCCCCCATGTGGGGAAGGCAAAGCCGATTCACAAATGAAATTAGGCTTGTTCTTCTGAAGATAACAGACTGAAGGGGAAATGGATTCTGTAGAGGGAGCAGCGCTTTCTGGAAGAATCCGCCAACGCCGCTGTGAGAGTTCCAACCCCAGAGGCAAAGGGGAGCGAGTCGCGGGTTTGACAGAATCTCATCTCAGCTCCGAAAAACTTGGATGCTTCAGGGGGTGATGTGTGGTTCAGTGGGCTAAGCCTCTGTGCCTGTGAGCAGGAGGGTGTCGGTTTGAGCTCCGCCTCTGTGACTGTGAGCAGGAGGGTGTCGGTTTGAGCTCCGCCTCTGTGACTGTGAGCAGGAGGGTGTCGGTTTGAGCTCCGCCTCTGTGACTGTGAGCAGGAGGGTGTCGGTTTGAGCTCCGCCTCTGTGACTGTGAGCAGGAGGGTGTCGGTTTGAGCTCCGCCTCTGTGACTGTGAGCAGGAGGGTGTCGGTTTGATCCCGGCCTTGGCAGGAGAGTCACATCTGTAGGTCCTTGAGTGAGGCGCTTAAGCCTCAGCTCCATGGGGGCCGCTATGGGTGGCTGCCCTTCACTGCCAAGCTTACTCTCACCTCTATATGTGTCTGTGTGTCAGGGAGAGCAAGATGGGGTCGGTGAAAGAGAATTTCACCATGGTGTTCAGTAAAGTGTCTTCATCATCATTTAAATGCACTCAGTATCAGACCATGAATTATAAAAATGTTATTTTTTAAACAATGAATATTTCACTGTTTATCTCTGATTGAATCTCCTCCCGGTTTGGCTAGTGTCTCCTTTAGAGGATGGAAAAATCATTCAAATTCAAAATACAGTCACACGCTGAGGCCAAATGCCAAGCCTGAGGAAAATGCATGCAGATGTATGGGAGAGAGGGGGCGCTCTATACACTTTATATATACAGGTGAGGGAGAAACTTAGGGACAGCCATTTATCCAGCACCCCTACTGCATTTTTTTTGGGGGGGGGGTTAGAAGCCTGGATCAAGGGCCCAACAGATATCAATATACTGCCGAGGGTGTGATTCGAACCGGCAGCCGATCCCTTAAAAGTGAGTTTTCTACACCTATGAGCCAGGAGCTGTGCGAGTCACTGCTGGAGCCTCCATCATCAACGAATGAAGAGCCGCAATTAATGCTGACTGCCCTTTAAATACGGGACACTGAGGCAGGACACTGAGGCAGGACACTGAGGCAGGACACTGAGGCAGGACACTGAGGCAGGAGGCGATCGGTCTCGCCCTCGTCTCCCAGATTCTACATGCGAGTCTGTTTTCTTTCAGCAGTGAGTACAGATATCGGCGACAGTACCTACTGCATGACAGCAGCCGCCATATTTTTTATTTCTAAAATGAAAAGACCCCAAAAGCTTGTTTCTTGGTTGTTGGGTGTGGCTCAATGGGTTGGGGCTGCGCCTGTGATCGGAAGGTTCCTGGTTCTAATCAGTAGTCAGAAGAGTGATGTCACTGTTGAGCCCTTCAGCAAGACCCTTAACCCCAGTTGCTCCAGGGACGTTCTCAAAGAAATGTCACTTTGGATAAAAGGATCTGTTTAATTAAATTAAAGACGCAATTAAATTAAGATGTAAATTTTCCCCTCTTTCCATGTCCTGTCACTTGGAGGGGGGCACGATAAATAAAGCAGAGCAGTTTGCCACACCCCCTGCGTCCTGAGACCCTGTTTACCAAAAGACAGATCTTTCACATGGGTATCCTGTTCTGCTAATGGTCTGGCTGAGTGACATCATCGCCCTGCCCCCAGTGAGGGGGTGGCTGTCATTGGGCCCTCGCTCTGGTAATGACATCACTGCTCCAGGCTGACGCGTGTAAGGAGGGTCACCGTCCAGAGCAACACGCTGCAGCGTTACGGATGTTTGCCATGGAGACGTCACCTGAAGTCGAGCGGATTTCTCAAGTCAAACGTAAAACAAACATTCAGCTTAACCGACGGTTGCAACAATCGCTGCCCCGCATTGTCAAAAGGCCATTTTGTCCTTGACGCATCAACAGAAATCAGTCCTAATATTTGGCTGTGACACAAAGCCGAGTGCGGCAGTGTTTGAGTGAAGATTAAAAGCATTTAGCGCACAATGCCTCTTTCTGGGACCGCAGGGCAACACCTTGAAGGGAATTCTGAGTCTGCCAAAGAGGCGGATTTGTTTGATGGATATCATGGGAAACAGTGTTCTGTCAAGGTAGGATTTCAGACTCCTTTCCATCTTTTTCAAAACATGTTTGTGGAAATATCCCTACTTGGTTGGCTTCTTGTTCTCTTATAAACACTCCTGATAAAACAGATTCCCCCAGCCAAGCGCATTAGGTGGCTTGGCTCTGCGTCCACATGGAACCCCCCGCCCCTATCAGTCTTCCTAAAACACTCATAAATGTGAAGCTTATGCTTCGCCATCTGATGCTGAATGAAGGAAACCTGCATCTCGATGGATCAAAGGTGTGTGTGTGTGAGCTTAGCTGGGGGGTAAATGGTGCGTTCGATTATCTCGGCAAAGTCGTAAATTGACGTCACGTCCGACAGTCTCCTGTCCGAGCTACACGCATCTCAGAACAAACATGGTTGCCTCCATGAACACGCTGTGGTGTGTTGTTGCTTCATAATATTTTAGCAGATTTGGAGCGAGATTCTTTTTTTCTAAGAGACAAGCAAACAAGATACACTAACTAGTCAAACCACATTAAAAGCTTTATAATATTTTAGTAGATCCATAGCGACTTTCTTTTTTCGAGAAGCAAACAAACTACAGACAAACCAAAGACACTAACAAGTCTGGTAAAAATCTGACATTGCGTGCTAGGATACTGTTTACGGTCATGATATGGTATTATCTAAATCGATCACGTGCAAATGCATTTATAACTATAGATACATTTAACAAAATAAACATTTAAAAAGATTTTTAAATATTTATACAATAGAATTAACGTTGACTGTGTTGAAATGACGACAGAGGGGAATCTCGTAGAACAAAATTCTCTCTGACGTCAACATCAGAAAGGGGGCGTGTTTCTGACAGGAAGTGATGTTTTCAACACATTTTCATGACATTTTTCTCTGACTTGTGGAGGAGAGGTAAATCGAACATAGGATAAGCTCAGGTGTTTACTATCAGTGCTGAGGGACTGTTACGCCACATGCTGGTGGGGGCAGAGCTAAAATCCAGTGCTGTTTATCAGTAGTGAGGGACTGTTACATCAATGGTGGGGGCGGAGCTAAAATCCAGTGCTGTTTATCAGTGGTGAGGGACTGTTACATCAATGGTGGGGGCGGAGCTAAAATCCAGTGCTGTTTATCAGTGGTGAGGGACTGTTACATCAATGGTGGGGTTCATTCTGTACTTTCACACTGCAGGAACTTTTTTCAAGAACCCCTTTTTAGTTCCTACTTCATCCTAGGTAGCTGTGTCCGAAATCACACACTACACACCATGCACATAAATGTGGAGTAAGTACTACAGCAACGGTCACTTAGTGCAATTCCTTAGTGCATGAAAACTTTGTCACAATTGAACTGCTGGACTTTGACCTTTGACCGCAGATGTCCTGCATAACAAGAAGCACCGACCAATTCTCAGAAATCACGCCTAGAATTGTGGGATTGCTTATGACCGCATGTAGAGTGCCATCCAGAAACTTTTTGTACACTGCAGTTTAGGACTCACAATAATGTCTCATGTACTATTTTCTCGCATTACATTTAGTGCAGCAATTAATACATTTTTGCTTGCATCTTCATATTTCTGCATCGGAAAATTGATCGTTAATATACTTTTGTCTAATATCTTGACTCCAGTGCCTAAGGAAGAAGCTGTTCAGTTTATGTTAAGTAGGCTCCAGCCATTTTGAGAGCCTGTGTACTTTACCGTGCCTTAACTGCGCTATACGGGGGCACCACGTCCACCAGGGCAGACACACGCTAAGGGAGAGCACACGCTAAGGGAGAGCACACGCTGAGGGAGAGCACACGCTGAGGGAGAGCACACGCTGAGGGAGAGCACACGCTAAGGGAGAGCACACGCTAAGGGAGAGCACACGTGTGCTGACACGGGCTGGGCTGGGAGGACCCTCACAGTGTGGGACGGGAAACACAGGCCTGCTAGATGGCAGATGAAAGCACTTCGTTATTCACATGAGAGAAAACCTAGATTTGATTCAGACAACCACACGGGAGCCCCCCCCCCACACTCATAAATAAACATCACCATCGGAGCGGTTCTGTCAGAATCAGCCTGGGCCCATCACAACAGATAAAGGGAGAGAGGGAGGGGGAGGAAAAAAAGATTTTCTGTTTACAAAATCTGTCTTTAGTTTATTTTAATTGCAAAAAACTATACTAACTGTTGACAAAAAGACATTTGTGTTTGGCATTGAGCTGCCAGATTAAAGTCTTGAGAGCACAGAATAGTTTATCGATTAAAAAAAGACAGGGGACAGATGAATGGACCCGGCGTGGTGGCCGACTCACTACCTGTTATGCCCACTTTCAACAGGCCCCCAAAAGCCACCCTCTGCTGTGCCTGTTGGATGAGTGTGTACAGATATCAGGCCCCCAAAAGCCGCCCTGTGCTGTGCCTGTCGGATTAGTGTGTACAGATATCAGGCCCCCAAAAGCCGCCCTGTGCTGTGCCTGTCCGATGAGTGTATACAGATATCAAGCCCCCAAAAGCCGCCCTGTGCTGTGCCTGTCCGATGAGTGTATACAGATATCAAGCCCCCAAAAGCCGCCCTGTGCTGTGCCTGTCCGATGAGTGTGTACAGATATCAGGCCCCCAAAAGCCGCCCTGTGCTGTGCCTGTCCGATGAGTGTATACAGATATCAGGCCCCCAAAAGCCGCCCTGTGCTGTGCCTGTCCGATGAGTGTATACCGATATCAGGCCCCCAAAAGCCGCCCTGTGCTGTGCCTGTCCGATGAGTGTATACAGATATCAGGCCCCCAAAAGCCGCCTTGTGCTGTGCCTGTCGGATGAGTGTGTACAGATATCAGGCCCCCAAAAGCCGCCCTGTGCTGTGCCTGTCGGATGAGTGTGTACAGATATCAGGCCCCCACAAGCCACCCTGTGCTGTGCCTGTCAGATGAGTGTATACAGATATCAGGCCTCCAAAAGCCTCCCTGTTTCTCCAAATCTCTGCCTTCCCTCTTTTAATGTGATTCCTTCCCTATGGAGATCAAGCATCTTCCATATGCAAAAGGCAAAGCCCTCAGGAATCTGCTCAAACAAACCATCCCTGCTCCTTAACAGACTTTAACTATAGTCTAAAGTAACAGACACAGGATCTGTATACAAAAGATTACAGGGAATAAAGGCGACCGCCTCTGCAGTGCAGCCTTGGCATGTGGCGGGAAAACAGAGCAGGACAGTTTGCGTTTGCATCCTGTCAGAGAGATCAACTCCTCTGCATAGTATTTATGTCCATAGCTCTGCTCTGTAAAGCCGGCATCATAAAACTGAAACATGCAGTTTTTCCTACATAAGACTGGGCTAAATTGAGTGGGAATGATATCAAAGGCTCCTTAAAAATAACAAAATTCTAGCTCTAACTTGAGCCAGCGGAGTCTGGGAGCCGCTGTGGGCAAGTTTCACCCTCTCTGCCTCGTGAGATCAGAGACCCGGCTCACCCTCTCTGCCTCGTGAGATCAGAGACCCGGCTCACCCTCTCTGCTTCGTGAGATCAGAGACCCGGCTCACCCTCTCTGCCTCGTGAGATCAGAGACCCGGCTCACCCTCTCTGCTTCGTGAGATCAGAGACCCGGCTCACCCTCTCTGCCTCGTGAGATCAGAGACCCGGCTCACCCTCTCTGCCTCGTGAGATCAGAGACCCGGCTCACCCTCTCTGCTTCGTGAGATCAGAAACCCGGCTCACCCTCTCTGCCTCGTGAGATCAGAGACCTGACTCACCCTCTCTGCCTCGTGAGATCAGAGACCCGGCTCACCTTTGAGAGATCTCGGACAACCCAAGGGAGAAATGACGTTACGGCCTCAGAAAGGCTCAGCGGATACCCTCAGGAAGGCGTCCCGATCTAAGCAAACAGCGGATGTGTCTGAGAGAGCTCCATTCCAGCAGTGATGCGGCGCCCTACCTGCACCACTGTTTGCGAAACTGGGATCAGGACATCGTCAGGACTGAACTGGGAGAACTGCCATTTGGGAAGGCCGTCTGCTGTCTGGAAAGCACCCTCACCTCCCCCTGAATCCTTAATTGAGCCGTGAGGTGAAGTTAAGAAGAACCCCCACCCTCCAGCTCACCTCAACCTGATCTGGGTGGAGATACCAATTCAGTCAACAGAAGCTCAGCATCCCCCCCCCCCACTATGACCAGGCATCACTGGGAATCGGTGTGTGTACCGCCGTCTGTTTCACTTCATCCCCCCTCCAACACGTGGTCAGTTGATTCAGCAGGAAAACAAAACTGCCACCATCATCCAAGAAGGTCAGGATGTTATAGTCTATTGTGATTTCCAAAGGTCAAGCATCTCTTAAAACACACTTTCCATTTGCCGGTCTAAAGATATAAACGGAAGATTCATCAGATGCAGCATCAGGTATCGATATTCAAACAGTAAGTACACAGCAAACAACATTATGGATTTTAAAAGTGATTTTTGTTGGCCCCAGCTTCAGATTTATTCTGAAGTGACTGTAGACTTTACTGAGTATGTTTTTCAGGAGTCACCTGGCCCCATCTAAATGTCATTTATCACTACGCCCCCTATGGAGCTCCTCCTGCCACTACCCACTATGCACGTCATCTGGCTTCTTGTGTTCATGAGTCATCCTCTGCTTTCTTGAGATGAAGGTCACCCTCTGCCTTTAAACTCGGTTGTCTGAAAATCCCCTGGCACCAGGTACCACCGTGTGATGGTCGGCACCTCCATGTTCTGTGGAGTTGCTGTTTGTAGGAACCTGATGCCAGTGACTCATTCACCTCCACCCTTTGTCACCCCTTGACCCCGCCCCTTCATCACCTCTTTGGCTCCGCCCACTCATCAGTGCAAATGAATAAGCTAAGGATTCTGATCCGTCGGCTTTTCATGTTTCTGTGGCAATGGGGCCAACCCCGCTCACGTTTGGTTGGGAATATGCTTATTCTGAAATAATGAGGCCCGAGATTCAGCGGGCCGATCGTTTGGCCAAGCTGAGCCATTTTCCGTCCTTTCCAAGGGTAACGATTCCAGGCCGCTCCTGCGAAATAATGAGAGCGCGAGCCGATCCCGGGAACATCGCTCTCGGAGCGGTCACACGGCAGAGGCCATGGCTGCAGAAGCCATCAGTGTCGTCACGGGCGTGACGGGTAATACGGCCCCTAATAACTGCCCGAGATATTACAGCTTAAATAATGGAAATTCCTCAACAGGAGAAAGAAATGGAAGGGGGGGGGGGGGGCACTGGAACAGCACTTGGTGGGAATCGATGTGCTTACGCAGCGTTCCCATTCTGTGTCCATAAAGACAGATTTTCCAGTCAGTTAGGAACTAAGAAATCTCGCCGACTGGACAGAGAGACGCCCCTCAGGCAACGGCTCCGCTGGGCGTGTCCTTCCCTCGTTCTCCCATTTCCTTCTTCCCTCGTTCTCTCGTTCTCTCATTCTCTCTCTCATCACCAGGAACTGCAGTGCAAATCAGCTAGTCGCTCCGCCTGATGCAGTACGATGCGGCAGACCGTATCTCACCGTCGTACACGGTCTCCGGCATGTAAACATAGCAAATAGATCCCGAATAAATGGGAGGGGCCAGGTAGATGGCCAAGCTCTGAGCCGGTCTATCACAGGCAGTAATGGAGATGGCGAGCTAATGCGTCTTATTGAAACAATATGCAGATCACTGCTGCGGGCTCTGGAAGGGTGGATGGAAAGCAGGCCTCTGAATGGAGCCCCATCCTGGAAAACGCCCGGCGACTGCTCTAAACACACAGGCTCCATTTTGGCTTTTTGCTCTCCCCTGCAGGTCGTGCCCACGCCCTCCTGTCCTGGGTGATGCCCAGAGCTGCCCCCCCCCCCTTTCTCCAGCATCTCACCTTCCATCTTCCGACGTGACCTGGCTGCGCTGGCCAGCACCTGCAGCTACCACAAGCCGCACTACGCTGAAACGGCAATGGAAACATGCTGGTTACGTACAGTAGGAAGGTGACACCAAGCTGGAGGTGATGTAAGTGAAAAGCCAGATGTGTTGCATCCACCCAAAGCTCCTCGGTCAGTCCCAGATGTGTCCTAGTGAGATAAGGTGGTATCGGGTGGATTCTTAATGTGGTCAAATGGGCGTGACCTCTGCGTCATTATTCACACACAGAAATCCCCAAAACATCCTTCTTCTTTTTACTGACCCTTTATTGGCAAAGAACCAAAGAACCAAACATGAAGCATGCCACCTTCCCAGCACAAACTGGCCGAGAACAGCAAGTCTCACTGGTGGAGGGAGGCCACCTGCCCAGCATGGAGGCCACCTCGACATCCATCATAAGGGCTACACTTAACAAGCAGGACCGCCTGAACTCAGTGGTCTGATGTACATTAACGTGTTGGACCCGGAGCCCTGGTCATGTTCCAGGTGAGCGGGTGTGCATATGGAAGACATGATCCCATCTGAACAGGCTTACGGGGTGCTGCCCGGCACACGGGATCGGATTACACGCACCGGGGGGGTCTTACGTGAGACTGGCCCCCGCTAGCCCCCTTCCCAACGACCTGTGTGCTGACGAGTGACGTTCCAAGCATCACCACTCTCACACCAGGGGGGGTCACTCTTCAGGGGTCCTTCCCTGAATGCTGTCCAAACGTGTCCAGGAGGGCGGGTGGATCGTGGACCGAATCTAGCTCTTCAAATACTGGCGTCGAATGAATCAAGATCCCGATATGCATGAGGGGATTGTGCTCAGTGATTGATGGACACATTGAAGTCCCTCCAACCTCCTATCCAGCAACCTTCTAGCTGTGGGTGACAGCGATGGCGTGGAGTACAATGTTACATCTCGCTTGCATCTCAATCTCATCACCTATTGAAGATCCCTTGGCTGTTGCTCTCCACAGTGTCCACTTTGGCAGCTTCATGAAGGGTTTTTGTAAACGATGTCAGACACGTTGCCTTTCTGAGGCTGCCGTGCCGTTCCACGCCAGCTGGGTATGCCTTGTAGATGCTCCTCCATGTTCCTCGACGCCATTTAACTGTCCTAGTGGACGAGAGCAACATTCAGCCTCCAACTGTTTCCCATAGACAGCATCAGCCAGTGATTCTTTCAGTATGTGCTGAATGTATAAGGTGCTCCAGTCAAACAGGACTCCTGCATAATGTATTCCCAAACTGTTCTCAACTTAAGCAAGGCTATAAACTCGGAACTGCCCTGAAACACATGTCCCTACTGTTTCCAATTGAGGACATCGTTCTGCATTTGATCTCCGAGATTTGAAAAAGGTTTAGCAGAAGAAGGGGCCGCGTCCGTCATTCCCGTCAGGCTCTCCCAGGCGGCGTCCCGTCCGTCTTCGTCTGAAAACCCGCGGATGCATGCCAAGGAGAGCCCCTCCCCCTCGGCAAACGAAAACTGTTAAGGAGAACCCCCTCGGCAAACGAAATCTGCCAAGGAGAGCCCCCCACCCACCGGCAAACAAAAACTGCCAAGGAGACCCCCCCTGGCAAATGAAAACTGCCAAGGACTGTCTCCCCCACCCCATCTAATTTTCACATGAATTTTTTAAATACTTGTTGGGATGCTTTGGCTCAGTGTATTGGGATCCTTATGGCAACAAACGCTTGTTTTGCGTGCAAAGCACCGCTGGCGATGGTCTCCACCCGCGGTCTGTGCTGGCGATGGTCTCCACCCGCGGTCTGTGCTGGCGATGCTCGTAGCTGTGTTGGGGATGGGGTGGGGGGGGGGGGTGTCACCTGGGGTGTCGCTGTGTTGGGGAGGGAGCGTGTCCCCTGGGGCATAGCTTTCCAGAATTACATGACGTCAGAGACAGCGTGACTCAAAGCGACGTGACTCAGCAACTCTGGGAACTTGGACCCTAATGGCTTTCAGACCGTCGTTACCCGCACTCCTGTAAACACCAGCGACTTCACAAACGAACCCGTTACGCTCTGAGAGCTGCTGACATCAGACGCTGTCCCAGCCCCCCGATAGCAGTGCAAACTGAATCCCGGATATCCACATAAGCACTGCCCACAGAATGAAGACAGAAGGCCTTCATTAATTACCATCTAATTTCTAAATTTCTGCTAATTAGTGAGGCAGAGGGACAGCAGGCAATCTCAGGTCCCACATCAGTGCCAGGGGCCCAGGAAGCAGAGCTGGGGGGGGGTGAGAGGGGAGCAGTTTGGCAGGGAGAACAGAGCCTGGCCCTCATCACGGTGTCCTCGTCCTCACAAAAGTGTGTGGGGGGGGCATCTTTCAGGTTGAAGTGAAACAGGCACGGCTTCAGGATGGGGGGTGGGGGGGGGCTTCCGGCCAATTTTATTACGCAGGAGTAGAGAGGAAGGATGCGGAGTTCTGCTGGAGGCCCAGTATCCGCGTCACACAGCTCGCCGGATCCCCGGTCACTGCAGTGCGCCTCCCAGTGTCCGCGTCACACAGCTCGCCGGATCCCCGGTCACTGCAGTGCGCCTCCCAGTGTCCGTGTCACGCAGCTCGCCGGATCCCCGGTCACTGCCGTGCGCCTCCCAGTGTCCGCGTCACGCAGCTCGCCGGATCCCCGGTCACTGCCGTGCGCCTCCCAGTGTCCGCGTCACGCAGCTCGCCGGATCCCCGGTCACTGCAGTGCGCCTCCCAGTGTCCGCGTCACGCAGCTCGCCGGATCCCCGGTCACTGCAGTGCGCCTCCCAGTGTCCGCGTCACGCAGCTCGCCGGATCCCCGGTCACTGCAGTGCGCCTCCCAGTGTCCGCGTCACGCAGCTCGCCGGATCCCCGGTCACTGCCGTGCGCCTCCCAGTGTCCGCGTCACGCAGCTCGCCGGATCCCCGGTCACTGCAGTGCGCCTCCCAGTGTCCGCGTCACGCAGCTCGCCGGATCCCCGGTCACTGCCGTGCGCCTCCCGCACTCCGAGGCAGCACTGCCTCAGCATTCCCATCCCAGAGGCTGAACATTTGGATCCCAGCTATTTGTAACCCCCCCTAAAAAATACGATACACTGATAATGAAGTTGGCGTGGGAGCGAGGGGAGGGGGGGGGGGGGTGGGATTGGTAGCCACCCGTAAGCTTCTTGGGTGACACGGCGTCGTGCCCGATGCTGGGCCCCTGTCTCACTCTGGCACACTTTTAGGTAAACACTCTCCGACTGCCTCCTTTTCTCTCTCTCTCTCTTTATTACAGCTGTTTCCTACTAATAGCTGCCAGCAGCGAAATGGGCCACCAACCTACCCCCAAGCCCCACCCACCATGTCGTCCGCTGGCTCCTCCCTCTTATCTGGCCTTATCCTGCCAGGGGGATCCACTCACCAAGCAGCGGGTATCATGCTTACAATTACCGTCACTTGTGATCTCCGCACTGCATAATCGAGCTTCATATCAATGAGAGAGTGAGAGAATGTAACCCCCCCCCCCACCCCCCCCCGCTGGTGACTGGATAGGGCCTTATATAAAGATACCAGGCGTCACATGGCACAAGGACCCATGTGTCCTGCAGAGCAGGGGGTCAGCTCTCCGGGAAGACGCACCTTGCAGTGTTTGTCGAGCAGCGAGCGCAGCCTGAGGCCATGGTGCCCAGCACCCCCGGCAAACCTGAGGGGGGTCACTTCCTGTGGACCACATGTCTGTGAGCCAGGAGGGGCATCAGTAGCTTCTAAGGTCCAGATGACAGTGCCATCAGAGCAGAGCGTACGGCACCCAGCTCTGGGACGGTCAGTGGCATAGAATCATAAAAACTGGGTGTAGAAACAATCAGCAATAAAAAAGGGACATTGTTCCTGGGGATCTTCGGTGGCCTGGTGACGTTACTCGCCCCCCCCCCCCAGTGAAACATTCCCCCTCTGCACCAGGAGGTTGTGGTGAGAGTAATCGGGCCCAGAAGTTTGGTTCTTAAACGCAAAACATGAATCCTGGGTGATTAAAATACAACATTACAGTATATTTTTAAAGGGGAGATATCAGGTTCGAGCCAGAAGGGGAAACGAGTCTGGCTGGAATATGCCAGAAACACGAGGGCTCTCTCCTTCAGACACGACCTCAGGTTGTTTGTGAAGCATGTTGCTTACATTTCAGCGTGGCATTTGAAAGCACATAAATTTAATTGCCTGGATAAAAGACAGTATCGCGTTTCACGGAGCGACGCTGTTGGGCTAACGATTAA
Organism: Paramormyrops kingsleyae; assembly: GCF_048594095.1. Taxonomy (NCBI): domain Eukaryota; kingdom Metazoa; phylum Chordata; class Actinopteri; order Osteoglossiformes; family Mormyridae; genus Paramormyrops; species Paramormyrops kingsleyae. The sequence goes on from NC_132810.1 coordinate 15,667,118, forward strand.
TCCGTCAATAACGATGTGGTGATGACAAAATAATGGTCTCCCCGTCCCGACCCGAATCCCCTGCTCCATGTTAAATGGGACTCTGGTACCCAGGTCCATTTCTTAAATGCTCTCTTGTGGTCTGTCTGCGAGGGACGGGGAAAACAAGCCTTTTCCCCAGCGTGGTGTACACCAACCTGCCTGGCAGTTAGGGCAGTTTGTATCGCCGCTAAATACTTGCGCTCGGGTAGAGTGTGTTAGAGAAAACCACGCGCATTGCGGGCGTTATGAAAACAAGCAGCACCGAGGCCAGTATCCATGGAAATACTGTCAGTGGTCAGCATCAATTTCCACATATCAGAAGCTAATTTATTCACTCAGCGACAGGCTAGTCTTTAAAATAATCATTCTGCGAAATCCAGCAGGTCGCAGTATAAAAGCTTCAATTAGTGCTGAGGTGATTAATGAAAAGGAATTATCTGTCCTGGCGAATAACAGTGAAATCCCAGCATGCCCTGAGGCTTCGAGGAGCACCGTTACGCAGCATCTCCAAGGCGCCGTGCAGAGGCTGTTGTCGCTAATGAGTACCTTTCGTTTACGGCACCTGGCTGTGGAGTCCAACAGGAAGTGATGAAAGGCGGTCTCCATGGTGACATGATTAAAACACATTAATAAAAACAAAAGGACCTCCATGAGAAGAGGTCAGCCCCACTGCCTGTTTAGCAGCCATGAAGATTAATCCGTAAATATGCCAAAAGGACACGTTTCACTGTCCACTGTGTGTCACTCCCACAAACGCAGGGCTGCTTCCAGTCCAGTTGTAGAGTCTTCCAGAAATCAAAGAGCACAGCGTGAAATATAATAATTTAAGGATTAGTGTTTGATCGCCAGCCCCAGCTGGCCCGTCTCCTGAAAGCGCAGTGGTGCTGGTTAAGGTGTGTGGATGTCAGTCATCAGCAGGAGAGACGGGCTGTCATGGGGCCGGCAGAACACGGCAGGCCGGCAGAACACGGCAGGCCGTCACGCCACATTAACACGCGTATCCAGTCTGCTACCTGCCGTGGAAAAGGTTCCGTGTGGGGCAAGGGGCTTGGGGGGGGGGGGGGGGGGTGCGGTAATGGCCGGCTCTCAGAGGAATTCCTTGTCAAAACACAAGAACTCTTCAGAGAGAAGCCTCCGGATGTTCTGGAAGCTTCTCCCGTCCTGGGAGCGCGCCTGACGTGGCGGACAGACCAAGGCAAAGATGCACACGCTGTTTCCGCTCGAGTCTGGTTAATGCTAATCCCCCCCCCCCCCTCGGAGATCTCGCCCCGGACTACACTGGAATGCGGCCCAATAACTTTTCCCACTGAAAAGAAGGGGGTATGGATTCAGTCCCTTTCCTGTTTAGACAGCGAGCAGGGACACTGCTGCTGCTGGGCCCAGAAGCTGGTGGACTTCTGAAGTCGGCGTGGGGGAGGGGGGGTAGGAATAGGGGGTGGCGAAGAGGCAAAACGGCAAAGTGTGGAATGGCTGTTATTTCCTGTGCGGCCAATAGGCAGACAACTGGGACCTCATGGTTTAAAATAATATATACAATATAAAATAGAGAGGCGTACATGAGGAAGGCCGACTCACACGCTCGCCCGGCCTTTGAAAGCATCCCTCTGTGCCGTAATTGTGAAACTGAAGTCCGCAGCGGATTCGCCCATAAATCTAGTATTTCGTGATGCTTTTGGCAGAGTAAACAAACATGCAGAACTAATAAGAGTGAGGCCGTTCCAGGGAACGTTTGTCAGGGGTGAGTCAGGTTCACGCATGACTGCGGCAAAAATCTTCCCAGCTTTCGAGGCCAATGCACTTGAAGCGGGTGCGGTCTGACCGTGCCGATCAGTCAAGGTGCACGGTTTGCTATTCCGGGGCATTCGAGCCGCCCTACAGCAGGAGTGTCGTCTGAATGGGTCAGACCATGTGGGCCGGGAGAGCGTCACATGACCGTAGGAGAGTCTGATCCCCTCCCGGCAGGACTTGGGGGGACAGTTGCAGTGTTACAGGGATGATGCAGTGCACAGCCTCTCGCTTCTCTGTCCTGATGTTTACTCCTTCCCTGTAAAATGTGATCCTTGGAGGAATGGGTCTTTTATACGGATTTTACGGCGTTCCCATCTAAACCTTTTTTTTGCTTTGTTGTTTTACCAGAGAAGTAAAACTTTTATGTGAGGGAACTCAAAGTTGTGTCAATATTATGTGTATCAATATTTCCCCCCACTGTGTCCTGGGGATGGGTTCGTGCCTGGGGGGGGGGGGTTCACCCCCTGCCACATGACCCCGGTGACGGGCTGGTCCGCCCTGGCATCGTCTCCTGGGCTCCTCCCCGCCGGGGTGGCGCGGCACGATGGGTGGAACGTTCGTAAAAAAGAAGATCGAATGTGAACTTAAATGGGAAAATGTACAGAATTCTTCAGTCCAGACATAGATTTAAATATACATTTATCTTCCATTCTTAGGTTCAACTTTCAAGGCACAGATTATTTAAACTGAGAAACCTGCTAAAGATTTTTATTGGGTGTATGAAGGCGTGTTTATCAAAGAATCCATCACAGATATTACAGTATGGATCTGGTTCTAACCCGTAACCGCATGTAAAACATCTCTCTTTCCCTGACGAGGGCATCTCTCCATCTCTCTTTGTTTTCCTACAATGTGAAACTTGTCTTTAAATACTTTAACAAATACGCTGAAAGCGACAGGCTATGAATCTGCCAGGGGAGTCCAGGCATTTAACATCCATTTGGCAGTTATCAGTCACTTTTTAATTGAAGCAAAGTCTTTTCACAGCAAATTCCCCCGTACAGTAACAACATAACCACAAGACAACTCCTGTTCTCCTACTGAACAATGGCGTTCTGTGCGATGTGTCTGCCGGGGAGTTTACGGCGCCCTGGGGACACACTCGCTATCTTGTTATTGTTGACACAACCCTTGTGGCTCTCGGGATTATTTATCACGCTGTACCTGGCTGAGCGCAAGGCATTCTGTTCGGAATGTAACGCTGTCGTTTAGCGCTTTATACAAGGTGGGGTTGCTTTCCTGGCAGACTTTCCCGCTAAAACGCGTGCACACCACACAGAGCAACCCTTTTCTTCTCAATCAGCACGGGTAGCGGCCGACGTCACGATAACCGACGTGCGTTATCCTCCAGTCCCGGTAAGAATCAGAACCAAAACAAAGCAGAACAAACTGGGGTTCTTTTCATCGGGCTGTCTGCTGCAGAGGAATGTGGCGGCGCTCGGGGCGAGGGCCGGGCCCTGACTCACAAACGACACCTCACACATGTGCGCCCCCCCCCCCCCCCCCCATCATGACAGGAGGATGCTGGGAGACATCTGAGGAAGCCAGCGCTGGATCCTTACAATAATAAACACCTGGGATTTTTCACTCACCGGATTTGGTGAGAAGAGGGAAAAAAATGGATGTTTTGTTCCCTTTGCCTTCATCGAGGTTTACATGACCGGACAGGTTAGGCCTCTTTCGGCGTCATCCTGAAGTGAACGGCAGGGTTTTTACCGCAGAAAAAAAAAAATCTTCAAATTCCTGCCTTTTATGTTCAAACACATAAAGAAAAATCTCAATCCTGATGATATCAGCAAGTTTTATGAATTGTCATGAAGAAATAATAACCTAATAATTCACCACAGTTAAAAGTTATTTAATAGATTTTCCTGTAACGTATTTATGTGTTCAGCAATCTTGTACTATTGACCATAATGTCACATTTTGCTGAAGTGTGGTGATCCAGCACCGTTTTGATGGATGTGAACAAACATGGCTGCCCACAGCGTTTCTTTACCTACGTGTCTTGAATTTGTGTTGAATTTCTCACTGGCTGTGTCCCGTCAGCACTGCCCCCCCCCCCACCAAGTTCATCCTAATGCTCCTTAGCCTGACGGAGAGCCGTAGTCATTGGTAACGGGATGCCGTGGACAGAGAAACGAGAATTTAGGAGGAAAATCCAGCCTGTGCTCAAATGGACTTAAATCCTCTAAATCAAACTGGAGGGGGGGGGGGCAGGTGTCCTGCTTACACCTCAGTGACTAACAGCCTGTGCCAGGCTGTGAAAACAGGACTGTATATTATCAGCCGCTGATACTTTCAGCGAGAAACAGGACCAAAGTGTCCATGAGACCAATCAAAATGGCAGCTCCCTGTATATTTTCACTTGCAACGAAACATTTTGTTGAGTTCACAGTAGACAGTTTCTTAAAGAAGGCATTGTGTGATCAGGATTTGATAAATTATCAAAACAAATCAGTCGTTTACCAGATTTTATTTGGCATCGTGTGCGTTTTACAAAACATTAAATCATTCTCTGACCCCCCTCTGAAATCATACCAGAAGGGTCCAGCCAATCCACCCCAATCGATGCGTGGGCATGGGGGGCGTGGCTGCTTCCGGTTTGCATGTGCCCCCCCACCCCCTGCTTGAGCACCATGGGAATATCTTGAGGAGATTGCTATCAGGAACCTGTACTGCAGGGGGGGGGGAGGGTCAAACACAAAGCGATATTGTGTCTCATGGAAAGAGAGTCTTCCGAAGCGTTCCGCGAGGCGAGGTGTTTTCCGAACGCCGCGCACAATCCTGCATTGTTATGGATTTGGCAGAGGGTTCGAAAAAAAAAAAAAACGAAAAACATGAAAACATTCAGAGAAGGCGGCACATGTGCTGCACTGCGGCCTTATGAAGGGCGTAGATCCTCCTGCAGTGATACCATGGTGCTGCCATCAGGAACGGGATCCAGCTGCCCGATGACAGCAGACACCTGGTAGGGGCAAGACCCTGCCGTGGACCCCTGAACCTGTATAACAATCAATAGCAAGGGCGACCCACCGCTGTGCCAGTGGTGACATCACATATGAACCAGTGCTGACCAGGGCTATTCTTTATTCATTTCTCTCTCCTTCCCGTTTTTATGAACGTTGGTAGAAATAATGTGTGGTAGGCATCCCATGTTTCAGGTGTCACTTTTTGGTGGGGGGCAGCGGCTGCCCCTCTTTAATCCCCCCACTGGTACATAAACAGACCAGTGGCCAGCCAGTGAGCGTCCTCTGTGATTAATGGCGGGCTGAGCTCTCGGTGTGATCCTCCACCTTCATCCTGAATCTGCGGCCCACAGACAGGCTGCACACAGTCCGCAGTAGCCTGGACGCCGCGGGACAGGCGGTGTGGTGCCCTCTGGGTGAGTCACAGCCCCACGCTCTGGCCACAATGGCAGTATTCAAGCTCACTTCCTTCTGGAATTTTCACTCCTCCGCTAAAGAGGTGAAGCGCTAACGTTTTTCTGAATGAGCGGGACAGGCGTCTGTATCGCCACGGTGACTCTGCTTTGTACGTCACAGGGATGGACCCGCGGAGGGTGGAGTTGTGTTTATCTCCATTGTACAGGATTCATTAACGTACAGAGTGTACACCACCCTCCCTCCAGGCTCAAAGGGGTCCGTTTTTTACGTAATACACTTTTATGGGCCTCCCTGGTTCTGTCAGTCGATACAAAGGGAATCAGGCCTTAATCGGTTCCGCATGGCGAGTCCGACTCGATAGTGTGTGCTTTGGCCAGTACTCTGATGGGGAGCCGGGGGGCATGGGACAGGCCAGACCGGACTGGGAAGCCCCAGAACTGGACCGGGTAACTATAGAACAGAATCAGGTCAGTCCCAGAAGAGAACCGGGGAGTCACAAAACAGAACCAGGCAGCTACAGAACAAAAGCAGGTCACTCTCTGAAGAGAACCAGGCAGACCCCACACAGGACCACGCAGATCCTTGAACAGAACCAGGGAGCTGCAGAACCGGGAAGCTGCGGACAGAATGTGAATAGTGGGGGGGGCTTCAATCGTATATGAACAGAGTCCTCTGCCCCCCCGCCAGTCCTGGCTGTAGCCGGGTGGTCCAGGACAGATCCTCCGCAACTTCATCAGAGGCACAGCGGTGTCCACATCAAGGAAGAGGCAGCGGGGGGGTGGGGGGGGGGGGGGGTAGCACAGCTGCTTAGAGCCAGCTGTGTCCTCAGCTCGCCTCCCCCCCACCCCCCTCAGAAAACAGCACTCACTCCTCCGCTGTGAACTGAGCACATTTCACTTCTCTTTTTTTTTTAAAGAAGAACTAAACACACACAGTAGCTGTAATTCATTCTTATTTAGTTCCCAGCGTAAAACCGCCCATGCTAACCTGAAGCGACAGCGCTAACATCGTTATTGTAACTGCACCGAACACAGTAATATATCACATGCTGTGATGTGTGCCGCAATTATTCATCCTGCATGTATGAAGAAAAGTAATTAGGGTTTTTCCCCCAGCTGGCAGAACTGAGAATGACCTTATCTGTTCGGCTCCTGTAGCTGTCAGTGACACCCCCCCCCCATGTCATCTCGCCGTAATGTCCCATGCACCGCGCACGTGCGTGCACACAACAGCCAGCACTGTCGCATTGCACAACCCCGAGAAGATGTGCAGAGCGGGCATGTCAGCGCGGCTCAACATGCCGGGTACGTGGCGACCGACTGGCATGCCGCCCCCACGGAACCTTCCGGAGGCCACAAAAGGCTCAATGCGAAAAGGGGCGGGACTTGGGTGCTGGAGAAGGCCGGTGAGCGGGGATGTGAGGCTGACAGTTTCCGCGTCTTGTTACCAGGGCGCCCTCCTGGTGGATGGTTCTGGAAGGGCAAGGGTGGAGGTTCAGGCTGTGCCGAGGACAGCGGAAAGGTTTAGGTTCCGACGGCAAGCAGCTGAAACTCGCAGCGCTGGATGTGTTACTGGTGGCCTGTGTTTCCTGCCAAGACAAATCAGGGACCTGGCCAAGGGTTTACTTTACAGATATTGTTGGGAACTTGATCCTCTGCGGTTCAGATGTGTCCGAAAGTCTCAAGGGTTCCCGGCTGCCTCGTGTCCAGCAGAGCCGTGACAGTGATTTCCCAGCGAGAGGCTCCATGCTGACGGCCGCTCCATTTCCCGCCGCGTACCGCCGTTTGACGGGCCCGGCGCGATGATTAACGGATCTCCCTGGCCGCTCGCGTCCTCCGGTGGATTGCGACGCACAATCACAAAACAGATTAAATAAAACAGAACTAACTTGCTCTTCTTGGGAATCTGGCTCAGAGTCTCTGTATTTTTATCATTTTCAAGCGTAAAACATTTGGCGTTAAAAGGCTGTGATTTGTGCGTATGGGAAAGAGGAACATGTGTTCTCGAGGATGCGGGGATCTATGGAAATGTAGGCTGGGCTGCTGGCCCAAAGCTCTGGCGGTGAACGGGTGTGTCTGTACTTGCCCTGCGCTGCAGGGGGCACCGTCGTGCTCCTATGTGATGACATCCCACTTCGGCATTCGCTTAAGGACGGTATTCAGTGCCAACGAAGGTCACGACGTCCCACCAATCCATGACGATCCTCTCCTGAATCGGAGGGGAGCCTCCCTGTTTTTTTAACTCTTGATTTAGTGATTCTAAAGCCCTGAGGAATGCGAGCCGGAATGAATCTCAGCATCATACATCTTTATCGCCCTTTACACACGGCGCTTAAATAAACTGCAGTCGGCTCTGAAAATTAGCATCAATCTAAGACCTCGGACCCCCTGTTTATGGCCGCGATGATTGCTTTGCTTAAGCAGCCCTTCAGGGTCAAGCAGCCTTGCCTAATATATTTTATGTTTAAAATTCCTAGATTATGATGCTTAATTTAACAAAGGTTACTGTTATAGTCCTTGGCAGGTACCGGTTTTCATAAGCAATTAATTACTGCTCCATCTGGCTGAGACCCCCTATTAAATACTTGGGGGGTTATGCTGCGATGGCTAGCAGTCAAGCCAAATAAGAGTTCATGCTCGTTCTTGTTAGGGGACTCTGTCCGGAGCCGCTGCGTTCCCAGCCTCCGAAGGAGGAGCTCTGTCATAACACTGCGCCAAATACTGAAATCAATGCAAAGTAAATAACGGACTCACAAAGCCACCCGGCCGGCCATCTTGCCCGGAATGTGCTGGGCTAAGCGAAAAAAGAACCCTTGACAGACACCTGCCAACCAAAGGCCGGCTTCTGGAATCTTCTCTGCCGGACGGGGCCTGTCAGGTGGCCCCGCGGTTTCTAAAGCAGCCCTTCCCGCATGGCGGCCTGTTTCCTCTTCCCGTCATTAGAGCTGGGGGGTGCTGGAGGGGGGTCTCCTTCAGAACTACGACCCCAAACACACCTCCGGACCCCCAGTCAAATCTCAGCCCCCCAAGCCCCATCTCTGAGCCTGCCCCTGCTAGACGAATCCCCCATGAGCCTCTCGGTGTACACTGTCCATGCAGATGTTAAGTTACGGGCTGCCGCGCTGACTGTGGTGGGGGGGGGGGGTATATAACACCCCCACTGGCAGTGAATGCTCGCTGGGATTATCTTTACTGTGAATGAACTTCCTATAAACGTCAAAAAAGGCCAAAGAACAAGATTCCCATATGGACAACAAACTCGAAGCGGTTGCTTGTGAATTATAAACCTGAGTAATTTATTGAACTCCTGAACAACCTCTGATGCAGTCCAGCAATATTTTCTGTGCATCACTAGTTGCTTGGCAACTAATAAGAAAGCATGGTGGTGAAGGACCCTGAGCTGCCCCAGGTGATGCCCGCATTTAGGCACTTACAGCAGGGTAGTTACTAAAAAAGGTCCTAACTAATTAGGGGTATTTTGACGGTTTAAATGTATCCATGAAACAGGCTTAGCGTGTCTGTGACATATCAGCATGCAGAGCAGCAGTGTCAGGGCCTTCTGTGTCCTGCCATCTTTGTTTACATGGCCTCTGGGTCTTCCCCTCCCCTATCGGGACATGCCATGGTCAATGCAGTAGTATAGGAGGTTCTTTTAAAGAGCAATTAATTTGTGCTGTTCTAGCTGTTCACCTCCAGGTGTCAGTGTCATAGAGTTCAGGCAGGTGGGCTCTTTAAATGCTTGTGATGATGCTGCTTTAAGAGAAATAATAACACTTTTCCCAATAATTAATCCCCTTTTTCTTGAATCATATTCAGCTTATTGTTAGAAGTTTGGCTCGGCTGTCCGTAAGGTGATTTACTGATCGACACGCCCACGGTGGTGATGTCACACCCCTGGAAAGAGAACACAGACACAGCACGTAAAATGCATCTCCTTCATGGGAGGAGTCGCGAAACGCTGCGTGAGACCACTTCTCTCATCATAAATCAAAACCGTTAGCGGCCCTAAAATACCTATCTTTACAGAGCAGCTAATCTTCAATGAGATGGACATTCCATCATCGACACCCCCGGTTCTGTGCATGAAAAGTCGTTTAAACATGGGTGTGATTATAGCATTAGCACTATAAAACACAGGCTGACAGGGACAATAATAATTTTCAGAACAGTGGATTAGCATTTGGTTGAATTTCCTCATCCCTCTCCTGGACCCAGGAGTTAGCATCAGAGGTGGAGGTACCTTTGCTGATGCCCCCCACTATGGATATGAGGGGATGGCCTCCTCCCAAGCAGCCACTCCAAAAGGCCTCCTCCTCGAACCCGCTCCCTCGCTAACTCACAGGCATGACCAGCCTCCTCCTCGAACCCGCTTCCTCGCTAACTCACAGGCATGACCAGCCTCCTCCTCGAACCCGCTCCCTCGCTAACTTACAGGCATGACCAGCCTCCTCCTCGAACCCGCTCCCTCGCTAACTTACAGGCATGACCAGCCTCCTCCTCGAACCCGCTCCCTCGCTAACTTACAGGCATGACCAGCCTCCTCCTCGAACCCGCTCCCTCGCTAACTTACAGGCATGACCAACCTCCTCCTCGAACCCGCTCCCTCACTAACTCGCAGCCATGACCAGCCTCCTCCTCGAACCCGCTCCCTCGCTAACTTACAGGTATGACCAGCCTCCTCCTCGAACCCGCTCCCTCGCTAACTTACAGGTATGACCAGCCTCCTCCTCGAACCCGCTCCCTCGCTAACTTACAGGTATGACCAGCCTCCTCCTCGAACCCGCTCCCTCGCTAACTTACAGGTATGACCAGCCTCCTCCTCGAACCCGCTCCCTTGCTAACTCGCAGGCATAACACAGCCTTCCGTTGCCGTCTGTTCAAACAAAAACACGTGTGGTTGCAGTTCCGTGCCCTCGGCTGAGGAATCCCACCGGGAATTCCTGTGGAAAACTTCATACTTCAGCAATAATTTGCGGGCAGCTAATTTGCTCCCTTGTTAGAGTTTACATTCCTGCGTGTGACATGATCTATTTTTATAGCGATCCCATATGAAACACGTTTACATGACATGTAAAATTTGCTAAGTTACAGCGCGTCTCCCAAAAGGCTCGTCGCTTACCAAAAGGGGCTAATATTCAGAGCTGACACTGTCCTCGCCGTCCTGACATCAGACGACCTCTGCTTAAATTTCACCCCTCTATTTTCACATTCTCATCTCCTGGAAACACCAGTGGTTTAACTTTTCCCCCCAAAAAAGTAAATACCCTAGGGCCAGAAACGAAATATATAAATTTAAAAAGTTCTTCTAGCCAGAGCAACTGCTCTGTGCTTTCGAGAGAGACTGCTTTTCGACGGGATATACAGTAGTCACTGAACAGCCTTCGGAAACAGCCAAGCAGGCAGGGCAGGCGATCGTGCTCCCTGCTCTGTCCAGGGCGAAAATCCCGAAGCCTGTCCACATGCCGGAAACAGCGGTGATGTTCTGACCCATTTTGAAAAGCATAGCCCACATGCCAGAACACAGCATAATGTTAATCTCAGGCACGAGGGAAAAACGGCTGCATGTAGACACTCCTGTCCCCCCGCTCAGTATAGTCCCTGGGGTCAGCTGTCGCAGTTAATGGCACTAACAGCGTCTACGTGAACCTGTCGAGTCTCTGTGTCTAAATTCTGAGTACATTAGGACCCTCCTGGCGGTTCTGGGCGATTGATATCGCAGCGGCAGCCATTCCGTGGCAGTTTTTGGGCTGTGATTGGGCCGTGCAGAGCTGCCTCTGCCATGTCACCATGTTTCCCTGCAGCATCCATCGGAAGTCAGTCAATTCGCCCCGGCAGCCATTCAGGCTTCTGCAGTGACTCCCCCCACCCCACCCTACCCTCCTGAGGTATCACCTCGCCTTTCAGGTCACCTCTCATTAGCATATTAGCACCACGTGACGCCGATTAGCCTCCCAGGCCTGCTGTGCGACGTCAGCGGGTGGGAAAATGCCAGCATCTTTATCTGTGCCTTTTGGCACATTATTGCCCCGGGGGGGTCCCTCACATGTGGGCTTTCGCCCCCAGGGTGGGGCGAGGACCCCTTCTGCTCGCACGTTGTTGTCAGGGAGCAGGCAACCCCGCTCCCTTACCTGTGAACCCCCTCCCACATTCAGCGGCGTTCCTTCCAGAAGTTTCCCCGAGCCCTGACTGGGTGCTCGCTGGCGACAGACCCCAGATTAAAAACACTGTTCAGAGAAGGGCAGGCCGACCTTGACTGGAAGTGTTTTGTATTTCAGCGTGTTTGTCCTTGGGGGGGGGAGGGTAACTTTGACCACTTCCCTATTGCTTAGCGGGCCCACCTCTTCACCCCCTCCCCCAGAAAGGACGCAGACGGTGCGGGAAACTGGCCCTGGTGACGCAACAGCCGAACTCACAGGAACCCTGTGGCCCGGCAGGCGCTGACGGCAGCAGGCCTGCTAGCGCCCCCCCGTGGCTCACACAGCCGGCCTTCTCATTTTCTCGCTTTTCGCCACGGTTGTTCTGTGTGTTTGTTGGATGCCGGCATACATGCCATGTGCCAACAATGTGATTCCCCAAACAGGTGGGGTCCTAGCCCCCACCCCCCCCATACAGGCTAAAACCAACAGCAGACCGTCAAGGCCGCCTTCCAGAGCCATCCACTGCCGCGGCAGCAAAACAGAGAACAACCCTGTCGGGTCGCCGGTGTGACCTCTGACCTCAGCCAGCTGCAGCATGCAAATTGCTCTGCGCTGCCAAATAATAAAAACACAGAATGCGACAAGTTCATTTGATTTGTGTTTATTTGCTCAGCTTATATGAACTGGAGTGACTCTGATTAGGTGTCTTGCTGAAGGCTACTACAGTGGGGCCCCTTCTGGGATCTGAACCAACAACCTTCAGGTTAGCAGTCATCAGCCACTCTGATGCCGACCAGTTTAAACTTTCACGGTGGAAAGGGAATGACCGTTGACAGAATACCCATAATACACAGCAGAATCTGGTTTTCAGTGCAGTTAAGGAACTGCTTCTTGTGCAGAAGTGCAGGGTTGCTCCCATTATAGGAGCGTTAAACCTCGCATTTAAAGAGAGCTGTGTTCGAGAGGACAGGTGCTCGAACCCAGGCTTCCCAGACAGCCTTCCCTCCCCACACTAAAACCCAGGCACGCTGACACCCTCACAGACAGGCAGGCCAGCACACACACAGTACCTGCAATTAGGGGCCGTAAAAAGACCCGTAAAGATGTCAGTCCTGACCCCGGTCAAATTATCGGCACGGCGGCAAAATTCGCAGTGTGGTCAAGAGAGCAGGGGAGTGAACTCCCAACGGGTAGCGGCGGTTTGTAGCTGGCAAGGTGAACGTGTGAGGGGATTGGAGGCATTTCCTCCCCCCAACATGAGGCCTTTAAAGAGATTTCTGGCAAATTCCGGCAATATCCCTTAAGAATTCACACAGCGCCCCTCCCCCCTGCCCCCGGGACACAGCACAGCCTAGACCAGAATGAGGTGTCTGTCTTTACACACTTTGTCCTGAAGGGTGGCGCTAGAGATTTTTGATGTTTTTAAATGACACGGCGTTTACACATACAGTGTGTTTGACACAATTTAGCAATATGGTAGCAAGCAGAGAAAATTAATAATTCTGGCTACAGCACAAAAGCCAGTGTGTGAACGTGGCTCTCCATAAACACCGCGTGAAGCAGAATTGTAGAGATGAAAAAGTCACTTCCTGTTCTGTGTGTACAATGGCTTCAGTCAAAGAAGAGAAGCATTTGCTTTAATTACAGCCATGGAGGAATAATCAACATGCGAGTCGCGGTGACCCCGAGAGGCACAAAACCCTATGCCTCTGTGTGCCTGTCCGCGAGTCGCGGTGACCCCGAGAGGCACAAAACGCTACTGCCTCTGTGCGCTTTTCCGCGAGTCGCAGTGACACCGAGAGGCACAAAACCCTATGCCTCTGTGTGCCTGTCCGCGAGTCGCGGTGACCCCGAGAGGCACAAAACGCTACTGCCTCTGTGCGCCTGTCCGCGAGTCGCGGTGACCCCGAGAGGCACAAAACGCTACTGCCTCTGTGCGCCTGTCCGCGAGTCGCGGTGACCCCGAGAGGCACAAAACGCTACTGCCTCTGTGCGCCTGTCCGCGAGTCGCGGTGACCCCGAGAGGCACAAAACGCTACTGCCTCTGTGCGCCTGTCCGCCTCACATCAAACGAGACGTCAGACATGTTATTTGCAGTAACATGTGAGCTGGTCCTTGGCCTTTTAGGACTACAAGAGGAGCGAGTGACGTGGGAAGTGCCCTCGGGGGGGGGGGGGGTCTGGAGGGGGCGGGGTCCCTGACAGTGTGAGGTCACACAGGCTCACACCATCCCACCCTGCAAGCGTGACGCAGTCTGGCCCATTCACCCCCGTCGGGAATCTCGGATGGATGCTGCCTTTCGGCAAAACGCAAAGGATTGTGGGTACGGTCCCCTTTTGTCCCACCTTTCACCCTCTTACTTGCCCAAGCAGTTGCCTTGGGGCTGAGCTAATCCCCCCCCCCCCCCCTTACCCCCCTCTGTGACCTTGGGCCTCAGACAGACGGCCAAATTCCTGGGCTCCCGTCCCTCCTGGCCCCCCCCGTGGCATCCACAACACCGCCCGGTGACCTCAGCTCGCTGGAACGGCCCGGCATTTCAACATCCATAGTGTAGACCAGCCAGAGGCCGGGGGGTGAATCACAGAATAGGGGGCCGGCAGGGTTACGGAGTGTCCGGCTTCCTGGTGAGTATAGCGCCCTCCCAGGTGGACCCATTCGCGAGTATAGCGCCCCCGGGTGGACCCACTCGCTCTGTCCTCAGCAGCTTCTCTTATTACTGACATATGCAGGAGTAATAAGGGTTTCAGGTTCCGACGAATGGCTTTGGCCCAGCCCGGCCCAGCCCGGGTTCAACTGACGCTTCATCTCTCTGCGGTTCTGGAGGCAATAACTTTCAATTAGAAGTGGATGCGCCGTTATATCCGGAGAGGTCCGTTACCTTGGCAGCGCGAACATATATCATAATTATTGTTATTAATGCTATTATTGTTGTACTGATGAATGTCCCCCCGGCGCCGAGCACCGCCCCCCAGGCGCCCCCCCTCTGTTTGCTTAGCACTTCTTGGTTTCTTGCAGATAAATCTGCACTCAGGCGAGGCGGCAGGCTGCAAAATGGCCACTCGATGCACGGCCCCCGCGGATCAGCATTCTGACACATCAAACGCCCCGCAGGAGTGGGAGGAGAGCGGGTTCTGGGACCTACAAATGCCAGGGTGATGGGCACCTCCCCCACCTGTCACACCTGGCAAACTGCTCTTCTTATGAAATATATTAGTGACTATCTTACTTTTGTACTACTGGATTTTTCCTTGTGTTCTCCTGGATTTCTCCTCATGTTAATGCCTGCAGGGATGCTGTTCAGAGACACTCCCTGAGGCTGGGTGTGGCTCCGCCTCGGCATTATGGGTACGTATCTGCTGCACAGCTCTGACGACACGCTAGTTAAAATAAAGAGTCTGGTTTTATGTTGCCTGTACACACTTAAAAAGTCAGGAGGGGCTTATTTCACCACTCTGCTGCTCAGCTAATGCTAAAAGAGGATGGAAAGGCCTTTATGTGGTATTTTAATGGCGAGCCTTGACCTTTTTAAAACCTTTTTGCCATCCTACTGATCACTGGAGGGTCAGTGTCTCCACCCCGGATCCATAAAAAACAAAGGTGCTTTTTAAAGAGGCCCCAGGCCCGGCCCTTGGGACAGAAGAGGGCCACGTTGACGCGAGGTCAGTTCCAGTGTACGCCGCAACGTGGGCAAGACCACAAATGATCCTGGCAGATGAGCGAGGTATGGAAAAGGTACGCGCCCTCTTCGGCCTTCCGCTATAGCTCCAGAAGAGCTGGGACGTGCCCCTCCTAGCCCCCAACTCCCCCCCTGTCATGGCTCACTTTTTCCAGACGCGCCCTCAAAATAACCATAATACTCTGAGATTTATTGAGGACAATTTATTAATCAAATGGACCTCTTTTTGTCGATTGAAAGAGAACCCAAGGATCCGTTTAGCAAGTCGAAAGATTGGATCTAAGTAAACCTTTTAAAACCGGCATTATGATATCATGTTACTCTTTTCTGCGAATTATTTTTAACGACCTTGTTTGCTTTATAGGTTGAGAAAAAAAACGGGCGGCAGTTTGGTTTCCATGGCGACCCCGCTGGTGGATGTGAGCGAATAATTCAACATCACATTTAGGACATTCGTCCTTTGAATGACTCAGGCTATTCAGAGGCGTCCCTCCCAGCAGCCGTGAAAGTCCGAACACGGAAAATGCAGGTACCACCGACACATGCTGGGAAACGGCCGCTGGGAACCGGCCGCTGTGTGTCGGCTCCAAGCCCTTCTCACCACCTACCAAGACGCTAACTCCCTAACGCTTCCCAGGAAGTTTACCCTCCTACTTCAAAGCGCAATTACACCATCGTTAAGAGGGTTTCAGTCACTTACAAGGGCGTTGGGATACCACATGTAAAGTGTGCAGGCCTTTTATACTTCCGGTGTTTATACAGGCCTTGTTAAGTGGATAATTAGTCACTCAATTAACAGGCTTTCATACCACAAATTGCCAGTTTTAGTAAAGATAATAACAAATTGACGTTTAACTGTCCGTTTTACTGTCCTTTAAGATCAGTTATTGCGGTGCGGTTTTCAAAACTATGTACAAGTACCAGAGAACTGCCAGCATACTGTTCACATAAGCACCACTAGCTGTTCATAGACTGGCTGTCCAATCAGATGTCACCAGTGATGTGACAAGGGAAGCTTTATTTCATCCAACCAGGTGTCACCTGTAGCATGACAAGGGCAGAATGGCTATCCAATCAGATTTCACCAGTGATGTGACAAGGACAGAGTGGTCGTCCAATGAGGTGTCACAGTTCAAAATCATTTTACAGGCACCAAAACTCTGCACTGAATATCAATATTAATTCTGAAATGTATTCCACACGTGGGTTTTTAGCATTAATTTTCTCATATTCCCATCCATTTTTAAACAGCGCCTGTGTTCCTAGAGGCAAAGCAGCAGCTGTGTTGCCAAATACTCTGATCGTGTTTCTGCTTCTGGCTGTGGGGCCAGTTACGCTCTACAAACTCAAATATAATATTTACTAAAGGCAGGCATATTAAATTTAATAATATCATGTTCCTAACTTATCGCCGCAAAAATAGCTTGGAGTGTTTCTGTGCTGTTCACTTAGAATGTATTCGCCGTAGAGCTTGACCAAAAACAAGAAATTCAGCCGCAGTGATGGAGAGACGCATGTGTGACGGGAACAGAGGATATACTCGAATATAACGATGCAGAAAGGAAAGAAAAACGACTGCAGACGGAGAGGGGGAATGCAGAGAAGTACAAACAAGTCATTCTGATCAATGATCCTTCAATTTTGAAACAAGACAGTGACGGATTCAAAACGTAGCTTCAAGAAATGTATAGAAGCTTCCGGGGGTTATTAAAGGGAGGGGGGAAGAGATCCAACACCCCTTTAATGAAGCCCTCTTCCTTCGGCCCTGTGGATGGATGCCAGTAACTGTTTCCTGCAGTATGTTAAGATTTAACTCTTCATAATATTGGTAAATACACATGCTTAATCTAAGCCATTGACTCAACGTTTCCAAATTGTTTACTTTCAGATTCAGGCATGTTTACCACTATTCCGATTCCACGTTTACAATGGGCTTCCCTTTGCACACAGCTTGATAGTCGCTGAATGGACTCAGATACCCCAAAGAATAGCCACACCACCCTCACCAAATAGGACGACACCCCCAGCAGGAAGTGCTGCCATGGCAACGAGCCACCCCAAATCACAGCTTTCGCTCTGGCACTGCCCCCCATATCACATGGGTTTTCTCGGTGCACTCCAGTTTCCTCCCAAAGTCCAAAAATCACTCATCTCTAACTTGTCCTTAGTGTCTGTGTTTCCTTCAGGAATGTTCCCCTACAGGCGACTCCTGACGCTGCTCTGGGTAAACAGAATGGCTGGATGGATGGATGGATGGATGGATGGTGCAAGATCAAATACTTTCTGGTCTCACTTTGGTCTCGCGGTTTCTGCTGGTTCAGGTCACAGAATAAAGTCAGTTTGGGTTCTTTGTGCCCCTCGCAATGGGGCAACTGTTGCCTTGTTGCATCAGGAAAAATGAAAGGATCCCTTATTTGCCATCTGCACAGACACATACAGAGGTGACACTGATGCTTGGGAGGGGGGTCACAGCACAGGGAGCTGGAGGTAAGGACATGTGACTATTCTGTTGTGGCCAGGGCTGAAACCCTGTTAACTGGCCCTCAGAGGCTCAGCCCGCAGAAGCGCAGCCTGCACTGCATGCCCCTGTATCATTCTGCATGTCGTGAACATTCGAGACACCCTGGCCTTCACTGTAACTTACTGCACTTAGCATCTGATTTATTGGCAGTGTCAGAAGCTGCCTGAGGGGTCTAGGCCTGCTCTGGCACTGAGAGCGCCACCCAGAGGTAAGGCAGGGCCTCTTTGATATGGTTTGGGAACTTAGCAGTAGGAAAAGCAGCCAGTCCGGCAAATGGCGGCTGAGCTGGTAGGTAGAGCAGCAGTTCTGGTTCGGCTCAGGACAGCTGAGGATTTACAGCACACAGGAACAGCTGTTGGACCGACGCTTAACGTGAGCCCTGCAGGCGCCGTACCCCGCCAGCCGCTTGCGCTCAACACAGCATCCGACGCACAAATAAATAACCCCACGTGATAAAATAATGGACATTCGCTGGAACTGCACATCGAGGCTCTGAGTGGATCGGGACCCCAGACACACTGCGGGGTGCGGGGGAGGGGGGGGGGGGCAAGCCAGCTCAAGCTGGTGTCGGGCCTCTCCGTTTATGCAACACACAGAGGACGGGGGACTTCTGGAGGGATGACAAGACAAACCAAGAGAGACGGACACGTGGGTCTGAGCTCAGCTAGAACCCACACCCACCCTCAACACATGTGATAATAAAATCCGAGCAAATGTGGGATGGGTGTGAGAGAGAGCGCCCCCTGGCTCCATAAGCCCACGGTGAAATGGGAACTCACCTAAAGGCCTGTGTATTGTGTGACCATATTCAGGTGAGGGAGGGGTGGGGGTGTCCATAAGCGTGACAGTGAACATCTAGTTCAACTGTCCACAGCTTCAGAAACACAGCACATGAGAGAACAGAAACACGGACGGCGTGAAACTCTGAGTGACTGTCTGTTTTTTTTTTCCTATCTGCAAATCCTGACTTGCTCTGAACTGTCCCTGTGTGAGAAAGAGCAGCTTACAGGAATCAGGCTAACAGCTCAGTCACTCAGTGCATGGCGTCCTGCAGAGTAACGAGCTACAATCCTGCCTTTCAAAAGCCAGGGAGGAAGCTGCTCGTGTTCAAAGCGCTCCCTGATGTCGCAGAAGCGTGGCGGAGAATCGGGCCGGTTCCAGCCCGGTCCAAAACATTCCCATTACACATCCTCCCTCAAGCAGCCGTCCCAAGGTCTGACAGTCAGGAAGGTGAAGGGCGGCTTTTTTTCTCCTTAATGGCCACATGACTCAAAAACAACGGCTTCAGTCCATTTCAAGAGGTCCATTTGGGTCGGTACCTTCAGTGGCCCAGCCTGTCCCTTGTTTCATTTGGGGCCTTCGGGATGAGGCCTGCGAAACATGTGGAGTTTTTTTTTTTTGGCTTGGGTTACCGTGGTTACTGCTGGAGGGAGATCAAACCTGCCGCCAGGGGCTCCTGCCTCCCCGCTCCTCCTCACTCCACCGGACTTTTTACGTTTAGCTTTAGATAAACGTTTTGGGGTTGATGGGTCACGGTTTTTTGGGGCGTACCACCACAAATTTCGGGCCGGCAATCAGAAACGGATCCGTCTCTTTCCGCGAGATTCCCCGGCATCGGGGCGGCACACATTCCTGATCCTCTGCATTAATCTAATTACCAAACACCTGCAGACGTGCAAAAACAGTCCTCGTGCCAAACCCCCGCCACCCTCAGCCCAACGCCCGCCAAAAGAAGAAAGAAAGGAAGGAGGGAGTGTAGAGCAACCTGAAGCGCGACGCGAGCGTCTCCGGTTACACGGCTGACGAGGCGTATGCTAGAAAAACAGCAGCCACCTGTTTTGAGGTATTTGAGGACGGCTTAATGTGAGTTTCAGGTACAAATCCTGAGATCCATTAAACTCAAACGATCACAGGATGTATTTAGCCGCACGTTTCCGTTTTCAGAACCTCCCCGCCCCCCCACGTTTTCGGTTACAGAGAGCCGACTGTCCGCCGTTTACTGTGGGAGATGAAAGATGTCAGCGCGATTCTGAGCATGTCTTTCTTTAGAAGGAAGCCACTGACATGATGAATACGCCTGGAACGGCTTTAGAAAAAAACGACATTCCAGTTTAAAATCATGAAGACATAAACTATAGCTGTGTGACATCCTTAATCTGCTTCCGTTATTGAAATCTGTCAGGGAGGCAGAGCCATCGCTCAAAAGTGAGGCGGCTTTTTTCAGATGGGGAATGGAAAGAACATGATGTGAAGCGAGGCCCCGCCCCCCGTTTCCCATGAGTCTCCACAGAGTTGCCCGCACTCTCTAGTGCCCCCTGCAGGACGCTCAGCCTCGGGACGGACGAAGGCCCCGCCCCCCGTTTCCCATGAATCTCCATAGAGTGACCCGCTCTCTCTAGTGCCCCCTGCAGGACGCTCAGCCTCGGGACGGACGAAGGCCCCGCCCCCCGTTTCCCATGAATCTCCACAGAGTGACCCGCTCTCTCTAGTGCCCCCTGCAGGACGCTCAGCCTCGGGACGGACGAAGCCCCCCCCCAGCCCCTCAGTTCAGGCTTTCGCTTCAGATAAACACTCCCGGGGTGCAGGATTCACACGGAAAGCCGCTTATAAATTTCACCTCGGTGGAGGCCAAACATCTCCAAACATCTGCGGGCTGCTCAGGTTCTGCATGACCTCAGCACCTCCACGTTTACGTCATGTATGAACATGGCTGAGGTGAAGACAGGGGGCTCGGGCAGTGCAGAATGGACTCCGCCCCCTCATGATGCCGCTGTAGTATATACACTCCCAGGCAAAAAAGTCGACCAAAGCTTAATGTTTTTTTGCCCAAGAGTGTACACTGTGTATACAAACCTCTGTGTGCCCCCCCCCGTCTCACACTGTCCTGCACTTTGCACAGTAAGTCCTGTGAAAAACCTCCTCTGTCACTCGCTGTCTGTACGTCACACAGCCGTCCAGGGGGACATTATTTCATGCTGCTGTATACCTGGACATGGACGATATGACAGTACAGCCCACTGCATTATTATTATTATTATTATTATTATTATTATTATTATTATTATTATTATTATTATTATTATTATTTTTATTATTATTATTACAGTATGACAATAAAGCCCAGTTCTCCTGGCTTGACTTGGACCAGCTACACATCTTCCCCAAAGCCCTGATCCTGCTACGACCTTCGATGTTTCCTACATTCTGGCGTTTGTTGGGACCTTTAATACACTCCAGTCTGAAGGTTATTTCCTTGTTTTCCAGGATTTTGGAAGGTTTATTTTCCAAGCGTGGAAGAATCACTGTGGGAACAATGACAGAGGATGTGAGCGATGACACCTCAGATCAAAAGGGAAACATTCAGCACATTGATCATGTTTTTAAAATACGGAAGAGCGACATTTTTCCTCGTCCCACGATTCATTCAGGCTGAAGGCTCTAAACACCAAGCCAAGTGTTAACTTTAACTGAAAGTGTTCAGACTGTATGCCCCTCAACACTCCAACATGATGCTCAGCATCAGGTGAGTTAAGTTCCAAGGTGGAAGGTACTGTTGGATCACTGTACATCACGCACAGAATTCAAGGCCTGTTGTGGGGAGGGGGGCAGGATTTACAGGTAGGTGTTTACTTGACACCCAATTAAATCTGTTTTGGACTGCTCTGTGAGGCCGGCTTGCGGCTGACCTTTGACCTCACAGGTCATTAAGGGCTGTTGTGTTTCATTTCCACACCCATAGAAACCTTACTTAGCCAACCGAAGGACTGAATCTATTTTTACTGATTTCCACTGTGATTCATAGATGATGCTTAATGGAGAGAATTACCCCAAAGAGCCTTACATCATAACCGTTTTTACAGCCTCTGTGATTATGTTTTCTTTTTCTGATGAAAGAAACGTCCCTTTGATTCCCTCCCCCGTTTTCGGCGTCTGTTTGCCGGTCTTTCTACATTAAGAAAACACAAATAATATGCTGCCCCATCATGAAGGAATTCGCATCCTAGGTATCCCTTTTGGGTGCAAGACAAACACTCACTAAAAGAAGAGGGGGACAGAAAATAAGGGCTTAAAGTTCGCGAAGCGGCAGAGCCATCTGCACGCAGTCGGGCCCCGGACGCCCACGCCGCAGCGGCCAATGCCGAGGTCAAGAGCGCCCCCGACGTCAACCAACAAAGGAAATTAAAAAGATATGAAGGTAAACATGCGACGAGGGCCAGGGTCTGTCTGAGCTCCCGCCGAATCATCGGGGGCGCCCCCCCCCAACACAGATAAAAGGCAGCGGCGGGAGCAGGCCGCGGAGGTACGGTAACTGTTATGTTTGGCAGGTCTGATAATAGGCTGTGTGTTCAGGAAGTGGGGCGGGGCTTAGCAATGAGCCACCTGCAGCTAGGAGCAGCGTGGGGGGGGGGCTGGGGGGGTGCCACAGCTGCGCCAGTGACATTAGAAGAATTTCAGCTTCAGTTCTCTGCTCTTGACTGGATGCTGTTTGAGGTCCAACACTGGATCCACTGGATCACTGGGAGTCAGTTAACTAGGATCCAGTTACATGGCATCACCACACATGGCTGGCCAAACAGGCCTTGCTTTACTCTAAGTAAGCACTTTATCCCAAAATCTCTGCAGGGAAACCGCAACGACTTATCCTGTGAGCCCAGAGCCTGTGAGCCCAGAGCCTGTGATCCCAGAGCCTGTGAGCCCAAATCCTGTGACCCCAGAGGTGCTGGCAGAATCTTCTGGAATTGCACTAGGGCATGCCTTTCTCAGGTACCGACATTATCCCCGTTGAGTTCTAATTTGGGAGGTGTGTGTGTGTGTGGGGGGGGGGGGGGTCGCAGTCCCACCGTACCATCAGGATTATTGGGAAATTCTGCCCTCCTCTGCGGTGAATTGAGCTCCCAGTCACCCGCAGCTGCGATAGGCCTGCAGACACACATGCTTCTCATTTACAGAAGAGCTCCACCTGCCAAACTGCTTGAGTGACAACGTCTTTATGGGTCAAATAAGTCATTTTTAAGCTCATTTATGTATTTTTTTCTCAGGTTCTGTTTGCCATTATGTTTTTGTAGTTACTAGGTATCTTTAAAAAAATACCATTCAAATATTCTTGGGGGCAGAGCAGCTGTCAAGCGCTTGCTTGGGATTGTTGTAGTGGAAGATAGCTGGAGTGTTTTGTCATCTGACCCTGATTTATGACATATTTATGTGTTAGTATGGTGTTCTCATGCTTCTATCCACGGAAAGCACCAGCATCCAAGTTTCCCCCTGGTTTCTGAATGACTTAAGCCACGACGCTGATCAAAAGCGGGGGAAAATCTCCAGCCCTGACATGAACAACAGTCTCTCAATTTTAAATTGTCATTTTGATTGTTTTCATTTACAGCATGTACTAATATATAACCTCAATATATATTTAAATATATATTTTAAAACAACAAAAAAAAACCTTTTAAAGCTTACTCTGGCTGCAAGCTTCGGCCTGTTTGCTGAAGAAAAAACTATTTATAAGCGAAGATGCAAATATTCCGTTCGTCAGTACGGACGCGCCTCTGGGAGCCAGTGAAACTCTCAGGGAGCGAAACCGGCTTCCAGAACAGAAACAAACAGGCGTAGAAAAACAGTGTCACTCCACATTAATGTTTGATTTATCAGGGTCGTAATGGGGCCTGCGATCTGATTTTCTGTTATAATCATTACGAATATTAATGCTGGCACAGTCTACGCCCCCCCCGCCCCCCCGCCCGAACAACCGCGTAATTAAAACACGGGCTGCTGAGACACAAACAGCGGATCCCTGTTTGACCGTAAGGATTTATTTGCACAGTCAGTCTTCATTAAGCGTGTCTCTAACAATGAGTGAGCTCTCACTTTTCAAGAGGCTTGAAATTAATGATTAATTGCATGTCCACGAGTTTCCAGGACTTGATTAATTTATGTATACAATGACTTCCAGTGAACAGGAACCGCTGTTACACGGCACACCTGGCCCAGGACATAATAGGCTGAAAACAAAAAAAAAAAGCCAGAGACTCCGAATTAAATCCAACCGTCCACCTCGCGTTCCCACACATTCCCATCTACGAAGCGGTTTTTGGCCGCTGACGACTCGAATTATCAGGCAAACTGGCTGCCAGTTATGAGCTACGGATCTCATCCAAAAAACTTGAGGACTTTCCATCCTGTTGTCTGAAACCTCGGCTTTTGGCTATAAGGTGCAGTCATCCATGGCCTAAGTACCTTCAGCTGATCCAGGGCTCAGAGTTACAGAAACAGCTACAATATTTACTACTGTAATGACTTTAATGAGTTATTTCTGGCCTGTAACTGGTACTATTGTACTTCTGTGCTATTTTGGCTGCAAAAAAATTCTGAAGATGTAGAGATGGATGATGAAATGTTAAATACAAATGAAAAAAATAAATAAAAGCAAACGAACACAGAATCTGAAATGGATCTAAATAGTTTGTGAGTGTGTGTAAGGGTGGTATATATTACATTATATGGACAGCATCCAGGACGAAGGCAGGCGTTTGGCAGGAAGGGGTTTTATTAACTGGACGGGAGCAGGAAAACAAACGAGACCACAAAGGGTCAAAACAAGAACGCGAGTACAGGGAAGGACACGGGGATGGACACGGGGAAGGATACGGGGAGATAGGGGGAAGGACACGGGGATGGACACGGGGAAGGATACGGGGAGATAGGGGGAAGGACACGGGGAAGGACACGGGGATGGACACGGGGAAGGATACGGGGAGATAGGGGGAAGGACACAGGGATGGACACGGGGAAGGACACGGGGATGGACACGGGGAAGGACACGGGGATGGACACGCTGAAGGATACGGGGAGATAGGGGGAAGGACACAGGGATGGACACAGAAATTAATGGAGAGTCCCCACAAAGATATAATTACAAACCTGTGTGTGTGTGTGTGCGTGTTTCATATGCTTTAGTTAAACAGCTGCACTATGAAGGTAGTTTTAAGACTGACCAGTTACATGTATTCAGCATGCTTTGGGGTCATTCCTTAGAAGGAATTTTTTAAAAAGAGCAAATAAACTCAGGAAAAGTGATGACTGTCCCCTGACCTCTCTGTAGAAGGTGATGGAAAATGGTAGAAACTGGGGTTTACAGAGAGGACAGGTAATGGCCGGAGTGGAGGACCGACTGGGATTCCTGTCCTTCTGTAACAGTCTCCTCATTCTTGTCATTATTACCGCTGTTTTTCTTTCCACCGTCACAGAGCTGTACTGATTCAGCACACAGGGCTGAATTTCCAAAATGGACTTCAGAAGAGCACCGTCACTACAGCGCCCCCGGTGGCCAGCAGCAGGGGGGCAGCATGCCCCCTCCTGCTTTGCTTTAAAGACCAGTAGGAAACTGGCCCACGAGTGGCTCTGGGCTTCATAACCTGATTTCCCAAACGTTCATAATTAAACATTTTCTATTTGAATAATCAGCAGGAGGCCCTTCGCCTTGTTTTCGCAATCGCTGTTGTGTTTATGGAACCAAATATTGAAAACTTTGATACTGAATCCCTTGTATCTGTTACTGTTGGCAGCTGGGCAGGATTCTGGGGATGCTTTGCTGTGTGCTACGGCCACCCCGCGCCCCCCCCCACCACCACCCCCCCGGTCGCCTTTCCTCCATGAGCAAAGGGGGAAAAAAGTCACAGGGAAGACATTGTGATCTAACCTGCAGTGAAACCCAACCTCAAAGTGTGTTAGAGACCAGAAGTTTTTAAAGAAAACATTTCCCCAGTCTCTCTCTCTCTTTCCCTCTGTCCCTCCCTCTGTCTTTTTTCTGACGGGGGGGGGGGGGGGGGCTGGTGGGAACCAGGGCAGAGTCAGCAAACAAGCGTAGAGCAAATAAACTAGTGGGCCAAGCATGCTCTCCTGTCCGCGGGCCTCGCTCTCTCCTCCTCATGCCCCTGGTCTCCCCCTTCTGGCCATCAACACGTGCGCCTGCCACCCCTCCCCATGTTGACCCCCCCCGGCCCGCAGCCGGCCCCTGCCCCAGAGGAGGCGGGGTAATTAGATTGGACATTGCTTAACAGCAGCGATTACTGGGGGAGCAATCAATCAAGGGAGGACTCTCCAAACACAACTTAGAAAAATAAATGCCCCCAAGGGGGTGCCCCCCCACACCCCACACAGCACCCAGTTTCACACCCCAGTGAGCCTGCCCCCCCCCCCCTTTTTTTTTCTGCTCTCTCCTTCCCTGATCCTGATAAGGAATCAGTGACATTTCGCTGCCCCCAGCCCCCCATCCATAATCTTCTGAGGAATTACTCTGGCTGCAGGAATCTGCATCAAGAAGGCCCCCACATCGGAGGGGGAGGAGCTCAGCAGCGGCCGCGGCGCAGGCCGGAGATCAGGGAGAGCTGATCCACGCCGGGGCTCACCAACGCCGCACTCACGCTGCCTGTGCTCCACACAAACTCTCTGGAAAATCACCGTCATCGTATCTCCAGCTCAGAGGATATATATTATCTTAAGGCTGGTGATTTCCATAAAATGGGCATTTCTGATTCATAATGCTTGGAACACGATCGCACTCCATTCAAAGACCCCCTGGTCCAGAGGAAGCCGGGGGCCGCACGCAGGAGAAACCCCCCCCCCCCCCCTTGTTATCGCAGTCGTCCCAATCCAGGCCAAGAACTTGTGAACCTTCTGACATCAAAGCTTCCTATTGTCAGGATAAACACTCCCTGCTTTCACCGCTCTGTTTATCAGACTGCCAGGCCAGGCATGGGGGCCGCCCAGGGGCCCTGGGGGCCCGTCACAGAATCAAGGCCTCTTTTATGGTCCGAATGGCAACACCGCAAGCATGGGGGGGGGTGATAATATTTGGACTACATTAAACACACATTGCGCACCCCTCTGTCCGCGGATGAGCACAGGTCCTGCGTCCATCCCATTCCGCCCGTGAGCTGGTGGGAAGTGTGTGTGTGTGTGTGGGTGTGTGTGTGTTGGGTGGGGGGGGGGGGGTCCACCTCTGCATCAACGCAACACAACTGAGGACCCATCATTTGTTTGCAGACCTTGGCTGGGAAAACATGAGACCCCAGTTTGATTTGTCACGGGGGTGTCAGGGGGGCCAAATGAGGGGGCCGGAGCCATGCCGTCAAAGGGCCCACAGACAACGTGGTCAGAGATAATGTTTATGGGGGGGGGCTCAGCTTTCAGGCCCGACCCCACACTGGCACCTCACACCCTCATGCTGCTCGATTTGGACGTCCTTATCAGCGCTGTCATTTTCCCTTTCCACCCCCCCACCCTGAGCTCCTCTCATTGTGGTATCATCCAAGATGCTGGCTGCTTCACTGGTGATTGGTTGTTAATCCTGCGTTCGATTGTCTCTCTCAGAGTCTGAACTCGGATAAAAACGTCATGAAAAATGTCACTTCCCATCTAAAATACACCTCCTTCCTGACGTTGATGTCGGACAGAATTTCGTTGTCCGAGTTTCCCCTGTGACGTCATTTCGACATGGCGGCTTACACAGTCAATAGTAATTCTATTTTATAAATATTAAAAAATGTATAAAATTTTATTTTGTTAAATTTATTAATAGTTATAAATTAAATTGCACATGTTCGATTTAGATAATACCATATCAGTATCCTAGCATGCAATGTCAGATTTTTACCAGACTTGTTAGTGTCTCGTAGTTTGTTTGCTTCTCGAAAAAAGAAAGTCGCTACGGATCTACTAAAATTTTGTAAAGTTTTTAATGTGATTTGATTAGTTTGTGTTTCTTGTTTGTCTGTCTCTCGGAAAAAAAGACTATCACTCCAAATCTAAAATATAAACAAACAACACACCACAGCGTGTTCATGGAGACAACCATGTTTGTTCCGAGATGCGTGTAGCTCGAACGGGAGACTGTCAGATGTGACGTCACACACCTCGGAATTTCCAACTTCCGACACATAATCGACTGCAGGATTAATCTTCTCATGCTTAAAATGTACCTTTATGATGAGGCTGTGCTGCACGCCCCCCCCCCAGGACAGTGAGGGGGCTCATGGTTACATACAGATACACACACACACACACACACACACACACACACACACACACACACACACACACACACAGTCTCACCCACACACACACACACACGCGTCCTCTGGGATCAACAAGGCCCTTTGTAACTTATTGTTAACTTCAAAGGACTCAGAATGATTACTTTTGATTTTGTGAATTACAATGGAAAACAGGGTGAGAGAGTTTCAGGAACATTTGGGAGTTAAAGGCCTTGCCAAGGGGCCTAATGGTGATATTAAACTATAGACTCTGGGATTTGAACCTGTGACCTTCCTATCACAGCAGTGTCCTCACCCACCCCACCCCCTTCGTGGGTCAACTCCCCCCACATTTAAACCATTAATGAACTGCTTTCAGTGCTTTAAACAAATCAGGCTCTCTGAGTTTGGCTACCGCCATCTGTTGGACCCTATCCTCAGACCCTACCCCTGCCTCTGTCAGCAGCTGAAAGCAAAAAAAAAAAAAAAATCGTAGTAACTGAACTGCATGCATCTTTATTGCCCCACCAATGCATTACATCGCATCAAATGCGTCACCCCAGGTTGGACCTGCCCGTGAACAAATATCTCCTTGGCCAATGGGGTCGCAGATCTCAATCCATTCAGCAGAACACATTGAAGCTCACCTGTCATTGGATAGAAGTTTGACTTTGGGGGTGGGGGGTGTTATTCAGCTCAAATGATGCTCTAAAACCATTTTTTGCTGGTGCATCTGGACATTTTGCTCCTAGTCTGTGATTGCTTGCTCCCTCTCTCTCTCTCTCTCTCTTGTGCCCGCCCCACCTCCCTGGGCTGCTTGGCTTACTTTGAAATATGTGAAAAGCAGGACCCGGGATAACAGAGCGGCCCGCCAACGAAATCCACCCCCCCGAGTCCTGCTTCTTCTCTCTCCCTCTCCACGTCTGTCACAGATGCTCCAGCAGCATAAGCCCCCCCCCCCCCACCTCATCCTGGGGACAGGACCTGTTTTATAAGCTCCTCCCACACCACTCGAGGTGTTGACAGGAGATAAGAGTACCTTATGTGTGGAGGGTTAGGGGCGATAGGCCTTGTGGAGCCAGTGAGCGGGAAACGGTAACAGCCCTTCTGGATAGGAATCTTCACCGGTCTCCCACGGAGCAGGCCGCTCGTTTTCCCACACCACCCCCCCCCCCCTCCTCGCACCCGGGCGAGTCGCCAGCTGGACATTTGCTTAGCCAGGGGTCTGTGCGGGTTAACCACCTCGATCGAGGCAAATCAGGCCTGGGGAGTTTCAGACGGAGAAAAATGTAACAGGTCATACGCATGACGCCGTTATTGAAATCAGATTCGCCCGCCACAGGATCCCAGTCGAACCCGCTCTCTACCCCCCCGCCCCCGACTCCCCGCCCCTCCCCTGACGGAAACCAGGGCCGTGACGGCTGTCGGCCAGGAGGATCCCCGTCGGAGCGGAAAGGCAAGGCTGAGCACGACGTTACACAAGCCCTCGCTATCGCCATCCTCTCATTAAAAGCGCATAGCTACCCCCCTTGCTGCCCTCAGAATGGGGTGGGGGGGTGGGGGCAGGTAAGCGGACCCCCCCACCCCCCGCCTTCCCATTTCCTATGAAGGCACTCACTCACGCACTTATTAGCCGAGATAATATAAAGAAGGGTAAATAACCCTACTGAAGCCCCCCCCCCCCAGAACACCCCTGCCGTTGGGTGTATACCTTAAAGCAAAGGCGGCGCTTCACAGAGGCGCAGGTTTGTTTGTTTGTCTGTCTGTTTGTCTGTCTGTCTGCCTGTTTGTCTGTCTGTTTGTCTCACATACACGTGACTCATTCTGAATGACAGTGGCCTGGACAGGAGGAGTGGTGTGATACTTCAGGAGTGGAGTCACCTCTCTGCTGGGATTACACCCTGGGGGGCGGACAGCAGATCTTATCACAGATGACAAAGTGGCTGAAGAAGGCTGGAGCCACAAACGTGGCGGAGCTGACGGTGCTGTTTACAGAGCCGTTTACACAGCTAGAGTGTGCAGGACCATGCTCCCCCCCACTCCTTCGTTTGTTTAGGGATCCCTGGGGGGCCCGCGGGGAGGGGTCGGCCTGGTGGCCCAGCATAGTGACAGGGCACCCCCCCCCGTAGAACAGCTCTCACACACGGCCGCTCGGGGGGAGTCGGCTGTTTGTTTTCGAATTGTGATGCAATACAGTGCCTGCGTGGGAGCAGCTGGGGCTGGGAAACCCTCAGAGAAAAGGAAATAAATATCATAATATATATAAATACATCTCTGCTCCGTCAGATCGGCCAGCCACACAAGTCGAGCGGTAACATTATTAGAGAAAATGAAGAACATGTTGGTGGGCGAGGGGGGGGGGGCGCCTCTCACTCCAGAAAGCTTGGTGGACCCGGGCCGCTTCTCAAGGAGGGAAGGATGCTGGTGTAGTTCACCAGTTTTCAAATGACACCCCCCCCCCCCCGACAAAGAGACCGTGTGTGTACTCTCTCTGTATCAGTTAGGGTTTGGGTTAGAGACATCGTTTCAGTTTTTGGGTTAATGACAGACCGAGAGCAGTATACGCGTTGGTGACTCTACACTACATTCTCCTCGGTGACTTTGGCATCCAGACAAAAAAAACAAAAAAAACACCCAGTTTGTTTTTCTGGAATCACACGGCCCAGTTTGGGTCCACACATGGCTCTGGTTCTAAGATCCAGTGACACTCAGTACGTTTACATGCACAGCTAAGTCCAGCTACGGTTACAGCTCAACTACGGCATTTAATGGGACTACTGTCCCTGTATATATACACGGGAGTGGAATTGATTTATTGACTGAAGTATGTCACACTCTACAACAATAGGGGGCGATATGGCTCCTTTCAGCTTGTTAATATTGGGCTTTTTCCGGTTGACCCATTACGTCACAGACGTATTAATAATGATGGATGTGTGGAGAAATGAAGTGACACAAGCTTTAACTGTGATCTTGTCAGAACAGATACAAGATCGAGATGACATAAGAAATAAAGTATTTTGTATAATATACTATTACAGCACGGTATTGAAAATTTTTCAAATATTGCAGTGTGATTTTCTTGTAATAAATTTTGGGGTGCGTGGGTCCCCCCCCCCCCCCATTCGGGGGGCCTGCAGTAGGTCCTGCCGAGGAGCAGCTTCACCTACTTTTACCATAATCAAACAAACGTGTGTGTTGCAGGCGTGCGCTCTGCGTGCCAATCCTGAGAGCCACTAGCCCCAGAGGATGCAGGCCCGCTCTGGGCCCCTGCGCAAAGTCTTAAACACGGGACGCCCTGTGGAAAAGGCCTGCCGCAATACCAGCTGCACCTGTCCATACAGCCCAACCAGGCCGCGTCTGTGTCTTTTCTCTCGGCCGTTTTTCCCTAATAAGAACCGATGGGCCCATTATGTAACATTGCCAAACATTTGACCACAACAAAATGTGTCCCCTGCAGATAAATAAAAGCACCTGGTACACAGACCACATTCATGCCGCAGGCCACAGGTATCACAGCTGCAGTCTGCATTTAATCTTCTTGCAGTGAGATTTAAACATTCAGGTTCTACAGACTCCCACAATGCAATGCAATATTGCTGCACTGGATGCTGGTGGCAGCATTTTATAAAATAAAATTAAAACTGAATAATTCTATAATAATAATAATTCAAGCCTAGACCTCAGTCAGCTGACGGGCAGAAAGTCCGTACTTGGCCTTGATAGTTTTTACATGTATATTGCGAAAGTGGCTTAAATGAACAAAATACCATTCCTTAAGTAACAGGGGAAATTTAAAGATGGCCTAAATTAGCAGCATGGCGGGGTGTGGCTGGGCCCGAACGCAGGCCTCACTGGGACCTGCAGCCTTCAAATACGAACGCAGGCCTCACTGGGACCTGCAGCCTTCAAATACGAACGCAGGCCTCACTGTGACCTGCAGCCTTCAAATACGAACGCAGGCCTCACTGTGACCTGCAGCCTTCAAATAC
This sequence comes from Paramormyrops kingsleyae, assembly GCF_048594095.1. Classification (NCBI taxonomy): domain Eukaryota; kingdom Metazoa; phylum Chordata; class Actinopteri; order Osteoglossiformes; family Mormyridae; genus Paramormyrops; species Paramormyrops kingsleyae. The sequence goes on from NC_132810.1 coordinate 15,698,669, forward strand.
GAACGCAGGCCTCACTGTGACCTGCAGCCTTCAAATACGAACGCAGGCCTCACTGTGACCTGCAGCCTTCAAATACGAACGCAGGCCTCACTGTGACCTGCAGCCTTCAAATACGAACGCAGGCCTCACTGTGACCTGCAGCCTTCAAATACGAACGCAGGCCTCACTGTGACCTGCAGCCTTCAAATACGAACGCAGGCCTCACTGTGACCTGCAGCCTTCAAATACGAACGCAGGCCTCACTGTGACCTGCAGCCTTCAAATACGAACGCAGGCCTCACTGTGACCTGCAGCCTTCAAATACGAACGCAGGCCTCACTGTGACCTGCAGCCTTCAAATACGAACGCAGGCCTCACTGTGACCTGCAGCCTTCAAATACGAACGCAGGCCTCACTGTGACCTGCAGCCTTCAAATACGAACACAGGCCTCACTGTGACCTGCAGCCTTCAAATACGAACACAGGCCTCACTGTGACCTGCAGCCTTCAAATACGAACACAGGCCTCACTGTGACCTGCAGCCTTCAAATACGAACACAGGCCTCACTGTGACCTGCAGCCTTCAAATACGAACACAGGCCTCACTGTGACCTGCAGCCTTCAAATACGAACACAGGCCTCACTATGACCTGCAGCCTTCAAACACGAACCTACAATGGTAAACAAATAAGCAGCTAAAGCCCAACATTCTGTTCCCTCAGAGGCACCACCCAGCAAAATGAGCCGACGTGGGAGCGTCGCGCCTTTTCAGCTCCAGCGACCCAACGAGCCGCAGCTGAGCCTCGTTTGCCATAATGAGCCCAGGCTCAGGTGCCATCAACCAGCAGAGGGGGAAGACGCTGTGTTTTTAACACCATCGGAGCAAGAATTGCAAACAAAGCCCAGAAATGGGGGCCAGAGCTGGACCCAAATCCACTCTGGAGGGTGAAAATGTCACAAAAATTAATATATAAAAAAATGGAAACCCCCCCTGCATCAAAACAATTCTATAAAGAACTCTGATTTACTGACGCTGGTGACTCACACACTCTGAATTTGGCGTGAGACTGAGGATTGTATCATTAAAATCCTATAATAAATGTCCAGCCTCATTTCAGAAATGAAAATGACAGACCCCGGTCCAGGGGGGCCGTGTAAGTGTCCTCGCCATTAGGTGTGTGTGCGGGGCGTGGGGGCGCCGGTACCTCACGGCTGCAGTAAAATGCATGAACGCCTCCCTTATTGTGCACCCCCTGGGCCGTTTTGGCACCATTTTACATGTTAGTGCTCACACCTCCTCTCATCCTTAAAGGGCCAAAATTGGCAGCTTTTCTCTGTGACCACGGGCCGCTCTGCCCCCCTCCTACCCCAAAATAAGGACTCTGCCTCAGCCTAAAATGCTGATGAACAAAAGCAGCGTGTGGGTCATATTTTAATGACAGACAAACAATTGTTTCTGTAACACTTTACCTGAGGGGCACAAATACTTACTAATAACTCAGTTACAACTGAAGTACAAATCATGAACACTATAGTAGCTGATAAAACAAGGGGGGGGGGGGGGTGTATCACCCCACTTTTGGTGGGGTGGGGTGGGGTGGGGGGGGTAGTGCCACCCCAAATTTGGGGGGTGGGGGTGGGGTGTATCTCCCCTGATTTGAGGGAAGTGTATCACCCTGCATTCAGGGGGAGTGTATCACTTTGCTTTTGGGGGGAGCTTGTCACCTTGAATTTAGAGGGGAGGGGGGAGTGTTTCGTGTTTTGAGTTTGACCTTTGGGTGGATGGATGTCGACATCGCTGGCAGACTCACCGGTAATCACAGCTGTGCCACATGCCGCCCCCCCCCCCCCCCACCCTGCGTGTGTGGATTGGCAGGTCAGCTCATAAAGGCTGTGCAAAGAGGCTAAAACACCATAAAAACAGGAAAATTTGAAACATGATCCATCATAGCTGAAGTGCCACCTGTGAAGGAGCCGCAGCCCAGAACTCAGCTGGGGAAATTTGCCTCTTATTTGTTTTATTTTACCGTAACATAAAGTGCTTTTGGACAAGTGGGTGCTGGAATGACAGGCCTGGGGGGCAACTGGGGGGTGCATGAGGCAGTTAAAGTGCTGAGTGCTAAAGCACCTTCCAAAGAGGGTTAGGGGGCTTTATAAAGCCCAAGCTCAGATTGGGAGGTAATCGCTTGTTTCCAGTGTGGTGACACTGCAGATGTCATGGTAATTAGTCTGAAGAGTAGAGATGAGGGTAGGTGCAAGGTGTTCTGAAATGTACATACACATACAAAAGGCACGCACACGGAGAAAGGCACGCACACAGAGAAACACGCACACAGAGAAAGGCACGCACACGGAGGAACACGCACTCGTAGAATGGCACGCACATGGAGAAACACGCACACGGAGAAACACACGCACACGTAGAAAGGCACGCACACGGAGAAACACGCACACAGAGAAAGGCACGCACACGGAGGAACACGCACACGTAGAATGGCATGCACATGGAGAAACACGCACACGGAGAAACACACGCACACGTAGAAAGGCACGCACACGGAGAAACACGCACACAGAGAAAGGCACGCATATGGAGAAACACAAAGGGACGCACACGGAGAAACACACGCACACGTAGAAAGGCACGCAGGTGGAGAAACACACGCACACGGAGAAACACGCACACGGAGAAACACACGCACACGGAGGAACACACGCATTGTTTTGCATGTAATGAATAGCATGTGTATAACAGCGTGAGTTTCCTTCTCATGCTCCATCACATAAGCCAAACCCAGAGCCGCGTTTCCATGTCCTAAGCCCCGCCCCCCTCAAATGTGTTCATAATGTACAAAGGCGATTGGCTGAATTCACTGGCCAGGGAGGCAGTGCTGAGGTCGGTGGGGGCCATCCTGTGGTTCACTCTGCCCCTTGTGGGCCGCTTTCAGTATCACTTTGTCTTCTGTGCCCCCCCCCAGACATGCTGCACTAGCCGTATCTGGTCACTGGTACTTTCCTCGTGAACCAGTCCAAACTTCAAAAATGACCCCAACTCTGGTGCCTGAGCAATGGTTACTGGCCTGATTAGGGCCAGGGACTTTCTGGAAGCCTCCATAACACAGCGAACCCTGGGGGGCTGCTGCTGGCTCACTGCACGCACTGGGGGTTGATGTCCCTTTGATGGGATGAGCCTCAGACTGCCTATGGCCACCCTGCACTGCAGGGTTACGCTTTACAGCCGTGCTTAATAACTGCCAGAGATCAAGCGTCTGCAAACTAAGCTGATGTCAGCATGGGAAGGCAGGGAAAGTGATTAGCTGTCACAACAATAAACACACACAACAATAAAATGCATCCTCTGCATTTAGCCCATATGTGACGTCGTGACATAGCAGGGGGCAGCTAATTCAGCCCCCGGGGAGCAGTGCTTGGGGGCGGTACCTTGCTCAGGGTACCTCAGTGGTGCCTTGCTGGTCGGGGACTCAAACCAGCAATCTTTGAATTACATGTATGCTCCCCTAACCATTAGGCCACCGCTGCGGGGATAGGCTGGGGACCCGGGGCGGTGAGCTGTGGGGGCAGCGGCGTGAAGGGGGGGCCACTTTCAGGCTGGAGTCATTGGTCCTCCCATGCGGATTACACAAAAAAAAACGGCAAATGAGCACATGCTGCGGACACAATAGCTGAGAAACGGAGCGAGACGTGAGATAAAGGCGAAAGCGACCCATTCTTCCCCGGAGATTAAGGGCGGTGTTTCTCTGCACCCTGAATGCGTTATATATGAAGCACATGAGCGGGCTGTTTAGTGTGTCAACACGGTGTAGGAGTGGGGGCCCGCCCTCTCTTCACAGGGTTTATGCGGGGATTAGCATCTTGCCTGTCATGCAGAGCTCTACATCCCTGTTAGCTTTATCGCCCAGGCCATGGAAATGTCACGGGAAATCTGCTCTTTCAGGTACTGCAGTCAGTGCCCCGAACATTCCGGAGGCTAAAGCTAACGTGCTAGCTATATCCATTTTTACTTTGTAACCAGAGTGCTTCACCATCCTATGAACGTTATACGGTGGGGGGGGGGGGGGGCAGGCCATTGTTGTCCATGGTTTGTTAAGTTCTTCTTCACCGGCTGAGCAAGATGGGAAGCCGCAGTGCCTCGTGGCCCCTGGTGTTTCATAACATTGTGCTGTTCCGGATAATTCCATCATGCCCCTCTTCAACACCAGCTCTCAGTTTACCTTCAGCAGCAGTTCATCCCAACTACCAATGCACCCAGCTTTTGCTTGTGGGGAAGGCTTTGACAGTCTTCCTCAGTGTGTTCTGAGTCTGCATCAGCCGTCATGCACCTCAGAAAGCCTGCGAGAACCTCAGACTTCCTACAAGGCCTGGACCGAGCGATCTGGCCCCAGCCACTGCTGCTATTGTTTACGGGATAATTTTACATGAATTCCGATTAAATTCCGGTACAGAAATCCGTTAATGTTTACACACTGAGACAGTCCCATGGGTCTTGCTCACTTTTAGACACTTGACCATCTGTTCAAACAACAGTATGTTGAAAGTGCTTCAAACTTGGGTTCAAATTCCAGCAGGGGCTGCACTCTGCACAGGCAGGTTGGGGTAGCAGCACCTCGTAACGTGACTGAGGCCAGCCCATTGTCGGTCTGCCCCGGGCCCCCAGCCCCCGGGCCCCAGGCCCCCAGCCCCCGGCCCCGGGCCCTCAGCCCCGCTTTGCGCTTTCAGAGCGAGAGGCCAGTTTGACTTATTCTTCAGTTATATTGCAGATCGTTGCTCGAAATTATATTAAAGGCTTGTTTTATGGCAGTAAATTTGTGTTTTGTCAAATAAATCCATATTTCAGGAAGGCATACAGTTATTATCTGGAAACATTTCAAGGCTCACGCCGTGCTTGGAGAGGCCTGTGTTTACTCACAAAGTGTAAGCTTGGCAGTGGCCTTACAGGCTGTTTGGGTCTGTAGCGCGTAATAACCGCCCCGTCCCGCCTGCTGGGGGCTTTACGTCCACAGATTGCCCTCATTTTTTTATCGCATCATTCTCCTCGCATTTATTCGCAATTTGCTGCAATTTTGAGCCGCAAATCACTCCCGGAGAGAGGGCCGGCTGGCGCGGCCATTCTGGCGAGCCTGGAAGGTAAACGAGGAAGGTTCTGGAACACCTTTCGGGTTCGTGGAACGCCTGGCCCATTCCCCGGTGCCTTTGTTGACACCGCTGACATTTTCCCACGATTCCAGCGGGCCGTCGCCTTTTATGACTCTTATCCATAATTGTGTTTGCCGGGAAAGTGCAGACCTTAGAGAATCTTTAATGACTGGCTTGACATCGAACGCCAGCTCAATCCAATCCGGTGAAGCGTCACCCATTACAGTCGACCCCCTTTTGTGCTTCACTTTCTGGCAGGCTGCATATCTACTGACCGGAAGACTTTCGTCATCACTCTGCAGTTTGCTATTCTCCCGCTCTAACTTGAAGAACCAACTGTCACCTCCCTGTTCCACACTTCTCGAGGTTTCGCATTAGTTACTCCTGACCTGGCCATCATTTCTGTCTCTTACGTCAGAACGTTGCAGCACCCCATGGGAGAAGCTTGGCTCGTTCTAGGGACTGAGAAGCGCTATCAGTGAGGGCCTGTCGGGGTGGGCTAGTGGTCCGAGACGGAGGCAGGTTCTGCTATCTGTCACTGTGGAGGCTGGACATGGTGCATGTGTGTGTGTATGTGGGGGGGGGGGGGTGCATAGCGTGTAACTGCCAGCTCGTGAGACAGACGCTTCCTGGTTGGGATGTGAGGCAGGGGTCACTGTGACCCCAAACGGACTCCATCCTTCACAGGGAGCCTCACGCTAACACTCATGCTAACGATAAGCTCCGCAAACCTGGTGCAACAATTGTGTCAATAAAGTTCAGGGTTCTACGGATCTAATGGCATTTGACTCAGGTTTTATTTCTGGAATGTTCCTCTGGCGTGCTGGTTAGGATGTTTCACCTTCAGCTGACCCCCCTCCCGCGGGCAAGTTTTAGTGCTGGGACCTTCAGTGACGGGCGCGGGGTATTTATAGCGGTGGCGAGTCGTACGCTGATTGCTGGGCACGGAAGCGCTTTTCAGCGGCTCTGGCTTTCACCTTCCCGGAGTCTCCACGTACCGTGCTGTGCTGATTCACCCAGCACCGTGGCACAGGATTCCCATTCCCAGAGAGAGGAAGCTGGGCCGGGGGGGTCCATCAGCCTGTCGACCACTCATCCTGTTGGCCTCACCTCCCCCCCGGTCCCCCGGCCCCCAGCAGGCCCTAAAGCTGTCACCACGCCTGCCACTGTCCCCTCCGCTCCCTTCCCGCTCACATCCCAGTGGGATTTGGCCGCTTTTTTGGTCAAAAACAAAAAAAAACAAAAGGGAAAGCAAAAAAAGCAAGACAAACGGTAACTGAAAAATCACAGTGTCGTTCACAAGGGAGGTGATGATTGGATGAGCCATGTGCCAATCATCTCTCTGAGTTACAGTCTGTTAAATGGCAGAGGGGTGGGTGGGGGTGGCTTTCGGAGCAGGGGGGGTCTGGGAGAGTTCGAGGCTCTCCTGACCGGCACGCCACCTGCATTGCGGACACGACCATGCTCACAGCTGCAGGGATCATGTCCCTGGCTTGTCCTGGGGGGGTCAGGGAGATGATGACGGACACATGGGTTCCTGACTCCCAGCGAAGGAGCAGGGGACCGAGGCTGGCAGGAAGGCCAGAGAGCGAGAGCTTCCTGTGAGCCAGAGTCCCCAGAACCGGCTTCTGGAGAAGACCAGGCTCCAAGGACACACCTACACATACATTCTGAAATTCCTCGCAGAACTTAATATTCTCAAATTCACAGCCACACACAGGAACATCCGGTAGGTGTCCTGAACCATTATAGGTTATTTTCCTTAACTGCTTATTGATTTACTCAGCTTTCAGCTGCAGCTGTGGTTTACAGTACTCATCTGCCCCCCAACTCGCAGAGATTCCCATCATACACAAAAAAATCCCTCGCTAGGGGCTGTAAAATCCCCCCCCCTATGACTCGGAGGCCAACCACAGCCCAAGGTTTACGGCCATACCATTACGCCTGCGGTTCAGACACACGTTTTCTTTCGGGCCTTCGTCCCGGGGGAGTCAGATCTGTCCTCCCGCACTGCATCAATATTTGAGGAGGGAAAAAAAGAGGGGGAGAGAGAGAGAGATAGACAGACAGGCAGAAAGCTCAGTAAATCGGTGTTTAACAGCATAAATCTGATAGGGGGCGTCACTGTGCCGTGGGCTTTCCAAGAGCGTGGCTGCATTTCTGTGGCAGGACGGATGTGGAACTCTCCCACGCGGCAGAGAGAAAGAGAGAGCAAGAGAGAGCGGAAGAGGAAGAGTAGCTCAGTACTGTCCCTGCTGACCAAAAGGCAGAACTTCAGGAAGAGAGGGCAGGCAGACAGTATGAAATATTTACACGTTTGTGAGGCCATTAGCAAGTCGTCAAGGACCATTGTCACGGAGACAGGGACGTGGCGAGCAGCGGCCGAGGGACCCCGACTCCCAGAGAGTTGTGGTGAAGAATAGAAATGGGCTTTATTTGTTTGTGTGAACTCCCGGCGAGGTCGCCTCCCCAAACCCAGGGATGAGCGCGAACTCCCGGCGAGGTCGCCTCCCCAAACCCAGGGATGTGGCTCGGTGCAGTCAGGAATGCGCACCTGTACCGCATCGGTGCTTTCAGGGGCTGCGATTTGGCCTCTGGATGCTGACCTTGAGGTGCATGGGGTGTAAATGCTACCCTGTCATCCCAGAAGAACTATCAGAATCAGTTTTATACAGGGTATGAAGAATTTGGCATGCAGCATCAGTGCAGTCAAACAAAGTAAAAACGTAAAAAGAACAACAGTAAACGAGCATTCGGTGGCGACACGGGATACAGTAGGCGGTAGAATGACCCGGAAAATTGGGTGATAAAGACACCAGCTGTGAAAATGCAATAAAAACAAGACAAGACAGTAGAGAAGGATCTACCTCACTGTGTGTCTCTGTGTATGTATGTTCACATCTGTGTGTATGTGCGCTTGCATGTCTGTGTCTGCTCATATATGCACTTGCGTGTGTATATCCTCACATATGCACTTGCGTGTGTATATGCTCACATGTGCACTTGCGTGTGCGTCTGCTCACATTTGTGCTTGTGTGTTATTAATTATCAACACTAAAAGTGTAATTCTGACTTCACCACATTCCCAGCAGGAGGCGCAGTAGCACGGGGGGTAACATCCATCAGACACAGGCTGTCAGATCCTCTTACGCAGCCACCGTCTGCCCACGCACACGCTCGTGTGGAATCCTGCGCCGCCTCACGCTGTAACGTGTCAGGACGCGGCACGTAACCCGATGCATGCCGGTGCTTTCTGGCTGCATGAAACGTCTGAGTTTCTCAAAAGCATCTGGGAGGGCCTTGGAACGGCGCGTCGACGGAATGAAGTGTGCAATATGGAATTGTCACGCTTTTCCAGCAGAATCTTTTTCGGGAGTCCCGAATGCTGGCTTGGAGTGTGGACGTGTTCGTGCCTTGGAAATTGTGCCAGCAGAGGGCCATGGCGACCCTCCCACCCCCCCGCCAGCCCACTTGCTGAGGGACAGATTATTATTCTGCCTGATGGGGGGGGAGGGGGGGGGTTCAGCACACTGAGTTGCAAACCACAGCCCCCCCCCCCCCCCCCCCCCGCAGATGCCAGAGCTATGAGGCTAAATCAAATGTCTTGTTTAAGTTGTGGGGAGGAGTGACCAGCGGCCCCCCAGTTGGCAGACTGTGAATCTGGCACCGTGTCACCCAGACGTGGCCTAGGAGGTCGGTACCCCAGCACTGCGGTCTGACACCTGTCCGACTCTCAGGGACAGCGCCCCCCCCCCCCCCCCGGCCACATCCTGTTCCCTCCGGCCCGCTGGCTCACATCCCCCGGAGTTTACCTGCCCAGCGCCACGCTAACGCTGATGCTCGCTCACGCAGCCAGGCAGCACCGGGGAGACGAGGGCAGGGTGCCTAGCCTGAGGTGATGGACGCAGCCCATGAAAAGGCCTCTGTTAGCGGGCCGTCGCCACACCAGGCCGACGGAGGAAAAAGGAGAGTTTGTTCATGTGCTTTCACGCTTGTTTATTTAGCAGAGGCTTTTGTTGGAATGAGGGAAGCTCAGGGTGCGACAGCAGCCGACCTTCAGGGTCCAGTGGCAGTACGATCACTCTGCCAGCCATGGGATCCAAACCCACGACCTTATGGACACAGCCACAGATCAGACCCCGGACCTACCGAAGTACAGCCAGTACTGCTGGAGAATAAGAGACTGGACCCTGGACATGCCCTCGCATGCTCACTGGGGGGATTAAAGCGACCCGTAATGAGGGTTAAGTCCCCCCCCCCCCCCCAAATGCGCTCACCCCCCTCCCGCCCCCAAACTGGAACTATCACGTCATTTCAACCGCGACACTGAACACTAGAATTACTTTAATTACTGGAGATCATGACAACTGGGGGGGGGGGGGGGGCGGTTTCAGACACAGCTTAACGCCTACACTATAAAGCACCCCCCGTCCCCCATCTCCCCTGCTGGGGGGGAATTCTTAGCTTCTCAAAGCAGTGGCTTATTCAGCGACGGCACTCCTTCCCAGAGAGCTGAGAGGAGTGATCGGCATCCAGGAAGAGCACGATGAGTGAAGCAGGCTCCCTCCCCCCATCCAGCGAGACCTGACGCACCCTTCCTGCATCCGTGACATTTCCTTTTATCGCCGCGGATGAAGATGGCAGCCGTGACACCCGCCGGCACCGAGCCTCGCTGATTATGCTCCGCATGTCACGCTCTGTGAGATACGACCCTACCCCGCATTATTCTTTGATAAAACTAATGCTTGGAAAACTACTTTCAAAACAGATCAGAATCTTGACCCCTGTGTGGCGGACAGGTGTGTTTTCTTTTAAAATCCATAGAGACTATTGAAATATATTAACATCCCTCAGTTCTCGTTTTGATTTTTCTTATTGGTAATATTGGCCACACTAGTAGATTCTGGGGAGTCACCATGGCAACGTGGTGGGGCTTCTTACTGAGAGCTTTCCGTGCTTCTGCAGGACACCCTGACAGCATCACCGCCTGGGACCACCATCGTTAGAGGGGATATCATCCAATAAACAAAAAGCACGGGACAGAGCCCCGCCCACACACGCTACAGTGGAATGATCTCCATACCCAACCCTGTGAACTGACAGAGACTTTCCCCTGACCTTTGGGAGGGGGTTTCATACACGCACTCGATAAACATGCAATCACCTGGCAGCTGATGGGGATTGGCTCCGCCCCCTCCCCATGTCTCAGGAGGAATCCAGCCTTAGTGGGTGGAGCCCCTGTCCAATGCAGGGGTGTGTCTGTGTTTACATTACATTTAGCATATGCTAATGCTACAAGGCCAGCGACAACACTAACGATGTATTCGAACATGCACAACAATAAATGAATCATAATGATGGCAGATCTGCAATTACATCCCCTTTTATTGACCACGAGGTGTTTTGTTTAGAAAATGACTATTTATTTAAAAAATAAGTTTAAGGAATCCAGTGATATATGTAAATAATCAATAATCAGAGTAAAGTGCCAAATATCAGTTATACAAAACAGAAATCTGTACAAAAAACATTGGAATGTGATCTTTAAAAGAAGGATAAAGGGATGTGTGTCTCTGGGGTTGCCTGGGAGATTACAGAAGGCCGTCCAGAGAACTCCAAAGTCTCTCAGAAGCCTGGAGTTTGGGGCTCCTGATGCCGTCAGAAGGGCCGCCCCCGCCGCCCACCCCACCCAGTCTAAGAACTGGAGATGTGGTCACCAACCCCAGCTTTTATTTCGGTCTGAGTTGCTCGTCTGAGTCCCCCGAATTGTCGCTGAGTCAGAGGTTCTGGCATCGCCGCTGGATTTGGCGTTCCGGCCGCTGGAGCGCGTTTTTCCCGCCGGGCTTTCCCAAGCTCGCCCATATCCCGCTAACATCCTTCTCCTCCTCCTCCTCCTCCTTGCCCGCCTGTTCTGGCCCCCTCCCCCCGAGATTCCAGGCCCTGCATCACTTGATCTTGGTGGTCTTCAGCTCCTTCACCTGCATGTGTAATGTTTTGTGCACGGCCAGAGTCCGCGACTGACAGAATCCTTTGCCACACTCCTGGCACTTAAATGGCTTCTCTTTGGAGTGGATATACCTGGGGGGGGGGGGGTGACAGGAAGGGGGGGGCATCTCATCAGCATTTATCCGGAGACACACAATGGCGCTTTACCAGAATACACAAAGAGGGGCTGATTTTTAAACGGCCTGCAGACAGATAAACGTGACTGTCAGCGCGAGGCGGCAGGACACATGTAGCCCCTGACTCGACCCTCACCTGTGGTCCCTCAGGTGGTCCTGCCTCCGGAAGGCCTTGTGGCAGATGTCGCAGGTGTAGGGCCTCTCGTCCGTGTGCGTGCGCTCGTGGATCAGCAGGTTGTAGGACTTGGTGAAGTGTCGGCCGCAAAACTTGCAGACGAACTCCTTCTTGGTCTTGGAGGGCAGCCGGCCGCGGCTCGGCTTGCGGTCGGGCGAGAGCTTGGCCGCCTCCAGCAGGGAGCCCACAGCCGGCGGGGAGCTCAGGTCCTCCGCTTTCAGCGGCTCCTCCTGTGTCGCCGCCACCGCCAGGTTGGCAAAGTCGAAGCGGGGCTTGTTCTTGCCGGCCGGACCGCCGCTCTCCCGCTTAGGCTCGGCCACGTGCGGGAAAACGGGGATGGACGGCAACGGGAAGCGCGCATCCATCAGCGCCGGCAGCTTGGAGATGGTGCAGCGTGGCAGTGTCAGTGGAGGATAGCCCAGCGCCCACTGGTGGAGGTGCACTGCGTGCAGTGTGCTGAAGCTGTAGATACCGGGGATGTGCTCTGAGGGCAGCTGGAAGCCGCCCGCTTGCAGCAGGGAGTAATTGACCAAAGGTAAGGAGGGGTGCAGAGGCACCGGGGCCGGGAGCGTCTTACTTCCCATGTCGGAGAACCAGCGGCTGCCGTGCGGGTGAACTGCAAGCCAACAGCCGTCCGGCTACAAAAGAAAGATAAATTCCCTTCAGACTGGGTGACATTCAGGTGCATGTGGCTATTTATCGGGAATAAAAAGCATATAAAGTGCATTTTTACACAAAATACACGCATTTACCCTGCTAGCTGTAAAGACGGCGCTAAATATTACAGCAGGACCCAGATGGATTTAACCTGCAACATTTTGGCCAAGACAAATTCCTTTGCAACTACCCTGCGTGCATAATTATATAATTATAATTGTGCAAATCACTATTTAAATTTTTTGGAAGTAAATCACACCGAACGGGCGCTTTGCGTGCGCTCTAAGTAATGGTTTTATTTTTCGTGTCAGACAGCGCGCTACCGGCCAGATCTGGGCGCTTTTTTCTTTCTTTTTCATAATTACGGCGCGTTTCTTCAAAGTCAATAGACAAACATGGGGCTAATTTATAATACTCGGCAGCCCCCGGAGCGCTCGGGTCGGGTCGGGCTGGTCCGGACCGGGACCGGCCCCGGCGCTGCGTGTGTTTGGCGTGGGCGGTTTCCCCAGCCCGGGAATTTCGCTGCGGGCCATTTCAAACAGGTACACTGAAAGAAGCCATTCACTGAGAGAAATGCCTTTCTGTTTAATCAGCTTCGATAAGAACAAATAAAGCACACTAAATATCCCTTTGTTTCACTCGCCTTGAATGACACTCCGAGTTTCTACGTGGATTAAATGACTTTTTTTCCACGATCATAGCTGAAAATGTTTCTCGGCTCGGGAAATATTTACTTTGTTACACTTGATTTAAACATAATAATCGGTCCATTACCGCAGGCTTTAATTGTATCCATGTATAGTGCTTGTTTGGTAGTTTATAATTTAAATATAAACTCCACGCTTCTCAATATACCATTGATGCACCGCCGCTTTTTATGAACAAAACAGCAATACATTCCAAAAAGGGAAGTTTATTAACGCCTCCAGTGTCCTGGGGCTGATCGTTTTTAGAGGGTTAATGAAAATATTAGTAAACAGAATAAAACTGCATGACGGATCTGATTACGACCATATCCAATTATAGTGCGGAGGGGGAAGGGAGGGGCCACCGTAAATAAAAAGCGAAATAGTACTAATTAGAGCCGCCGGACCTCAAAGCTCCCCCGGGGATTTCGCTTTTCTGATCAGGACGCAGAAATAATTGACTTTTACTTACTAAGTCATTAGAGGAGATCAGCGGTCAGCCCGGGGCCGCCCGGGACGCTTAACCCTCTGATGTTCAGGCGGCCCGGGACGCTTAACCCTCTGATGTTCAGGCGGTTTTTCGCGAGTCATGCAGTGATCAGTGTACCTGCTCAACAGACTACGCTACACCGCCTGTAATACTCTAAATGCTTAAAATAGGGGGATGCACACGAAGCACTAACAAGCGAAAAAATCCACAAGTGCAGCTCGGGACATCCGTTTGGGGCGCATGGCTGGTGACCCAGGCTGACCCCCCGAGGCTTTCGGCCCCGGACTTGTTTGCTAATTGGCGAGATGTTGCATTGATGATCGCGAGGAAAGTGACAGCAGAAGCCGCGCTTTATTGTTCAAACGCCGGCGAGGACTTGAGCCCCGCCGCCTTTCGCGCCTGCTAATCTGCCTGGCGTCGCAGGTGATGAAGGCGGCCAGTCTGCCCTTACTGCCCCCCAGTCTGGCAACGGGGGCCCTGTGCATCTCGACACAGACAGGAAAATAATGGGCTACAATTAATAAATAGCAACGACATTCACAGTGTGACCTTTTTTAAAATTAATAAAATAATAATGTTCAAATGTCTAAATTAAAGATAAATCAAAATTGAAGATAATACAATATAAATGTAAGAATGTATATATAAACGAATTAAAACAACTTTAAACAAACTTTGTTATTATTTATTTATTATTATTATTAGTAGTAGTAGTATTATTATAAAGAAAAACAGTGATTCGTAGCTATAGAATGTAAATTCTACGCAGGCGTTAATTAAGGAAAGTCCCTTTAAAGTCTAATTGTCGCGGTTACAGCCACTTTAAAGGTGTTCTAGTGCCAATACACATTTCTTCAGTATGCTGGTTTTCGTTTGAAGAGGCCGGCATTTTACATCTGGACGTGTAGTGTGTATTACGAGGCGAAGTATCGCCTCTTGGGTCGCCCATGTTAATGTGCGGCAGTTAACGCGCGGGCGCGCCCTTATGTCCGGCTGCGGCAGCGCATATCAGCAAGGACCGCCTCGCGCACAGGTACCCCGCGCACGCAGCAAGCCCACGCCATCCTTTCGTCCGAATTTCTGTCCGCCTTTTAAGCTTTTTTTGTATATGTTATAATCAAATGCCAGCTTTCTGCTATCACGTGGCTGGACTTAACAAAAACAAATTAATACAATTAAAACAAACCAGTGTTCTTATCATGATGAAATGTACAATGTCAAAAGAAAGACCAATAAATGTTTCAGAGTTAAGTAATGTTATTTTTAAAAGCAGACATGCCCAACAGTAGGGAAATCATTGCATTTCTGCGTCGCCGTGACCCGGTTCCTGGATGTAAAACAATAACAACAACAATAATAATATTCAGGCGCAACTTGTAACTTTTTTTCTGCTCGTACCAAATATATCTCTTGGGGCCTACACTTAACTAAGTATTGTATTAATATTAACCATATATAATTTGAAATAGATATTGATTTTAATTAGGCTCTTGCTTTCCTGTTTAAGCTTTCAGGTAACAGATTATTGTTAAACAACCCAGTGTCTCATTAGATAAAACGCCAGGCAACATAGATGAAAAGTCTTAAAATTATGTACGAAATATATATATTCCATAAATTGCTCTGTGTGATAGTTTTGCTGTAACACCTCTAGCTCTGTCACCCATTAACAGATAAATGTTGCAGTTATTGTGTTGTTACAGTAAAAAATAATAAAAAGTATAAACGAGTCCATCTCTAAACGCCGTAAAATTTGCCTAACTTGTTTAAATGTAACGAATAAAACGAATATTGAAATACATCAGTGATAAAGATGCAAGACGCATTAACACTATCATACTGATATTAATAACAACATAACGATACCCCATTTATATGATCATATGTCATCAACAAAAGTACATACTTATTTCCTTAAACTGTTATACAGTGTAATGATATACAAGCAACAGGGTGAAGTAAATTTTAAAAATTCAGTTCGTAGTAAAACATTCAACTCCTTCAAACACAGGCGGTACCACGGGTAACTCATTGCAATCGAATGATTCGGTCCGTATTACTATTATTATTATTATTGTTGTTATTATGGTAGCAATTATTGCTACATGTAAAACAGTAATCATTAATTTATAAATAGTGCTACTATGAAACATTCGCGAGAATGAAACACCGTCTGCCGCCTTTTCACCAAATTCTTTCAAAGCGCATTTTTAAACTGCGGTCCTTAGAAATGCATATACATAGGGTTTGTGCACGCATAAACAGAATGTACTTGGACAACAGCATGTATACATCTGCGCTTCATCCTCCGCATCCTTTGCGGCAAAGAAGAACTCCGAAAAGAAGTTGCGCAACTTTTGCACTAACCATTGTTATTTTTTTCCCACGAACACGGTCGTGGTTAAAAATAATCCCGAAATACAAGAATACCTAAACACTTAATCAATCGAAAAGTTGCTTTTCAGAAAGGTAACACCTGCTAATCGCCGGAAGATCTCGATAGAACTGCTACCGCATGTAAGCCGTGTTGTTAAGTTGTGAAGTACAGTTTGCGGTTTCATACAATCGGAATGATAAACAAAAAGGTAAAACTTAAGTCTAAATATACGTCTAATTGCGTTACAAATATTTGTGTAGAAAAACAAGACGTCAGGTCCCTGGAAATAACTAAAAACTGCTCAAAAAGTTCGCAGCTTGTGAGATGTTGATGGTGCCGACACTTCGAGCCCAAGCCTACATTTTTGAGATGCCGAAACGCGTATTTTCATACAAAAATGTACATGTACACCGAAGAAATTGTTACCTGGTCTAAGGCGATGGGTCCAGCGGTGTCAGAATTGGAGCTGGGCTGATTCGGATAAGTTAAAGAAGTTTTGCGGATCAAACTGTAAGGCTTTCGGGAGTTTTGCGTCGCTCTCAAGAAAGTTCTGGTTTCATGAAAGTGATTCGTTTAAATCGCAAAGTTAAGGCTGACAGCAGGAATGATGATGAGTGTCATCTATCCCTCATGTGTTTGCGGGACCGCTGCGGCGATCCGGGTAGGTGCCTTCACGCACTGTCCTGCGGTCTCGGCTCAAACCGCCTCTTTATTGCAACCAAACCCTTTAACCCGCACATGCGCGTAGGGCAGCCACCCCCCAGTCCAAAAAACTATCTTACTGTAAAGTGAAGTTTAAACATGGGCTTGTAAGCTCTCCCGACATGCGGACTCTGCTTTGCTTTTCTCATGCAAACTGCTGTTTCTAAGTGACAAGTGCAATGACAAGTCATGTAGTATATCGGGAATGGAAAATAAAACGACGGCCGTCCTAAAATCACTAACTACTGCATGGCCATTTAACAGGCATGTACATTACACTTTAACACTACTGAAACATATTTCATTACGTGAGTTTTTTTAAGTTCTGTGCATCAAAAGCAGGTCGAAGGCCTTTGAATCTAAATACACAAATTAAACGGATTTACCCACCGTCCAAATACGACACAAATGTACTGTCGTACTGTACTGATTAATGACTTGCTTACTTTTCATAAATAAGTCCACGAAAACTTTTATTTTTCACGTAAATATGTAAGTAGTTAAAACAGTTTCGTTAAGCGCATACATTATTTTTAAGTATCTAACCAAGATCTATTCGCATACTGAAGTGTGAACTTATTTTTAAGTTCACCGTGTACGATTGACATTTTATTGGTCAGCGTCGTTTATGTTATTAGCTATTATTCTAAGTAGTAGTGGTACTAAGTGGCTTTCAATTGTGCCCAGACGTGATATAAAATACTACGAGCTTTTTGGACGGTCTTTACTTCTCGTTATGTAGATTTATTGTTTGGCTTGTTTAACTTTGAATTGTGCAATATGATGAAAAAACTTTGAAAAGCAAAAAAAGAAGTAACACGATGAACGTGTACTGTAGAGTCAGTAGCATTTTCCTGAGCCCCCTCCCCGATTTCCGATAGAGGTCTGACCGCTGTACCGGACTGCAAGCTACTAAATCAGGCCTCGCTTTATAGTAATTAGCGTAAATATACAACTGTCACTTGCACTTGGGACCGGGGTGGAAAGAAACTGCGCACGCGTATTAGTCTTTAAAACCATTATTCAATTTGTCACCCATGTGAAAATGAATACAGATCGTAAGCATGTGTTTAAATTTTTATTAACATAAAAGGAGCCCTTTTATTTTCAAGAAAAAAATTGGGGAGGTATGGAATGTAAATTTAAGCCAGTAAGATATTGAAGATCTTTGGAAAATTATTGCAAGACATAAATGACTGTCAGTTTTTATCGTTGCACGTGTTTTTCAACTGCAACTCTATAATATTAAATGTCTTCTTTAATAAAAACTAAAAGATACATGATGGAAAACAAGAAACAATTGAGAAATCAATGAAAGATGTGTTTATTTAAACGCGCTATATTTTAAAACTGACTAAAAAAATTCGTTTGTTGTTTCAAAAGAAATGAGGCATATCACGACGCATTTAGCATTAATATTTTCTGCCTCACGGAATGGAAAGTATACCGGCTTAGACCATGTTCTCTTACTCACAGAACACATATTCCTATAAGAAATCAAATAGCCATAAATTATAGTTTACGTATATTTCAAGTAATTTAATATGCAGTTTTAATTATTTGTACTTTATCGCTCCATAGCTATATCACCGTAACTGCGATACAAGGTGTAGACATTTAATTGACGCTTCAAATTATCAGTATATATAAGCAAGTAAGTGAAAAGTAAGCGAGCCTGCGTTGGAGGCATTTAACCATCCTCACCCTCATGTTTTCACAGGAAGAGTTTCCCTGTCTGGGGTGTTTATTCCAACACGGCTTTCTGGCATCTTCTGTCACGATATGGCAACTATGTAGAAAACGCGCCACCTTCTGGACGCAGGTGGTTCTGCCGGAGTTTTTTTTTTTTTTTTTTTTTTGGCGTTTGATCAGAGTTCCCGGCCTGATAACGCCTGCATCTGGCTCATGGAACACTGCAATGAAACATAGATTGCAACGTTAGGAATAATATTTTAGAAACAAGTACGTTTTACAGCTATGAGTAGGATCCGTGCGATTCGGTGTGTAATGTCCGTGCGATTTATACGAGACACAGAGTACGAACATAGACCTGAGTTAAAAATTCTTACATCCTCGGCAGTGTTTATTTTATCAGCAATCTTTGGGCCCAGCTCACCAATTCAGCATCACTCCACCAAGTTCAAGAGCTCTGACCTCGGAATTAATCAGCCACAGAAGCACATCAAGTATGTTAAGCCGGGATATAATAAAAAACACAAGTGAGACATAATTTACATTTTTTTCCTGGGGAAGGAAAAACAAACTGTAAAGAATGGATTTGGGTCAAGCACTCTGTGTGTGTGTGTGTGTGTGTGTGGTGGGGGTAGGTGGGGGGGAGGGTTATGTATATATTACATGATAAAAAACTGTCATTTTGATGCAGTGGGGATATTTTTTCGGGGGGAAACTCATTTTTATAAAAATCTGTGATTGCAATCAAAAAAACTAAAAATGCCTAAAGTCTTGTATTTAGTTTGGTTACTTATGTTTAAGGTTAGGGCTATAATTGCTGCGATCAGGGTCTGAAATGAATGGAGAGTCCCCACAAAGATCAATACAAACGTGTGTGTGTGTGTTTTTGCGTGTGTGTGTGGTTCTCCTTCCATTTTGCACATCCCATACAAAATATATTGGTTTTTCATTTTTAAAAGTCTAATGTTTAAATGAAGAGTAGTATGAATGGACAGATATGATTAACTTCAGGGTGATTCAGTCAGGAGTTAGCAGTCTGTTTTGTCGGTGTTTAATCGTACACTGTTTCATTACATTCCGAGCCAGAATGTCTGATGATGGGATCATTGAGGCTGTCAAGCTGTATTTGAGCAGTTTTCTCCGTGTTACAACATCCTGCGATAATCAGTACAACCAGACGATTCATTACAGAGTTATAAAGCATCCCTTAGCATGCTGTGTAGAAGGCAAGCTCATCAGCCTGGAAGCGGGATAACTTCCCGGTGCATCGGAATGATTTTAATCCGCATTGTGTCTAGGAACACCAGCCATAAAGATACATGTAAAGCAAGATTTTAAAGCACCTGTAGCCTGTAACATAGTGTTTGTTTATGAATATCGCTACTGTGTTTATCCATTCAACAAATAATTATTAAGTTATTAAGATCAATGTCAACTCAAAGTGATTAGTTTGTTACACATTCTCTAACACAACAATCTGACATTATTATTATTATCATCAAAGGACAGAGTCACTGCTATCGACGTCTTCAAACATCTAGCTGATTATGCCAGCATTTGTGCTAATTAAATGATTAACTAGCAGCGTAATGGCAATCGGGATTGCGTCACTGTTAAACACGTGGCTTTGAAACAGACGCTCCATCAAACTAAAGGCTTTAGAAGAAACGGAGCAATGAAGCAAACCAGACTGTAATCATAACAGACAGCATCATCTTTCTCTCTCTAATGTAATGAATATATGTAAGACAGTTATATTTTAGATTTGTTTAATTGGGGCCAAACCACATGTGGTTTGCTGAAATAGCTCCCTAAGCAGAGCTGGATGTTGGAGTTCGGTGTGACTCCCATCCGGGTTTCGGACGTCTCCCGCAGGTCCAGTTTGGAAGGATGGGATTCACCCAGCGGCAGAGAGCTCTCCCGTCTCACGGCCAAAAACGCAGCGGACATCAATCGGCTTTCCTGGCTAGTCAAGGCAACATATCCATCAAATCATGATTTTGGTAATCAGTAAGAGCTAAAATCGGAATTGTGGGAACATTTCTGGCCCATGCAGGTGAAATGGAGCCGATCCTAAGAAAATGGCAGCTGCACCAATGAAGGCACCTGATCTCTCCATGCCGCCTGGCCTTGTGGTCCATGACATCTCAGCACAGGGCCTACAGAGTGAATCATCCATTTGTTTACTATCTAGAACCTTCTGAGGTGCTGCCTCAGGAGAGTGTGAGCGAGTGCCCAGCTATCCGTACACATTGCCACTGGCATCCGGCAAAGCTTCAGTTTCACATTCCAGTTTCTCCGGAGCTGGCATCCCGGCGGGCGGGCGGACGCTGGCACACGCCTCTCCACGTACGCTGCCCGAGTCGAACAGGCAATGGGCCCTTACATGGACTCTTTTATTGAACTGTTCATTCAATTAATATCTATAAATGAATAATAGGACTTTACTTGCGCTGTGTAATCGAGTTTGATGCAGAACTGCACACTAAAGAATGGGATTAATCTAAAACAAGCACATTTACTATCCACGTGAAGATGGATCAGAGATGCAGAGTGCCTCCGGTGGCTGCTTGCAGTACTGCAGTTTGTGTTACGTTGTGGCTCCATGACCTGCAGTGCTAATACAAGGTAACTCGGCCACCATCATCAATGGAGCAGTTTCCATGACGACAGGGGCAAACTGGAAAACAGCCTCTCGTTAGACCGGCACCTGTGTGCCTCAGAGCCCAGAGGTAGCATTTTGGGCCGCGCCGCTCGTGTCAGCAGGGGGGACGTGTGCTCAGTCGCACCCCATCAGGGAAAGAGGCGGCGCCGCATTAAATAAACTATATATGTTTACTTTGTATGAGATATTGCACAGTGTCCATTTGCTCACATGGTGCCTTTCCCTCCAATTTCCTCAGCTTGTTATTCCCAATTACGTGACACCCTCTAATATTCCGGAAACCCTCACCCACACACGCTAGCCGACATCGTCCATAACGACCCGATGGCGCTCGGTCGTAGGCTCCCCCAACACGCTGCCCTCGGTGCAGGGAGAGGCAGCGGCTGCATCACTTCGGTGAGGTCAGCGGGAGGCGCCAAGGAGCTCAGCCCGTTCGCTGTCCCCCCCCCCCCCCGTCACAGTTATAATGGTGGAGTCCTGTTCGCTCACCTACCAGCGACTGAAAGGCATCGCAGGAACAGCCCGCTGCTCTGGGACGTGTCAGCTTATCAGCTGAAATATTACTGCTGGTGATTAGATTAGGCAAGTCCCCCCCATCCCTGTCTGAGCACCAGGATGGGGGGGGGGCAGGTTTCCTCATGAGGGCTCGGAGATCCTGTTATTCACCATCACGGCGTACTGCTCCCTAAAGGGGGTAGCGGCTCTGAATGGTGAGCAAATCTCCAAAATACACAAAGGTAATGCGTGAAAGTGCAGTGTACTGCGTGAAAGTGCAGTGTACTGTGTGCGGGCCCCTGCCGCCGGCTTAGCCGTGCACTGCTACTACTACCACTAATATTAATGTGTGAATGCTCATGCTTAGACGCCTCAAAGCCCAAAACAGCCGTACGCATGTTTTTGTTCATTGGCCACATCCATCACAGGGTTTCCCAGAGGGGGGTGTTCTGAGGCCACACCCCATGGGCGGAGCGCGGGGCCCATGTGTGCAGGCATGGGGGCTCATGCCTGACTGGCATGGGTGTGGCCCCCAACCTTGGGCACCTCACTGTGACTCCCAGATGAGCGTGGGACTCTCCTGACCCTGGCGGAGTGGGATACGGGCGACGGTGGCATGTGGACCTTCTCCTGAAGGATCGCTTTTCGAGGAGTCATCAGAATGATTCCTTACTATATGATTATGATATTTGCTATATTAGAATGAGTATTATGGGATGTCCTCACTAGTAAACAGTAACACCTACCAACATCGGCGGGCACCGCCCTGGCCACGCAGAGAGGGTCAGACTCAGGAGGGCGGATGTGGGAGAGTAACCCGAAAACGGCCAGTAAACAGACAAGGGCGGCATGGGATGGAAGGTGAGGTGCACCGTAACGATCAGCGATGCCGTTTCGGTACGCCGCGTGTTTTCGGAACATTATAAACGGGTAATGTTTTGTTTTTACTGCAGGTCCCCTATAGAGTTTAATGTTTCTGTATCCCGGCCAAGATGCCGTAACAGGAATTGAGTGAGACGAATTCATCAACAATCCTAATACAATTACGTGTGGAAAAATCCCCGAAGAGTGTCCGATAAGTGGTAATGTAATGTTTCAATAACATGCGAATACGGCGGGAGACACGGAAAGCAGTGAGAGACGCCAGTCCGCAGGGATTAGCAATCGATCCGTTTGGAGACGGACGGCCAAGTTTGACTCAATTATATTAGATTCTCTGGGGACCCTGAATTTCACTGTTTGTGGAGGGATACAGGTGTGACGTCATCTCAGGTCCTTCTCCCTCAGAAATCACGTGGATTCATGCCTTTCTACGTCATGAATTGACCAGCAAATTATTTAGTTTCTAGTGTCTAGTATATTCTGGGTGTTAGAGATGGGGCCTTACAGCAGGATCCGGAATCTGGAATCCCGGAACACTGCTGAACCGCAGGGTCTGGGAACCACGACGCGCTGCTCAGCTGCTAGGCCTCGGAGAGCGTTCCACATTTTCCAGGCGGTCTCCGATCCCGCAGGCAAGGGGCTGGCAGATATATTTTGCCACCGCTAATGCCACACATCAGCATGGGACCCCCAGGGTTTGGGGGCCCCCTGTTGGCCACAAACAGTCACTACACTAGGGGAGACCCAGAAACAGCAAATCTGCCCCTGGATGTGTCACCTGAATGCCACCGTACTAAAACATCACTGTCTCCATCACGGGAAGACGGACAAGGGGAATATCGTAGGTCAGAGACTCGGAGCATCGAGATGCCTGTTTAACGTGCATATATATGTACAGTGTGCACAGATATAGGGCTGTCTGTAGCCGCTATTCCCAGCCACTCCTGGGTTTGATATACTTCACCCCCCGATGGGAAAACAGCCGCAGTCAGGTATAGCGAGATAGTGAATTAATGCCGCATCCTGTCTGCCTCAGCATGCTAACTCATAATGGATTTTCGGTCAGGTTGGCCTGCAGGTTCCCTCTGGGATCAGACTTCAATGCCTCTCCTTACTTGAATTTAAATCATCAGACACGGAGCTTCTGTGCGCTGAGCTCATGGAAGGCATTGCTTTTTTTCCGACAGGAACAAACCGCGGCCTGAAACCGTATTTATTAGTCTTTTCTTATAAATGAATAGCCAGCAGTTCTTACTATTAATTTAGCTGCTCGGAGCTCGGGTAAGCGAGGCCGGCGCTCACCCCTCGATAACATCTGTCACCTGTCTGCCGGTTTTGGCAAACGCACATCTGGGTGAAGATGTCCCCAGAGCGAGCTTCGCAAAGGAGCAGGCTGTCAGTAATCCCAGGTCTCTGGAGGGGAACCTGGATTTAATTAGGCTAATTAGTCCAGCGCAAAATGCATCCAGAGACGGACGGTCCCGCCCTCCCGAACGGTAGTTTGAGAAACAGGAAAATGGCAATCTCTGTCTCCCCTTTCAGGGAGTTTGGAAAAAAAACTCCTCAGTAAATTGTTTTGGTTAGCTGGCAGCCGTGGCGTCGCCGGTGACCCGGACGCCGGGAGACGAGCGATGGCGGCCCACGTCGCCGTGTTTATCGAATGTGACATGGGGGGGGGGACAGCTGATGGAGTTGAGCAATAAAATACAGGAACTTTTGTTTACATCCATGAGGACAATATTCAGAGTGTCACGTTTTAAAATAAATCTTTCAGATTCAGCGTAAACAACTTAAGATCATTCCGGACAGAAAACTACTAATTAAGGAGCATCAGAGTTGCAATTAAGGGACTTTTAATCCCACAGTCTCAGCCATTGGTGGCGCACAGAACATTTGGTTTCTCATGGAAACACCATGTAACACGACACATAATCGTCATTTACACAGAGCCGCACCAAACGCATGTGTTTGCCTAAGGAACGCTTAATTAGATTAAGAAGCGACCGGCCGTGTCCGGAGACGTGGGGTAATTAATCCCGAAGCCGGGCCATTGCTGGGGAGATTGTTGTTTTAGTTCCCCGCCACCCCAGGCCTGACGTGCGCCGGTGTTGAGGAGAGCGTCGTCATCAGGCAAATATGCAGGCCGCCGCGCTTTGTTATGTTTCATTCTGCTCGAGTGGCACTTTGGGCCAGAGGCCCACGATTCGCTCCAAGGGGGAGGGGGGCGGGGCTAACGATAGCTGCGTATGTGCGAGTTGGGGGTGGGGGGGGTGGTGTGGGGGCGCCAGGGACGGAGGGGCTGCCAGCTCCCTCCACATTTACGAGCGAGAAGAGTATAAAAATACTCATCGCTACTCAGGGGCGCTGGGGGGACGAGATGAATATTTCAGCTGCGAGCTTCTGGGGGCCCGGAATGTTCCGCACTTTGTCTGTATGGGGGTGCGACTGCTTAAGTCACCCCGGTCCTTCCATGGTTGACTCTCAGTTTACCGTGACCACTCAGCAGACAGATTCTACATACTTTACACCTTCTTTGTCTCCATACACACCGTAAGCATGAATACTCGCTCTTATAAGTGCCCATTATGTGATGTAATGCTCACTTTACTCAAACAGGGGGCGTCACTGAGAGTCACGCCATGTCACAGCCAGTGAGGCCAGTCTCTCACCAGTCACTCATTCCCAGTAACCTGAAGCAGTGGTCGGCCCTCTGCACGTCCTCCAGTGGACCCAAATAATTCGAAATAAGAAAAACAGACATTTTCACAGCAACCACTACAGACCCTCAGCCAAAAGAGAGAAAGGGGGAAAAAACATATTTACAAGTATGTTTGATGATACTCTGGTGATCCTGGGATAATGCAGTAAGCTCGGCAAGTTGTTTGCATTATTTATGAACCTTTATTCAATTTTTATGCTACTTTTATGCTACACATTTATCTCGTGTGACTCGGGCCTGTTCACAGAAGCTGCTGTTCATCACACACCCGTATAAAGCTTGCTGTTTTACCTACAGCGTTAATTGTTTTAGTTCACTGCTCTTTCTGTCACACAACACTGAATGCCATCCAAGCATTCAACCTCAGCAGCCACCCACACACCTGATACCGCCGTGCGGCTGGCTATCGAGCCCTCGATTACGGCTCAGGTGTGCAGCATTGTGGAAGAATGCAAGTATGTGGACCGGCTAGGGGTACATGGAGCGGATTGCGTACCACAGCCGCGTAGGACAGGAATATCGATTTTAACACAGACACGCCGAAAAATATGTAGATGCAGTGTCATTTTACAGTGTCATGTTACAGAAGAAAGGAATCTATTTTCTTATTTATTCTGCAAAAGGTCTAAAAATATGGTGATGTAACACCGAAACCATCTGGCTCTCTCCCACGAGCTCTTTTGTTTCTTAAAATGAGACAACGAACTGGAACAAAGGGCCATTAAAGGCAGAGCATTTCAGAGGCCCTTCTCGCAACCTGCGGGAGCTTTCACATCCCGGCCGGGTTTCAGTGCAACCGGAGAGCCGGGCCGCCGACATCGCCTTCATTACCGCGGCGGATCGCTGCGTTCTCTCACGGCTCTGCTTCCGGAGGGACTCTCGGAGCAGAGATCACACGCCCTCGTTAGAGGCACGCACGTGAGCGCCATGTCCGGGTTCGGCGATCCGGCAAGAGTACGATTCTGTGGAACGACCATTAAATCGAAATGAATGGTCAAAATTCCACTGGAAAAACACGGTCCACCCGCAGCGAGAAGCCATGGCAGGCGGTGCCTCGAACCACAGGTCATACACCCCATGAGCCATTTTGGGGGGGGGGATCCAGGTTAATATCTTGCTGCATAAATCAGCGTCATTTCTGGTGTGCATTAGTGGGTGGGACTGACCGCACATGGATGTTTTGGGGGGGGAAGCTCTGCATACGGTAAGCTGCCAAGGCCTCGCCGCTCCAGCAGGTGGCGCATCGCCTGTGTGGTGACAGCGCCCCCTGCTGTTTCATGCTCGTGTGGTTGCTGCCCCCCCAACCAATGCGGACTGTTTCCTATATTATCAAACAGTCACTGTGACTCAGCACTGCACCCAACACAGGGAGTGAGATATGTGTAAAGGAGCCACCATAGGTACACGTTAAGTACCTCTGTCAATGTGTTAAGTACAGCTGTTTACATTGCGCTGTGTACCTCTGTATACACGTTAAGTATCACTGCAGACAGCTGTATGTCATGTTTATTATCTCTGTAGATGTGTGTTAAGTATGGTTGTATATGTTAAGTATTTCTGTCGACGAGGTAAATATACCTGCATACGTCGTGTTATGTACCTTCAGTAGACGTGTGATAAGTACCTCTGTATAAGTATAGTTAAGTACATCTGTGAACATGTGTTAAGAACACATGGAATTAGTTGTGTTAAGTACCTCTGAACACGCGTGTTAAGTACTTCTGTCGATATGTTAAGTACCTCTATAGACACGTTAAGCACAGCTGTATAAGTTGTAACTCTGTAGATGTGTGTTAAGTACCTCTGCATACCCATGTTTAGTGCCTCTGTAGATGCGTGTTAAGCCCTGCTGCAGATACAGGCTCTGCATTAGCCTGCTTCAGGGAGCACGTCTGGTAACGGCGCTGTGTGGGAATTTACAGACCGCCTGGGTTTAATCACGCAGCAGTGCACACGCATAAATCCACATGCAGGTGTGCATATCAACACACACACACACACACACACACACACACACACACACACACACACACAGACACACACACACACACACACACACACACACACACAGACACACACACACACACACACACACACACACACACACACACACACACACAGAGCGCAGAGGCAGGTTCAGCAGGTAAAACAGGAAACCTTTGATCAAAAGTGGGTTTCAGGGGAGATCCAGCATGGAAACATCCGGGTGGATGAAAAACATTAGCTAAGAAATATCGAAGATGCACGTCTTCCGGGGCCAGCGAGCTGAAGGTTAATATTCACATTTGCAGGATAAATTCATACATTTGGCAAGATGCAGCAGAGAAAACATCTATTCTCCGTTTGAAATGTTTTACAGAAAATGAGATATTTTTACGGGCAGCATGGGGTGGGGGCGGAGAGGTGACTGAGGGGCCGAGTGGTGACAACAGACAGGGACACGAGTAAACAGGGATTATGAGGATAACAAGTAGTTTACAAAAACACACACGACGCAGGAACAAGACGGAGCCGCCTCACATCCTCAGTCAAGGCCCTGAAATGCACTCCACCTCCTAGAACGGTTTCCTAACCGCCCGCGTCACTCGGCTGCTCTATACGCTCTACTTGCATTGACGCCGCGATCCAGATCCCCTAAGTGTGCGATGGGTAAACGCCGCTAATGAGAAAAGCAGGGATTACAGAGGTCCTCTTCAGTTTAATCAAAAACGCACAGCTTGTGCTTTTATGCTGTATTTTCTGTAACTAGGCTGTCATGTGCATGGACACCCCCAAGCTCGTCATCCATCCACCCTTCCCAAGCCCTAGAGTCTATCCCAGGCGGCCGGGGGTCACCCTGGATGGGATGCAGAGCTCTCCACAGACACCCGTAACACTTCCATGTTTAGACGACGCTCTGCACCAGCTTCTCATCCACAGCGAATGTTCTCCAGAACAACAGTAGTGCATGCTCTGCACATGCCCCTAACCCTCAGAGTAACACTTTAAGATGTATGTTACGAGATTAATCAAACACCAGCCCTTAGCAGTGAAGCGTCTTGGCACACCGAGGCGTAATAAATGATTATTGCTTCAGGAGCGCTAGTCGTTATAAATCAGCCGGCGAGGACGCCGTATGAGATGAAAGGACCCAGCGAGGTATAAGGCCCAGCCAGGACTGGGATCTCAATCTTCAATCAAGAAACCCCCCCTCCCTCCCACCAGCCCACCCCCATGGAAGCCGGGAGTGTAATTTTACAGACAGAAGCTCTGGGTTTGATGAAGAGCACGCTGTACCTGGGTTGGCCGGTAATATTTCGCCGGTGTGGTAATGAAACACACATGCAGCGCGGCGGCAGTGGCCAGGCCGCTGTCAGGACACGTAACGTCTTCCAGTCACATGACAGACTAATTAAAGGAACGTGTGCGCGAGCATGTATGGGTGAGGGTGTCTCTGTAGCCGGCAGGGTTACCCTGCGGCCAAACAGTGAGCAGCTAGGGACACTCGTGCCGGCCGCGGGAACCACAGACGCTCAGGCTGGTGGCATGTGGTCCCGTTACAGGCAGGGGGCCGAGCAGGGCCCGGCCACATAGGCTTTTTGGGGCTTGCTGTTCAGATAGCAGGTACCAGTCGCCAAAGAAGCATGCAATGGCTGTGGGAGGGATCCAAAAGAGCTTTTAGCGCATTACCATGCAGGCCAAAGGCGAGGAGGACTGGCACAGGGGACAGGAAGCCGGCAACAGTCATGAACCAAGTCGCTAGTCAGGCGACACTAGCTTGTTCAGCTACCCGATGCTAACGCTAACTGCGCTCCCAAGAGGATTCAGAGATCCTCCCCCCCATCAGAGATGTGCTGCTATTGACAGTGTCCCTGAGACCCAAACAAAACCCTGTGCAGTGCCAGCTGGCTCCCTGAGAACAAGGATGATTTCACTGAATAATAATCATCTCTTTATGTTTCTCATCAGATAAACTCGCACGGTTTCGGGAAACATGGGATGGGTTACGACGGACAGAAGAGAGCGCGCTCAACGGCCCGCTGTACCGTAATGAGATATGCCGGGAATCGAGGCCTTATAAATGGGGCGTTATGTCTTCAACTGGCCAAGAGAACCGACCCAGTGCCTCACCGTCTGTGGCCATCCTCGGGTTTGCACTGAGCAGGACTGCAGTGAGCGGAGGTCTAGAACCAATAAACATCCGCCGTGGTAAGAAAACATGTGCGTTGATGATGGTGTTGAGGGCCCGGACGGCAGACCTTCAGGCCCTTCTCCTCCATCCCCAGGCGTGTATTTACTTAACACGCCACTATCTGAGGTCTCGGGGCAGAAATATGAAAAGAAAAACAACTGAAAACAAAATTATTTATTATCTGCGAGCTCAAGTGTGCTTCAGCGCCAGTGAAATAAGTAGCAGCTAATGTAAACAGTTTGATGCGCGGCCGGTTTTTTTGTAGCTCGCTGACGGACACGCCAAAGAATGCGCTGAACCGTTTTCGCTTTACGGAGGAGCCCCAGAGAGCAGTATTAGTGCTGAATGCATTCCAATGCAGCGACGCAGCGGATCTCGCAGCGAATGCGTCCAAACAGCCACTCCCTATCCCTCCCACTCTCTCTCTCCCTGTCCTCCGATTTTGGACCTTCGATCGGAGGGCTGATACAAAAACGGGGGTCTCGATCACCCTATAGATCACCACCCCCCCTAGACCTCCTGGTTCCTGACAGGTCTTGTCTCACCACAAAGATATCCCACATTCCCGTGCTACGCTGGCCAATCAGAGGCAGCTGGCACGTTAGGCACGTTGGGCACATTGGGCACACACATGGCCAGGCCGGAGAGGTCAGGTTTGTTCCTGTGGTACAGTTCATGGATTCCTTCAGTCCAGCTTTGGTTGGCACTTGGCAAATGGGGAGCAACAGATTTCGGCATGAAGTTCCGATTCCGTCGGCATCGGCATGGCGAAGCTTTCCTCGCGCGAGGGACCTGAGAGCGTAAAGGCCGCGTGCCGAAAGCCAAGCGCTTGCAAGAGCAAGGTTGTTCTGCAGATCCCGTGGAGATCACTACAGCATGTGAAGCATTCCCACCTCTTCCGGACCGTTTACCTTGGAACGTCAGGCAGCATCCTGAGAGACCACGGAACTACGAAGCCTAAACTACTGTTCTTGGGTCGGGAAACCGCCTTGTGCAATATTTCAAGAGCGATCGCTGAAAATCTGGAAGGCCTAGGCGAGGAAAACATCAGCGCATGATCCTTAAATGACCTGTTTTGGTTTGATCACAACCAGAAGTTGTAAATAACAGAGTATAGATTTACTAATATATGCGCGGGTGTGCGTGTGTTTGTGTATTTTAAAAAGAGTGCGTGCTGTTATGTGAAGTTGTTTTTTCATGTGGATTACAATGTGCACTAATATTTACCCACACATTTTGAAAAATGAAGCCTGTGTTTTTTATTTAAATGTGCATTACCTAAGCCTCTCCGTATCAGCAACACTCAGCTTGGATGGACTAATGTACACTAACTGTCAATCAGGGTTATAGATAGTTTAGTTCAGTTTATTTTGGTTCATTGTTAGCCAAAACCTGGCACTTCTCCCCTTAAACCAACCCCCCCCCTTGTTGAAATTTACTGGTTTCCAGAATGATTTCTTTTTATGATGGTACAGCACATCCTTCCCTGCCTGCTGATTTTTGCCCTTATTTGGCGCTTGTATTCTGAGGAACTCCTGCAACCAATAAGTCAGGCAATAATCAAACTTAATCACCCACAATTCCTGTGAATATGTCCCCCAGACCTAAAAAGACCTTCCTGGCTCCTCGGGCCAAGGAATGAAGAGATTGTTTATTATTTAATAACAGATATTGCTAATGAATGAAACACCAAATGGTCTACAATAGTGCTGAGACATTTGACAGATGGATAAATGAAGATTAGTCCCAAGTGAAGGTTCTTTGTGTTCTTGACTTATGCTATGTGCAAACGCGGCCTACCAGCTACAACCTACTAACGACAGACTGAAATCCCGAAAATCCCCCGCATGTAGGCCGAACGGCCTCCTTAGCGGACATCAGCAGAATACCCCTGTTTCACATCCCTCAACGACCCAACCCCAAGAAAAACAATTCCTACTTACGAGTTTGGATTCAGAAACATTTTTACAAAAGAAAAAACCCTGAAAACGACTGCAGCTGGTGCGTAGAGCTGTGTCCTGCTGCTATGGACTCTGACTCCGACAGGGACACCCTGTCCCGCTGCCATGGACTCTGACTCCGACAGGGACACCCTATACTGGAGGATGGGAATGATAGGACAGAACAGCACAGAGACAAAATGAGACACTGCCTTTGAGTCTCTGGAGATGTGGACATTCCCTGCCCGCCCCCACGAAACTGTTACACCACCCCCAGGCCCACAGGTGGAAAAATGGCCTCGCTGTGCGAAATTAGGCATTTTCCACGGACAGCATCAGTGCGGGAGGAGGGTGAAGACTTTGGCTGGCCGCTGCCTGTTTATACTGGGGGAGAATCTGGCACTCCATTCCACGGCGATCCCAAGAAAGAAAAACAAACCGCCCATTAACTTCCACTTACACCGTCGGCCTCTTAAATCTGCTACTGTGTTAATTAGAGAATGTTTGCTCAGAGAAGTGTATGGGATCCTGCATGTCTTGGCATGGTACAATCCTGTGCAGCCACCCTTCAGTGGTACACATGGTTCATTCCGCCACACCCTACTCAGATCCTGACTCTGTAAATATGTAAACTGTGTGCTGCTAATTTTAGCTCGCCTTTGTCTTGCTTTGAATGTAGTTCTTATAACTGATCTCTGGAATCAATAAGAAATGAAGCAAAAGTTAACTGCAGGCACTACAGATTCAAGGGGTGGAGTTTACAAGATAAACACTAAAGATTTGTTTAGTAAGTCCCTTATTGTCCATTGTAGCATGAACCCAAATGACTGAAATATGGGCTTCAGCAGAACGGTAATGGTAACATATTAAGCTTTTGAATATCTGCAGGGAAAAAAACCCCAAAAAAATAGGAGGTTGAGAATGCAAAGTGATCAGCGTGACCACACACCAACACAAGCTTAAATCTGAAGCTATGACTTCCCAGACGTCATAATCTTATACATTCTGAGAAATACAGTCAATACTTTACGATACAAATGACACAATACATTTTTATTAGATTTACATTTGGAACGATGTCATTTTACCCATAACCCCCCTGGTCAGACATGCTATTGGATCCCTAATGTGTTGTCATGGCAGCCTCTGGTGCTCGTAATAAAAGCATTGGGCTAACAACCCAGCAAAACAAAGAAATGAGTAATTAGCCAGAATGTCTGCACGATATGTTAGAGGCCAGGACTAAAGCTCAGGAGGTAGGCTCTCGCCGAATGCCAGTGCGGTCACCTCACACTGCAGATAACCCCACATGCTCACTGGACGGGCACACGCACCCCCAACTGACCCTCAGCCTTACGATTCACGGGCTGCTGTTGAACAAGTCTCATCCACGAGGACGTCGCCGTTTAAACAGGATGTCCTCAACTGGCTCATAAAGCATATTCCATCAGTCTGATATCAACAACAAGCCAAAAGCCCTGCTGTACTGGTTCTCCGCAGTGAAGGTTTAGCTTTCCTGACAAGTAAACATAACAAATTCACTGTTTCAAACGTGGTTGTTTTGATTCATCTCTTTGTCCCTTTCCGCTGCTGCTTTAATTCTCAAAGCTGTTCTATAAACAAAGCCCGTAGTTTTTTTTCTGGGTAAACAAGTGCAACAGTTTGCTGTTAATTTCAACCATCGACTCAAGTGGGGCTCTGTGTTCTGGTTTATCAAAAAGATCACGAGCATTTTCTTAGTACAGTGGCCTCATTTGGAAAAAATGAGGCAAAATTCCTCTCATACAAAAAATAAAATATGTTCAGAGTAACTTTGCAGTGATTGCAGCTGAACCTCACACACTCTCCGCTGCTGCAACAAAAAAATATCACAAGGGTCGCCGGACCACGGGGCCACTTTGGCTGAGGCTCTCATGAGAGCGACAGTGTCGAAGATTTCAGGGTGGGGGGGGCACTGATGTCAATTCAGCTATCCAATTTCTCTGGGAAGATGCAAATTTCCATATCTTAGGACTGGCCTGAAACATGATCATTTGTTTAAAAGTAACCACCCCCCCCACCCCAATAATTTCAAGATCTTCATGCTTGAATACCAGAGGCATTATATGCATGACAGACTTGTAATGTTTAGTTAGGGGCTGATTGTATGATTACTTATGATGGTGAACATGGCTTTTCTTGCACACCTCCGAGCCAAAAGAATCATCCCATGTCACAGTTTCTCCGTAAACGCACTAATTCCAGCTACGCCTGCGTCACGTGTGGCCCCCGGGGGCGGGGGTGCTTCCTCCCCCACTCGCAGCGTATCCGACTGCAGATGTGTCCGACTTAAGGTGGACCAGGTGCCCCAGTTAACATCTGATCTCGATGGGCTATTTCCCGCATTACCGTAATCAATGGCCTAATAGCTAATTGTCGCTACAATGGAGTCCAGTCCTTCTCCTCTGCACGGCTTTAATCATTGGCAGCAGTTCAGTTGGGCACAATTAGAGAAATTGTGGAAACTCGCAGCAGATGGGGAGGGGGGGCGCCCCAGGACCCTGCCACCACCTCCAAGAAGCTTCATTAATGTCAGTCAAATCTGTCGGCACACCCTCTTGTTGTGGCAATTTGCAGTAATTTGTTCGGTCTCCGCGGTGCCCCGGTGATGTTTGGCTGTTGGGGGTTGGGTATCTCAGGTAGGCGGTGTGGGTGGGAAGGATGTTCAGGATTACTAGCGGATTCTTCTCATTATGTTTTGTGTTCAGGATGTGATGTTCAGGGGCCCAGCAGGGACACTGCTATCGTGCTTCAATGCCACACGTCTGTTGAACATCCAACACGTTCTGCAGGAACTTCATCTTGCAATGTGCTCCAGAAAATCCATCTCTGCCTATAATGTGCAGATATGTTTTTTAGCTCATTTTAAATGATCCTCCATCTATTTCAGTCTGTAGCTGTCAGTAAATTTAAAGCTTGTCCTTGAAAACTTGCCCAGAGCAGCTGATCTTGAGTCCCCTCCCCAGTTGATCTTTACTCCTAACCGACACAGGAGCAGCTTGGGCCTCCGATATAGTTGGTATAATCGCCCCCCAACCCCGTCTGTGGGAGAGGCTGGTCCTAATCTCATTTGCCTCACATCTGCATGTAATGTTCCCGCTTAAGGCATTCGGGGGCGATCACACCGTGCAAGAGTGCGACATAAAAACTAATTAAACAGCGAGGCAAGGAGCGGAGATCTGGGCAAGCTGCGATGTCCAGGAGGGCAGGAAGAGGGGCTGCCGGGAGTCTTCCGAAGGACCTGCACCCCTCCGGTAACAAGTGGGAGACGGACTGCCCCTGTGTCCTCTCTGGCCAATGGGACCTTAATAATCACCAGCTGAATTTATCGCCTTGAACTCGGTGGGCACATTAGTAAGTCAGAAACTATGAGAGACCGTTACACGCCCTCACAGGAGACGGTATCCATCATGGTGCTTCAAAGCCGTGGTGACTCGAAGCCAGCAGAAACACAGGCTCCTGTCCTGCGCCATCGCCGTCTCCTGTTGTTTTAACGTGAATTATTATGTCTTCCCCCTTATTTCTGGACTAACTGGAGAGGGTGCGTGTGCAGGCCAGTGGCTCCGGCACACACGATTACACCTCACCGTCATAACTCCTCTGCTAGCAACAAAGGCAGAAGGCCCAATGGAAATAAAAGTGTTAAATTCAACACACTCACAGACAGACAAAATATGTGCAAATGTGAGCTTTGGTAAGAGAAGGAGCGGAGAAAAGGTCCTTCTGGGAGAGCAGGCCCCAGAAACGGATGTCGCAGGACAGGCAGAGAGCACACGTCAGGCAGAGCACAGGACAGGCAGAGAGCACGTCAGGCAGAGCACAGGACAGGCAGAGCACAGGACAGGCAGAGCACAGGACAGGCAGAGAGCACGTCAGGCAGAGCACAGGACAGGCAGAGAGCACGTCAGGCAGAGCACAGGACAGGCAGAGAGCACGTCAGGCAGAGCACAGGACAGGCAGAGAGTACGTCAGGCAGAGCACAGGACAGGCAGAGCACATGTTAGACTGAAAACCAAGATGCTTCCTTCTGAACTTTTAAAATAGCTAAACATGGACTGGTTGGGACAAATATTTTGTCTGGGAAAAGAATAACTCATTGACACAGAGACCCACTCACCCCTGTCAACTTGGTATAATCCCAGTCTAATAACAGCCACACCGATTCGCCCATCAGTGTCATGTGCCCGTAAGCCCCACCCTCAGGACAAAACCACTCGGCTTTGTGTCTCCTGAACGTAAGTATCAGCTTGGGAAGAGTGTTTGCCTTTCCGGTGAATTCTAAACATCTCCACAAGCTTCCCGTCAGCATGGCATATTTACGGTGTAATGCATTACATCTGGGTACAGCGTTTATAAACACATAAAAACGACAATAAAAATACCCTACATTTACATAGCAGTAATGATTCATGACTGGGATAAAAAAACTGGTACGGAGCCAAAGCTTTACACCCCTGCATCCGTCTACCAGCCACTCATCCTGGACATGTTGGATGACGGCTCTCTGCAGCTTCTCCCAGGTGGCACAAGCCACGTTTCCTTCTGGAAGTCATGTGCAAATATGCCACCCAAAATGAGCAGACGTGTCCTTATCATGTTCACGACGTTTCCACTTTGCCTGTTTTTACCAAAACAGAGCCCGTGACCGTCTGGTTGCCCTGACGACCAAAGCACTCGCCTACACGGCAGCGGGGGGGTGGGTGGTGTTCCATGGGGTTTTGTGAAACTCCAAAGTCTCTGTAAGTGGCAAATGCTGAAGCAAGAGTGCCGATGACTTCATCATGCCCCCCAAGAAGGCAGGGCCGCCTCGCGAAATTCAGAAAACATGTTTTGGACAGAGTGCGGCTCTCCTCTCTGTCAGAATGTGCTGAGCAGACCGGCACTGAGCGTTTTTAATTGACGCAGGTGGCCGGCCCTAATTAACATAATTGCGCTCTCGTTGCAATCTGCACATAAAAGTGCGAGGCAGGCATGCGGAGCGTGCGGCCAGCCCCCACAGCGAACGCCGCTGCGCTTCCTCAAAGCAGAATGTTCTAGATGCTCATCACGCAGGGATCGAG
This sequence comes from Paramormyrops kingsleyae, assembly GCF_048594095.1. Lineage (NCBI taxonomy): Eukaryota > Metazoa > Chordata > Actinopteri > Osteoglossiformes > Mormyridae > Paramormyrops > Paramormyrops kingsleyae. Next base: position 15,734,674 of record NC_132810.1, read on the forward strand.
CTGTTCCCTTTAAGGAACAAAGCGACGTACGGCTCATTAAAAGTACGAGATGGGAACGTAACGGAAAACAGGTGCAAGACACAGCAGCGAGAGTGTGGCTTAGCTGGGGCCTGGTGTGACCCGCGCGTCCTCTTGGTAAACGGCGCATTACAGAGCTTAGCGGCTCTGAGAGGAGCAGGGAGCAGGGAACCTCCCAAATCCCCTCCTACTTCACCTCCACTTAAGCTGCTGCCATGTTTTCAGGGGGTCTGGGCAGGAGGCTCGTAGCAAAACTGCCTGCAGATGCTGATGCAAAATTCTGTAATAATTTCTCGGCTAAGTCGCAGCGTCGAGAGAGACCAGGGTTTTATGGGAGCAAGAAGCAGGCAGTGAGGACCATTAGCCAGTAGCCACAGACATTCACAAACAATCGAAAGACAGACTGAAAACTACAGCACATCTGCACTAAGAGTTCCCATACAACCAGGTGCAGACACTGATGAATACCTGCCCCGCTGTCTCCATCAGCAGATCTTTTGAGGACTGAAGGAAAGCTAACTGTAAAAGAGTAAAAGCTGTACTAACAGTAAAAAGCAGGCTTACACGATGATGTATGGGACCCGATTCGACATCAGCAGTGCTTGGTTAATCTCAGGAGGACTGCCAGATGACTTAGAAAGACCAGCCTTCATCCCACAGCTGATAATGGTCATGAAAGGGATGTAGGACAGAGTAAACTCATTTCAGCCGTTTAAGTCGTATCAGTATAAATTTGACTGATACAAATAAACACAACATGTACGACATCCTTGTAGAGTAATGCAACTCCAAGAGTTTGTGGTTGCACCTTTCTGTCTAACCAGGACGTGGAGGTGGGCAGCTGGTCTGCTCCGTGTTAAAAATAACCAGTTGCAACTGGGTCAAATTAGACACACTGCTGCTTTTGCAGGGTCCGGCCCGCACATGTGCAGCTCCTGTTAGCGTGCTGAGCGATGGCTCCAAACGGGCTGCGGAGTGAACGCAGAGGAGCGCACTCTCGCTCATTAGCACAGACGCTAACAGGAAGTGTGCTATCACACGTAACATGCTATCACACGTAACATGCTATCACACGTAACATGCTATCACATGTTGCTGCCTTCGTTTTGTAGTGGCAAAAACTACTAATATTTCCTGGTATTACCATGACCATCTCTTCCCTCCCCTTTAATAGGCCGATTTGTAAGTCGATGCATTAACCCTCATGTGAGTCAATGAAGGGCTTTGGGCGTTTTGTGCAATACCAATCAAAGATGATATTCTGACCATGTGTCTTCAGGGCAATGGGCTACGTTCATCTTGCGATGTGGATGGTTCCACAGTCTCATGGTCACACAAATATAGGACATCCTTCCTGAGGACAAGCTCTCTATGCTGAATCCCCTGCTAGATTTATGCATCGTTACTAATTGATTTTATTGCAGCAGGAAGAACAAAATAACAGTAAAAAAAAGCCACGGACATGTGTTTAACACATAAGGAGACGTTATTGTTTATAGAATAACTTAACCTGCAATGTGGAATCAACGTCTCACCATAAATTTTTATATTCACTTATCTGGAAGATGCCACAGATCAGTGCTTGCATATATTATTTCAGTAGATACTAAAATCACCAGTGTATGCAAATGTCTTTATCTGCAGTATCAGGGAATTCCATGAAAGGGGCCGTAATGTCATTTTGGAAAATTATAGTTGACAAGGCACATTTTCACTGCTTGGGAATAGATTGTGAGTTCATAGGGTATCCATGAGCAGTGGATGGTGATGCGTTTGGCCTTTTCAGGTGAAGTATACAAGCCTACTGTCCTTGACGATGGGGCAGTGGGTCTGTGGACAGGAGATGTTTCTTTCTTAAAAAGGCGTGCCTTTAGGAAATGGATTTTAAAGGACCTGCACAAACGGATTTGTTCCGGTGGACTTGTGTCCAGGCCTCCTGCTTCCAGCACACATGCAGAAGAACTCAATGTGTCGACTTATTTTCCAGGATGCATTTGGGGCTGGAGTCGTCTCTCCCACGTAAGGTTCGGCGATGAGGAGAGCAGAGGAGCACGTTGATTTCCCCGGAGTGTTCCGGCAAGGACACCTTCGGCGTAAACATCCTCCCAACTCATGCAAATGCACCGGGAAGGCTGCGTCCTGCTGGAAGTTGGTTAAATTAGGTATGCTTGTTATGGACGTGCATGATGTAGGATGGATGATCCGCAGTGGCACAGGTGTGGGCCAATTATAATCAACCAAACACAAAGGCTGGGAACAAGAAGTCGCAGGTGAGGGTCGTAATCACGAAGGACTCAAACACTAGGAAAGGGGTGACCAGCGACACCTGCTGGTCAGACAGGGATAGATCCTGATGATGCCACATTGCATGCACCGTGTGGTAACGAGCGATGCTCACAGTTTGAAGTACCTCTGGGCCAAACTGGATTCTCCTCCATGACAGACGACAAGCCCAGGTTGCTGATGGCCTGACCATCTGCAACCAGTGGCAAAAGGTACAGGAGACTCACTTGCATTATTCAATTGGGCTTGTTTATACACTAAGATCCTTCCTTAAAGTGTCTGAAAGCACTTCAGAAAATACATGTCAGAGGAATCCATCATGAGGAAGATCCCAACCCTGTGCTGCCTAGTGTCTATGCTTTTAAAGCCTAGTGTGGCATAAGAGCGTCGAAGAATGGAAGAGACGGACCCCCATCATAGGTAAGGGACAAAGAAAATCTCATGGGGGTGGGGGTCCATGCTGGATGATTATCGTACCAGGTCGTGACACATCGGTATCCAGGGCTGCAAATGCTTCGGGAAACATTACGGAGAATTCTTGCATTTGCTGAGGCATGTAAATAGCAGCTTGGGAAGGGGATGGCGTCCATGTGAGGCCTGCACTTCTCCAGCGTCGCACCGCTATGACATTCTGCTCGTGCACCAGCTGACTGCAGCTGCGATCGTGACAAAGACAGCCGCAGTGTTTATTAGCCCCAGAGGCTGCCGGACATTAATAAACAGACACTGAAAGCCTGCTCAATACTTTCTTATCATTTATTTAATTATTCTGCAGAGACTCCTTCGTGGCATACAGGGTTTGGATGCCATAGGGCTATTGGATCTCCATGCTACATGCGTGCGTGGCGGTGCTTCGATGTGGGGATGTGTGCGCGGCAGCGCCTCGATGTGGGGATGTGTGCGCGGCAGCGCCTCGATGTGGGGATGTGTGCGCGGCAGCGCCTCGATGTGGGGATGTGTGCGTGGCAGCGGCTCGATGTGGGGATGTGTGCATGGCAGCGACTCGATGAGGGATGTGTGCGCGGCAGCGGCTCGATGTGGGGATGTGTGCGCGGCAGCGCCTCGATGTGGGGATGTGTGCGCGGCAGCGCCTCGATGTGGGGATGTGTGCATGGCAGCGCCTCGATGTGGGGATGTGTGCATGGCAGCGACTCGATGAGGGATGTGTGCGCGGCAGTGCCTCGATGTGGGGATGTGTTTGTGGCGATGGCACGATGTGGGTAGGTTCATGTGTGGCAGGGCCTCGATGTGGGGAGGTGCGTGCGTGGTGGTGCTTTGATATATGGACATGCTTGTGCATTTGCATGTACATGCGTCTTTGGTATGGCCAGCGTCTCTGCTCCTGACCTTTGGCCGTGCTCGCGGAGAAGTCCAGCAAAGTCAGGACCACGAGTGGAAAATCATGGGCTCGTGTTTCAACCCCAACCCCCCCCCCACCCCATCGAATCGTTTCTCCTAATAACGCCAAACACCATCTCGCCTCCTGTCAGTTATCTGACATGATTTCGCCGCAGTCCTGTTTCAGGCTGCACCATTGTTAGTGAAACACACGCAGCATGATGAACAACTTCCCCTTCCCGTCCGCCGCAGCTGCGTCCCGCTCCCCGCGTCCTCGGCGCAGTAAATCAGCCCTTTGTACTCCAGGAGGATCCAATCAGCTGCAGGTGTGGGCCTGCTGGGCCCGGCCTGGGATTAGGTAGCCCGCGCTGGATACCAGATCGCGGGGGCCCGGCCGGGGCGGCGCTGGGAGCACATGCAGCCCGGCTCTCCTGGACCGAGCGAAGGAAAAAGCGCTGATGAAATGTGGCACGGGACCACGGAATGCAACGTCAAGCTTCCACATCTGCAGGAAAGAAGAAACCAGTCCCTAATTTTACAATGATGATGTCAGTGCTTGTACATGACAGTGGAGACCATGTGCCAAGCTCTCACTCCCTCTCTCGCTCTCCCCTTCTCTCTCTCTCTCTGTCTTTCTTTCTTTCCCTCTCTTCCCTTCTGCTTTCATACATTTTTCTTCCTCCTGTGAAGTTGGGGGGGGGGGGGGGTTCGGATGTATTACTGCACTCAGCTCAGTCCTTCAACTCACCAGGGAGGACATTAACTGTATTTTCATACTGGGGGAAAAAACGAGAGCTGGTAATTACAATTTTAGAGAAAATTACTCAGATTTCTGTGTATATTCTTATGAAAGGACAGGTGTGCCTCCCTGATTATACAGACTGGCCAGAAAATCTGAAATCAGAGTTAAAAACAATAAAGGTTTTTTCCCCTCTGAGGTCCTGTACTTAGATTATCAAAGTTAATATGAAGGTATGATTATAAAAGGTGGTCTGGACTCCCACGGCCTGTGCAGCATCGCCCAGGAACAAATCGGGGGTCTTGCAGAGTTCTCTTTGTGAGTCTTTGCTCCTGGTCTCCCATGACCTGTGGCAGAAAGGCCAGACCTCTGCCTCTTCATCTTCATCCTCATCCCCCACTCCACCATGACAGCAGTTTGGTGTATCAGTTTAAGGCCTCGAAAGTGAGTTCCCTCACAGGTGGCGATTACAGACAGTGTTTTATCGACATTTAGATCAGTCGAATCTAATATAATACGATTCCCAAAGGACATGATGAATCATTAAGTTTTAGCTCTGCAGGTGTATCAGAAATGTCTCTCTTTTATTGTCATTTAAATTACAAAAAGCTGCAAGACATTTTGGCTTCTGGGTGAGTCGTCTTTTCCCAGGAAGGGGTCGGGAGGGGGGGGGGGGGGGGGGGGTGACTCCCCCAGATAAAGCGTGTGGCTCATGCAGCTTCAGCATAGTGCCTTCATCCTCGGCTCAGGGTTTCCTCCACATTTACATTTCGGAATCTACACTACAGAGAGACTCCATGTTAAACAGGCATCAGACACACACACAGGCGCACACACACACACACACACACACACACATGTGCGCACTCTTCCAAACGGCCTGCAAATGGAATCCGTCTGCCACACGGAAACATTTGAAAGTCCAGCCCTAGAGCTGATTTCCACCCGGATCGGGGGCCAAGGCCGGCAAGGGAAGCCGGCTCACACACTCTGGTCGCTCACCACAAATGTAGCCATAGCCCGGCCAGCGGATCCTCCACATCTGCACACCACACCGCCGGGGCCGGGCGGGGGGGCACTCCACTCTCGGACATGTGGTTTGGGATGTGACACTTTTCAGTATTTATTGGGGCTGCGATGAGGAGAAAACTTCAAAAACAGGCTCCAGCGAACAGGAAAAAAATGGAAGAAAGTGGTAGCAGGTCATCCTGAGACCTGCAGGGGGAGCAGATGATATAAGGGGTGACGTACAAGCCGGCATCACCTTCATGGTCCACAGACGCTGCAGATAGAGCGTTGCCAACTCTCTGGCGTGACACTCACACTTTCAGACGTTCATGCTCACGCAAGAAGTGTTCATGCAAACTGATATTATTCCATTATAAATGTAAAATTTGCTACATCACAGCATTGGGGCAGTTTGCAAACACTACAGACTATTTACAAGGTAAAGAAAACGTTTCATACATGTAAATGCATGTGCATGTGTGTGCAGACTTGTCTTGGATTGAAAAGCCAGTCAGCTGACCAAAGTTGGCGGCCCTGGATCTGCCGCTAATGGCTAACACCATCATACATGCTAATGTTAACTAAAGGTACTTAGTACAGGTAAGGAACCTTCTAAAGCAGAGCTAGTGCATTGTTTCTTCGGTCTGTTTATTAGTTTGATTATATACATATTTACTATTCACAGATAATCAAGCAGCAGGTATAGAATCATTGAACCCTACTGTCTGTTTTGACCAATATACTTATATGGAAAAAATAAGTATTTAATAAGAACATGACGGTTTTTTTTAAGAAGCACTAGTTTCAGGCAGCTTTAAGGCCCACAAAGACCTGGACTGGCACAGAACAACAGAGACAGACAGCTAGACCCTGAGGCTGGGGTCCATCCAGCTTCTCTAAGTATTTCGAAGACTGTTTCGATCCCCCTGATCGGCCCAAGTCTGGACCCAAATTCCAACAGATGCCGTATTCTGCAGTGCCGAGAGCATCCGATCTGCTCGTGTTCACTGTTCGGTCACGGTCACCTTATTTGGAGGCCCGCTGTGCACCCAGAACGCCATGATTAAAGCATTAAGTCATTTATTGTAGCACAAACGGGCAGAATAATTGGTCACCTTACATCATAGCCATTCATCTGCATACCTATATATAAACTGCGGGGTTGGGGGGAGGGGGATCAAACACACCCCCCAAGTGAACATCTGGCTTATATTTAGTGTAATTGCTATTTTTCAAGTTACAGTCATCTGTTATTGTAAGGCTGAGGTTGTCAGTCACCGGGCCAGTAGGAGAAAGTCTGTCTTCCCAAATCACTGGTCCGACAGAAGCAGGTGGACCGGTTTGGTTTCCCCCAGACGTTCAAAGCGGAGGGCAGCCCAGCAAATGTCCGGGCCAGTGTCAAGACGCGACTCAACGTTAGGGGACACAGCATGAGGGGTGGAGTGTGGAGGACAGGCTAATAGCTAATCGCTAATAAAGGCCTCTAACTGGACAGTCCGCAGCTGCCATATTAATTTCTCATTTAAGTGGCAATGATAAATATATTGACTAGTTACTGCAGTAAAATCTGTGTGCTGTCCCTGAAAAACAAGCCAGCATCGATGTTGAGTTAATTTCAGGAAAATGTCCACCTCCTCTGATCTCACCTTTTTTGCCCCCCAGCATTCAGGATAAACGGTCTGCGCCAGGAAGTTAAGGAGCCATTTTGTTTTCAGCGAATAGCTCCAAATGGTAAACAAATCCGTAAGAGCTCAAAGCGGAGCGTTCGATCGTTCCAGCTCTCCTGATTTCCAGGGCTTCGATTCCGGGGCTTATCGTGGCGTTTCCAGGAGACCTCTGAACCCTGCAGCATCTGCTGGCTAAATCATGGCTCAAGGACTTGGAAACATCTCACCCAGTGGGGTCTGTTTTCACTCAAACGCGCCGAGAAGCACCTTGGAATCTCCTCTTTTCAGCTCCAACTGCAACAATCGGAAAGTGGGTTTGACCAATTACCCTTGTATATCCTGCAGACGTAACGCTGCACTCCGGGTTAATCTATACAATGGCCATGTGCTAACGACTGTATATAATTAGTCAGTTATGTTTTTTCTTTATATATTTAGTACTTCAGTAGTCCCCCTTGTTTTTCTTGGTCCCATCCAGCTGGCAGTGTCTAAGAGAATTACAAAAATATTTTCTAAAATTCTTTGCAAAACTTTGAACAAGCCATCCAAGATTCACAGGACATCAACCTGCACGCAGTTATTCTCGCTGCAGTCAAAGAAATTGCACAAAACACCTCCCTGGGGGCGAAAAATGGACTTTTGTTGGTACCCATGGAGCAGTTAAGCATGATCCCCTTTGCTCAGGGTACCTGCGGACTCACACGCATCCCACTCAGACCACTGCGGCCTTTCACAATAGCTGGAGTGGGGGGATGGATGCAGAGTGGGCCCGCTCTGCACCTCTGAGTGCCGGGCCCCCACACTCATTAAGCCAAGTGGCTGTTTGTGATGACTCCATATGCCACAGGAGATTTACAAGCACCTACTTTTAAGTGATGTGTCCTAAGTGATGTGTCCTATAACAATATAATATGATCAACAGGACTGCAGACTGCTAAAGAGTGGCCCTCAGAAGCAAAAATAAGGCCTGGCAGCCTAAAGCCAGTGGCCAGGATGAACACGGGGAGTGATTACAGTGCCTGTGAGGCCTAAAGCCAGTGGCCAGGATGAACGCGGGGAGCGATTACGGTGCCTGTGAGGCCTAAAGCCAGTGGCCAGGGTGAGGATGAACGCGGGGAGCGATTACGGTGCCTGTGAGGCCTAAAGCCAGTGGCCAGGACGAGGATGAACGCGGGGAGCGATTACGGTGCCTTTACGGCCTAAAGCCAGTGGCCAGGATGAGGATGAACGAGGGGAGCGATTACGGTGCCTGTGAGGCCTAAAGCCAGTGGCCAGGGTGAGGATGAACGCGGGGAGCGATTACGGTGCCTGTGAGGCCTAAAGCCAGTGGCCAGGATGAAGATGAACGCGGGGAGCGATTACGGTGCCTGTGAGGCCTAAAGCCAGTGGCCAGGGTGAGGATGAACGCGGGGAGCGATTACGGTGCCTCTGAGGCCTAAAGCCAGTGGCCAGGATGAAGATGAACGCGGGGAGCGATTACGGTGCCTGTGAGGCCTAAAGCCAGTGGCCAGGATGAGGATGAACGCGGGGAGCGATTACGGTGCCTGTGAGGCCTAAAGCCAGTGGCCAGGATGAAGATGAACGTGGGGAGCGATTGCCGTGCCTGTGCAGCCCCCGCCCATCCACACCATCCAGCCTTTCAGCGCTCTGTAAATTATAGAGACCATGTGTGCTGTTGTTTTGCAGGATGTCTTACTGGTTTAACTGAATTCCATTTGTCCATGTAAGTGGTACTAATAATGTCCTGCCAAGATTTTTTCTTCCCCAACATCTCCTGGACGGTTGGGTACGGAGACGGCAAAGCTGTTTTCATTCTGCCATGAAAATCCAGCTGCTTCAGAGAGCAACACATGAGACAAAAAGAGGAACTGGGATGTTCTGAGTGGACAACCGTAACTCTTTGAATGTACTGGATGACCGTAATTGATGGAATCTATCAAACAGACTTGATTGAATATTTGTAAGGGGATAATTGATAACAAGATTCAAATGATTTAAGAGTGTTCTTCTCCGGTTAAAGGTGTTCTGATTTGACTCTGGTTCTGGTTCTTCTCCATTCCATTAGGGTTTTTTTTTTTTTTTTTTGGGGGGGGGGGGTCTTCCTAATCACTCCAAACCCCTCCTTCGTCACATGCTAAGGGCTTGTAGCACACTCAAGATGTACTGATCTGCATTCAGAACAACAGTCCCTTAACTAGCCCCCCCCCCCCCCCCCCCCCCAAAGCCCTTAAGCATCTGTGCCTCGGGGCTCACCTGCATCCTGGCACCGGGATTATGGGATGTCCCCTGGGGGAGGCACCTGCTTAGCTTTCAGCTTTAACTACCGGCAGCTGAGGAAGCGATCTGCACCTTTAGTGAAAGTCTGGGAGAGATGGGAATGAAGACAGAAGGATGTGGGAGACGCGAATCAGAAAGCCCCCCAGACGGGTGTCCTCCATCGGAATACGCGGGCAGAGCAGGGGCGAGCGGCACGTCCGGACTGCACTTGGATTCAGTGTAACAGACCTTGGTGAGTCTGGTGTTTGGGGCAGGTTGCTACCCCACTGCACCCTGCCTGCGACCTCCTACGATCCCCCTGATCCCAGGCTGCATCCCGCACTCCATCCGGTCCTCCGGTGGCTCCGCCCTGCTCTTGCAGATGCTGAGAGACGTGTCGGGCCGCAGCGAGAGTGGGGAGCAGATGGCAAACACATTTTGTGCATCATTTGTAAATTATTTCAAAATCTATTTATCTATTCCGGCGAGATCGCTGGAATGTGCATCTGCATTTTTATGTAATGGTTTCCATGTTGGGCTGCAGAGGCGGCCTGGGGGATTCGGGGGGAAAGTACAGAAAGTAAAGCAGCGCGAGAAGCGTCCTGTCAGAGACGTGCTATAGTGCCACTGTGAAGCGTCATCAGACTGCTGGGGGAAGCGCCGGCCTATCGCAGTGAATTACCGTATTTAATGTATATCACAGCTTCCCCGTAAGTGCCGCCCAGCACCAGAGTATAACTAATGAGAGAGCTGTACAGGGCTGGGGGGGGGTTATGTATTTAGTACATTGTGGGGACCAAAACCTGTTATTTTGACATTGTGGGGATTGTGATCAAAAAACTAAAATAGCCAAAAGTCTTGTGTTTTGTTTGGTTACGTATGGTTAAGGTTAGGGCTGGGCAGGGGCTAAGGTCGTCATTGTTGGGATTAGGGATTTTCCCATAGAAATGAATGGATGGCCCCCACAGACATATGAATACAAACATGTGTACGTCTGTGTGTCGAGCTGGCCATCCTGTCTCAGTCTCTCGCTCCCGCTCCCGCTCCCGTACAGCAGGTCTTCTGTTCCACGCCGCTGGTGCCCCATGAGCGCCGGCCCCTGTCCTGCCCATATCTATGGCAGCTGGAGGATTTCTCCAGAACCAAGCCAGACGGGCTGTGACCTCCCTCGGAAAGTGGACTTTGCCACCCGGGGGGCAACGACTGGTGCAGAAGACGAGGGTGGGGGTCAACCTCCATTATGCGAGGCTTCCGATGCACGTGGCGACGGGGAGAATCAGCAGATCTTTAACTGATATCCCAGGTCCACGTCCATTGCTTGTCAGGGTGACTTCGCTGTGATGGCGGAGATTCCCAGGCTGGATGCATATCACCCCAAAAACATCCAAAAACAAAATCCTATATATAGCGAGTTTATAGGGCATATAAACGCGATGTTTGCCTGAGGACCACTGTTCCTCGCTCTTTGCTCACTTTCAGGTGTTTCTGCTCTGCTTTTTACGACCCCCCCGAGCTTTCCCGGGAACGGAAGCAGAATGCCGGACGGGTTGTTCTCCGTCGGGAGCGGCAGACGTGTCCAAACGCTTCGTGGGAATCCTCGCCTCATCTCGGGTCAGCACCATCCCCTCAGAAATGAAGGGCTCCTGCATGAATAAATCCTCACTGTTTGCACAAGTAGCCCTCAGCATGGCTGTAAAATGCCTTTAAAGCATTATTCATTTATAAAAATAATGGGGGGGGCAATAATCGGAGGGAGGGGGGTGAGGGGGAGGGACAGGTGCTATGTGTATTTCAGTAAGCAGGAGTACCCTCTGAAGTTCCCCAGCTCCCAGGACGGACCCTGCCGTCCCACTGAGAACACCCACCCCCACCCCCGTGGGTAAGTGTGGAGACACTCTGGCACCATCGCCACCCCCCCTCATGTCCCCCGCTGCTCCGCGTTCTCCGTGGAGACGACAGGTCTCACACCAGGCAGGAAGGAGCTCACATTCACTTACTTAGTCATTAGACTTAGTTAAGTGACGCCAGCAATTTAATTAACCTTTTTGCGGTCTTTCACAGGGACGGTGGTCCGCGGGTGATGACATGTTCATTAAGAGACGGGGAATGACATCATAGTCGTTAAAACGGCCGTATCCTTTACATGAGATCACCCAGGGCATGCTGGGAATGAATTAGCCATGAGTTCATTAGTTGGGCTCGAGAAAACAAGCTGAACGGCACTAAAAACATGACAGGACACACAAACTGAAGAATGACAGCTTAAAAACATGCCATCAAAAACAGATTGTTCTATTAATTTCACCACTTAATACAGAAACTGTTACACTGTTAGATTTGCAGTCATGACAATACACATCTTTTCACTTTAGCCAGGAAAAAAATGATTATGAAAAGACGGTATAACAGAACTGTAGCAAAAATAATGTTGTGAGTGAAACGGCATACAAGAGTAAAACAGGGGCCTCTGAGGCGGAGGGCAGAGGGGCCTCTGAGGCGGAGGGCAGAGGGGCCTCTGAGGCGGAGGGCACAGGGGCCTCTGAGGCGGAGGGCAGAGGGGCCTCTGAGGCGGAGGGCACAGGGGCCATGTAGACATTCTTCATGCCAAATAGCCGATCCTGGGAGGTATGCTCTCCGCACTTAATGTCTGCTTCCACACTGCCAAAATAGTCTTTCTAAAGTACATGTTGCCATCTCTGTAAAACACTGCTCTTCAGGGAGAGACACACATTTTTTTAAACTACCAGGAGTCGACGGAACATGATAGAAGCCAATGGTCTAATCGGTTCCATATCAGAGGTCCAACTCGACCGGCCAGACCCACCGCCCACGTTTCCTCCATGTCAGGGAACGGCAAAGCAGTTTTTCAAACAGACAATCGCAGAAAACAATGACATCACATATTGATTTAAGAAGAAACATTCAGGATCCTGAACAGGAAAGGGCATCAAACAAGCGCAGCTTCCGTTTCGTTTATTGCATTCAGACAAATAGCACTTAAGCTGGTTGGTATGTAGGGATAATCTGCGAGAGGCAACTATTCCATCACAGAGACGCAGTAGGCAGTACAAGTGAAGCTTATATCGACTCATCGGACATTAACTGAGCTGATAAATAGTTTTTTTTGACTGATCTAAATCTTTGACCGTCCCCATTTTCCATTCAAAATCCAGTGGCGCCCCCTATAAAGGAATGTATAATAAAACAGGCCGGGCATGTCCATCACGGTCTAGGGCAGGGACCTCACATCTCCAGGTGTATATAACCATGCTCCTGCCCTCTGATGTCGACATGGGCACCACTTCAGTCCCCAAATCTATGCATAATTAGCAGGTGGCTTTAATTTCAATGTAATCAAGCCATTTTTGGCTTACCCATAATGCTCCATACCTATAAATTCGTGCAAGTCCGATGATTTCCCCTGGTACAGTAAGGCAAATCAAAGGTGCTGAAAGACGATTATATCCTTAGTTACGGAGGAACCGTGGAGCCATCAGGAACGAATAAATGCAGAGCGATACTTTAATTTGCAATTACTTACAACAAATTAAAATAAAAATATTTCAGAGCTGCTGACCACCCATTTTTGATTGGATCCACATGGTATCAGAAGAAAAGCACCTCGCTTGATATTCCCAAACCCCCCCCCCCCCCACCGATCGCACGGGAACCTTCGGTAGAATACCGTGGTCAAATTGGGTGGCGGGGAGAAGGGCGGAGTACAGAACACTCTGGAAAAAAGGGAGTCGGAGCCATGGTCCTGGGTGGGGGACAAACCCGTGCTACCTTACCCAGGCGTTGAGGCCCTCGGGGGCTGGGCCCCTGCCCTCACGCCAGAGCAGCTGTGACCCCCGTCTCCGTCAGAACCCCACGGTCACTCCGGGCCCCTGTAAGCCCGACCCCCCTCCCATCATCCCTGAATGCCGGGAGTCAGCGGCGGGAACAAGTCTGATTCGATTAAACGATACAAAAGTAAAACAATGAAGGAGACGAGGGCAGAGTTCCTGGGTCAGCCTGAGAAAGGGCTCGCACTCAGGATATATGTGGAGCTGTACTGCTGCGGCGGGGGCTGTTTCTGCTCAAACCCGGCGCGAGACGGGAGCTTTCCCTGCTTAAATCGTTACTCTGTTTAATTTGATTAGAATGGCTCTAATGGGAGCCAGGGCTGAATATTCCTAATCAAATCAGAGTAGGTCCCATCCGGTCTGGGCCCTGCAATAGTGGAGGATTGAACAGTGCTGAACCGCGGTTAATAAAGGTGTGTGTGGGGGGGGGGGGGCGATAGGTTATGTTCACGTTCATTGAGCTACCGGACAGTCCCTGTCTGCTGATTGGCTGGTGTGGTCTGAAGGCGGGAGGATGTGCAAATTTCCAGAGGAAAACGGTAACGAATAACGCATGTGACAGAAGAGGATTTTTATCCATTTATTCACAAGTCCAGCGCCATTAGAGGAGTGAAAGGGAAACAGCAGGGAGCCCCTCCGCATAACCAACTCCTCAAAACATCAGAAATAAAAAAGATACAAGATGTGGGTTTCTGTGATCTTTTGCCTTTTTGTCTGAAGGAGTAAAGCCAGAGTAAAACTGGAGTAAAGCCAGAGTAAAGCCAGAGTAAAGAGTAGTGCTGTCAGAACTGGACCATGGGGGTCACATCCTGCCTGGTGTGTTGACCAGTTTGGCCAGCAATTTTGGATTTTTCTCTTTTAATGGATAACATAAGACAGGCTGATCATTTCATGCCCCTCCACCTCCTCCCAGAACATGGAGGCCAAGCCCTCACTTCCCACAGCCTCCGCACCCCCTGCACGTAAACAAGCGCCCAGATACGGAAGACAATAAAACGTCGTTATTTCCTCTCAGCCGTAAACGAGGCAATAAAAACGAGGGCGTTTTGAGCGATGGAAAGGCGTCAGAGAGAGTGGCCATGTTTGGACTGTGGCATGTGTGCGTGCGTGTCTGTGTGTGCATGTCTATGTGTATGTGCTTTTGCCTGGATGATCTTAATAGGCCATTGACATGCACACCACGTGGACTTGGATGCTTTGCTCTCTGATGCAATCCCTCAAGCGTGCCGGACAAGATGAGGAATTTGCTTTTTTGGAAAATTGTGTGTTATTCCCGAGAAAAGATCTCCATTCTCTGCAACATCTCAAAAGGCCATAGCACAGCCAGGGCGCCCACAGAAAGTGCCAGACAGCTAAAAGCATTAATATCACAGGAAGGACTGGAGATTCCCTGTTTAAAAGTAAGAAAGTAGTTTTGGAAGTGATACTCGTGTCTACAGCAGGGCATGGGAGTTCCAGCAGAATGAGGTCACCAGTACACCATGAGGGCACCATGATGACACTGTCCCCATTTCGTCATGTCAGCTTATGAGTTCCTAAGATAACAAAGACAGCAGTGATGCTTCAGCGATGTGTCACGGCTGCACTTGGGGGCGCCTTCTGCTATCGGCCATCGTCACATGTGCTTCTCATTTACTAGCGACACGGCTGCCTGCGTTTGTTGGCCTCTGATCCCTGACCGATGGTGGTGCTCGTTTATTTATTTAATTATTTGTTTGATTTGCACGTCTTCCTCTTTCTTTTGGGGGGGGGGGGTGTAGCCACCCTGCTGAGCTAAATAGAGTTTTACAGTTTTTGGTTAAAATGGCGTAACATTTTACGAGGTGAGACACGGAGCCCACTCTGTACCTAAGTGGGAGCCCCCCCCTCCCCTACATGTCCCCGCTGGATGATGCGGCATGTTCTCCAGGAATGCACCATGCTCTGTGTGACAACAGCCTTCTGTGAACAGGAGCACCAAGAGCGGATCCTTCACGTGACATGGGGTGGCCTTCTGCACGCTTAGGGTGTTTCTCTGTCGTCGAGGCCTAGGCTGGCCCAAGTGGAGGCCATGGGTCTTCATGGGCATTTAAAGAGGATGCAGCCCTAGCACACACCCTCTCACTCTCTCTCACCCTCTCACACATTCTCTCACACTCTTCTATAGCACTCATACTCTGTCACACTCTCTCCCACTGTCTTGCATTCTCTCTTGCAATCTCTTGCACACCCTCTCAGTTCCAAGAGATTAAAATAATAATTCTTTCTTCCATATCTCCTCTGAGCTTGTCTCACTTTGACGGGAAGCTGAATTTGCTTCTAAATTCGATCCCATTCAGCTTTGCTGCTTGACCTCGGTCAGCCCCCCCAGGTGCTGGGCGACCACTGAAGGCTGAGGGGGTTAACCTTCCTCAATCTGTCGGCAGGGCCTCACTTATGACCCCCAAACCTAGAAACCAGTGGCGTGTGACGTGTGAGAACAGAATGGCAGCACTCTCACCAAATGACTGACTGACTCAGCTGGGAAATGCCCCATTTTGAATTTTATGTGTTTGTTTAGAATAAACTTGATTTTTGGTTTTATATGAAAGCTGTCACAATGAGATGTATGTATGCGTAGCATTTGTTAAAGGGGGCTGTTAGTCCACAGAACGACTTTGGTCATATGTATGCATGCTGAGCTGACCTCCACCTGTAACACGCCAGTGTGTCGGAGAGCAGCGGTAACATGATAACAGCACGGATCGGCCCTCTTAGCGTGATCTTATGCCTACCATCAGTCAGCAGCTATTAGCACGGTGCACGCGTGACCAGGCCCGGCCCGGCCCGGGGAATTCGATTCAGGTGCTGCCCTGCTCACCGCGGGGGCTGCCGTCGATTCCAAATAAATCTCAGGTTTCATCATGCCTTCAAAGGTCCGCCCCCAGTACGCAACGGGAGCCACCCCCCCCCCCCCCCGCAAAAGAAATGGATTATGTTGCAGGGGTTAACGAGGCCTACTCTGCAGCCTCCCCCGCCCAGACTCCCGAATCATTCCGGAAATGAAATTAGGGTGCTGGTGGGGGGGCTTGTTCTGTTCGGACCGCATCCGAGGCGCCCCAGGAAGCGTGTAAACGCGCAGGCCCAGGGCACTGCAGCACACTACTATAACGGCCTTTTGTTGGTGCAGCATGGGGAGTATTGATGTCATGTGTAAAGTTTACGCCATGTGTAACGTAATAACGGGGGTCAGGCCACCGCGGGACACAGAACGAACAAGAGAAATAATGTGATTTACATCCTGACTGCAGATAACGACACACCAATCTAAATGGAAGTTTATAGTGCTTGTAAAACAGTGTTGGGGTCACCTTCCGCCTCGCTCGGAGGACACGGACATCGCAGATATGGTGGTGGGTCGAAATAAAAAAACCCAAAATCAAGCATTAGTGGGAATCCAACACTAAGGAATGGAGTGAGCAGGTCTCACTGAAGAGGACCGGAGTGAGCAGGTCTCACTGAAGAGGACCGGAGTGAGCAGGTCTCACTGAAGAGGACCGGAGTGAGCAGGTCTCACTGAAGAGGACCGGAGTGAGCAGGTCTCACTGAAGCGGACCGGAGTGAGTAGGTCTCACTGAAGAGGACCGGAGTGAGCAGGTCTCACTGAAGCGGACCGGAGTGAGCAGGTCTCACTGAAGAGGAACGGAGTGAGCAGGTCTCACTGAAGCGGACCGGAGTGAGCAGGTCTCACTGAAGAGGACCGGAGTGAGCAGGTCTCACTGAAGCGGACCGGGGCTGGCCACTGTATTTCTCTGGCACCTTCTAGTAGGACTACGTGGTGACATCCTGCAGGTTACCAGGACATCCACATGCCTGCAGAACTTCTCCCACTGGCTGCACCAGTGACGTCCATATCTTCCAGGGGGGGGGGGCTTAATTCCTTTGTGACAGAAAGGGCAATGGCCCCTAGGCTGGTCCAGATGGAGCAGAGCGAAGCCACACGAGCTGGTGGAGAGAGGGGGCTGGACAAACACTAGACCAGGATTAGATCCAAAATTTGACCCACCTGCCAATCACAAATTGCTAAAATTGACTGCAGGTTTCCACAGCAGGCAGGAGTCAAGAATCTGGTCGAGCAGTTGGCATGTGACCGGCGGTGTGTCTAGACTGAAAGAGCACAGCACCTTTAAACCGTGACCTGCCCCCTAATCACCAATAAAAACTAATCTGCTCTTTTCTGAACTTTTGAAAGGGAAAGATGATGTTATGGAGAAAAGGAAAACACAGATCTGCACCAGCATTTTTTAATGAATAGTTATACAGAGTGTGGCCCAGGGAAAGCCTGCTGATAGACATACACATCTGCAAAGCTATCTGCCTACTGAATTGCCGCATTTTATGGAATTAATGTTCTCCATTCTGAACACTGAAGCTTCTTAAAAGCAGAGGAGGCCATGTAGGATGTTCTCCACGCTGATGTAACATGCTAACGGCTATTTTACCTGAAGACAAAGGGTCCCAAAAGGTCCCGTTAGCAACTTAGCTGGACCCAATCAGTTGCATGGTTTTTAACCATGCAAGTTGCTAATATAGTTAGCGCCTATGCTTTAGGGAAACGCACCCTAGGTCACCTTTCCCATTCATAAAGCATTTGTATGGTGTAAACTAGCAGGATCCAAATAGCATTCAGTTCTCCTGTCCCACAAACATCGGGAGACCAGGATGCCCATGTTTCAGATTCGATCAGATGCCTCTGAGTTCATCAGCACGTTGGAATAACAAGCCCAGAGCTATTGTGGTTACGATGCTAATTTATATGTTTCTGAGCTTTTTTCCAAAATATGAAACCTCCGTACTTCAGATAAACCATGTACAGGAAGGCTGTGCATGGATGGAGAGGTTTCCAGCAGCAGGGAACCCGGAGAGAGGCTGATCCTGACTTATTAGTCTAAAAGTGCCGTTACCTTTGCTCTGAGGGAGACAGTCGCACAGAGGAGCCTCCGCCACGTCCTTAATGGCGCTGACTGATCCGGCCTGAGAGTCACAGCTGATGTGCATTAACACCAAAGTCAGAATTAAAGGATCCAACACACTTATTAGACGTTTTTTTTTTTGTGCTCGCATCTCGTTGCGAGGGTGAGTCACAGGCCGTCGTTCAGAATCCCACACTTTCACAGGACGAGCCTGGAAGCCGCGCAGAATTCCATTAATTTTACATAGTCTCAGCGGAGCGCAGAAACCAAACATTTATGCGTAATTCAAACCTCTCGATCCTCCTCTTCCCAGAGTTCTTGGCTGCGAGTTTCTAACATGATCAGGCTGAATGGATCCCAACACGTACATGCAAACGCAGGCCGTGTTACACATTTAATAGGACGAGGTGAGTGCTTGTTAAAAAAAAAAGTATGCGATTCCAGAAGCTTCTGAAGGAGTCAGAAAAGTGTCCCAGACCAGTGAGCCTGGAGCCTGATTAACATTTCGATTAGCCTGGCTAATTTCTGCATGGCCGCCTCGCCCAGCTGATTGTGGCTCATTTTGCTCTCTGTGTGTGTTCCTGATTCGGAGTCCCTGCTGTTTATCAGTGTGATATGTCAGATGCAGGTGGACGGAGTGATTACGGCCCCAGGACCAAGTTTCCTGCCCACGCAAGCACCCGGTTCCGTTCACATCCAATAACATGCAGAGGCAGCACCGCCCGTGATCCCGCCCTGCCCTTACGTTCACTGGGGGGGGGGGGGTCACGCCGGCTGCCGAGACGGACCACAGTTTGCTTGCTACCGTTGGCGTGGAGCCTGTATTTACATGTGACACCTGGAACGTGTTCTAGAAGTTCTTAGTTCATATGGGATGTCCCGCAGAGAACCAAAGCCACCTGGGGGAACTTGGGCACTGAGACATCGCTGAGTTGTCATGGTAACCTGGGATGTATGATTTGCGGACGTATGATCCAGCAGGTTGGGGTCACGGTCGCCCGTCAGGCTCTTCAAATGCCAGGTGTGTGCACGGTTCCTCACATGTGTCCTGGTTCTGCTGTTCGAGGATGTTCTGGATCCCTTCAGAAGACAGAGGACTGAACACCACACGCCTGCTTTTCGTCGCGTGTCAGTGAACACGCTAATGGGGGCCAGCCAGGTGCTCTTCCGGCACACGTGTTTAAAAACAGCACATGCCAATTAACGATCTCACCGGATATAAATCAGAAAAAGGGGAAGTGGACCCATCCGGCCCATCGACACAACCCCCCCACTACCAGGATCAGCGTGACCCTGTTTTAAAGAATGGGAGTTTTCGCTTCAGCCGGAGCTTGATGCATTTCCAGAATAGATTTCGAAACGATTTTGCAATTTTTCAAAGGCGTATTTCCGCTGCCAGCTGCGTCTCAGACGTGCACGTCGATGTGCTGCTGCCACTTCCCAGCGTCAGATGTTTACACTATAAAATGTCATTTGGATGGACATGCACATGCTTTCCGATGTCCTGCTCGGATCACGAGAATCCCGTGGCTGTGGCCGTCGCTGTCAGTCGCTCCCCCGTTAGAGCCGCACTTTTCCATTGGCTGCTTTAAGTTACGTTAATATTACGTGGGGTTTTTAATGAGCTGCTCTTGGCCAGGGCACTGTGTCCCATCCTCACTGGAGTGCTGCTGGGGAGGGGACGCCTCGGATACGGCTGTGGTGTCCTGGAATCACTCCATGCTGTTCTGGAAGGTTCCTCTCTCGCCAACCTGGAACTTATCAGTGACCGTATCATATACACAGCTTACTGGGCCTAACATGGATTCTTTTATTTCACTGTTTAGGCACAAACAGCATTACGTCAGACAGGGGGGTATTAAAGGCATGATGGGGGGGCACAGTGTCACCCCAAAACGTCACCACATGCAGCGAGTCCGCTGGGCAGTTTGGACACGGCTTACCCATGAATCACCGCCACGGGTGAAGGCTATTCCTGTCCTCTGTTCCTTTTTCAGAGAAATCTCACTATGGGAAATATTTTCAGAGCTTCCAAAGAAAGCAGTGAGACTGGGAAAAAATTCCAGCCAATGTGATTAATTAATTAAATTTGCGGCCGTAAGCGAGAGTGTGTGTCATTTGATGATTCCCGACTTTCCGATATGGAGGTTTGAGGGGCCCGAGCAGAGAGGGGGCCCTCCAGGGGCCGGGGTCACACTGTCGATGGGAAGGACGCCGGAGAGGTCAGAGAAACATTCAGTGATGGTCACTAATGGAAGGGAGAACTACAGGACGGACAGTCCCTGAGGTGTGACCCCGCTGGGGACACGAGTGCAAAATTATAAAACAGTGACAAGAGGGTGAAAATGGACAGCTGGGCGATTCACAGCTTCTTCCGAACATAGCGAGCTGGATGTAAACAGTCGATTAAGCCTGGCAGTACATGCCCCCCCCCCCCCCTCCCAAAGCACCGGGAAGATCCCCCTGGTGACTGAGGGTGCGCACATCCTGACATGTAATGAACACATCTGCATGTTAATCAGTGTAGAGGCAGGCCGGCCACCATGTCCAAGCACAGAGCGCTGCGTTCCAGACAGACTTCCTTAACCCCCCCACGTTTTGGCTGCGGGGGTGGGGGGGGGGGGCGTCTGGTGAGCACATGTTACAGGCTCCGCCGTTAGTGCCAGCAGAGCCCGTGGACACGTCCCCGTTAGCATGGTTAGCATTCTGCATCGATGGCCTTATCGGGCGGAATTCGGTGACGCGTGGATGCACAGCTCAGTCTGGAACTACTTTGCATAATAATAATAAAAATGGGCTCTTTATGTAATGATTAGCCCAGCGGATGAAGCCCTTTCACACAGCTGCCATTACACAGTCATTGGGAGACAGGAAACCTAATCTGTAGAGGAGCGGTCATCTCACTGATCCCCCACTAACCCCGCCCCATCCCACCATGGCACGCAGAGGGACCCCCCCCCCAACTACCTGCTGAGAGACACCCCTGATTTTTAGGGGGGGCGTGCTGGAGCAGTGCAGCCCAACCTATAGAGGTAATGCGGCAGCGCGTGCAGGAAATGCGAGATTCCAGAGCACAGTTAAATTAATCCCTGAGCTGTCCTAAAGGGGGCATCCCCACCCTCGCCCTAACACTAAAGCATCCTCCTGCATGCTGTCCACAGGACAGGCGTCAGACTTACGCGGCTTTACCTGCAGATACAGGCACCCAACCAGAACAGAGCCAAACAGTGATACTTCATTCAGCCTCAAGGGGGAACCGTCAGTGGCCCTGGGGCAGTCGGGGTTATGGGCCTGGTTCAAGGGCGCAATGGTTACATCATTCTTTCTGCCCCAGGATTTGAACTGGCGACCTTCTGATCACAGGCAACGAGTCTGAAGCTACCGAGCCACACGGTGCCTCCCTGGATTCTGCCGGTCAGCTTGGGACACAAGAGAGTATACAGTGTTGACATCGCAGCCCGCTGGCGTCAGACCTGCACTGAGCTCTTATCAGCAGAGAGGACCTCAGCGCTGTATGCTTCCCGGTAAGCAGGCTCCCACGGGGTGCCTTTCGGAGGATGGGAGGGGCGCTTGGGAGGGGTGCGCTGGCTCTGTTCGCATCCACGACACGACCGCGATCTGTCTACTGGGAGGCCGCTGTGACGGGCGAAGAGAGCAGGGGATTCGCTCTCCAGAGCGGCTCGCGCTCCAAATCTGCCAGGTGATAAATTATATTCCCGCTCTCCAGTGAGACTGATAATTCTGCTGATAAGGCCCTACACATGTACAGCCCGTTATTTAACTACATCAATAACCATCTGCACATGTATCCGTAACAGCGAAAAAGGAGAAAAAAAAACTTTTATCTTTGCCTCAGGATTCCTGGCAAATCCACGCACTTTATCACACACTCCACCAAAAATGTGTTTTCAGTTTAGATGAAGAAGCAGGAGGAAGACAGCGTAGGAATGGAGGATTAATAAAATATCACTCTGGAAAGCATCTGCTGTTTAGAAAGCAGTGGGGGCACTCGAGCTGCGTGATAAACCGGCGACGGTTATTAAGTGACGAAATATCCAGTCGCTGGGATCCGGTGGACGCTGTGAACACCAGCTGCTGGTAAAGAGATCAGAACGTCCTGGGCGTGCACGTGGTGGGCCGGACCACCTCTGACCCAGAGCAGCCAGAGGAGGGTTCACTACAGAAACCAAAAAGCACCGAGGCAAAAAATCTGACTACAGGACAGCAGCCTTGAAGATGGGACGTACAAGGGACTTTACTGCTCCAGAACGCAGATCTTTACATGCCGCTGATGTGCAGTGTAAATGGCATCTGACCGCAGAGTGTTGTTTCCGAGCATGGAGTGCACATTTTAAGTCACAGTGTTGTTTTAAGTGTAAACTTGGCCAATCGGCTGGTGTTTTTCCTTGTCACCAGTTGTGTTTATATAGGTTTCAATGTACACTGAGAGCCAGTTACTTTGACGGCCTCTGGCCCCCGCAAGCCATCTCCTCATCCAGCATAACCTTTCATCTCCATTTTCCAACAAATGTGAAGACGACGTGTGTTTTTGTCATGGCTGGGGTGTTGGGGGGGAGGTTTTGACCCCAGGGATTTTTTAAGTACCAGAATGTGCCAGAATTTGACAACAAAACTTTCCGACATAATGCTCTCAACGTCATAACAACATGTCAGGTCTCAGAGGCTAAGCGGTCCGATCCCAGCAGTGCATGTGCGAGGAGAACTTTCTGGAAGTTCAGAGACTTCAGGCACACCTAGAGACACTTATCTGCTGTTTCAGTGGGATCGTTTGTTTCCTCCGGATTAAAAATGCAGCGTTCTGCAGCCAGCCTATGCTTTTAACAGTTTCTGTCATGATAAGTATGATTAATTACAATCCTGTGATGCCGTTCTGGGGGGAAAGATTTTACTGTTTGGCTGCGATGGGCCCCCACTGCAGGAATGTAACACCCGCCTAGATGCCGCTATTAATATCGCCATGGCAGCCGTGATCTTCATTAAATTTTACACCACGTCCTTTCAATCGCTGCCATCCATTTAATGCCTTTGTTTTGAAGTGTTCCCCCTAAACTGTAACAGTTTCTTAAAAATCCAACAAGGGCCTCTCGCTGAATTCTGGGAAAAAAATAAAAGAATGATAAAGCCGTGTGTTTTCACGTGCCGCCATAGGCCGCCTCTAAGTGTTTTCATTTCGAATTAGAGATATTGTAAAAGTGTTTGGGATACGGCCGGCGGCGGCCGGCAGAAACCTGAGAGAGGGAGGTCTGCCAAGAACGTATATAGTCTGGAAAGAGCCTGTCCCTTTAAGGGGGGGGGGGTGCAGATTACTGCATGACATCAAGCTCTAAATCTACCCGTCAGTTTGAATAATCTCATTGATTTCTGGGCCCGGGCCTCGTTAAGTTAGAGCCGCTCGCACGTTTGTGGAAGGCGAGCAATCCGGGGGTCTGATTTGGGGTGCCGCGGTCTCAGCGGGGCCCCGCTTTTACAAGCATGCGTAGTAATGAGCCGAGCCTTGTGGGCCAGCTGAGGCCCCCTGGGGGCCGGAGGGAGGAATGCAGGTGCTGTGTTTTTATGACACAGTGTCACAAAGCTACACAGTGTATGTTATGTAGGAATAGGACTTCGGTTTTTTTGGGCACCACCTCCATGTGGTAGCATGTAGCACAGCCCCCTCCGCCCCTCTACCACCATAACCGAGCTCCGGTAACAACAACACAAAAAAGGCAAACTAACCCTGAGGCCCTGTGACCCCAACCCCGCCAGGGGCCTCGGCCGACCCCGCTAGACGGCCGCCTCGGAATTGTCAGACGAGGAAGGTGTGCATCCCCTCGGAGCCACTTTCTGGAGAGGATGGGGGTCCACACAGCGTTATCAGCCCCGATGTTGGCAACGGCTATGCTAGAAGCCTGTCCGGACAGCCATGCCCGTGACGGCCCTCTGACGACTTTAAAATGTTCCGGAAAGCGCTTAATCTACACGATAGGACTGGATGGAGCCCAGACAATGACGTCGTCAGATGTGAAAGAAAAACAGATTCTGCTAACAGCTGCAAAATAAAGGTGCAATTATGACCATTAATAACGACTCGACAAGCACAAGCAAACCGGGGCCTGATAAGAGGGCCTCGCCGAACCCTCAGCCTCTGAAAACAGCATGATTATCATATTATATGCAGGTCTCTCCTACCACCCAAGCAGCTTCCTGCTTCCTGCCCTCAGCTAGCTTGGGCTAATAGCGTGACCATGTGACCGTAGGGCCAGGACCTCAAACCAGCACCATCGGAATCATTTCATCATCCTTCATTCTTTCAGCGGCTCGGCATGTGACTGTGTCGTCAGGGCGTTCTCAAGATCTTCCCGGCCACTTGCCCCACACCAATTGCACTGTAGCTGTATCCAGACACCCAGACCATCTAAAAGGACCCACACTTGACACCTGCGGGCCGAAGAGAATGCGACACGAGGCCAAAATAAACAGACGTTAAAAAACAGAGAATAAACAGGTGTGAGGGCATAAAAGCAGACGATAAAGCGGCAGGTCGGCCAGGCGCTGGCACCTCACACCCTAGCATGAGCTCATCCAGGGGAACTGGCTTTACTGGATCCATTTAGCGCACTGAGCCCATCACAAACAAAGCAGCAGGAGATGCTTTTCATGATTCCCATGAAGACTGCTCTTATATAGCCATTATCCTGTTAGAACGCAAATGGGGGGGCATGGTGTAGCCATGATGTCATCCGCAGCCCCCCTCAAAGCGTTTAGTGCCGCCTTATCACCGGCGCTGCGGGACTAGGGCTGGCGCGCTGCGAGAGGCGACCACATGACCGGTGCTGACCAATCGGTGGCCTTTTTAAAACTACTGGAGTGGAAAAGTGTGAGCAGCAGCTGGACTGGGGCATGGGGGAGGTCACACTCCACAGTGTGTGTGTGGGGGGGGGGTGGTGGTCCATACTCTGGAAAGGCACAGCTAGTCGCCGTAGCTTCCCTGCTGAGCTGGAGGAAATATTAACTCAGATCGAGAGGCTTTCTAACTTTAAGCTTCTGCAGCCCAGCAGCCGGAGGTACTTTCATACTCACATCTGCTCCCACTTCCTAACTAGCACCGGAGAAATAAACTCAGAAACAAGGGTGACCATGCGAGGGTCCGCCACACTGCCGCTGTGGACCGATGTTTCTCTCTAGTGACCCTCAGCGCCAGATTAGCCACCACATGGTCCATGTCCAGATTGGCTTACTGCCTCTGGGGCTTTTCCGCTTCAGTGTGCTCCCTTTCGGGTTTCCGTACGGCGTACCGCTCAAATGTCAGGCAACCAGGCCAAAGAGATTTTAGTGGAGGAGCAGAGGGTGCATCGTGTGTATGAAATGGTTGTGTTTATACAGTCTCCCCAGCAAAACGCAGCTTCGATACGTGTGCACCAGGCTCGCAAGGATTCGCGAGGATGGGGAGACCACCTGCTGTACTTTGGCATGCCGGATATTCATCCATTGTCAGTTATCTGCCAGTGGGGGAAAACAAACGAGGTAAAGATGGCCCTTGTCTGCTGGGGGCCCATTTCCCAAGAGGCTACTGCCTCTCAGCCATCACATTCAAGCTGATGTTTTTGTTTCATTTGGATACGCCAGTAGCCCAGGAGCTGCCTGGTCATCAGTGCAAACCCCCACCCCAAAAATCCCCCCAGTACACATGCACACAAACTCCCCCGGGGCTCAGAAGCAGCCAAACTGCGGTGGGGTGGGGTGGGGTGGGGGGTCAGGCTCTACCCCTGGCATCGTGGTCAGTGCGTCAGCAGGGTACAGGTAATGGGACAGCAGCTAACGCGGGCGAAAGACCGCTAAGCAGATCACTGTGTGCACGTTTCCCACAGCTGGAACTAATCATGGGGGGGCGGGCATTCATTATTGACACCAGGAGCATCTCACACACACACACAGGTACACATGCGCACGCTGAGCATCAGGTCAGAGGAATCCCACAAAGTGGAGGAGCGGAGGAAGAGGAGGGGAGGAAGAGGGAGCCTCCTGCAGCAGACCGGCGTCAAGCAGCGAGAAAACAACCACACACATGCTGCAGTCATTCTGCCGTGAGTTATGTTTTCACGTCTCTGTATATTTATGCACTCATATAGGAGCAGGTCACAGCTTCCCGCCGAGTGGCGAACAAACCGCGAGGCCCAGCTCAGCGCGGCGTGGCGCTAAATCATGCGACCAGCAGCCCAGCCCTGACAATCTCAGACTGTGCCCCACGGTTGCATTGGAGCCCCTCAAGGGGAAGGCGACCCGAATTTACAACACCATGTCGCCATATAAACAGCCACATGCTGCGTCTTCATGCTTTTACACCCCCAACCGCGGTGATCATCCCCGACCGCAGGTGTCTCCACCAGCACCCCCTCGTCGCCATAGCCGCACACCCCTGTGCTCCTCGGATTTTACAGAAAAAAACGGGAAGGTTTTGCTGACACCTCGTAAAAAGGCGAAAGGCTCACTCACTCAGTTGGGGGTTCTGAGCCCACATAAAGTCACAGCGCCCCCATGTGGCACTCTCCATTAACTGTCACTGACTACACCGAAACCTGTATTTTAATAAGCAAAGGTATTAATGAGGAAACAAATTGCAGGACCCCTGCCAAAAAATTACATTTTATTATATAGTACAAAAAATGGGGGGAGGAGTGATTTCGGCATAGGGGTGGTGGGAATTTGAGTGAAGCAGAGCGGTCCGTGTGAAAATACACATCTGCTCCAGTGTTAAACTCAGCACATGTTATGAGTCAGTTGGGGGGGGGGGGGGTCACTTGTTTTTTAAAATATGAAAAAGCCTATGGGGGTGCAGCCCCCTCCCCCCCATAGCCAGTAAACACACACACCTGCTCTCACACCTTTACTTGCCCCCAAAGATCCTCACACACCCTGAAACAACACATGCAGTACCTGTTGCTGAAGTATGAGACCTACCGCCATCCCTGGTTCACTAGCATCACATGATACTGTCACATGACATCATTATTATCACGTGACCAGAAGGTCCATAGTGTGCCTGTCAGTTCAAAATCAATGTGTGTATCTCTGCAGGCAGACCAAACATACAAGGACAAAAAGGCATGTCACATTTTTTTCCCACTGTTGAACTTATACATTGTTTGATTCCATCATCACTGCTAAGAAGGCACATTTTAATGTTAACTGGAATACACAGAAATATGTGGTCTTTCTAAAAGCCTACTACAATACCTTTTTTTTTCCAGCCGTTTAACAAGGAGTATGGCAGGCCAGAGAGAAGGCAGCAACTCTGAGAGACCTTCTAGAGCCGACAGCAGAGCCATTAAATTCATTTCAAACCTCAAACCTTTGAATAGCGAACGTGTTCGGTAATTATGACGAGCCCCACTCTGCTGTTAAGTTATAGGGGGGGCGGCTGTTATGGAAAATGGAAAATAAGTATCTATGGAGGGAAAAACACGGAATTCGAGTTCGGCCCGGTTAGTAGGCAATCAGGCTCGTTTACGTGCATGAAAACGGCGATCCATCATCGTGCAGCCACTCAGAATATCCCCAAACACACGCCAGCTTTCCTGCCAGCATAACTGACTCTCTCCTGATGTAAAGCGTGTAAATAGAAACTGCATTTTTGGTGTTGCAAGCTGGCTAACGACCTGAATTTCCTTATAAACGTATAAACGCTCAGCCGCTGGGCTGTTCAGGCTACTTTCCACAGTTGGTTTTACTCTGGCACTTTCCAGAAATGACCTTCCTGACATATCCCTTCTCAGCCTTTGGCGGGGGGACATGCTAGCAAAGAGAATGGGGAAGGTTCTTCTCCCCGCACACTAAGAACCGGGCCTGGACGAGTCCCCCACCTGGCCAGTAAGGACAGCCTTCAATCATCTCGGCGCCAAAATGGGAGCTTTATGAAAACAGCCTCATGATAGCTGGGAGCCCAAAAACAAGGCCAGCGGCTGGCCCCTAAATGTCGACTCTGTGTGCAGGAGACATGGGGGTGCTCAGACCCAGGGAAGCCGCTCTCCAGCCAGCTGGAGGGTAACGGAAAGACTCCCAGGGTCTACCCCCACTGCGCTGGTAGCTTGTAATACCCCTACAGGAGCGGCAGAGAGCGTGGGAGAGGGAGAGAGACCGGAGACAGAGATATAATGGGAGAGAGAGACAGAGAGACAAAAGGAGAGAGAGACTCCAATTGTCACAATGAGACCATGGCCTAGGTCCTGTTTGTGGGGGTGGGCACAGAACTTGTAAAGCACGATACCTAAAAACGTCCTTGGCCGTGGCTGCCCACAGCTCGCCTGGGGGGTTATAGCTTGCCTGGGTTCCCAGCACTCCTGCTCAGGATATCAGCTCCCTGTGCCTGTCACATCTGGTGCTGGTTGGGAAATTTCATGCTGTCACGCCTGACGCTGTGGGCCCAGTGACGGGTCCTGCGGCGTGCTAAATCGCAGCGCTATGCGCTCACTCCACCGACGCGCTTGTGCAAGTGCGACTCGCGCGCTCCACGGTTTACCCATTACCCCCATCCGCAGCTGGCCTTTTATGAGGGACCAGCTCCCCTACCTCACTCTAGGGCTCAACAAGCGGAGAAACGATCTCCAAGTGCTGGACCACTGGTGATAAAAACAGATGAAATGTGGAAAAAAGTGAAATATCCGTGTCCATAGTTTGTTCAGCCCGCATTAACGATTCCACCAATATTCATAATCGGCTAACATGCCAGTACCTCATGGCAGGTCTGCACCTAGGGTGCTCGCTTATATCTACAGTAGGAGATCTTGGGACCATTGAGGGACGGATGATCCATTTTGCTGGGTCTTCACTCACAAAAACCCATCAGCTGGTTGATGCCTGAGGAGGAGCAGGGCTGCAGGTGATGTGAG
This sequence comes from Paramormyrops kingsleyae, assembly GCF_048594095.1. Taxonomy (NCBI): domain Eukaryota; kingdom Metazoa; phylum Chordata; class Actinopteri; order Osteoglossiformes; family Mormyridae; genus Paramormyrops; species Paramormyrops kingsleyae. Next base: position 15,763,645 of record NC_132810.1, read on the forward strand.
ACGTCTCAGGGTGAAGGCATCCTCACTCCGAGGAGAGACGTCGTCTAGACCCCTTGAACATGACGTTCATGGTTTGTTCCGAGAAGCAACACATGACCTGTCTGAGACACAGGGTGTTTCGCAACACCAACAATGCAAAGGTTGTACTTGTGGTCTTGGCAGGACCGGTCTTGCTAACTTGGGAATCTTGGGAATCATGGGATTGATCTCGTTTGGTAAGGAGGCATCCGATACATCCGTGATATTTGGGGCGGGGCAAGAACAACATTCGGGGATTTTTATCACCATCTGTGCTGCTGTTCTTGTGTATTGGAAATGGTCTTTGGCGATGGAAGAGGACATAAAATGGATCCACAAAGACAAGTACGGTCAAGTACGCATACTGAGAAACACCGACAGTTACTCTGCAACCCCAACGGAATCCTGCAGTGTGCTGTCCCAGCAGCACCAGCTTTATGGATGACTGCAACACCGGAGCAGATAGGATCCCGTGGGGGGGGGGATGTCCGGCATGGAGCTACAGGGCAACAGTCCCTGGGAACCACTGACAGCTCATACGTTTGTTTGTTTGCCATTAGAAGATGACTTTGCCTCTCATGCTCCCATCTCTCTGCAGCACAGGACAGAGCAGAAACAGATGCCCCCCTCCGCCGCTAACCCCGGGGGCTTTTCCTCATTTGAAGCCCACACCTGCTCGTTAATACCACCCCCCCTCCCCCTCCCCACCGCAGCTCCCGGAGCCTCAGCTCCTTCTGTGAATTCCTCAGGCGTCCAAGTGTGTGGTTTCACTCTGCACACTGCCCCCCCGAGAGACTGTACAACCAACAGGGGCGGGGGCAGGGAGGCGGGGCTCGGTGCTCTGAAACACAGGGCACGGCAGCAGGCACTCGTGCATTCCCACAGGCTATCAGATCCCAAACCCATAAAACATCATATGCCAAACCTGCGATTAATTAATACTTTGGGGGGGGGTGTTCTGGAAGGGGAGGGGTGTGGAGAGTAGGGCCTAATAATAGCAAGTTATTGTGGAAAATATACCCTCACTGTGAATATTTAACTAGAGGCATTCTGTCCCTGCACCTGTTTTCTGACAAGTAAACAAGAGCTGCTCTCTGTGGGACTTTAAGGGCCTGACTCGCCTCCCCGCCCGGAGTGCCCGACTCGACTCGTCTCCCCGCCCGGCCTGCCCGACTCGAACTCGCCAACCCGCCCGGCGTGCCCGACTCGCCTCGCCTCCCCATTCGGCGTGCCTGACTCGAACTCGCCAACCTGCCCGGCATGCCCGACTCGCCTCGCCTCCCCGCCCGGCCTGCCCGACTCCCCTCGCCTCCCCATTCGGCGTGCCCGACTCGCCTCGCCTCCCCGCCCGGCCTGCCCGACTCGCCTCGCCTCCCCATTCGGCGTGCCCGACTCGCCTCGCCTCCCCGCCCGGAGTGTCCGACTCGCCTCGCCTCCCCGCCCGGCCTGCCCGACTCGCCTCGCCTCCCCATTCGGCGTGCCCGACTCGCCTCGCCTCCCCGCCCGGAGTGTCCGACTCGCCTCCCCGCCCGGAGTGTCCGACTCGCCTCGCCTCCCCGCCCGGAGTGTCCGACTCGCCTCGCCTCCCCATTCGGCGTGCCCGACTCGCCTCGCCTCCCCGCCCGGCCTGCCCGACTCGCCTCGCCTCCCCGCCCCGAGTGTCCGACTCGCCTCGCCTCCCCGCCCGGCCTGCCCGACTTGCCTCGCCTCCCCATTCGGCGTGCCCGACTCGCCTCGCCTCCCCGCCCGGAGTGTCCGACTCACCTCCCCGCCCGGAGTGTCCGACTCGCCTCGCCTCCCCGCCCGGAGTGTCCGACTCGCCTCGCCTCCCCATTCGGCGTGCCCGACTCGCCTCGCCTCCCCGCCCGGCCTGCCCGACTCGCCTCGCCTCCCCGCCCCGAGTATCCGACTCGCCTCGCCTCCCCGCCCGGCCTGCCCGACTTGCCTCGCCTCCCCATTCGGCGTGCCCGACTCGCCTCGCCTCCCCGCCCGGCCTGCCCGACTCGCCTCGCCTCCCCGCCCGGCCTGCCCGACTTCCCTCGCCTCCCCATTCGGCGTGCCCGACTTGCCTCGCCACCCTGACCGGCGTGCCCGACTCGCCTCGCCTCCCCGCCCGGCGTGCCCGACTCACCTCCCCGCCCGGCCTGCCCGACTCGCCTCCCCGCCCGGCGTGCCCGACTCGCCTCGCCTCCCCGCCCGGTGGCTAAAAGAGACAGCTCACAGTGGACACAGAGGGGTGTGGGCTCTGTGATCCCTGATGTGCTTCACAATACTTTAACGCCCCCAAAGCAGGGGCCTCAGGGTTGAATTGTTCTGAAGGTCTGCGTGACAGTCAGCTCCACTGCCAGCCCACTGCCTCCTGTCAAGTGGCACCGAGTTACAGCCACAGAGGAGAAAGGTTTAATGCCTGTTTAGTGGCTGTTGATGTGAAACTGCATCCCAGGTGCTCGTGTGTGCTTAGGGGGGGGGGGGGGGATCAGGAGGCCCTGCGGTCAGACAGGTGCGGCCGTGTGCCGATGTGTCGGAGAGCAGGTTGGCAGCCATCAAACGCCACGCGGCGTGTTTGCCCAGGACCCTGTGCTAATTTACGGGGCCATAAAAAAGCCCATAGAGCCGCTATTAAACCTTTGATAGATCAGGCGCATTTACAATAATGCGCCGTAACACCAGCCGGCCCCGGGGGGAGCATCAGCGCTGGCTTTACGAGGGCCCGTTACGCGCTAATGAATTACGGTGGGAAAATGCGCTGGTGAGCCCGCTGGGGCCCCGCAGGTGGGCCGGCCGGTGGACGCGATGATTACCGGCGTGATGATGACTTCACCGCCGCTCAGCAGTGTTATGGGGGGGGTGGGTAGCGTGTCCTCAGATAAACGACGTCAACATTCCTCCCGCCGGTATCTCACCTGGCTGCTCGCAGGAGACTCATCACTCCTGCTGCGATAGAGGTGTGCAAATATGCAGCGACTGTTTCCTATGGCCATGGAGCTAAAGCTCTTAGCCAGAGGAGCAGACCGGAAACCTAATCTGCAGCTGATGCGTCGAACATGTGGAAGCAGAGATTGCACCGCATTTATTTTCACATTTATATTCACGCTTAATCTAGCGCAACGCAAACTGCACTACCAGTGAGCAAGTTAGTGAAGGAAGCCTTCTGTAGACCAACAGATTCATCTGTAGCAAAAAAACACTTGTCCAGAAAAGTTTGTTTACCGTTACACGCAAGGGAAAGGCCACAACTCAGTCCTCACATATGGGTTGGTTTGCAAGTCTGAGACCCTGACCAACCGCCGGTTTACGCAGAAGTTTAAGTGGATTACCTTGTGGGCACTTAGTTTTTTTTGGTGGGATTTCTTACTGTCAGGCAGCCTCTCTGACATCAGCCCCACAAGTCGCCCCCCTCCCAATGCCGCCAATAGTGCAGCAAATTCGCTGAATTTTATTCCCGGCATATTTGATTATTCTCGTTCAGACGTTTTTGCCTGAAATCGTACAGGAAAATGGAGCCCACAAAAGCAATTATGGTCCATTTGGGGCCATTCCAACTCCCCAAAAAGCTCGAGGTCTGATTATGCGCTGACTTAATGTCCTCCAACTGTCCAGCATTTGATGGATATTAGCTTCCCATGTATTTATTTAATGTTAAATAAGAACTTGCATCCTGTACTTGGAATACCGTCCAGCAGAGTTGTGCCAAACAATGTTCTACGGACGCACTCCGTTATGCCTCCAAGTGTCTCTAAGTGTCTCCAAATTTTTATTTTATGATTTGATTTCATTTTGCTCTCGTGTTCATAGTTACGCTGCATCATACCTAATGGACCAAGCCTTTTCCAGTGAGACCACCGTGAGGCATCGCCATGGCTACGCAAGGCCTCACAAACACATGCGGCCATGTAAACAATGACCCCAACTGTATTTTTATCTCTTTAATTTGATTTAATTTCTCTCATTACGACGACCCTTGCGGCCGTGAGGCAGCTTCACTTGGACATTGACTCGAGTCAGGGTGAAGGATAAGTTCCCTTCCCTGTGTTTGGTTTCTCCACAGTAGGCTCTGACTTAAAGTGCTTCAGAGTACAGACTTAGCCACTGCACCCCCTGTGGGGCACCAACAGTAACAGCAGGCCCAAGACCAGTGCTTCTTGTTTTCTTGGCATTTGCCTACTGTGAAATCGATAAGGCCGCTCACAGCAGCGACCCGTCCTGGCTTAAGGGGGTTTTCTGACTAGCTGGGGGTGAGTCTGGCATGCTGGGGCTCGTGCCGCATTCGGCCAAAGTGAGACGTGTCCCGGTCTGTCTCCGACTGTGACGGGACTCGCCTTTCGCTCGCGCTGGGACCCCTCATCGTCTTGCCCGGGTGCTGACAGCAGGTCTTGTTAGGGCTCACAGAGAACATGCCTGCAGCTCTTTTCTCCCTCCCCCCCTTCTTTGGTTTCACAGCTGGCTGCCCCCGCTGCATGAAGCGAACCCACAAAGCCCCGGATCACCGTGACGGGTCACATTTGTTAGTGATACCTCATCCACGGGCATGTTTCTGCATCGTTACCATGGTGATTCTTCCAATCTTCTAATATTAATGAAATAAAGCTTTATTTGCTATTTGCACCAGTATGCGTATGAGGACACAGCAATTACATCCATTTTTAATTTTTTTTTTCGATATATACACACATACATACAGTGGAGAGTGCATCTTGGAGTCCGAGTACAGGGTCAGCCCTGGAGCTTTCTGAGAAGTTAAGGACCTTACCAGAGATGGGCCCACTTCCAAGCATGGGATTCGAACCGAGGACATTCCGATCACAGGCACAGTGTAAAGGCAGCTAGGGGAATCTTGGACCCCATACAGCCCACCTTTCTGCCCGTGTGCATAATAGGTTCAGGCTGCAACCTCGGTCAGTTTCCTCCCACGGGAGAGGTTATTGCCTCATAAACCATATGTTAATGCCCCAGCTCTCCCTCACAGAGTATATAAAGTCCCCCCCGGCACTCTGCTCAGCCGGGCCACTAATTCATCACACTTTCCCGCCAGTTGTGTGACATTAACAGTCTTAACGGCAGCTTTAAATGCACCATTGCCATCATGCCTAATGTTTTTAGGAAGTGCTAAATTCAGAAATCAGGAGGAAAGAAAGTGATGCAAGCCTGAGAAGAGGAAGTGATGCAAAGCTGGGAGAGGAAGTGATGCAAGCCTGGGAGAGGGAGTGATGGGAAGCTGGGAGAGGGAGTGATGCGAAGCTGGGAGAGGGAGTGATGCGAAGCTGGGAGAGGGAGTGATGGGAAGCTGGGAGAGGGAGTGATGGGAAGCTGGGAGAGGGAGTGATGGGAAGCTGGGAGAGGGAGTGATGGGAAGCTGGGAGAGGAAGTGATGCAAGCCTGGGAGAGGGAGTGATGGGAAGCTGGGAGAGGGAGTGATGCGAAGCTGGGAGAGGGAGTGATGCGAAGCTGGAACAGCTGTGTGGCACAAAGCATCTGTAAGGCTCAGGAACTGAAATCACCACCTCAAGAGCAGACAGTCACCCATTTCACAGAAGCACAGACGGGGTTCTGGCCGCTGTCCTTATCTGAGCCAGAAAGGGTAGATATGTCCCAAATTACTTTCGAAATTTAGCAATAACCCTCATCCAAATCTATTGGGAGGAAGGTGGGGGGGACTTCCTAGTCCCAGACTTGATTATCCCAAGTGATAAGGATTGGAAAATAGCCGCCATTAGCAGTAGCTGAGAGCGATTTGCTGCTTGGTTTAGGGCAAGAATAACATTCCGGACATGCCTGCTGCTGGTGTGAACTGGGACACGCTTCAGAATGTCCCCTCTGTTTGCGTTTTCCAGGCAAATAAACAGCCGCTTGTTGGGCTGCCTTGATCGAGGTCCGGCCTGGTTGGAGGACGACCAACAGCTACAAATAGAGTCTGCGCTCACTTTGCAGGGAAGCGGGAGATCTGATAAAGAACCGCGTGTGTCGATTGCTGATGGGAATCAAACCTTCCCAATTCAACCACTCTCTGATTAAAATGTCTTATTTCCGCTTGCCCAGTAAATGATCGTTTTGGTAAAATGGCACACAGTAAGGGCAGCGCAGAGCGGACCATGCTGTCGGATCTCGTGCCAGGGCCAGACGCCACTCTTTTGGCGTGGGGCAGCCTGGAATGCAGATGAGGCGGCAGCAACCAAGCCACCGTGCAGAATCAACCTGGGCTAGATGGAGACCTGAGAGCTCATAGAGCAGTGCTGCCGACCTGCTGAATGTGAGGCCTGGAGGATGCAAGCGATGTGCTGCCCTGGGGGGGGGCGAGGGGGTTGAGGAGAAGAGGGACAATCATAATATGGATGCAAACAGCAAGGAGAAAACTGACTTCAAGGAGTAATAACAGAATAGTGGCATAGTCAAGTAATTCTGAGTACAGTGTGATGTTTACACAGATATATATATAGAGAGACGTGGGAATTGTGAAGTCAATGAAAGGCATGTTAGGCTGGATGCTGGCATGCCGAACCGCAAGGAGCCTCAGGGGTTGTCCTCCTGACTCCATGCAGAGGCCGCGCCTCGAGTCGTGCGCCAGGCACAGAACACAGAATGTTCTCCTTGGGTTATCCCGACGAGCCACCGGGGGGGGTGACGAGCGCGATGGGGTTTGCAGAAGGTGAAACGGAAGGAAGGAAGCCTGTGGAACAGCGGGAGGAGGGGCCGGGGGGCAACCTGGGCAGGGGGGAGCAGAGCAGGGGGAGTGAGGCAGGCGGGTGCCAACAGGAAGCGCCAGAGGACATGGCGAGGGCCACACGGAGACACTCATGTGCCGCCCGGAGCCGCTGACTGAGGAAGAGCGGGGGGGGGGGGGGGAGAGCAAAAGTGGCCCAAAGTTGCAGCCTACATGCGCTCAGGGGCAGAAACAGCTGCAAAGAAAAATCTGCATTTCAGACCGCGGGGCATGCAGGTCAACTCACAGAATCCAAAAAAATGGCACCCAGCTCTGGAGATTCCCAAAGGCTCAGTGCTGTCATTTACAATCCCCACATGGCCAGGTGCCTGCTCTCTGCCCGCCAGCACGGACCAGGCCTCTCTCCCAAGGCGGGGTGCATGTTTCTGTTTGCATTGCTATTCAGGAGAGACAGAAAACAACATGTCAGCTGACAGAACAATCAGCACGGCTAATAGGGTAACAACTTCCAGTGTACATAACCATAATTAGGCGAGAAGGCAGAAGAAAAAAGTTCAAGTAATAGCCTGTTCCTGCGATGTTTGGCATTTGAACATCGTCCCCGAAAGGCATTGCGTTTGTATGTCATTTTCAATGTGGGAGCCATTTTACATCCAATTGGCTGCCTCTCCTCAGAATGTGCTGCGGATTTCCCGCACCTCCCATTGGCCAGGCCAATTCGCCCAGCCCTGGTCACATGGGGGGGGGGGGGGGGCTTGAGGTGAGCTTACCACGTTCAGGCATATCAAAGTCCCTCTAACATCCAGCTCCCCAACCCAGGGAACAGAGACAAAGCAGCCTTTGTTTTGAGGCTAAAACACAAAAGCCACACCCCTCACCCACGTAGTAATTAACTTCAATTAGTAACATACATAGAAAAGCATTCCTTCACAAACAACATCAGCCCCCGTGGGCATAATCCTCACATGTACGTGGAATGTGCCGTGCGGAAGGTGCACATCAGAGGCTGGCAGGGGCTCCCACATCTCCAGCGGCAAGACGCGATTCCAGACGTGAAAGATCACCACGGCCCCCAAAGCACCCGACCTGATACGAACATGCCGCAAAGCTACAGGTTTGACTGATCCCCATTTTTCAGAAAGCTTTCCGGATGGATCCTCAATTCTCGGAGCTGGTTCCGAGTGAAGCAGCCCGGTTCTCCTGTCGAGTGCCATCAACCAGCATCACCGAGGCACCAGCACGAAGCCATGAACTGTCCAATCTGCATGCTCAGCCACCTCAATCACAGCACAGAAACCACATCTAAGTCAAAAGCCAACTCAAAACACCACACCTCTGCTTCACAGGTACGGCCAGACTAGGTAATATCCTGTTAGAGTAATGAGTCACAGGAATTAACAGAAGACCAGTTACTCTTTATATTTGATACATTGATCCATCCATCCATTTACAGTGTCATGGTGTCATTTTATATGTAGTGCATTAAATTGTGACTCTTATCTAAATTGCCGGAGAGACTCTCCAGCCCCTTTTAGACACGCACTGACACCGTGAAGCTTACTAACCCAGAGGAGCTGTACTGTATGTGTGATCGTAAATGTCCAAATCAATCGTATCATACATTAAAGGGACTTTACCCTGCTAGTGCCCTAATACAAAGTCTGGGTAATTTCCTATTGACCCTCATGTATGAATGGAGCAGGAAACTGTCCAAAGAATTCAGCAGAAGTGAGTGGGCGTGCTGGTGACATTTCTTTGCAACTGGCAAGAAATGGAAGAAAACAAATGTCCAAGGGGGAAGATGGCGGGTCATTTACGCAAAGAAGACCCAGCAGACACGGCTAATTGGAGAGACAATTGGCTGTAGTGCTGTAAACAAAACACTGCAATTTCCGCAGCATACTTTTTGCATCACGTCCTGCCTCCTGCAGCCACCCCTCCTCTAAACCAACTGCAGCATTTCTAGTAGATCTGAACGTGGCACAGTCTCTAGTTGTGTCTCATGTGTCAAAGGGAAAAGGTCCGGACCTGATTCTCCAGACAATGTCCGGAGTTCACGTGTGAGACGGATTACTTTTCCTGATGTTTGGTTTACGAAACCACATGATCATCCTGCTGTGTGTTAGTGAACTGAACCCAGGTCAGTTATCAGGGTCACTGACAGGACTTCTGAACAGCCACACCTCCTACCTACTCTGCTTGGGGACAAAATGTGTTTTCAGAAAAAGGGATAAAGTGGAAATTCCAAATAACAAATGTCAGACGTGGAATGGCCTGTAATCGGCCTGCTTTTGGTGATATCATGGCCTTTTAATAGATGTGTATGTGCTATGCGTGCCTTTGCTCCATCTTCGGACTCTATTCCTGCGGGACACGATGCTGGATGGCTGGGAGCGCCAGCGTTCAGCAGTCTGATTACATGGTAACAGCTTTGTGTTGATGTCTATTCCTCAAACGCAGCACAGTCCTACTGAGACCTTATTGAGCAACCGGCTCATTGCTATTCCCCTCAGTGACATCATGAAAGGAGCAATCGACCCCGGCCCACATTCCCACTCTGAAATCTTGTTCTGAAGTCAATACAAATTCCGCGTCTTCCCCTGCAGATGAAAGATGGTGTCAACAAACTGGCCACAGGTGGGGAAGAAAATGACATTTTGGCTGGATGGAGGAAACCTACCCACTGGAATAGCGAGATATGGGAGAAAGAGGACTTTAACCCAAAAAGCAAACAGCCACACACTCGAAGGCGTCATCGTCCTGCCTGTAGCAGCTGGATACATCACTTATTTTTTTAATGAGTTCAGCTGCAGAAAAGCCCTGTAGGGATCTCAGTTCCCTGCTCCCAGTTCCATAACCGCTCCGCTAACCGCTGGACTAAGTTTTATTTCCGAAGTGGGTTTATTGCAGAAATATTCACAGATTTGGAGGCGCACTGACTGGTACGATTCTCCTTTCATTTGGAGGACAGCTCCAGGTGGAGGCCTGCACTGGATGGATGAATTATATATGAGGAATGAGCTGAAAGCATAACTAGACTTTCAAACTGCTCAAGAACTGCGATGATATCATGCTGAGCGTTAAGCTTTGCTTGGCAAATCTAATTTGGTGGCAGGTAACCAATCTGGAAAACAAAACAAATAACAAGAAGAATACATATTTTCATGGCACAAACTGGTTGTTTGAGTGCTAGCCTGTTTCTGAGGTCAAAAGAGTGGAGAGTATGATTCTGGTACAGGAAAATAAACAGTGGATTAACGCCCCCTGGTGGTCAGATTTTCCAAAAGCCTTTGATTTCAAATTTGCAATTAAACATCGCAAACTAAATCAAAACATTATGAAAATGGCTGAAAAAACTTGAATCATTCTCATTGGGAAAAAATGTTTCATTCAAAATTTCATCATTCTTGCACCTCAGGAGCAGAGCAGAGAAGGGGGGGGGGGTGTAAGGGGCGAGATGTATGGGGGGTTCAGATGGGTACCACAACACCACAGAAGGGGACCGAGATGTAGCAGGGTAAGAGAGGGTCGGACGGGTACCATAGCATCACAGAAGGGGGCTGAGATGTACCAGGGTAAGAGAGGGTCGGACGGGTACCATAGCATCACAGAAGGGGGCTGAGATGTACCAGGGTAAGAGAGGGTCGGACGGGTACCATAGCATCACAGAAGGGGGCTGAGATGTACCAGGGTAAGAGAGGGTCGGACGGGTACCATAGCATCACAGAAGGGGGCTGAGATGTACCGGGGTAAGAGAGGGTCGGACGGGTACCATAGCATCACAGAAGGGGGCCGAGATGTACCGGGGTAAGAGAGGGTCGGACGGGTACCATAGCATCACAGAAGGGGGCCGAGATGTACCGGGGTAAGAGAGGGTCGGACGGGTACCATAGCATCACAGAAGGGGGCCGAGATGTACCGGGGTAAGAGAGGGTCGGACGGGTACCATAGCATCACAGAAGGGGGCCGAGATGTACCGGGGTAAGAGAGGGTCGGACGGGTACCATAGCATCACAGAAGGGGGCCGAGATGTACCGGGGTAAGAGAGGGTCGGACGGGTACCATAGCATCACAGAAGGGGGCCGAGATGTACCGGGGTAAGAGAGGGTCGGACGGGTACCATAGCATCACAGAAGGGGGCCGAGATGTACCGGGGTAAGAGAGGGTCGGACGGGTACCATAGCATCACAGAAGGGGGCCGAGATGTACCGGGGTAAGAGAGGGTCGGACGGGTACCATAGCATCACAGAAGGGGGCCGAGATGTACCGGGGTAAGAGAGGGTCGGACGGGTACCATAGCATCACAGAAGGGGGCTGAGATGTAGCAGGGTAAGAGAGGGTCGGACGGGTACCATAGCATCACAGAAGGGGGCTGAGATGTACCAGGGTAAGAGAGGGTCGGACGGGTACCACAGCATCACAGAAGGGGGCTGAGATGTACTGGGGTAAGAGAGGGTCGGACGGGTACCATAGCATCACAGAAGGGGGCTGAGATGTACTGGGGTAAGAGAGGGTCGCATGGACCACTTGACAAATTGAGTACAGAAGAACTTACTGCTGGAAGGTACAGCTGGGATCTAAAGTTCCCACTATTGCTGCCCAATTCCCTCCTCGTTAGTAAAAGCTCACCGTATCTGGCACACGATAAAGATAAAGTCTAGTCAAAGAACAGCCTTACAATAACTTTCTGACATTTATGTTTGCCACCGGCGCTTTGATTTATTGCGGAAGGTTTTTTTCCCCTTACACTTTTAATATCACAAAACGTACTTTCTAAATGAATATCAGGTGTCCCAGCTTCCCATGGTCTATTCAAATAACAACAAATATAACAAAGGCTGCACTGTGCAGTGCTGGAGCATGTTCAGCCCTCGCTTTCTCAACCATTTGGCTTCCCTCCTCCGCATATCAAGTTCAATCTAACATAAACTCGACTCTGACATAAAACGGGCCATAAGGGGTAAAATCTCACATGCTGCTCAATAAAGAGGACCTCGCATCGCGGGAACCGTGCCGAGTTAAGGCCTACAATTAATGCTTATTTTTCAGCGCAATATAAAACCTAAATGACTTTTTTGCCACTGCCAGGTGTTTCTGCCAACGGATCACTTTCATTACTATTCTTATAGCTAATTAAATATTAATCTTGACTTTCACTAGTGTGAACAATGCAAACAAAAGGATTTTCTCTCTGATTCGTCTTGAACGTGGATATACCAGGCTGACCATACCTGAGCGCCTCTCCGAACCCCACTGGTCATCAGCGTCCTGCTCTTTACGGCTATGTGGGCGTGGCCAGTGGGATGTTAGCCTGAGGCTCCCCAATCCCTGGTTTGCACTCCGTAACATTCTGGGCAGCCGTGGTCAATGGGGCGTGGCCGGTTGCATGGATGGAGGCCGCTAATGCAGGCACCACATCTCACGTTTCACTCACGAGACTCGTATTTTGAGCCCATGCTGCCGTGTCATAGAGTTGTAAGTGTCATCGGTTGTCGTTGCACCCAAACCAAACTAAGAAGGGTTGCGATAGAAGATGTCTCATCGTTTTCACTTTTTATCACCCATCTCACTCTTTCTACTGCTGCTCAGTTGACATGTATCCGCTAAGGTGCGACAGAGCGGCCTTCCCACATACAGCTGGGGGGGGGGGGTCACTTCCCGTACCCTTCCTGAGGCACCCGCAGTTGGCCTAATCGGTCACGCTCGGATCTGCGGCTGAATATTAATGAACTGTGAGCGGCCTGACAGGCGTGGCCGAGATGTCGCGTGACGTGTCACGGGTACTCGCTTATAGGACGATATTTGGTAAATAGGTGGAAGTGATATCCAGAACGACGTCGTACAGCAAGGTTCCTAATCAGGTACGGCGCATTAGAAACATATGAGGATGCAAAAATGGTTTTGCAGGGGGGGGTCCCTGTAATCAAACAGGACAGCTTGTTTTTCGCTGTGTTCGATACCAGCACAATTCCTACAGGACGTGTGCCGCACATTTAACCTCTGCTGCAGTTATCGCATGTTAATTTAACTGAGCGTGTCTTTGTTCATGGAGCAGCCAGTGATAATGCAGGAAATACATCCATAATGCTGTAGCTTCAGGAATAGAGGAAAGGTCTGGGTTTGACCCACCAGAACCATGCTGGGCATGCACCCACTGGCACGGCACTGGCACGGCACTGCCACCTGCTGCTCCAAGATCTGGCTTTCCCAGGCTGCTCTTCTCAGCTGGCAGGGGGCAGGATGCCGCCAGGGCGGGGTGGCAGACGGACCCCCCGATGAGGACGGGCGACGGATTCCGCGGTGAGCCGGCAGAGGTCGTGCAGTGGCGGCACAGAGGCGATTATTATACGCGACCACACTGCAATGTTTTTGTTTTATATTCTAGGGGGGGGGGGTTCATGAAAAGAATGAAAGGAAGCGGGTAACAGGACTCTCAGAAAACATGGCCGCACCGTACTGCGTGACCTCTGCTCCCCCATTTCAGAGGCGCGTCTTCTGTGATGCCTCTGCTGGCATTCATTACAGTGTCAACATGGCGTCTGCGTGGCAGAGGGCGCCGTGGGCCCGCTCGGACCTGCTCCCCACTGGAGTCGGGCTGACACCCTGCCCTTAAACACCCAGCACCCCCCTGCAGACCCCCCCCCACCCCACAAGAGGCTGCTGTTGGTCAAGAGCCCCATCACTAGCTAAAAAAAATAAATTATTATTATTACTTACAAAAAAAATTATTGCTACTTTTAAAAGGATTGTGATCCATCTGGTCCCTCTCGCGCTGGAATTCTCTGGAATGGCTTTCGGAAAACTTCCCCCCCCCCCCCAGAGTAATAAATCAAGCGCAGAAACGTGCAAAGAAACGGCCTGTGCCCATGCTGACTGCACATGCTCCACACGGCACCTGAGGAGCCGAACGGGACTCACCCACGGCAGCGATCGTATGCAAACGCGCGTAACTGAGAAATGCAGGGCTTGGCAGCCACAGCGAGGCTGCACACCATCACAGAGCAACTCCTCATTCCTGGGCTGCTTGTGACAGCGCCCGAGACAAGACAGCTATTGAGAGAACACAAAGCTCCTTTCATCGCGGGCACCACAATGCCCCCGCCCGCCCCCCCGCTTCGCGCTTCTCCAAATTAGTTTACACGGCTTCCCCTCTGGCACCCGTCCATCTCGGGTTAATGTCTCCTGCTCTCAGATGTCAGGCTGCTGTTGCGACACCCGTCAAGAACGAGGGAAGGTGCCAGAACTTGACATCTCTGACAAACTGAGCCCTCGAGCTGCATTCCTGCCTCCAGGGGGCGCCCTCAACGCAGGCCCGAGAGGGGCTCCTTGGCCCAGTGGTTTCATGCCGGACTATCAGTAGCAATAAAGGCCTCCGATTTGTGTCCCGGTGGTCCGACATATGAAACATGTCTCCAGCGTCAGCGTGGAGCAGCCAGTCACACGCCACGGAGACAGCTTCTGCTTTCAGACAGATGGGGCCCTGTCTGCCCTCCACTCCTGTCAAATAAGGAAGCGGCGAAAACCAGCTTCATATTACTGCTGTCACCCAGACATGACAAGCGACATCAGTTATCAGCCGTATTCATCTGATATTCATCTGGGTATTCATTTCACCTGACCGGCCTGACTTTTTAATACCGAAAACAGACAAAACACAATGTGACGTGCACATGTCTGACAGAAAGCACGGAACACGAATTCTCCTGTCCTCCTGAACTATGCGTACAGACAGATTCCTTTCAGTGATGAAGCTGTGATTTCCCCGAGAGGCTCCCGCTTGCTACATCCTTCATACCTATAGTGTTTTTTAATTGCTCGTCTTGCGTTGTTGAACAAACATCTCCAGATGAACTGCTGAGCCGTGATGCCAGGGCATTGTGCAGGCACATCATGGTATGTGGTAAAGAGATTTGGCCAGTTTCCACCCCCCAGGGAGGACAGAGCAGGGTGGTGGCCTGCTGAGACCTAACGGCAACCTCCTCGCTTCCCGTGCTGGCCGACACCGTTTTTTTTAAGGCGTTGACGGTAGAGCTCGGTCTCTTTCTTCTGGAATGTTCTACGCCGACACCAGCCTGTTCCTCGAGGTGTGCCATTAATATAGTTACTGCTTTCTAAGCTGACACTTTTTGGCAGAGATGTTTGGCAGTTGGCAGGGTGGGGCCCAGCTGTCTACAGTGTTCCAAGTGCCCGGAGGGGGTGCAACAAAAGAGCATATTTAACGTGAGAGAGCCTTGTGGGAAGAATCAAATGCCATTTAGTCAAACCTCCAGGCCAGCAGAAGGCGCTGTCTGGTTTGAGGAAGAGCTGAATCTGCACCACAGGCGATATGGCTCATTTAAGAATTCTCATGTATATATACTTATAAATGATCCCAGTGTACGTGATCCATCTAATATTCAGAATTCCCCCTGTCTAGTATGGACATACAAAATAACATTTACACTGTCATTACAGCGCTGCCTTTTTTTGCATTCAAACAGCATTGCACAATATTGGAAGTGACTGTCTGTATGTTTATCCATATACATCTCTCTAATTATGACTGTAACTGTAATATTCTCTTGATATCTGCATACCTGCTGTCTGACCAAACAAATCCCCCCCCTGACGGGGGTTGATAAAGTCAAGTCTAAGAGGCAGGTGTACGCTGTGCAATTGTTGGCTGCCCCAAGACAAAAGATCATCAACGTGAAAGAATCGTGGCGATATCTTTGGTCGTAGCTCCAAAACACTGGTCTGTGAGTGAGGTTCAGAGATGAACGTTGTCATGGTCTTGCGACTAAATCCAGGCTGGGACAAATTTCTGCCAATGGCAGGAAACTTAGTATGACCTTCTGACGATGTGACTGCTGCTACAACCTACATCTACTAACCTGACACTGATGTCGGTTCATTCCTGCATATCGACTTGCGTTGTGCGTACATCATACTTGATGTCGTACTCGGGGTTACTGCATCCGTGTCACAGAGTGTGGCCTTAACCTATTGCTAAAATCGCAGGGCCTGTAGGAGGCTTAAGTCTACTTCTATGTTTATGTCTAAAAGCTTCAACCCCCATTGATTATGCAAGGTAAATGGCACAAATGCAATTCCGTATTAAATAAGAATGTCTCATGTGAGCTCTAGTTCAAAATAAATGTTTCAGTTATAAGACGTATCGCAGACCATGGTCATGGTGAAGTTATGCGTAATAAAATAACGAGCAGCTTCCATTACAGAAACATCTCACCTGAGAGCAGCACTAATTTCATTTCCTCTCCAGCATGAGGGAGGCACACAGGTGCCTTTAAATACCACATTCTCGGTTTTATTGACCATCTTGTTCCACATAAACTTGCACAACAGGCATTTTTGGAGTCCTTCGGGTGCGTCTGTTTAGCTTAGATGTTATTGGGCGAGTCGGCCGCCCAAACCTTCCGAGCGTGTGGGGATGTGTATGGTGAGGCCAGGATCGGCTGGGATTTGGATGCAGATGCTGCTGATTGCAGAGTCATTCCCAAAAACCAAGAATGAGGCCCTCGTCCCATCCTACACGAGCCCATTACAGTGCCCTCCCCCAAATGAACGGCCCCATGGAAACGCGACAGGACCAAGTACCTAACCCCACCCTCCCCACGGCGATGGCCACCTGCCCCTCTCACGTCTGGCTCTGGGCTGATGTTCTACCGCTGATTTCTCAGAGGAGCGACCTGACTGTGAAACATACAGCACTCCCATTAAACCTTATAGCTACTTTGATTTTGATGTGGGCAATTTAACAAGCTCCCCATAAACATGTCTTTTTGCTTTCACTCAGCTCAGAGCTTGTACTTAATCATTTCTTTTAATTACTTGGAAAGTACTTAAAACAAAACTACAGAAACACATGGGATCCAGCTGCCAGGAGTCACGGGGAACCATTCGCTTTGGGTCCTTGACAGCATGACCTACAACGAACAATCAAGCGCTTTAACGTTGACGTGTGGATGCACAGCTCAGGGTCCATTAACGGGGGGAGAAAACACATCACACATGAAACACGCTCCCGGTTCGACTGTCTGTCGACCCTACGACTAGGCAGAGATTTACGCTATTAAGTGCAATATTAACAAATCCGTAATGGCCGCCTGATTTTCACGTGCAGATTCCTGTGTGTCTGTCAGATCATTGGGGTGGTGGGTGAACATTCATCAAAATCATCACCTGAAATTATGGTTTCCCAAAGTGTTATGCATCAGAAGGTGTCTTGCCACTAGGTGACAGAAATTTCTGGGGCCCATTCCTCAGAACCAGTGTTCACATCTGTAGGAGATGCCTGCTGCTCCAGGCTGCTGTGGCTGGGTCTGCGAGACAGACACCGCATTCTTCGTCTCTTTAACCCCTGGGGGTTTACGAATCACCTTCAAGCAGTAAACCATGTTTTTGTTTATTCCTGCTTTTGTTGTTTTCCCTGGATCTCAGCCTCTAAAATATTAATTGCCGTTTTGATCACAAACACAGTGCAGGCTTTTGTCCAAGCTGGAGTGTGGGCCACCACATGCTGTCTGAGAGAAACAGGGCCTGAGTAACAGACAGGGCCAACAGCAAGTATAAAATATATAGCTAGCAGGACATATGGTTTTATTCAGGCTAATGGAAATAGTTTCGGTGATCAAATCAATTACAGCATTTCAAAGCCCAGGCCAAGAAGGTAAGAGGCAAACAGGCTGCTGTGAATCATGAAGGAGGCCAGTAAGTATTCAGCCTGCACTGGGGACAGTGAGACTCTGATCAGGACAATATTGACCTGACCTCCTTACATTAATACAGCCCCAAGACACTCATTCTACCCGCATTTGTAAACAAGACAGAAATTGGACACTGGGGTCAGAAAAGGGAGATATAAAGAACATTTCCACAGCCTTTTTCCAATGTACAATGGACTTAAATCTTACTCAGATTAAAACCGACTCTATATACTGGTTTGCGAATGCTGCTTTATGGGGAAGTGTCTCAGCTTACTGCAGTTACAAAACACTGCCATGAAAACAAGAGAACATTTCACAGCCTAAACCAACATCCCATGTGGCTCCTAAAAGATGACTGAACACATTTTAGAAAAGTTAACTGGTCTTCCAAGGCTACCAAAGTTAAGACTGCGTCAAATACATAAAATAAACTACTTTATGCGTCACTGAAGACGACACCGTTTAAACAGATCAACTCCAGGCCCCATTCAGTCAATAACGAGTTGAGTTTCATGTGTTTTCAAATGGAAATGTTCATAAAGACTGAATTAAAAGGCATGTAAGTCTTAGGTCCCAACACTATAATAGGATCTCATCGCCGGCCAAGGAACATAAGCATCTTCACCACAAGAACATGGGCTTTTACCCCTGTTTATTACTAGCGGATGTGTGCAATTTTGTGCCCAATTTAATTAACAGATAAATATAAAAGCATGTATATATCATTGGGCAAGGCACCATACTATTAGAGGTGCATAGAGATGTCCGTGAAATCAAGTGAACCAAACTGGACCGGTCAACACCTACAAGAAATGGCAGATTTGCCGTATTAACTACTTTTGGTACCATGTGAGTGATATGACATTATTTCCCGTGAATCTTTAAAACACAGCAAAATAAAATTATTTCCAAAAGAGACAAAAGGGATTTTTTCTTTCAATTGTAAACACATGAACCACGTTTTCTAGCGGGTCATCACGAAGGCAATATTGTAGTGTGTCATGGTAAATGTCTACAGCAAAGCATTTTAATCTATAAGGGCAATTTCTACAATGCTGATATTTATGGACCCCTAGAAGAAAGGGCAAATGGACAAAGAACACAAATGTCGTATATTCATACATCCTATTCATTTCCCATTTTAAAATGCTAAGAAAATAGGAGACAATGTACGCTAGTAATTAAGTTATTACTGCCACGGTTATACATATAATGGCGACATATAGAGAAAATAACAAGCAGAGCTGCATATGACGTGGGGTTAAATGCTTGGGCAAAGTAATTAGATCAAACCCGGGGTGCAGACCAAACCAGCTGCGAATTGCTCAGCTACGCGTTTTCTAATTAGTTTACTTAATATAATTAGTGTGTTACCCTAATATTTAACATCCTATGTGGATTTTTTCCCTGACAAACTAGCCAGGTCCTCGAGGGATCCCACTTTTTGGTCCATCATTTTTTAAGGTGATCGGGGCAATAGTTTATTTAAAAGATAATAATGAAAATGACACCTCACGTCGAGCCCTGAAACCTTAGCACGTACATGTTGTATATTTAAAAAGGTGATTATAAACCTCCTTGTTAATCAAAAATATCGGACGGACAAAATAAAACTTGTATATAGATCGTTCCTATTTATTGTAAGTTCATGCGCATGTGGTCACCCAGGACAGCAGAGGGGAACCCCAAGGCACAACGCCTCTGACAATTCATACTTTCTTTACGAGTGCCCCCTGCTCCCTCCCTTGCACAGGACCTCCCAGACACCCATTTTCTTACTGGCTCCTTTCTTTTCTTGCTACATTTCAAGGTCCCTGACACAGGGAGGGCCTTCTAGTCCTATTCCTCATAGAGGCCTCTGCAAGGGTGCCTCATGTGCTCACATTCCAAGGGTTAAAAACTGATATTTTTATGTCAGTCTAGGAGGTTATACGTCCCCTTACAAAAAGTACGGATCGCTATTGCGATATCTACATGATTTTGCAGGCTCACATATTATATTATATGAGCATGGAGTGAAACTAGTTAGCTAAACAAAAGATAAACCCATATTCGGCCTCTTCACACGGCCGCTCAAACAGTTCACATATTCGTCCCCCTCCCATCAGGGAGAGCAGTTCTGTGCCGTCTGCTCATCTACTAGGAGTGGTTCCCTCTACCTCAAAACACTGCAAACTCTACACGCATTAACAACCATCCCTAATTCCACAAGGGTACCGGACTTCCCTAAACTTCGCCTCCACACAGCTTAAATCAGCTGTTATAAACCAACAAAAACAAATGTAGTGCCTTGTTTATTTTTCGATTCGCAGTTATTCATGTCCTTTTCTAGACGTTTTTGTCACATCCATGCAAATATGTATAGCACCTTCTATATTCATCAGTTGAACTGTTTGTAAGACTCACATCCTAACAACCTGCCTACCATAACGCTCTACTGAGAGAAACTTCCGCGTGTCGCTTAAATATGACGTAGGACGGAGTCTTAATTATTATTGGTCAAAATTACATCAGTTTCCGGTAACGTGCCCCATGCTGTTGCACATGTGGATTTGCTGTAAAGATGGGGAAGAGACGGAAAAATCAGGTTTTCCATAATTTAACTAAGAAGCAGAAAAAGCATCTGAAGGAATTTGGAGAGCAGCACCCTTTTGATGACACGTAAATATACGAATACTGTCCGTATAGTACAAAACTATATATGGTTTATGACAAAATATGCAACATAGCTATTTTACCCATGTTTTACAGTGTCCAGGAACGTGAAGAGAAAACACAGATACTGAATCTGGTGAGTGTTAAACTCATGTAGCATGCTTGTTAAGGATCACTCTCCGTAACTAGGTAGCATTGTGATTATGTGCATATTCCTGGGAGTCGCTTTCCTGAGAGTTTTTTAGCGCATCAGATCGTGGTGCTGGGCTACCAAGTTCGCGTCGCATATGATTAGTATGTTGCACTTCGTTTGTGGAATAGCAACCAGACAGTCCGGAACATCCCGCGGCGGCGAGTGACGATGAAAGTGAGACGGATCCCGAGCCAGAATCCGCCTACCAAAAACTGCTGTCGACCCTGAGTCAACGTGCTGATGAGGAGGAGGAGAGTCAGGACGAAGAATCGGAGAGTGAAAACGACGAAGAGGAGGAAGAACAGTGTGATGATGGTGCGGTAAATGTCGGGGTGTTTCTGATTATCTAGACAGTTAAGCGCTTGATGTACTTCCTGCTTGTGTGTTTGGAAAATAATACGTCTTGGCAGGGAATGTCTGCAGTGATTGAGGACACTGTCACTATTTAAAGCTGTACATCTGTGTCCTGTGCCTTACCTGCAGACATAGATCCTGGTGATGGGAGTGAGGAAGATGTGGAAGAAGAAGAAGAAGAAGAAGAAGATGATGATGATGAGGGTGATGATGGTCAGGAAGGTCCAAGTGAGGCACCTGATGAGCAGGGTAAAAGTGAGGAAGAGGGGAGTGTCCCCGGTGAGGAGGCAGCAACGGGTGAGGAGTTTACAGACAAGGAGCACGAATCCCAGTTCAGCCTGGAGACCAACTTCCTCGGGGAAGGAGATGGAGAGCCGCAGGAGGACTCAGCAGCGCAGGAGGACCGTGATGGTAGGCGGGGCAGCCATTTGCGGCACGCTCAGGAGAACATGGTTATCGTCCCTCACAGGGCTTGTGTCTCCTTATGTCAAGATAAACAGCCAGTGTAGGTGCCGGTATCTGCAGGTATCGGCTGCTTAAAAGTGGTTCCCCTTACTCTGTGCAGAGCCATTGATGCAGCACCTGGACACCGAGCTCAGTGAAGAGCAAGTGCAGAAGATCGCATCCGGCAGCAGGACCAAGACCCAGATGAAGGTGAGTGTGAGGATGCTGGCCTGAGGGGGCTGAGCTGCACTGCCACTGGGCAGCCTTTGTATTTGAGGAGATCAGTAGCTCTGTGAAGCAGCTCTGACTTGAAGGTCTCTACCTTGCTGTAACTATGGCCCTTGCTGTCTGGTTTGCAGTGGCCAAGACTGGGGACCCTGCTTTGCAACTCCACCTTAGAGGAATTCAGCTCCATCGGCCCAGAGACGAGCACCAGAACACCGCATCTCCACAAGGTCCTAGAGGCCAACTGGGTGTCCGTGAACCAGGCTGTCCTCCCCCAGGGACTGGCCCAGGACACCAGCCCACTGCAGCAGGAGCTGCTGAGCCTCATGAGCTCCTACTGTGACGTCTACTTCCCCGAGAGCTCACCCCTGGTGGATGCCCATCAGGTGCGCAGCGCCTACTGCCTGCATGTGCTCAACCACGTGCTGAAGGCCAACGCACGTGTCCTGGCCAACAACGCCCTGCTTAGGGAGCGCAAGCCTCGGGACGAACCCCAGGACGAGCCTCGGGATCAGGCCCTGACCAGACCCAAGGTGAACCAAAGCTGCCCATATTTTGAGTAGGCCCTGCCCTGTACATCTTAAATTGCACAACCTTTAACAGCCAAGGTTGGGTGCACCGTGTCCCTCAGGAATAGGCCCTGAGTATCTCGGTTTTTGAACCTATGCACCCCGGACCCCTTTCCTCTTCTAGGTTCTGATTCTGGTGCCCTTCCGGGACTATGCTCTGCAAGTGGTCCAGACCATCATCAGCCTGCTGGAACCCAAGGGGAAGAAGATGGACGTCAGCCACAAGAAGAGGTTCAAGGATGAATTTGGGGAAGAGCCCGGAGACAGACCGCCCAGCCTATCCCGGCCAGACGACTACCTGGCTGTGTTCTCTGGCAATATAGATGATCACTTCCGGATTGGTATGGCCGGTCTTCTCACTTTCCTTTTTTGGGTTTTATGGAACCGTAGACATCTAACCACATTTGCTTGTCTCATGGAGGCCTGTCCATCCTGCGCCGCAGCCTGCGCCTCTACGCCCCCTTCTACTCCTCTGACATCATCATCGCATCCCCGCTGGGCCTGCGAACCATCCTGGGAGTGGAGGGCGAGTCCAAGCGGGATTTTGACTTCCTATCTTCCATCGAGGTCCTCGTGGTGGACCAGGCTGATGTTTTCCTCATGCAGAACTGGGAGCATGTGCTGGTGGGGTCCGGTCTCGTGTCTTTTCTTGTCCATTGTTGTCCTAAAGATCTAAACTTCTGATGAACATAGGCTGGATTTCATGGACAGATTTTAATCCAGTGACAGTTCATGTGAACTGAGAGCATGGTACAGGCCTTTCTCAATACCCACAATCCCCCTCACGTCCTGAAAATCGCCTATATTTCAGCACGTGATGAAACATCTAAACCTGCAGCCGCTGGATTCCCACGGCGTTGACTTCTCCAGGGTGCGCATGTGGAACCTGAACAACTGGGCCCAGTATTACCGCCAGACGCTAGTCTTCAGTGCTGTCCAGGACCCCCAGATCAACAGTATCATGTCCAAGCATTGCTTCAACTACCGAGGCCAGGTGGGTTTGTGTGTGGCAAGAAAAGGGGGTGTGGGTCACTGAGAAGAGAGGCTTCTATGAAATCCTGATTGATGTTGCATCTTCCATAAAATGCCTTTTTTAGGTTTCTGTGAAGAATTTACCCAAAACCGGCTCGATCTGTCAGGTTCTGGTGCAGCTGCCCCACGTCTTTCAGAGATTTACCTCGGACAGTCACATGGACCAGGACAACAGGTCTGGATGTTATACTCAGAATTGGCCACCAGAGGGTGACATTGACACGAATTTGTTTAACTGTGCAAAAGAAGTATAGTGGACTTCTTTTTTTATTGTATTGCCTTGACCCTCTCACTGTTGTTCATTTGGCTTTCACACTTAACTGCCAGTCACCTTGAAGATCAGCACAGCGTAGCTGTGGATGGCTAGGGGCGGGGTTTGCATCCAGCCAATTGGGTGACAACGTAAGCTCTCCTTCCTCCAGGTTCCAGTTTTTTGTGGACAAAGTGCTGCCCCAGTACCGGGACGCGGTGATGTCGCACACCCTCATCTATCTGCCCTCGTACTTCGACTTCGTCCGCCTGCGTAACTACATGAAGAAGGAGGAGATGAAGTTCGCCAGCATCTGCGAGTACTCATCCAGGTCGGAGGTGTCCCGCGCGCGCCACCATTTCCAGATGGGCGACATTCACTTCCTGCTCTTCACCGAACGCTTCCATTTCTATAAGAGGTGAGGGGAAAATGGCCACCATATGTGGCATAGTGGCTAAGGATTTCACACAGGGTAACATGCCATGGAAATAAGACATAAATTACAGATATGAATCGATACCAAATGAAGAATTTTCCTGTATCATTACAGAGGCTGTTTAATCGACTATCTGCATGTTTCAAAAGGAAAAAATAATTGTCCGTCTTGCGAGTTTTTCATACTGTAATATATTTAATGTTTGGTAAAATTTAACGCCTCCTGCCATGTATGATTGATACAGGCTGAGCATTCTGGGAAGAGATCTATGAAAATGTGCCTGATTAAAATGAATAATGAATTAAAGTATAAATCATTCTGTTCTCAGATACACTATCAAGGGGATCCACAACCTGATCTTCTACGCGCTGCCCACGTACGCGCACTTTTACAGCGAGCTGTGTAACGCGCTGCGGGCAGGTGGTGCCGAGGGCGCGGCCAGCTGGAGCTGCACGAGCCTTTACTCCCGCTTCGACCTGCAGCGGCTGGCCGCCGTGACGGGCGCAGAGCGCGCCGGACAGATGCTGCGCTCCCAGAAGTCCGTGCACCTGTTTGTGACGGGGGAGGAGTCCCTCTGACTGTAGCCTTGGGGGGGGGGGGTTCCGCTTTGACATTTATCAGTTCTCTTAATTGCTGTACATCCAATTTCATTCTGTCATGTTACATACAAAAATAAAGGATAACTTCTGTATGTTCCTGAGAACAATCCCCCTTTTTACACGACTAGATCAGGGTTTTCAGCAACCCTTAATGTGGCGGTTTTCCATAATGCCAGCCCAGTGTCCCTTTAAATATTCTAATCAATGCAAAAACAAACTGCATTTTAACGGAGGCGTCTGGCACAGTGGGCTGTTCACAGGTACGTGTGGCGCTGCCAGATTTCCCCGTTAGCCTCAGATTTGAGCTGAGCAGCCTATTTGCGGTTGGTCCTCCTTGCCTGTATTCACTTCCCATAATGCATTTGGTCAGAATACTCACTGCTACTGCATGTTCTGCGGTTCGCGCCATCTTTTTATAAGCTCCAGGCCTGATTTAGCTTCATGTTCCCAGCCCCACTGAGCGCAAGCTTCAGTGTCTTTCTGAGAGCAGGAAGAACATTACCGTAACATTCTCAGGTCAGGTTCTAAAGAAACCGCCTTCTTTTCAGAGACTCAGCTTGATGGTAAGGTGACAGTAATTGGTCCCTGTAAATCGCTGTTGTGGTTTGCCCTTTACTGACTCTGAAGTCCCCTTAGCCCTCTGAGGAACATACCATTCTGACGGGGGAGGGGGTTATAACAGACCAAGTTAATAGCAGTCCCAATTTATGGTGGCCATGGCTGGGATACAAGCCGAGGGGGAAGATGGAGCCCAGTTTGAACAGGCCGGAATTTAAGGAGGCACCTAGCTGCCCCTGACAGAACCACAAACCTGAAGCCTGAAATGCTCCACACGGCAGGTATGGGGTGCATCGCAAAGCACCTCCAAGCTGATTTCCCAGCCTCTGTTCGGTTAGGAAAGCCTGCATTCGGCAGCCATGTCCAGACGTGTCACATGATTCCATCCAGATTTGTCAACAGCGGTGGGAAGTATTTTGCCTCAGCGGTACCTCTGGTTGCCTAGAAACGCAATGCACGTTGTAGACAGCCTCGTGGTGAAGCTGCAGTGTGCCTGTGTTTTCCTCTGACCACACCGGTCATCGCTTCCTAACGAGATTTTCCGTCCGCCCTGTCAGACCCCTGTCATCGTGCCGCCCCATGGCGGCTGTCACTGCTGCGGGTCAGAGCCTGCTTCTCAGGTCCGGATCGCAGGATTCCACAGCTGCACAGAGCCAGGTTCTGCTAGGCCGTTTTTACACCCATGCAACCTCAGGACTGCACCTCTACTCCTAATCCCTTCCTTGGTTTGGACTGACGTCCCCCAGACTCACATCATGCAAGGAAACCATGCAAATCTTTCTCACAGAGCAGACAGTGTCTGTTCCGCCTGCTTGTAACAGTCAATAATTCCACTCATATTACATAAACATTTTATCTGCTGTTTAATGGCGCCTCTTGCTGCTGCGTTCTCGTAGTTAAAGGAACAAACCCGTGTAAATATAGAACAAGGTTTTTGACTCCTTGTCACTGGCTGTTAGCTCCCCTCTGGCTGAGAGGCGACAGGTGCCAGTATCCGTCATTTCAGGCTATTTTAAGAGCAGTGCTGAGGCTCTTTGCCGCTCATGGAAGTGTCCTACAGGTGTGCGTGTGAGGCAGGCTATTCCAAGGGACGTGACCATGAAGCACAGCGCTGCGTTTGAGGGACGCCTCAGCCGCGACTCTGAGGGGAATGTCGTTAGGCAGAGTCTCAGACAGCTGCTCGTCCTTCTCGACATCCCGAAGGGAGAGTTTCAGGAAAGATGTCGTATCCCTGGAAGCACTCGGTGCTTAAAAGTAAGATGGCTGTGCAGCGGAGAGCGCAGCCCACAAAATTCAAGGCCTTCGCAGTATTGCGATGTGTAGGAGCCGGTTGCCATGGCAACCCCTCTGATGCCTACACACAGAACGGCGGCCGCAGAGCTGTGGAGAGACTCTCATCCCACCTGCGGTGGCCCAGTGCCACGTGCTGATTGGACCTCTTTGCCATCCATTACCCTAAGGGCTCTTAAGATAGGTCAAGGCCTGCATGTTGTTGGGGAACCTGAAAAGAGACTGACAGCACAATGCCACAGTGGTGGATCCACTCTGGGCTAGTTTCCGTTTATCCCTGCAGTGTGTCTGGTTATATAACATGCAGGCCGCTTTTCCTTGTTGTAGAGAAACAGCAAACGAATGGAATATAATATAAAACGAGAAAGGAAGTGGCCAAGATACTTCAGAAAGAAATACCTTGTTTTCACAGGCTTTTGTGTTGCTACAGGGTTTAAACAGAGGACTACATGAACATCTCAGATGTTTGCTTGGAAACACCATCCAGGAAAATGCAGCTGACAATCTTCCCTAAAACCAGCTTCTCTTTAGCAACTCACTAAACCTGCCGGTTAATGGCAAATCAATGCATCACTATGGAAACTGGGGCCACCTTTTAAATGGTAGGCCTGGAAATACCAGAGTATTTAACAGGCAAAGGGAGATTCAGCTTTGCACCATTTGCAACACAGCACCCCCTACAGAAGGGGCAGGAAAGATCAGGTAGATGCCTCACTGACAAATGCCCAACTAAATATTGTACTAGATTATAGTATAAATTGTTCAATGCCCTCAAATACAAAGCTATCAGACATCTCTGTAGTCTCTCAGCTGATCCTTCAAATAACCATAGCTGATGTTTAAATTAACAAGGGCCAGCTGGGTGTCATTAAATGGGTTACCTGTGTGCCCAGGACAGGCGCCCACGCTCTCTAGCAGCACAAGGGATCCCAACCCCCACCACTCCTCTGTCCCCTAACCTCACAACCTCAATTTTTGTGTCGAAAAAGAAGGCAGCATTTATCATGATGAGATAGGCGCCAGTTCTGCTGGCTACACCTGGATGGCTTGAATGCATTAAGCCCTAGAAGCCTGTCCATCAGTGACTTATAAGGAAGAGAAAACTAAAGACCCATCCAAAGACATTCTACAGATTAAAAGGACTTGGTTACAGGCAGGTTAGGACTCTGTGCCTGAGATCAGAAGGTTGCCAGTTCTATTCCCATCCTTGCCACATCTCTGATGGGTTTTTGTGCAAAGCCTATAACCCCCAGGGGTCCTGGGTGGATGGCGGCCCCTGTGCTCAGACCCCAAGTTTCATTTTCACCTTTATATTTCTGCATGTCTTAACAAAAGAGAACAAAATGGGATGTGTGAAAAAAACACACTGCGATGTACCTGCACTTGTACAAACGGTAAATAAATCTTCGTTTCACCTGCAATTTATTTAGGTCTCTTCCTTTCGGTAAAAACCAGGCCATGTTCACCAGTGCCCAGCAGTACTGGGGCACCTCAGCCCAGTAGAGCCCAGCCAGGTGGACGGCACTCTCTGGGGACAGACCCGGCCCGGCCCATCCCGGCCCGGGACATCGGTAAATCCTCCCGAGGACACGGCGGAGCCGCTGTCTGGTACATGCAGGCTGGAGGAGCTGCTGTTCCCTCTGGGGGGGTATTAATATGGGATGGAGGGCAGTGTGACGGGCCGGCGCCGCAGTGTGTCCTGCGGCAGGGAGTGCGGCGTGAGCCAGAGGAGCCTCCAGAAAGCATTCGGGCCTGAGAGCATCAGGACAGCGATGGGACCCCGGGAGTCTCTAACACCCTCCGCTGAGAATTAAGGGACCTCTCATATCCCCACCTCCTGCAGGAAGCGCATGCACCATCAGAACCCGTCACCCTCCCCGTCGTCTCAAGGTTACTGCATCTTTCACCATGAAATAAAAGATGAACAATTTATATCGCCGCAGCATGTATAAATACCTGCGATATTTATTCATTTATTAATTTCTATTCGTTTCTCCCAGGTTGGGTGCTCATGCTGAAGGGTGTTGCCCTATAAACCATTACAGCCAATCAGAGACATTTACTCCCGTCAGCCACTAACTGACCATGGCAGTGTTTGATGGACAGAATGGAAGAACCCATGAAGACGTAGCAACAGCACATGCCGTGTCATCGTCCAGTGTGGGTTAATCGCATTACATGACCTGAGTCATCTGCTCAGGGTAGCTGAATGCCATCTCCATGCTCCATGCTCCCTTCTGTCACTTCAACTTGGGACTCATCGGCCTCCCGCAGATCCCATTCCAGAAAGCGGAGTGTTTTATTTACACAAACAGCATCATCAAATCGATCTACACCCCTGTTGTCTAAGTCTAAGCCCAAAAAAACATCATTGTCAGCACAAAAGCCTAAGCCTGAGTAAGAGGAAGATCAGACCTGTGGCTTGTTAACTGTGAGTGTCCATTGTGGATGTGTCCACTGCAGGTTTGTCCATTGTGGGTGTGTCCACTGCAGGTTTGTCCATTGTGGGTGTGTCCACTGCAGATTTGTCATTGTCATTGTGGGTGTGTCCACTGCGGGTTTGTCCATTGTGGGTGTGTCCACTGCAGGTTTGTCCATTGTGGGTGTGTCCACTGCAGGTTTGTCATTGTCATTGTGGGTGTGTCCACTGCAGGTTTGTCATTGTCATTGTGGGTGTGTCCACTGCGGGTTTGTCCATTGTGGGTGTGCCCACTGCGGGTTTGTCCATTGTGGGTGTGTCCACTGCGGGTTTGTTTAACTCCTTTGCTTGAATTTTAACTTCATGTTCAGCAATATTGCAGCTGCAACATTCTATATATAGTGTGTGTGACCCAGGAAGCCACAGCACTGTTTTTGGGTACCAAGGCGATGGTATAATATCTCCTGCCAAACGTGTGATATTGGTTTCGGCATCAGATGGCCTGCTGCTGGCTCTTATCTACTGCTGTTTGACCCCCTGCTTACTGGCAGCCTTAGGAAATCTGAGGGTGCTGATAGGGAATTATTATTATTATTATTGCTGCTGCTTATTGTATTACACTGAAAGTTTCCCTGTTTTCCTGGATATCAAACCAAATCTCTATCTTTCATAAAACACAGTTGTATCCTATGGACAACATTACCTGAAAAACTTGGTAAAACAGAGCTAATTTGAACTCTTTATCTGCTGAAAATCTGTACTTTCTGATGAAATAAAAGGAGCCCTTATATTGAATAAATGTTGCTTCGGAACCCACTGAAGAAAAGTCCTCATTACAAAATAAATGCATCTATTTTTCACACTGTGCTCTTTGCGAAACACATTACGTAGATACGCCTTCTGTCCCTGCTTTTCCAAACGTGCTTACACAGACTAAATAAACATATATATTAATTTACAGTGTCATTAGTAAATGTATAATTGCGAAAAGCTGCCGAGGCTCATGAGAAATGCGCTTATCCGCGCTCGTGTATGATGAGCATATTTCGCGTTGTCTTGGGTTACTATTACGGGAATTCAATTTCTGTTCTCATGATCTTTGTTTTGTTTATGTCCATCCTGGGTATTGTAATAATTTTTAATTTCCGTGTTGGGTGTTGCTTACACGAATCTCTGCTAGTGATTTGTGGGGGGGGGGAAAGAAAAGAAAAGAAACGGCATAATTGTAAAGGAGTCCCGCGGGTGTTTTTCGGCGCCTGTATCATTATTGCGGCGGAGAGTAGGTGAGCAGAGAGGGGAGGTTTCATAACGGACTGTACCATATGGCACAGCCCCCTCCGCCGGCTCACACCTCCGCCCGCCTGCCTCTCCCTGCCTTCAGCGCCCGGCTTGGTTAAACCCAAACAGAGCATCATGGCGATTGATGGTAAGTAGGCCAATAACGCGCTCCTATCCTGCTTATTAACTTTTACCGAAAACGGCGAAATAAACACAGGGGGGGCTGTGCGTGGGGACGGCCGGCGTTTGCGGGATGGCGTGCGGGGCTGCGGATACGGACGCTCCGGGAGCGGCAGCGCCGGTGGTGCTGAAAGGACAGCTCCCGCGCTGCGCGTCCCCCGGCGCGTCCCCGGCGCACACGCCCCGATCCCGACGCCTTTCACCTGATGCGCCGGAGCCGCTCGTGCTAAAAAGCGGAGGGATGCTGTAGAAGTTCAGCGGGAGATGGGGGAGCGATCACAGTGCCGGAGGAAGGGAGCATGTTAGGGGGGCTCCACTTCGCCGTTTTAAGCGTAAAAAACTTTATGCAGGTCAGTTTACAGATCAGACTGTTGGAGTAGGTGCAGGGTAGGGTAGAGTAACGGCATCGGAGGCGCGCAGGAGCCGTCGCTGTACCTGCGAGTCTGACGCTTAAGGATAGTTAGTTGCGGGAATATGACATGAGGGACTGTAATGCTGGGTTAGGGAGGGAGCACGACGGCTCCTGCTGTGGGTCTGATTCTCAGATATTTCTGGGACATTGCGAGAGATATCGTGATATTGCCAAATATTGTATTATTGCGAGCACACGGACCCCCGCCCCCCAGTTCCCTGAATTGTTTGGAAAACTAATAATTATTTGTTTTATGAAACAATTAAATAAATGCTTGGGCAATGAACACATAACGTATCGGATTCGTTTGTATATTACTTAGTGACAGTTTATTTCATGACAGCGGTCAGAGTAATGACTGATTCATTAAATACTTCGCCTATTCTGAATAAGTCATGGGGGTCCGACACCACGAGGTTTTTCTCTGCGGGTTAAAGCTTCCCTGAAATATCCATAAAGCACCCGCACGTTGTGAGGATGACAGAGAAAACGACGCTACGCCCCAGCCCCAGCAAATGTGTAAAAATAAACGCATATTCCCGACACGTGCATAACTGTGTACACTGGGGGGAAAGTGTGTGTTTTATTGTCTTTGCTTCGAAAAGAGCAGTTTGGCAGCTAGGTTCTTTCTGCATGAAAAAATGTTATCAACAAATGGGTCACATTTTTCTTTTGTATGCTGTGTCATATAATGTGTTCCTGTATTGTATTGTGGAGAGTTATAGTTATTTAACTGGAGTTTGATATATGAGAATTGTGTGTGATGAATATTAGTTTATAAAAGTGCACTGTACTGAGTAGGGTGCTTTTGACTCACTGTATCAGCACCGAAAGCATAAACACACGCTTGGCTGGTTACTGCCTTTGCTATCGAGCCAGAAGTTGTGGGAGCTCCGAGAATCACAGCGTTCATTTTTCAGATCGTCCACCTGGGGCTGATTGGCTCTCAGAGGCACTTTCAGGGCACTGCTGAGCGCTTCCGTGTCTGCTCTCTCTCTCTCTGATAGTCCCCGTTATTGTAATCCTTGGTTCGACTTTCGTACCTGTGGGCTTGTTATTTGCCAAGCGGGGGTTGGGATTATCGTCCCGGTGAAGGTGTGGGTGGGAGGCATGTAGCCTCGGTAATTGCAGACACCTGTCAATCAAGTCTTGACCTCGTCTTCTGATGCTTCCCCCTCCCGGCAGTGTGTGACTGGCAGCCTGAAGAGGGTCTGCTATATTTACCGGCCCTGGCGCTGACAGTTTCCCTCACGCTAAAGGTTGCTGTGCAGGCCCTGCCTCCATATTACCTCTGAGGGCAGCCGAGGCAGGACGCTAAAGGCACTGAACTCTCTTTGCATGTATGATGACGGCCCTGAGACCCGGGTCAGGCTGCTCGGTCACCATCAACATTTTCTGGGCCTGCTCTCTGACTTTGGCTTGTTCCTGTTACGGTTTCAGTGTGTATTTCTGCCCTTGTCCATTTGTTTTAGTGATTATGTCAGAGTAGAAATTCTTTCTCCTGCCCCAGCAGCTTGTAGCTGAGGAGTTTCACGTCCCTGCTGTACGGCTCCCTCCGCAGCCGGGCTCCCCCACACGGATCCGTGCGTGAGAGCGCCTTTCCCACAGCACACATCAGGCCCTCCCTCCTGACTCAGCCACGTCTGGCACTTTCTTCTGATCATGACCTGGAGTGCCAGAGAGACGACCAATCAGAAACTTTTCACGGCAAAAGGGAGGCGGGGTTTACGGAGGTCGGATACAGGCTGATTGGTTTTCCTGGCCATCCGTAGTCTGAATGTGGGAAATTCCCATGAGACATGCCATGATTGCAGACACAAAACAATATTCAGATTAAGCTGGGCTTAAAAACACTTGAAATTCAGAGGCTCAGTTTCTCTCTAGCTGCCTGGTGACACGTTTATGCTTGACGTCGTCTGCGTCGGGCTGGATGCCTGATCCATGTTCGTGTGTCCACCTTCCTCCGGGACAAACCAGCAACATCTTCTGATGTGGATTCAGTAAACATGGAGCGTTCTAAAGCCGATGAACATCATCCTACAGCCCTGAGGACCGCTCACGCGTCGAGCCATAGTCGATGTGTTTTGGATGGAAGAGTAACCTCAAAGGCTCCATTTTTCTTGGACAGGAAATCATCTTCAACAATCACACCCTGTATGCATGTCTTTTGTAGCCACAATCTCCCAGAATGCACCGAGGCATGACGGAGCATTCTGGTGTCTGTGTGTGTGTGTGCGGCATGTGTAAGGAGGGTAGGGAATGATAGCTGCAGCTCTGCCCTCCCCCAGGCCCTTACCTCCCCCTCCCCCATCTAGCCCCTGAGCTGTGCTGCTGCACTCCAGCTGTGACTCTCCTTACTGGGGCCTTGTTAAGCCATCTCTCTCTGCTATATATACATCCTTCTCAGTCTTATGGCAAAGCCTGTTGGTTCAGGGGTTGCGTTCAGCCAATGGCTCTTTACCTGTGCAGCTGGGAGATGCTCTGTGATTGGCTGACAGGAGCTTTAAATGTGCAGTGAGGTGTGTTTGTGTGGATTCATGGAGTGATGTGTTTGGTCACGTGACCAGCCGAAATGTTGGCGAGGGGTTATATGCAGTCGAGCCGGAGAGTGTGAGGAAGCCGGCGGTCGCTGGCAGTGAACCTCAGAGCACGCTGCTGGCATGGCAGTTCCTCTCATTGTAGCTCAGATTCTTGCTGATTCTCCGATGGAGCACAGCTTCTGAGAAACAGCCAAAACGGCCAGAAATGGCGATATGGACCAGACAGATAATGAGGTGTGCTTCTCAGAGCGATTTGGGGGGAGGGGCGGAACTTGGGGGGAAGGGGCTGAGATGGGCAGAGGGAGGCCCCCCAGCCCTGTCACTCTCGACTCGCTCTCTCCCACCTCAGGAGCCTTACTTTCAGGCATTTCAGTGCCCCAGTGTGTAGTCCAGTCTCTCCACCCACCCCCCCGCACTTAAAGAGCACCAGCTCATGCTGTTTCATTTCAGAATGGGCTGAAAATCTCTTCCCGTTACCCATCTGTTTCTTTCCCATCCTCTAATTATCCATCATGATTAATTTCCGTATGATTTATTTATTTAATTCCATTGCATAATTTGCTCTCGAATCGAGAACCCAGGCCTGGCGGCCGTTAGCTGTAGTATCTCCGTGGCACCAAATGGTCCCGTCCGCCTTGCTCTGCATTCAGGGCGGTATCGGCGGGCACTATCCCCGCTAGCTCCATTACAGGGGTCACAGAGACCCAAACACGACGGGATTACCGCCACAATACGGAGCAGACCATCGTGAAGTGGAGTTCCTTACTGAGCTGGTGTGGCTGGCAGGTCCTAATCTCACAGAGCAGGAAGAGGCTTTGTGTGTCAGCATGTCAGGTCCCCTTACATCAATCCCC
Source organism: Paramormyrops kingsleyae (assembly GCF_048594095.1). Classification (NCBI taxonomy): domain Eukaryota; kingdom Metazoa; phylum Chordata; class Actinopteri; order Osteoglossiformes; family Mormyridae; genus Paramormyrops; species Paramormyrops kingsleyae. Next base: position 15,797,315 of record NC_132810.1, read on the forward strand.
CCGTGAAGAATTCAGGCCTCCTAAGGCGTCGTTTGACTGAATATTTATTTATTTATTTTTTTTAAAGGAGTGAACAAAGATGGTGGCACTTCATGACGCTGAGTGACGTGTGGCATTATTTTCACCCCTTTGCGAATGTTTAGGTTGGAGACGTGAAAGGTATCTCGGAGCTGCCATTCAGTGGGGGGCAGGGGGGGAGTGAGGTGTGACTCCCCCACACACGCGCGCGGAGGACAGAGGGCACCATTAGAAGAATTCATCTTCTTTTTCATTCACAACCTATGTGTCGACCATTAAACTTTTATTTATGGTCTATACTATCCCACAAACAGGCTCATTTCCCTCCCTGTGGTAATGACACACAATTTGCTGTTGTTTATCAGTTTCAATTACCAGCCAAACCGCCTCCCATCGGGCACCAGAAGGCAATGCTAATGCTAGCACTGAGTTCAGTCATTGCTGGGCAACTGGTCCCTCCCAAATGGTAAGTGCAGCCAACCGGGGCAAATTGTGGAGGACGGAATGTGTGGTGATTGGCTGGTGTGTGGTGTCCACTGTCTGCATTGTGATTGGTGTATAAGACAGATACGTCATGCTTTACACCATGGTAAATGGGCTGTTTGTGTTTTATGAGAAGAGATTAATTTGTCTCATATCATTTTGATCGTAAAGGTTGTAACCTGGCTGTTATCCTGCCTGTATGTTGACCGGGACTCACAAATCAGTACGTGTAACAACACGCCAGCACATTTCACTGGTTATCAGGGTCTGATGCCAGCATGAAGGTCCCACTTACTACGGGAGGCGCTGGGAGGGAGTGCAAAGCTGCATGAAGCAGAACCAAATTTCTGCTCCACAGATCTGAGAAAATGTCCATCCTCATTAAGCAAGCAGATGATTCCAGATGTTCCGTAAGTCATAATAACCTGCTTTGTCTGCCTGAAGAGCAGCTTCCAAAAAGAGGTCTCTTGTAGGTAATAGAACTGATGGGTGGGGTGGGGGAGGGGTTGGAGGGATAGACTGTTTTCCCTTAACCTCTGCCTTTGTGGAACCTTCCGCAATGTATCTTGCTGCAGACACTGCAGAAACAGGGCTCCTGGAGCTCGTGCCGGTTCTGCCTGACACTGCACCACTTCCCATGTGGCCCCAAAACCGCATATCGGATCTCCGCCAGTCCAAGGTGGCGGAACAGCAGCTCCTGACACATCTGGGCCTCATGTTGAGTCTGCACTTCGTTTTTCCGCAATCCCTGGGGCAACACAGGGGGCCGTGGGGAATCCGCTCGTTTATGTGGAGCGAGTCTAGCTCCTGAATGCCTCGACGTCCTGGGAATATGGCGGACCAGGTACTGGGCGCTAAAAAAAACTAAACGGAATGTTTCATTCTTGTATTTAATTACACCCATCACCCATGCTGTTGCCTCTGTTGTCCTTGAAAGCCATGACTGGCCACATGCTTGTTCCTCGTGTCCCTGTGGTCACATGCTGTGGCCCTCTGATCTCCCAGCGTAATTGTAGCTCTATGGCCTCAGCAGGTGCTGAAGTTACAGATCCGTCAGGTCCACTGGCACAGACATCGAATTAATTTAATGAATATTGAATAAGTAATGCATTAGTTTGATTTCCGATCTTCCTAAAGTTTCAGACGTTTCATGCTTAACGTCGTCCGACCAGAGAGGAACCCAGCTAAAAAGATCAGCTGAACTGAATCATGTCATGACACTAGGCAAACTGCCCCCCTCCGCGATCACCAGAGAGCCGTGTGTCGTGTGAATTTCCCTTTTCAGAGATTAAAGAGCCACGTGGCCCAGGCCTAGCTTACAAACACCTGTCTTTTACGTCTGTCACCCAGCCCCCCCTACCCCCCACCCATCAGCAGGAGCTGCTAGGCCTTCACATGGGGTGGCAGCTTCATCCACTAATTGGTCCCTTTGGTCTCCAGGCCCACCTGAAGTCCTAATGAATCAGTGCTTAAAAGGGCAGGTGAAGGAAGCAGCCCCTCCCCCATTTTCACCCCCCTGCCCCCACCCCACACAGACAGAAACACAGATCCTGCGCTCTGCCACTTGGTAATTAGAGGACCCAGCCGCTTCTAAGGTCCTTAGGTCCTATGAAAAAGAGATTTCAAAAGCAAATGGTGAAAAAAATGAGCACACGTTGATTTAAAGCACCCAGCGGGTATTGATCATGCCAGGAGAAACGCCATTTTTTGGTATGGAAGCAGGATGCAGCTTGGGGTAAAAATAGTAACTGCACACAAAAAGCTTAATAAAACCAAGCATTTTTTAGAAGCCTGTATTTTTGTTAGCGCTGATATATATTTGCTCCCATTTTTCCGTAAGTGCATATCGTGATGAATGTAATTGTGTAATTCTGGAGCGCCCTGTTCACAGCTAATATGCTGTAGCTTACAGCAGGTATGCCACCACTTTTCATTTCCGCTTGTGAGCTTATTCGTCCCATGGGAGTAAGTCATATTACGGAAGGTTATCCTATCTATACAGACAGTGTGTGTTCTGGATACAGCCTAACACAGAACTAAACTGGCCCCAGGTAAGAAAAACTAAAAGTATGAAAATCCTGTCTAATCCTGAAAATGAGCTGCAAAAATGAAGATCATGAAGGAGAAGCGCTGATTGGCTGATGGATAAGAGCTGATTTGACCATCTCTAGGTTTCAGGAATTATACACCACCAGTGAAGAACAGTCATCTTTAGTTCTTAAATTTTTTACCACCTGCAATGTAAAAGATGCAGTGTTTAGTGTTGCATGATGTGAAACAGTGAAACTGAGCTGCAGTAAGAGGACGAGATTCTGCAGGATGATGTGATGTTGGGAAGGGTGCGTGAAGGCCCCAGAAGAGAGAGAGCCCCCTGCTGTTCATGTGAAGAGACCCAACATCCAGCTGCCTCGGGGATCTTTGGGACTTACAGAAGGAGCGATGATTAGTTGGCTCCGATGTTAAACAGGCTCACGTTTACCAGGGCCAACAATGCAACTAATCCCTCAAAAACAGGGATGGAGAGACTAAATGGAGAATGGAGACAGCCGAGTACCCGAGGAGAGACCAAACGGAGACCAGAGACAACCAAGTCCCAGAGGAGAGACTAAACCGAGACTGGAGACAGCGAGTCCCTGAGGAGAGACCAAATGGAAACCAGAGACAGCAAGTCCCCAAAGAGAGATCAAACAGAGACTGTAGACAGCTGACTCCCCAAGGGGAAACCAGAGAGCAGAGACAGCCGACTCTCTAAGGAAAGGCTTAATGGAGACTGGAAACAGCCTACTCCCTTAGGAGAGACCAAATGGAGACCAGAGACAGCAAGTCCCCAAGGAGAGACCAAATGGAGACTGGCAAACCATGCAAATCCAGGGTTCAGACCAGCACCCTGGTGTAAACTTCATATTAAAAGTCCAGATCTGGTCCTCTGAAGCTGCCCCTAAGACTCCAGCATAGCTTTGAGTCTTGACCTCCTCAAACCTTCACAAACATAGTCTGAGATGATTTACTGTCACGGCCGGGAGGAACAGAGCAGGCTGGACCCAGATGCAGGAGATCCAGAGGTTTATTGGGACACCGAACAATAGACAAGTCCAAAGGGGCATGCAACAAGCGATGGTCAAGAAGGCAGGCAGAGGGTCGTGAGCTGGCGAGATCAATCCTACGATGAGGCACACCAGGGAACACAGATGAAACAGGGCAGGGATCAGGAAGACGAGGCGGGCAGGCAGGTCAGGCAGGGTAGGCAGGGCAGATGACGTGGCACAGAAGATAAGAAAGGTAGAATGCTTAGTGGGGCGCATGAGAGCAACGATACTTCACAACAGTGGTTAGTTTGAGTGCTGGTTAAATAGGCAAACGTAACAAGGCTTAGTTATGTGGCCCCGGCTACCGAGGCGTGACAGTACCCCCCCCAACGACTGCCTCCCGGAGGTCGAGAGGGACCCCGAGGGCGTGGCACTGGTTTAGCGGGGTACTTGCAGTGAAACGCTGCCTTCAGATCGGGATCCAGGACGTCCTTGGCCGCCACCCACGAACGTTCTTCCGGGCCGTAACCCATCCCACTCCACTAAGTACTGGAGAATTCCCCTTCTATGACGAGAATCGAGGAGGGTTTTCACTGAATAGACGCGGTCCCCTACCTTGACATCACCCCGGCGGCGAGCCGGATGAGAGGGGCAGTTCTGGATCGAGTGCAGAGGTTCTCCGCAGTAAAGGCACAACCGCTGATCGAAGCGGCGCTGCCGTTCTGCCACGGTCAGTGGAGCTCTTTCCAATTGCATAGGCTCCGATCTCTCGGCAGCCGCAGAAGACGTTCCTGTTGATTCAGCCCGGAGTCGATGTTGACGGCGATCCCTCACCGTGTTGTCCAGGATAAATGACAGGCGAACATACTCCTCGAATGAGTGTGCCACACCTCTTGAGGCCAGCTCGTCTCACAGGTCGGGGTTTAACCGCCTCCGGTACAACACCTTGAGGCAGTCGTCTGGCCATTTTAATCCGGCAGTGATCGTCCGGATCGTCCAGGGAAAACTCGGCAGCAGTTTTGGTCCCCTGGTGCAGATCGCATAATCTGTCCCCCAGACTCCTTCCCACAGTGGGATGATCGAAAACCTCACGGAAGGCATTTTGGAAATCCCGGGCTGAATCGAGAAGGGGGCTGTCCTCTAACCAGAGAGCGGTTGCCCATTCCTTGGCCCACCCGGTTAACAAGGAGTTCACAAACCGAACGCGGGCAGTATCATCTTGGAAGCGATCGAGGTTCTCTTCCACGTACAGCCCACACTGCATCAAGAACGACTTGACAGGTGTCAGGATTCCCGTCGTACCTTTCCGTACTCGCGACGGGGACGGGAGCGAAGGTGTGTGGTAGCGAACTGGGTAGTGGGGCTCGAGCTGCCTGGTTCTCCAGTAGCTGTTACACCAGGGCAGTGAGTTGATGCACCTGCTGCTGCAGTTGTTGCGTGGTCTCCGCAGGGTCCGTCGTTTCGTGGCGAAGTATACTGTCACGTCCGGAGGGACAGAGCAGGCTGGACCCAGATGCAGGAGACCCAGAGGTTTATTGGGACACTGAACAATAGACAAGTCCAAAGGGGCATGCAACAAGCGATGGTCGAGAAAGCAGGCAGAGGGTCGTGAGCTGGCGAGGACTTGGGTAGGACTTGGGGCGTCAGAACCGTGGGAACGACACGAGGATGCACAGCACTGTATTCCATCGGTTTTAATAAAGAGACATGGAACGTGGGAGATATACGGTAGATACGAGACCCACCTTACGTACTACAGGGAATGGTCCAATAAATTGAGGGGCTAACTTACGAGTGGTGGGAAGTCTCAGGTTTTGGGTAGAAAGCCATACTCGTTGTCCAGGTCGCAACTCTGGTGCGGGGCAACGATGGCGATCTGCAAATTTCTTCTGTCGCTCCGCCTGCTGTTGAAATACCCACTGTGAAAGAGACCAGGTCTAACGGCACTTACGGTACCAGTCCTCCACTAGGGGAACATCGGTGGGTGGAGAATTTCATGGGAAGAGTGGAGGTTGATATCCTAAGACACACTGGAAAGGGGATAAACTGGTTAGAGCATGAATTAGAGAGCTGCAGGCGTATTCCGCCCAGGGGAGGTGTGGACCAATCCTCGGCGCGATCGTTATAGAGCAGACAAAGTGCTTTGGACACCTCTTGATTTGTCCATTCGGCCATTCCGTTTGTTTGGGGATGGTAGCTAGAAGAGAGGCTGAGTGAGACTTGGTACAGAAAGCTTTAAACACTCTGGACACAAACTGGGGTCCCCGATCGGAGATGAGGTCTTCGGGTATCCCGTAGTATCGGAATACCTAGTTCACCAGGAGCTCTGCCACCTCTTTGGCGGTGGGTAATTTAGGTAAAGCTAGGATGCAACACATTTTCGAAAAGCGATCCACGATTGTCAGGATTACGGTGTTACCCTGTGAGGTAGGCAAATCCGTAATAAAGTCTAAGAGTGGCCACTCCCAGACTGCATGGATCTTTTCTTCATCCATGGCCACCTTCCCGGGCTGAATCCTATATCCTAGAAACTTGAGAGATGTGCAGTGAAATTCACGTTGTTTGGCTTTGGCGAACAACTTATTGGTTCGGAGTGTCTGCAGGACTTGTCGAACAATGTGCTTCACTCGCGAAGGTGAGTATACCAGAATGTCGTCTATATATACAATGACGAAGCAATTGATCATTCCCTGGAAAACCTCATTCATAAAGGCTTGGAAGATGGAGGGGCTATTAGCCAATCCGTATGGCATAATCTGGTATTCGTATTGTCCCGTACTTGTTATGAAGGAGGTCTTCCACTCGTCCCCCTCTCGGATACGAACCAGGTTGTAGGCACTTCTTAAGTCTAACTTGGTAAAGATCACCGCCTCTCGCAATTGTTCAAGTGCGGAGGGAATAAGAGGGAGAGGTTTTCTACGTTTTATGGTGATCGCATGATCGCACTGAGTGCTCGGTAATCCACACAAGGTCGCAACCCTCCGTATTTTTTCTTAACGAAGAATAACCCGACCGTCATGGGAGAGGTGGAGTGGTGAATAATACCTTCGGAAGTGGAGCCCCCTCCAGTAAGTTGATCGCACAATCGCTGGACCAGTGCGGCGGGAGCTGAAAAGCCTTCGATTTACTGAATACATTGAGGAAGTCCCGATACTCCTCCAGGATGGTGGATAAATCCTCTGGCAATGGACTCTCTACAGAGGAAACCTTGCAGGGAATAGTTAAACACTGAGAGAAACAAGTGGTGGACTAAGCGATGAGTTCTCTGGTTGACCAGTCAAGCCGTGGGTTATGCCGCCGCAACCAGGTAAGGCCTAGGATCACCGCGTCTCGGGTGGCGGAGAGTACCAAGAACTGTATTTGTTCATGGTGGAAAAGACTGATCTGAACAGAGACAGGGGCCGTGCGGTGAGTAATGTCGCCTTTCTCCAAAGGGCGCCCGTCAACTCCCCGTACGCGAAGTGGACAAGGTAATGACTCTAATTCTAATTTTAATTGTCTGGCCAGGCGCAGGATCAATGAAATCGCTAGCAGCCTCTGAATCTAGAAGCGCCCAGACGGCTGACCTCTCACCCCCACTAGGCAGGATGAGGGGCACAGTCACCTGCATTTGAAAGACATTCAATAAAGCCGAAACCCCTATCTTGACATCACCCCGGCGGCGAGCCAGACAAAAGGGCAGTTCTGGATCGAGTGCTGAGGTTCTCCGCAGTAAAGGCACAACCGCTGATCGAAGCGGCGCTACCGTTCTGCCACGGTCAGTGGAGCTCTTCCCAATTGCATAGGCTCCGATCTCTCGGCGGCCGCAGAAGACGTTCCTGTTGATTCAGCCCAGAGTCGATGTCGACGGGGATCCCTCACTGTGTTGTCCAGGGTAAATGACAGGCGAACATACTCCTCGAATGAGTGTGCCACACCTCTTGAGGCCAGCTCGTCTCACAGGTCGTGGTTTAACCGTCTCCGGTACAACACCTTGAGGCAGTCGTCTGGCCATTTTAATCCGGCAGCGATCGTCCGGATCGTCCAGGGAAAACTCGGCAGCAGTTTTGGTCCCCTGGCGCAGATCGCATAATCTGTCCTCCAGACTCCTTCCCACAGCGGGATGATCGAAAACCTCACGGAAGGCATCTTGGAAATCCTGGGCTGAATCGAGAAGGGGGCTGTCCTCTAACCAGAGAGCGGTTGCCCATTCCTTGGCCCACCCGGTTAACAAGGAGTTCACAAACCGAACGCGGGCAGTATTATCATGGAAGCGATCGAGGTTCTCTTCCACGTACAGCCCACACTGCATCAAGAACGACTGATAGGTGTCAGGATTCCCGTCGTACCTTTCCGTACTTGTGACGGGGACGGGAGCGGAGGTGCGTGGTAGCAAACTGGGTAGTGGGGCTCGAGCTGCCTAGTTCTCCAGTAGCTGTTACACCAGAGCAATGAGTTGATGCACCTGCTGCTGCAGTTGTTGCGTGGTCTCCGCAGGGTCCGTCGTTTCGTGGCGAAGTATACTGTCACGTCCGGGAGGAACAGAGCAGGCTGGACCCAGATGCAGGAGACCCAGAGGTTTATTGGGACACCGAACAATAGATAAGTCCAAAGGGGCATGCAACAAGCGATGGTCGAGAAGGCAGGCAGAGGGTCGTGAGCCGGCGAGGACTTGGGTAGGACTTGGGGCGTCGGAACCGTGGGAACGACACGAGGATGCACAGCACTGTATTCCATCGGTTTTAATAAAGAGACATGGAACGTGGGAGATACGGTAGATACGAGACCCACCTTACGTACTACAGGGAATGGTCCAATAAATTGAGGGGCTAACTTACGAGTGGTGGGAAGTCTCAGGTTTTGGGTAGAAAGCCATACTCGTTGTCCAGGTCGCAACTCTGGTGCGGGGCGACGATGGCGATCTGCAAATTTCTTCTGTCGCTCCGCCTGCTGTTGAAATACCCATTGTGAAAGAGACCAGGTCTGGATCTTTTTTTCATCCATGGCCACCTTCCCGGGCTGAATCCTATATCCTAGAAACTTGAGAGATGTGCAGTGAAATTCATGTTTTTCGGCTTTGGCGAACAACTTATTGGTTCGGAGTGTCTGCAGGACTTGTCGAACAATGTGCTTCTCTCGCGAAGGCGAGTATACCAGAATGTCGTCTATATATACAATGACGAAGCAATTGATCATTCCCTGGAAAACCTCATTCATAAAGGCTTGGAAGATGGAGGGGCTATTAGCCAATCCGTACGGCATAATCTGGTATTCGTATTGTCCGGTACTTGTTATGAAGGAGGTCTTCCACTCGTCCCCCTCTAGGATACGAACCAGGTTGTAGGCACTTCTTAAGTCTAACTTGGTAAAGATCACCGCGTCTCGCAATTGTTCAAGTGCGGAGGGAATAAGAGGGAGAGGTTTTCTACGTTTTATGGTGATCGCATGATCGCACTGAGTGCTCGGTAATCCACACAAGGTCGCAACCCTCCGTATTTTTTCTTAACGAAGAATAACCCGGCCGTCACGGGAGAGGTGGAGGGGTGAATAATACCTTCGGAAGTGGAGCCCCCTCCAGTAAGTTGATCACACAATCGCGGGACCAGTGCGGCGGGAGCTGAAAAGCCTTCGACTTACTGAATACATCGAGGAAGGGGCATGCAACAAGCTATGGTCGAGAATGCAGGCAGAGGGTCGTGAGCCGGAGAGATCAATCCTACAATGAGGCACAGGACGGGAAGACAGGCATACCAGGGAACACAGATGAAGCAGGGTAGGCAGGGCAGATGACGTGGCACAGAAGACAAGAGAGGTAGAATGCTTAGTAGGGCGCATGAGAGCAACGATACTTCACAACAGTGGTTAGTCCGAGTGCTGGTTAAATAGGTGATCGTAACGAGGCTTAGTTATGTGGCCCCGCCCACCGAGGCGTGACATTTACCTTGATGAGAGGACTGGGAACAGAATTTGGAGAAGCTCTTCTAATCAGCTGACCCAAATACCACCTCGAGTCACCTCAATCGCATGACACTGACTGTAAGGTATAGCCCTGGCCAGCTCCACATACCATGGGACCAGTCACCGTGAGTTGCCAAGGGGCTTGACCTCCATCATCCCCATTCCCATGAGTCATTGAGAGACTCAGGCCACACCAGGTGCTGTAAAACATCAATCATTGCAATGTCTGGTTGCTAACATAAATGGTGGGTGGCTACGTCATGAAAGTGGGTTTTCATTGGGCCGGACTGGTAGTGGCTATCACCCATAGCTGCCAACATTCCTTTCACATTGGAAATTTAAGCTTGTTCAAGCTCCCACTCTTACTCTTGCAAAATGTGTGAATGTCCCCATGGTAGCTTTGGTTAACCTCTAGGCAGGCTAAGTGGAAAATCCCATCAGTGCCTGTGAAGGCCTGGCTATCCATTTCAGCCCCTGAAGATGTTGAGGGCAGTTACAGTTACCAAAGATTAGTACGACTATTACAAGTTAAGAGTAAATCGAACCGCCCGTCTTTTCATTAACATGGACAAGCAGCCTTGGCGCTGATTGTCAGAAACAGACCTTGAGTGAATCTTGGCGTTGGCCCGCTCTTTACATCTGGGGCTCGTTTCTCAAAAGGGCGTCCAGTGCCACGTATGCACACCAAACTGCATACTGTACCAATTATGTGGAGGAACATATCTAATTGCAACAAGATCCACAGACGCACAGCACCCAGAGAAACTGGGTCGTCCAGAACACTTGCCAGCGTGTTGCATAATTAAACAGAGTTTAAGAGTGCTTAGTAACACTAGAACATTGATTTCTGAGAGTTGAGACAAGGGGGGGATGTTGTGTGGGTGATATTAACAATGATTTTGGATGGAGAAGAAATGCCTTCAGTCCAGCATCCTTATTTATGATTTATGTTCTCTGAGAAGTTGTGCTTTGTTTTTATGTTTAAATGAAACACGGGGTGTCTTCACTATTGTCAATTATGTTTACTCATCATACGTAAAGTATTTTTCCAGCTGTTGTTGCCATGTGTTCCATTCCATTGTCCTTGTCATTAAAAGATGCACTTTCTCCACAGGTGGTGAACGCAATTGTGGAGTACATGAGCTCATCTGCGTCAGAAAAGGTAAGATGGCTAGACAGAGCTGTGATTGGCTATCACCACCCACCCTTAACCTTTGACCCTCACCATCCATCATTCACTTCAGGTTTGGGCGATACCTGCACCCCATCTAGCACACAATTCTTGTGGCACTGATTTGCCACTTACCATGCATGTTGTGCTTGTCCCCCGCATCCCCCGCCTCTTTAAATCTATCTTCACCCATAGCCACATGGAGGGGGGAGGGGTGGGCGGACTGGAATTAATGAGAGTGAGCTTCCGAAAGATGCTGTCACTTTAAGGTCCCACGAAATCTTCTGTGCTCTAGTGAGACACTTTTCGAGGTGGCGCCAGGCAGCAATGTCAGCCGTGCTCCTGGGCCTGGCAGAGAGAATGTGAGGATTCTTCTCACAGACTGCAAGGGCTGGCCAGGAAGGGCGCCTTCGTCTGCAGCGGCCCTGCTACTGTCGGTCGATCGCTCAAAATTAAAACCTGAAGGACATGTATCTGTTCTTGATTTAAAATTAGACATAGATTAGTCAAGTCCATAACTTGTCGGCACTGACAGAATGATAGCACATTTGAATTTCATGTAGAAAACGATGCATTTTTGTGTGCAATGCTTGAAACCTTGATTATGTCTTGATAATGGAGGAACCTTAAGAATACAAGTCTTTTGCTGGGCCTCTTGCATGTAGGTGTCTGAGACCTTCAGCAGATTTCAAAATAATAAATGGAGATGTTTCAGTAACCCCCCCTGTTGAAATTTGTCCAGCAGTTGCTCTCAAACCAGACACCTGCTGCTGCGACATGCTAGAACCAGAGAACCAAGGGTCAATTGATGTCAAGGCCTTGGTCATCATCTACAACCCTCTGTTTTTAGTATTTCACAGGCCCCATTTCCTGAATATAGACAATTGTGACCCCCACATTTCTTCAGATACTGTCTTGAATGAGTCCTTATTAGCCTGTACTGTATGTCTTCCTGTGGCACTATTTAGGCAAATTTCATTAGCAAGTTCCTTAGCAATGCTAACAGCAGTTAGCTTTGATGAGCACCCTGGTGTGGAGAGGTAATTATGCCAAGTGAGCCCTGATTGTGACGCCAGAAGCTGTGATAGAGGCAGTTTCAGCCAGCTGAACGCGGGTGAGTCAGCCTCGGGGTGCCACCGGCTGGCTTGGCTGCAAACGCACCCACGTGTGGGCTTCTAAGTGGGCCGACGTGGGTCCACAAGAGGGCTTTTGTAGCACCTGTGTGGGAGGAGGCCATTGTGCTCAACTTGTCGTTGAATAAGGTTAGTGCTTTTTGACACTCTAGCAACTGTCTCCATGCCAACTAAACCATAATTTGACAGGAGCAGATCGGAACAAAAGACAGAATCCATGGTTATAATTACAATAATATATAACATTATTATATAATTATAACAAAAAGTTTCATTAGTATGGGGCAGCACAGTGGCACAGTGTTTAGCACTGTTGCCTCACACCTCTGGGACCAGGGATTAAGTCTCCATGTGTGTGGAGTTTGCAGGTTCTCCCTGTGTCATCATGGGGTTTCACTAATGATTGATAGTTGGGTTATGGGTGATGGAGTGTGTTAACAACCTGGTAGTCCATCATCACCCCAGACATGTGACCCAAACTCATTACACAGTTTGGTCTCCGGTGGTAAAACTTTGAGTCCAGGGATGTGACCCCACCAATTCACCTCAGCTAATTACCCTGAAAGCAAGTAAAACTGTCCCGAATCGGGATCAGCCCATAGCTAACGAATACTCCACTGAAGATCTAATTTAAATCCGGTTCCGATTGTTTGATCATCCCCAATGATGGCGACATTTCCTCTGCTGTGTCCTGATTACAGCATAAACTTGATACAGCACCTGTTTGCCTCTCACTGTCCCAGAAAGCACTATGCACCTTCCGGGTTGGCTGACCCAGATCCCTCCTGGGTACTGACCCAGCTCTCATTTCCTGACAGAGGAGCCACACCATTCAGCTTCAGGCCGGGTTAGGGACCCAGACCCACTGAAACCTTTTTTATAACCTTAACCACAGCTGAAGTCTCATCTGTACCTGTTCTGCTGTTTTGGTTCAGTTGAAGCTCTGTGCTACTCGTGGAGGTGATCCAGTCCAGCCTTGATGGACCATGGGTAGATATATCAAGAGGCTGGTAGGATAGACCACAGATACCACCAAGTTGATAGAAGGAATGAGACAGATGAAAACCAAATGAACAAAACTCTTAAGAGTGAAACACAGAAGCTTTATGGCCTTTGGTTGCCTGTAGTCAGAAACAACATTTCGTCTCTGGAAATCATTTGGTTTCAGGTTTTCAGAGTTTCATGCAGTCAGGCTAGAAAAGAACAGATGCAATAAAGCATTAAACCTGGTGTGAAGTCCATAGACTAAAGATGCAGAAACAGGGGGAAAAAGGTAGGACTGAGTCAAATCGGTGGATGGTCGGAACCTTCTGGGATCATTTTGATCATGTTCATAAGACGTGTCCTTCCCAGCTGGGGCCTGGGGCTGGAGGACCTTGTGCTCCTGGAGGGTTTCTGAAAAATATGCATTGGGCCTCTAGAAAGACTGGTGGACCTTATAAGAGGTTCTAAGAGAAAACCAACTGGGAAGTTCCCCAGCGTAACATGTCTGCATTGTGGCGGTGATTCCGTTCAGTGGCGATATGAATTGGAGATGCATACAGTAACACAGAGGGCCGACTCTCCTGAACACTGTAAAGCTTCACCATGACTGCAGTTATGATGCTGGAGGAAATCACTGTCAGCCCGGCGCCGTGCACCTTTTAGATCCCGGACCAGAAGGTCTAATGATTTGGCTGCAACATTCAACCTAGCTGGACACCTCCTGTTGTCCACAGTTACTCAAGCGGCCGTCACCAGGCAGGAGAAGCAGAGCTCCAGGAGCAGTTATGGACTTGAGTTTCTGTATTTGTCTTGTCAACCACCCCCTCCAAGAAAAGCAACAAATAAATACTTCATAAAGCTGGCTGTGAATTGTACGTGATGGTAGTTCTCCCACCTGGATTAGGCTATACTGTCATCTTCATATTGAAGTACAAAATAATTCAACAGGAACACAAAGTGGTATTCCTTAGGTAAAACTGTGTTAGTAAACCTGCCTGTTCCCAAGCAAGCCTTTATTACTCTGATACGTCGTTTGTATGTGTAATCAAAGCTCTGCTTCTATTTAATAGCACTTACAAGGTACAGAACTCCACCCAGTCACCCCCTGGGTTTTATTTCGGCCTGTCGCAAAATTTGGGCATCTTAATAAGAGCATCTTATGCCTGATTCCCCTGGAGCTGCACTTATTGTCAATTATCACAGCTGTGAGCTCCATCTAATTAGCTGTGCTAGCAAAACAACACTATTAACTGAAAGCTACACTCACGCCGTGACGGCGCATCACAACCCCCCCCTTCTGTTTTCTGTTGTTAATGTGCTAATGTAGTGTGTGATATTGACGTATGTTACGTATCTTGGGGTTTATGAATTCGTCTGAGTTCCATGTGGTTTTCTCCTGCACCATGCCGCGTCATGCGACTTTTCAGGAAAGCATCGTAGAGGTTGGCCGGGTCACATGCCGCAGAGCTTTGCTGTGACGTCCCACTTCCATCCGCCCCCCCCTAACCATGCCTCACCCTGGGAGGAGGCCTAGTGCCAGGTGGAGCCCCCCCCCCCCCATTTGCATCAGTTATCTGTTTCCTTGCAGAAGCATGGCCACCTGCCTACTCAGCAGGTCATTACGGTGTCGTAACCATGGCCAGGTGACCAGGTGTCCCCAGGCTAAAGGGCGGGATAAGAGGGAGGGTGACCGTCACAGACGGAGGTGCCATTAGCACTGAGTGGCTACAGAGCTATAGCATGAGGAACAGAAACAAAGTTTGTTGTTTGTTCTGGAACTATCGTTGAACCAAAGTATCATTTTTGTCAGGGGTTTCCCTTTGGCCGTTCAGCTCTGTGCCATAGCTGGTCAATGGAGTGGGGGGGAAATCGATGCCTGACTTGCTGTCTGTGATTCTGCCCAGGTCTTCCTGTCCATCATTCTGCCCATTACTGGAGTGTTTACTTCAGCAAGTCTAAGCGAGAGCTCAGGACGATATATCATTCTGTTGTATCGGTGTCTTTTGTATCTTTTTTTTATTTATAACAAATCTAAACTGATGAAAGCTTTCTGTCCATGACCCCATGCAGGGCAAAACAAAAACGATTTTGTCGAGAATAGAAAGAAATCTAACAACAGGTCCCACGCTGCTGGAGATGGTTGCTAGGATACAAAAGGGACAGGGTGTGTTGGGAACTACAGCTGCTTACCATGTGGAATCAACACAATGCGTGTGAATCACACTCTTTTCTGGACCTGGTGTTATAATGGGCCAAACCCTAGAAAAACTTCACTTAGCCTCTTATGTAGTCATTTTTAGAATCCCCCCCCCCCCCCGAAAAGCCAATTACAGCATAACACTAATAATGATCCTCGGCTTGATCAAGGCAAATGTGTTTCCAGCAGAACTGAAGCTGAGCATGGACAGCTTTGCCGTGGGACCTGAGTTTGTCAGACTGAAGCGCAGCTCTTGCATTCAATATCCTGACAGAACTGCTTCTGATTAGGTGGAAAAGTGTTTACATCTGATACTTGCATACAGATGGATAAAAAGAGCAGTGCAGGCCACAGCAAACATCTGATGCTTTCTGCAGCTACGTGAATGTGCTGTGAGGGAAACTGTCTGAGGCTTGTTCTGACTGCAGGCTGTCTGCCATGAGGAACATGTCCTGCTGAACACCCCAATACCGCAAACAAACGTAGAGGATCCACAAACTGTGCAGCTTCATGAACATTCTCAAGGGTGAATATATACATTGCCCATGTAGGGATGGCTCATTGAATATGCCAACTATAAGTGGTGCTTGTTCTGTCATTTTTAGCACCTTCATTGTCTTCGGGGATTTCCTACCATAACCTAAAGCCCCTGGAGGTCTGAAATATCTCCAGAGCTTTCTGTGACAGAAATGGAAAGGACCGGAAGGTCTCCAGTTCTGTAAGTTCGGCTGACTCACCCTGCTGGCAGCAGACCAGGCTGGTGATGAGCTTCGGCATTCAACCTGAATCTGTCAAGGGACGCGGTGGCAGGGGACAGCGATGCCCTCGGTGTGCCTCTCACACCTGATTAGCAGAAAAAGGGGTCACAGATCCAGCATGTTTGCCCAGCTGGATATACATGGGCAGTAACGATCTGGAAAATGACATGGGCGCGATCTAGCGATTTGTTGGCTGGCGTTGGTGGATCCAGTGTCCACTCTGTGTGCTAATAGTTAATATTTCTGTACATTTTTAGATATTCTAGACCCTGGTCTGCTTACAGTGATGGTTGTTAAATAAGGATAATGTTTTTAAAAATTACTCTGACATCACTGAGATCACATTTTGACAAACACCAAAGGCCTCTTTCGGTAGTCTGAAAGAATGAGGGGTGTGTTGGCTGTCTCCTTGAAGACAGGAGAAGCCCAGAAGGACCAGTGAATAAATATGACGTGCCTGCTCCCAGGGAGAGGATAACACACTGCTTGACTGCGACGTGCCTGCTCCCAGGGAGAGGATAACACACTGCTTCACTGCGACGTGCCTGCTCTCAGGGAGAGGATAACACACTGCTTCACTGCGACGTGCCTGCTCCCAGGGAGAGGATAACACACTGCTTGACTGCGACGTGCCTGCTCCCAGGGAGAGGATAACACACTGCTTCACTGCGACGTACCTGCTCCCAGGGAGAGGATAACACACTGCTTCACTGCGACGTGCCTGCTCTCAGGGAGAGGATAACACACTGCTTCACTGCGACGTGCCTGCTCTCAGGCAGAGGATAACACACTGCTTCACTGCGACGTGCCTTCTCCCAGGGAGAGGATAACACACTGCTTCACTGCGACGTGCCTGCTCTCAGGGAGAGGATAACACACTGCTTGACTGCGACGTGCCTGCTCCCAGGGAGAGGATAACACACTGCTTCACTGCGATGTGCCTGCTCCCAGGGAGAGGATAACACACTGCTTCACTGTGTTGTGCCTGCTCTCAGGGAGAGGATAACACACTGCTTCACTACAATACATTTGCTTCTCACATCTATGAGTCGGTCTTCTTAAAAGTGAATCGACTTTATGGCTAAACAAACTCCAAGCTGAGGGTAACCCAGGCTGTGGACATCTTCTGCCTGGGGTGGCTTGTCTGGTGACATTGAGGTTTACACTGCCCCCCCCCCCCCCCCCACCGTGCTGTACCTACAGATTAGTGTCACCCCCTACAGCCATAAAACATGAATTACCTTGCCTTAGCATACTCTGTACTCCACCAGCAAAGTTTTTCTGGAGCTAAGAATAACTTCAGCTCTCTCAGCTGCTAAACCTCCCTGTTCTTGAGAAATATACTGTTAGCCTAGTAATGGGTATTTTATCATGTCTTACATAATAGCTAAAGACAAATGGTGCAAATGCATAATTTGTCAGTGTGATTGTGTAAAGAACGCTATCTAGGGCATGCAGTCTTAAGCCATCTAAATTTGAGGTGTAAGTAGCTTTGAGGTGGGGCAGGGTGCTTGGTTTTCAGGGTGGGGGGGGTTATTAAAGGGATGTGCATGATGCCAGACCGAAACGCGACAGTCTCATCGTTTAAACTCCTCCCTGATGCAGGAAGGCTGATCTTCTCCATAGAAAGGGGAACCATATCGATTTTCTATTAGGTAATAATTTCATGCAAATTGATGAGTTCTTGTTTAATAAACGGTGGCGACATTTGGGAACAATCCTGGAAGAAGTCAATATGACCTCCTCACCCGCCCCAGCACACCAAGTCCATGAGCTGGTCCTCTGCATCACTGATGCTGGTTATAATGCAGAGCAGCTGTACATTGGTACAGGAAACACAGGCTTTCAGGTCATAGAGAGATGATATATCTGCACAGGGCAGGGAAATTCGTGCAGTGTGGAAACCTTCCTCGATGATAGATAAATAGACAGATAGATAGATTCCGAGGGAAATTGCAGGTCTACACACATGTAGACGGTTAGAAGACAGTACTAAATAATTACAAACCGCAAAAGTGACATCAGGGAATTTTTCGCATGGAGTTCCATGGTAAATACACTGAAAACCATAGTATTGCTTGGTGGGTTGTACAGTGAATATGCGTATGTTCTGTTAATGTGACATGTGCCTAAACAGTTCTGACCCATTCAGTGCTTATCATGTCATGCTTCGTTGAATAAAGCGGAAGGGTCTCCAGGCCGGCATGACGCTCCCTCTGCAGTGAGCCCGATCACCTTAGGACGCTTAATCCTATAGGGAGGCTGGAAATGGGATCTAATTCAGTGCTTCATCTACAGTAAGTGAAAGAAGAAAAAGAGAAAGTAATTAAAGCTCATGTCCCGCCGGTTCCGCGTACCCGGCGGGTAGCCAGCGACAGCGGTCGTAAAACAGCAGCACTGCAGCGCTGGGGGGCTGGCGGAGGCTCCACATAAGCGTGCTCAGTCTGGTCAGCTGACCTGAAGGAGCTCACATGATGCCCCCCCTGTGGCCCGGGAAGGCTATGATGTAATGAGCATCCTAGATGGGTCCATTCAAACACTGCCAAAGCCCCAAAGACTAACCCCCCCATCAGAATTTTAACCCCCCCCCCGCCTTCGGCCACGTGTCCCATGATTTCATGCCTGCACGTCCTGCATGTTTTAGCGGCGGCCGTCATCTATCTGCCCATGTCTGCGTCCGACTGTCAGGCTGCATGCTCTGGGTCTCTCGGGGGGGGCAACCTTCGGCCGTGTTTATAGGTGCAGATTGTGTTATTCACTTCTCATTGCATGTTATGCTTATAAATAATGCAAACTGCTATTTCAACCTGGCCCATCACTCACCATTACCCCCTCCCCCACACATGCAGACGGGCAGTCAAATTCGGAAAGGGCATCTCACCCCCCCAAGGGCGCCTTGCGGCTCACTTACGCTCATGCCCTTCCCCATTCGCCCTGCCTCATCCCGCCAGCATCCATTCTCCAAAGTCTAGCTTCATTTGCCGTCCCAAGCATTTTCCTCAACCGAGGGGTGGGGGCATTGGCTGGAGTGGTGACAGTGCAGCCAGACCACGAGGAAAAGCTTGTCACACCCACAGGGGTCACTCTGTCCCCCTGGCAGGAATGGCATGGCCTTATACCATCAGAGCGTATTCATAGGTAAGATCTGCCAAAAGAAGCCTGGTGTGCTGATTTACAGGATGGGTGTTAGGATGCACTGCAAACCCCCCCCCCCACCACCACCACCACCACCACACAGCCCCAATCCACAGCAGGCCTCAGCTCTGTGTTTTTCCAATAAATGTATTATCTTTGGTTTCTGGAATCAGCGAATAAGCTCCTGATGATAATTAGTGTATCCATACTAAGGCTTCCCATGTCACCAGGCCTCTGAACGTTTACTAATTTATGTCCGAAGTTGTAGGCAGTTGATGAAACGTTGCATGACAAAGAGGGACCTGCCGGCACATGTGGGACCGGATCGCGTCCCATCTGGCCGCTGAATTATTCAGATAGTGCCGACATATAGGCCACTGCACCAGGCCTGGTGACAGCGTGCTTTCGGCAGGGGACAGCACAGCGCTCGCATGTAGCAGGACCAACAGGACGGGCAGATAATCGGGGAAGTGGGATCGCGGAGTGCTTCTTCTTTAAAGCGGACCGCGGAAATGTAAGCTCATCTCTTTTTCTCTGTCGTTAAGTCTTTAACGTTCAGCTCAGGGACATTAAATCCTGTAAGTAACGTTCTGCCTGGCACTGGAT
This sequence comes from Paramormyrops kingsleyae, assembly GCF_048594095.1. Taxonomy (NCBI): domain Eukaryota; kingdom Metazoa; phylum Chordata; class Actinopteri; order Osteoglossiformes; family Mormyridae; genus Paramormyrops; species Paramormyrops kingsleyae. Next base: position 15,816,763 of record NC_132810.1, read on the forward strand.
TTCAGCCCCCCCCGTATTGGATCGTCCAGGAGGCCTAGTTTGAGCAGAACCATAAGGCAGAAGCTTCTCCATCCTCTCTGTCTGTACATGGCTTTGTCATTCTCTCTTCCACCTAAAGATCTTTGGTTATGGTCTCCAAAGCGACGGTTGTGTAGCAACTGTAAGCGATGAACTCAGAGAGGAGCATCTGTATACGAGCGCAGAGGTCTGCTTCAGTATTAGATTTTTTGTTCAGTCATGTTTGTCGTTGATAATGATAGTGTCAATAAACAATGACAGGGACTGTCCAGAGCTTATCTACCTGCCTGTTGGGTTTGCCGTTGACGATCAACAGCCTCCTTCTGCTTAACTCTCCTGAAGGAAGCCACAGTAGAGCTTACCTTGCGGAATATTCCAGACAGTGAAGTAAATCCTGTTAGTACAGTTTAAGATGGGGAAGGGGGAAGGAGCTAATGAGGCCGTTGCAGGTTGTATCAGATGGTGAAGAGTTTGTGTTTTATAAAGCACCATAGTCCCCTTTGCTGTGTTCACCGTGGGCAACTTTGACAAGTCCAGGTTCCGCTCGGTGAATTCACACATCCTAATTGATGCTCTAGTGGCGTTCCGGGTGATGATTCTGGTTCATCTCAGAAACTCGCGCCATCCAGGCACGCAGAATATGGGAAAAAGTGGTTGTGGTACTGAGAGGTGTGTCCGGTCAGCCACGGTAACTACGACTCCGACCAACGGCTACGCAACGCTAAAGTTGTCATGGCAATGAGACAAGACATCCGAATCGGACATTGAGGTTTGAATTTGTCTCTCCGTTGGGTCAGTCGCCTAAGGAACATCTCCGGAAGCCCAATTGATGTGTCGGCTCTGTTTGGAAAGGCTGTCAACACCGGAGGGTCCAGTTTCACCACATTTTAGGTGGTTCTGTAGTTCCGCAGCGCACACACACACAGACTGAGGCGTGCTGTATTCATATTCCATTTCTTTGCACTAACAGGTTCTCGTATTAAAAAGAGATTTGAAGGACTAAGAATGCCAGGATTGACAGCGGGTGTTCCCTGTATGTTTCCCACATCGATGCCTTCACAGCCGCGCTCCTGCATTAGTCATCCTGCAGCCTTCGTACACCTTTCACACGGGGCAAAGGTGCCATCCAGCTACTCCAGGCCATGTCATACAAATCACTGAGTGGCAGGACAAGGAAATCGGGCCTGATTGAATGACCAGGTGCCACCAGGTTAAGCCACCGGGACAGAGTGCTTTGGCAGGAGAATCTGATTCATCAGATTACCCAAAGAGAAGCTTAGACGCTTGCTGGGACTGTGTAGTTCCTGGGCAGAATTCCAGCACCCAGAAATCTAGGTGTTTCTATGTTGGATTATTGTTACTGATTGTATTTTTAACTGCTGAATGTTAGCATTGTTATTACATATTACTTTGTCTATTAAATGGCACGTTTACAAGAAGCCTGTCATGTTTCCCAGCTATTCACAGTGGGATACTTTAAAATGAGCAGAGCACACCCCGGGGCATGAACCAAAAACTGTCTGGTGAATAAGGCCGTGCCCTCAGCTGCCTACCGCCCATCTTCCATCATGTCCACATCTGCTCTGGGGTCAGGGGTGGGTGTGTTGTTTTGGGGTTAAGAGAGGTCGATGGAATCTGGGGCTCGTGACTGGGCCCCCGCCAATGAGAGGATGGAAAACTTGATTTTTCACGTTCTTCCATGTTTGCTGTACATTTCTGAGCTGGATAAGGTCACGGTTACCCCGGCACTGGCTGGGGGTGAGTTATTCCCTGAAGCTGTCCCATGTGTACATTCATTTCTCATTAAAATAACCAAGCGTTAGAATCAACTGGAATGGTGATCCCCCGCCTTTTCGGATGCCACCATAACCTGAAGCAGATTGATTGCTGTGTTCCTGCCAGGCAGAGGGACGGTGAACAGAGCCCAGGGCGAAATCAGACACCTGATGGCTGAACAGACAGCCGCCATGGCGACAGCCGACATGGCAACTGCCGCGACAGCCTCACGGGTGCCCTATCCTTCTGCCTTCCAGCGGGGTCTCCTGTTACGGTAGCGGGAGGGTCCTGTGACTCCAGCTCATGAATATTTAATAAGCTCCAGGGACCTGTTAACCCAGCCCCTTTCCCATCAGGAGTCACTGGATCTGTCGGGGGCCAGATACCACTCCCAGTTTCTCGCAAAGAGTCATCTAGAGTAATCTAAGTCCTGCGGAGTGGGAGCAGGAGTGAGCATTTCGGCTCCATAAGAGATCACATGGGTCGGACATGATTACAACTACACATTCAGACCTTCTTCTGACCCTGACTCTCCCACATAAGCACTTGTCGGTTGAGATGCTGAAAAATCTCCTTTAATTTTCTTCCAAATCAATGCATCTTTGATGCCTCTGAAGCTAAATGTTTCAATACAGGCCATTGGCTGTACGTGTGAGTCAACCTGGACGTCTGGCTGGTTGAAAACCATGCTTGGGCATATACTGAAATTGACCTAGTTTTAGTCACATGTCATTAGATATGAGTTATATTACAAACCTGGGGGCAAACAGCTTCATTTCAGTGCATTCCGTCTTTGCTAATTCTCTGCAGGTTGAAGAGTACTGTTTCTGAGTATTGGCTGGTCGTGGAGGTTCTTCTGGACAGGAGTAGTGGGATGCACACTCGCCCTCAGCTCTCCACCTTCTCTCCACAGTGTCCCCAGAGGCCCTGGGCTTCCTCACCGCCATAGCCGTCTTCATCTTATTGATGGCTCTCCTCTTTTTATACCTCAACAACAAGCTGTCTTTAGAGACCCGGGGGAGCCTGTCCTGCCTGGACGACTACAGGAAAAACAAGGATTTGCAAGGTAAAAATATATATGTGTGTGTGTGTGTTTCTGTCTGCCACCCTATGATCCCCCCCCCCCCCCCACATTCATGGACCATCCTCGATCTCAACAACAAGGACTGAAGCACCTGCCACAGCAGGGATGTGTCTTACACACACACACCAAGATTAGGTCAGCAAAACCCAGGCAGTGCTGGGGAAACAGTGCTGCTGTCACACATGCCTGGTTCCAATTAGGATGGTGCTATAAGGCTGCGTGTGTGTGTTTGCGGGGACCAAGGTGGAGGGTGCGGTGCCGAAAGTTTGTCAGAGATGCTAATCACTGTCAGAACTGCTGCTACTTAGGACTCGAAAGAGAATCTTGTGGTGTCATCACGCAGACAGCATTACTTATGGGGGGCTTCAGTCAGCTTCGGAAAGATGGAGGCGAACAAAAGAGATAAAAATAGCATTTGTGGGCCTCGCAGCACAGAGTGTGTCTTGCAGTTCGGTAAGTGCAGTGCAGGCTGACAGCTTTCTGACCAACCTCCCCTTATCTGTTTCCATTAGAAAGATGGACAGGGCCTCTCAGATAGTTATTCTGCTAATTGTAACAATTTCCAGAATGTGTGTAGGACCTCAAGAGCATCACAGATGTTACCTTTGTGTAGCTCTTCCTTCATGAAGCCTGTTGTGTTGGGTGAGCGATTGGTGGGGTTCAGCCACCTTGACATAGATATGTCCGTGTCAGGCTGTGAGATCAGCAGCATCTCCAGGAAGATAAAAACTCAGACGCTTGAGATGCCAGGATTGGACAGTTTCTGGTTATCATGGTCAGATTCTGGTCCATGGTATCATTTACTATTTCATTAAACGCCCACTGGGATTTCAAGGGAAATTTTAGATTAAAAGAGGTTGGAGATATTGGCATGAGGTATGAGGAACATGATATTCAGCCTCCAAAACCTTCTAGGCAGACACACGGGTCTAAAGACTAGAACTTGGCATGTGGTTGACAGTGGAGGATTATCTGTTCGGCCTGAACAATGCCCCAGCAGCACGTAGCTGTGCATGCTAATAAGCGATCGCATTTCAAATAGAAAGCAGGTGGCAGTCATCACTCAGGACTTAGTCTGACATGCTCCAGGACACACGGTCCACCCACCGGGCTCCTACATCTCTTTTCCTCTCCCTTTATTCAGGGCTGTGTGAATAACTCAGACAGGTATCAGCATTTCTGTGCCTACACATCAGACCCGCGTTCCCTGACAGCAAAGCCACCAGTGTGAAAGCTGAGCAGCCCCCCCTCCTCGTTGTTTATCCGTGCATGGGCGGGGGATGTGGTTTAGTGTCTTTATGGGAGGGTGATGGCTCTAACCTGGGACGGGGGGGGGGGGGGGGGGGGGGGAGTGGGGGGGCATTACTGACTAACAAAAAAAAAAAATATGCGTTGCCTTGCAGAAGCGTTTCAGCGACACAAAGATATTCACAGCAAAAGAAGAACCAAGAAGAGCAGACGGGATCTTTGAGGCTTTGAATCAAGTCCCTTAAAGCCCAAACTGTTTACCGTCATCACCAGGGCAGATATCTGTCAATAAAGCAGAAAAGCAGAGGAGTAGCAGCTGACGTTCGGCACCTTGCTCCTGTGATGCTCTTATACTACTCCCCAGCTTTGTGCCTCCTCCCGCCTCTCTAGTCAGTCTTGTACAGAATTCTCTGTTAAAAGCTAGTAAGAACATGGCAACCGGGGCTGAGAAGAGCTTGAAAACTTGCATCCACCCCCAGAAGCACAGCCATCATACCCCCATAACTACAACTGATAGAGAAAAAAATGTCATCACTGCATAATTAGATCACATTTTGAGTTGAGCATTGATTTCTCGGGCTGCGGCGCGCTCCAGTCTCGTTAGTGATACGTTAGTGATAGTGATATTGCACCCAGAAAAGCCGCAGGACGGCCTGGAGGGCTTCAAAAGGCCGTCATGGCATTCTTCAAGAGTTTCCAGCAGAGCATGTCATCCGTCTCCTCCATCCTGGATTCAGTCACCAACGTCGTGGACGACCTGGCCTTTGCTGTGGGCGATGTCACCTACACGGTTAGTGACCAGCTGGCCGGGCAGGTCTCTACAATCATCCAGCGGGTCCAAGCGGAGGAGCTAGAGAGACAGTGCAAGATGGAGACCAACGAAAAGGCCGCACGCGACCTGGAGATGGCCCAGGCAAGGGGCTCAGATGTAGCTAAGCATAATGGCCAGTGCCAGAAGCCTGGGATCGAGAGCACAGAGGTGTGTACAGGGGCTCACAAGGGGGTGCAAAATGGTACCAAAGGAGAAGGGAGGAGTGACGCGTGTTTCAGGGAGGACAGGTCAAAGTCCACTCCCACCATCAAGTACACAGAACGAAACGGTAGAGGGTTTGTCTCAGAGGGTTCACCCGGTAGAGGGGAGACTAGGGACACCATGGAGGGTCAAATCAAGGACTTGGTTCACCAGTCAAAAACTTACAGAGCTGACAAGGTCCACAGCGGTAGGAGGTCAAAGAGACATAGCCGGTCATCTATACAGCGAAGGGGCGATGGCGCCAGGAATGAAAGGAACGGCTCAAGAGAGGGTCAAGGTGAGAAGTGAAGGCGCTGCAGGGCGCCCCCTTCTGTCCTGTTCCTCTGTCCTCTGGTTCCTCTCCTCGCCTGCCTTTCCTGCTTTGGACACAGCTCTTCTTCCAACACATATGACTTTTTCCTTCTGGACCTTTTCAATTTTTGCTCACATCCTATTTTCTCTCATAAAGGCATGGATCGCCGAGGTATGACAGGTGCACATTTTTCTTGAATAGTTTTGGCCCAGATGTCACCTGACCAGTTTTGTTTACTTTCAAAATGATTAGACTGCATACATCAAAAGTAGTGATGGGAAGTTCGGCTCAATTAACTGATTCGATTCTTTTGAACTGTCCGTTGTAATGAATCGATTCTAAAACCGATTCTGATTCACTTTTTTTCGTCTTTCTTTTGCGCCTGACCATATGACTCAATGAATCATGGGATCGGATAATAAATCTGTCTCAAGGTTACGTTATTTGACTGAAAGATAGCGCTGGTGTTCAACAAAAATGTTCAGCAAAAAAAAAAACAATATAGAAAAAGCAGAAAGGGTATCGATGCTGAACAAACACAGGTGTATATATAGTTATTTTCTTTACTTAAGCCAAATTCATGCGCATAAGTATCAAGGACTACATCACAGTTAACAACTGCAATATTACCAATACAATCACACATACACGTACAATGAGCATAAGTAAACTTGCATACGTTGTTGTGTAAACGTCATAGTTAATAAATATCTTAGTTTGTTCTTTTCTGAAAGACATATAGTTTTATTATACAGAAATGCAATAATTTACTGTTGTGATAAATGATGAAGAGCTGCGTTTATTTTATTCCTTTTAACAGCGTAACTGCATTTCCGCAGTAAACGCTGCGAGGGCTCTTGGGGTCAGTTCGCGAACCGTTAGTTTTAGTCACCAACCGAGTGTCCTAAAACCCGTAAGTTCGATTCGTTCATCGAATGGGCTGTCCGTTTTTTTGGAGTCAGCGAGTTAGAGACCAACAGGTACTCTGCCGTTTGGGTGTTCTCGGCACCAGACGGAAGTGTACAAACGCAAAAGTGACGAATGTAACTGACGAACATAAGAATAAACCTAAAAGTGATGACAAGCGCAGACGGAATAAATAATAAATAAATCCAAAATCGCGGGGGATGCTTTTGGATGTTGAATAGCCAAATATTAGTTTTAAGAAGAATTCGTTCAGACTTACGAATCGGTTCAACTCGTATACTAAAAAAAACGAGTTAAAAAGAACGATTCGTTCTCGAATCGGTCATCACTAATCGAAAGAGAACACTGGTGAAGAGATTCTGGTTTAAAATGCCTGAAAATCATAAAAGACTAAACACATTAATTGTAAAAACTGTTACACACAGTATAAAACCAGCCATTCACTTTGAATTGACTAATATTCTTCAGTTTGATGTTTAGCAGGTGATGAATGAAGAGTGCAAACCGATGTTTAATTTCAGCTATGGCAGCCATGGTCTACCTGAACAAAACAGCAACAAAAACGTGTCACAGAAATGTCATCTCTTTCTTAAAAAATACCCAGAAAACAATTACAAATCTGTTCAGGGGGAGGAATCTGCAGAAACACCTCCCACATGGAGGATGAAGGTGTTGGGTTTGGTTCTGGGGGCGGATGCTGGCCGTTGAGGGGCTCTCTAGATACAGGGGAGCCCCACTGAGCTCTCCGGAACGTTCCCTGCTGAGCTACGGAGCGGAGTACTTTTAGTGGCCAGGCTTGGTGCCATCAGACCTGTTGCCGGGGGCTTGAGACAGCGAGGACCACGTTGTTCCTCACCACAGTGTGTCTTTATGGACAAGTATCGATGTAATGCTGAAGGAACTGGACTCGTGAACAAGGTGCACCAGGGGTTGATCTGTAGGCAATAATTTACTTGGACATGAATGTGACTTGACATTTCCATTTATCCCTATGGTCTGCCCTCGAGGAGACTGCAAGGTGTTCAGATAGACTCAGGGTACATCTGCTGCTGAGTCTTCTCATAAATGGTTTCTGTGACAGAGACTGAGCAGCCAGCACTGAGGCACTTCAGACCCGGCTATTTAGCCCCCGACTGTCACACTCTGCTCCCATCCCGCCTCAGCTGCTCTGAAGATTGTATGTTTGCTTCCATCTAGTGGTGTGTAGTTTTAACTGCGCAATTCGTCACAGTAAGCAGTTCAGATTTGTTATGTGGGATGCAAAGTATTTGTCCATTAATAGAGAACATCTTTAATGAACCAATCACGCTCACAGGTGTTTTACGATCCTTGTTCAAAGATGTAGTTTTCAGTTTGAATCTTCGCTTACAGGGCTTATAATGTTTTTCTGCTCATACATACATTGTATTTCAGAAGACTATCCTTCCCATTTAATCAGCTCGTTCAGCCCGTTATTGATGTCTGCTGCCTCTTTGTTTGCCCCTCTGATATCATCCCATTGACATCTTTGCATCACTGTATTGTATCCCTGTGAGCAAAGTCACGGCTGAAGGTGGCCGGCCTTCCGCACTGGGCCCTGACGCCATTTCCCTGCCCCTCATCCGCAGATAAGAGCTATCCCGATGTGGATCCTCGGGGCTCATCCTCAGAGAGCGAGGATGAGATCTTGGGGAAGTACCAGGAGGCCGTATCGCGCTCACAGGGCATGAGGGCAGCTGACACCCGCAACCCGAAGGGCTATGGCTGGGAGACCAGGCAGAAATACAGCCCCCTTTCGGCAGAGTACGATGGGTACAGCAGTGAAGCCTCCACCGAAGAGGGTAGGTGTCTCTGTCATGCTGCTTGCTGAATCATCTCGAAAAATACACCCTAACTGGATACAGGATAACAAATTAAGGTGGGAATGATTTTATGTGCTCCAAACTCCCCCTGGTGGTCATATTGGTTTCTGCAGGTTTTTTTTCTTTCATGATCTTTGTCCTACAAGCAAATGTATTGAAGCCCGTTTCCGCCAGCGTGGAAAAGAAAAAAAACTAGAATTTAAGTGAAATAACGACTTAGTTATCTCTAAATAATCACAAAAAAGGTGCAGGTGTTACTTGTTAGGGTCACGCTAGGGAGGAGACATGGAGGGTCAGGTGGACATGAGGGGATGTGACAGTACCTACATTTAAATTCTACTATACATTGAAATTTTTTACTTTGTTGTTTCAAATGAGATCAACCTCGTATCCTGGTCAGGATAACAGGGGGCCTGGAGACCATGGAGCACAGTGATGGGGTTCAGGCTGCACACACGCACACTAAGGACAGCAGTCTACCCCGGGCCAGACCGTCCTGCATACCGGGCATTTTCCCAGCAAGCCCATGGGTTTGTGGGCAGGCAAAAAAATTCTTAGGGAACGAATTTTGCCCCCCCCCCACTCCCGGTCAGCAAAATTCACTGTGGTGCCCTGGGGGACCCCAACGTCTAGGGCTAGATGTAGTCCCAGTCCGGTGCTGAGCCTGCCTGCATGTCTCTGAATTGCCGGAGAAAAGCCCCAGCCTCAGCAGAACCCCCCGCCCCAGGGGTGCCGTACGCTGGCTGACCCGTGGCTGTGCCCCCCAAGCTATGGAGAGCTAGATGGGGTCAGCGAAAAGAAGAAAGAATTCCTACCTGCCTGCACTTGTGCAAATGGTAAATAAAGGGTTCATCATTCTCATTATTACAGATGCACCAGTTGCAATTTTCTTGGCCGATTCCGATTTTCTTTCTAAAAATTGACAGCATGTACAAAAAAAACTTTTCTTCAATGCAAAATTGTATTTTCAAAATAAAAGAAATCGTTAAACTTTACAATTTCCCCTAAACTGCACTAAGTTACGAGATCTTCTCTCACTTAACTCTGTGACTGGAAAGAGGTACAAATAACTAACTGAAAATGAGCTGCTGTACACCCATCTTTACTTTACCAAACAGTAGCAGGTGAAAAAGATTTAATTAACAAAACAAATGTCATTTACTTGTGTCATTTTCCAGTTTGTTTAAATTCGCCAGATAACACGACATTGACCCTTTTCTCATTTGTACTCGTCTTAAAAAGTCCAGAGGTTACAAACCTCCAAATAAAACTTAAGTGTACCATATAC